>NW_012098097.1:5960325-5970298 GCF_000951045.1 Mandrillus leucophaeus
TCTGCCCGGCTGCTCGGCCTCCTAGGTTCAAACCGAAAGCCTGAGACTTTCCCAACTCCATACGGGGCAGCCTGGGCCAGCCCGGCTTCCGGGAGACACCCCGGCCCAGCCTGCGCTCCGGCCGCGAACCCCCACAGGGGCCCCCAGGGCCAGGGGCGCGAGGCTCTCTTAAGGCTCTTCCCCATTCGAGCCAGGACAGGAAACCAAGAACTCCAGCCCAGGTGGCGTTCCTCGTTCTTGCTCCCTCCCGGACCTGCTAACCACCTGGCTCCAGTACTGTTGGGAGTTGGGGGCAGGAGGGCTGACGCCACCAGCTTTGTGGGTGCCATTCCAGACTCTCGCTGGACACGAGGGAGCAAGGAGGAGCCGGCCAGCCCCGAGGGCAGGCCTGAACTGGGCGTCAGAAGGGTTTCTACAGGGTGACAACCCTTGAGCTCCCCGCATCCCCAAGTCTGTGCCTTTGCCTCTTAAGTATCAGCTGAGGCTAAATTTGCTCCAGGTGAACGTCAAGGAGGATCAACTCCTGAGTCCCAGAGCCTGAATCCAACTCCCAGGCCTTGGACTCCATTCTTTTTAGAGGAATAGTTTCAGTTGAAATGATCATTATCAAGGTACAATGCCAGCTGCGAAGTAGTCAACTAAAAGAAAGTGGACAAGGTGCAAAGTGAAAAGTTCCCTTGCCTCTAGCTAAACCCCAACCTCGGTTTTTAAAGGAAGTGAGGGTGGAGGCCCCAGACTTTCCCTACGGCTTCAAGGTCACTAAGCCCTCAGGGACATTCTGCTTTCTGGGGACTGCACATTTCCGTTTCCCTCTGCAGTGCGACAGCAACCAGCTTTTGAGATCTGATGGTCTGATCACTCCATCCTGCTGTGAAAATTAAATTCTGGGCTGGGCACAGTGGCTCATGCCTGTAATCCTAGCATTTTGGGAGGCCAAGGCAGGTGGATCACTTGAGGTCAGGAGTTTGAGACCAGCCTGGCCAACATGGTGAAACCCTATCTCTACTAAAAATACAAAAATTAGCAGGGCGTGGTGGTGGACGCCTGTAATCCCAGCTACTCGGGAGGCTGAAGCAGGAGAATCGCTTGAACCCGGGAGGCGGAGGTTACAGTGAGCCGAGATTGCGCTATTGCACTCTAGCCTGGGTGACAGAGGGAGACTCCATCTCAAAACAGAAAAAAAGAAAAAAGGAAGGAAAATCAAATTCTGAACTGGACATCTGGAGGAAAGGTAGGGTTCGGAGCCACTTGGGAGGCAGACACAATGTGGATTCGAACCCTGGCGGGGTTATCATGGGTGTAAACCAAAAAGTGACTAAAGCAGGTCTCAATCAAACAGAGATTTAGTTAGCTAAGTTTGAGGATCCACCCGGGAAAAATCACCTTTTTTCCAAAAAGGGTTTCGGGAATTTCCATATTTAAAAGAGAAAAAGCAAGCAGGAAAGGAAAAGAAGAGGGAGGGAGGAAAGACATTGAGGTTACAAGCATGTGAAACTCTGATTTAGCATCTATAAATCTACATTTTATATGAAAAGGAATAGAAGAAAAAGTCAATGATGCATTGTCTCCTGCTCAGTATGTCTATGGGGAGCAAAGGAAATTAGGCTATGACACAGGGTTGTGAAACTGCAGCTGTCTGGAAACAAAAGGAAAGCAGCTTTTGTGGTTTCCAAGCTTAACTTCCCCACCTCCTTCTTTTTTTTTTTTTTTTTTTTTTTTTTTTTTTGGAGACAGGGTCTCGCTCTGTTGCCCAGGCTGGAGTGCAGTGCTACAATCATAGCTCACTATAGCCTTGACCTCCTGGGCTCAAGCGATCCTCCCACCTCACCTTCCTGAGGAGCTGAGACTACAGGCGTGCGCCACCACACCCAGCTACATATTTTGTACTTTTCTTTTGTAGAGATAGGGTTTCGTCATGTTGCCCAGGCTGGTCTCAAACTCCTGAGCTCAAGCAATCCACCCACCTCAACCTCCGAAAGTGCTAGGATTAAACTTTCCCTTTGACACAGTGAATCTGGGGTCCCTAGATTCTATTCTCTTTCACATGGGGAAGTCACTGATTCCCACCTCTGACCCTTGACTAGCCTGGCTCTCCTTATGTGTCCAAAGAGCACAGGACCCCTTTACTAACCTCGTCTGGAGGGCGTAAAGAGGAATGAGATATCAGGCCTGAAAGCGCTTTATGACTAGAAAGCAACCAGAGTGGAGCTGATTGCTGTCATCATGACCTGGAACCAAAGCTGTCCTCAAAAGAAGTAGGAGCTGCGACAGGACTGTGGGCGAGGCTGGCTAGAGAGAGGCTTGGAGATACCTCTGGCTTGGAATTCTAGCTCTGCCATTTATGAGCTGACAAGTTATCCACCAGCTTCCCAATCTGTAAAGTGAGAACAGCAATCTTTACCTTCCCTTATTGGGGTGAATATTAAAAGAGATCACCTAGGTTGGGTGCAGTGGCTCATACCTGTAATCCCACTGCTTTGGGAGGCTGAGGCCAGAGGATCGCTTGAGCCCAGGAGTTCAAGAGAAACCTGGGCAACATGGTGAAACCCCATCTCTACAAAAATATACAAAAATCAGCCAGGTGTGGTGGTGCATGCCTGTAGTCCCAGCTATTCGGGAGGCTGAGGTGACAGAATCCACTTGAGCCTGGAGGTTGAGGCTACTGTAAGCCAAGATCATGCCACTGCACTCTAGCCTGGGCGACAGAGGGAGACCCTGTCTCAAAAAACAAACAAACAAACAAACAAACAAAGGCACCTGGCCATTTGCTGGGCATATGCAGGCTCCCAGCAGGTCCCCTTCTACCACACTGCTTCCGGGTGGAAGTTCTCCCTGGTTGCTGGCATTCCAGGAACTCTTTCTCCTGAAATCACAGCTTAAGTTAAACACAAAAACAAAAAAAGTTTCTTATTTTCTCAGAGACATCTCCCTCTCCCCACCTCCTTCCTTCCATTTTAAAGAAATTATTTTGGTTTTCTTTCTTTTTTCTTTTTTGAGATGGAGTCTCGCTCTGTCGCCCAGGCTAGAGTGCAGTGGTGCAATCTCCGCTCACTGCAAACTCTGCCTCCCGGGTTCACGCCATTCTCCTGCCTCAGGCTCCCGAGTAGCTGGGACTACAGGCACCCACCACCACGCCCGGCTAATTTTTTTTGTATTTTTAATAGAGACGGGGTTTCACCGTGTTAGCCACGATGGTCTCGATCTCCTGACCTTGTGATCCACCCACCTCGGCGTCCCAAAGTGCTGGGATTACAGGGGTGAGCCACCGCGCCCGGCCATTTTTTGTGTTGTTGTTGTTTGGTTTTCTTAGGACTAGCTGTTAGTAACCTGTTTTCCTTTTTGCGAGCTTTAGCTTTGGCTTTCCCAATTATCGTCCATATCAATTAAGCACACCTCCAGGTGTGGTCCCTTTGTAATTCTGCTCCTTATCCAAATTCAGGCTCCTTCCACAAACATTTAACAACAGTGGAGGCTTGCCTTTGGGGACAAAGACAATGAAGCCCAGTCTCTGCCCTCAGGATGCCTAGAGTAGAAACAAGCAGCTTCAAGAAGGGGCTCAGTAGATGCTTCTAGACTGCATCCTAGCCCTCTGGGGGAAGACGTGATTAGAAGAAAGCGCTCATTTTCTTTGACGGTGGGAATCCCAGACTTGTGGATTTCTCTCCGAAGTATCCACGGAAGCTAAGTTTTGCTCCAACCCTTTAGGCTAGAGCTGTCTATGAGTAACCAGAGGAAATTAACAAAATAAAAAGTTCTAGGCTTGAATACATACCTACTTGAAATTTCTGGCAAGCTCTAAGCCCCTGACTTTGGAGAGGGATTTGAGGTCTTAACTGCACCCTTGGTGCAACTTGACCTATAAGCCTTTAGGCCTAGGCGTGTGTCTCTGCCTGTCTGGGGCTGCTGGGGCCTGCCTCTGGGACTTGGGCATGCATGATCCTTGCAGCTTCATGGACCTGCCCCTCTCTAATATCCACCCCCACCTCCCAACACAGATTAGGTAGATGCGAAAGTTATTGCGGTGTTTGCCATTACTTTCAATGGCAAACACCACAATTACTTTTTTGCACCAACATACTACATCCCAGTGTTTGTTAACATTGAGTTCTGGGCATTTTAGTTCACGTTATTTTGTCCCAACTCTGTGAGGTTAATTAGTCCTCTTTCCTCACGGAGGGGTTGGAAGCTCCACTCATTCCAATCTGGTGCTTGTCCTAGAGTGATCTCCGCTCACTGCAGCCTCCGCCTCCCAGGTTCAAGTGATTCTCCTGCCTCAGCCTCCTGAGTAGCTGGGATTATAGGTGCCCACCACCAATTAGTCAATTCCTGGCTTTTTTTTTTTTTTAAGTAAAGACGGGTTTCACCATGTTGGCCAGGCTGATCTTGAACTCATGATTTCAAGTGATCTTCCCTCCTCGGCCTCCCAAAGGGCTGGGATTATAGGTGTGAGCCACTGTGCCGAGCTTTCATGTCTATTTTGAGCCCCCCTTCCCCTACTGAGGTGAGACAAGATGGTCCTGGACTGAACCTCAAGGTGCCACCAGGGCTTGATGTCAGCACAGTTTGGGTGGAGCCTTGGTGAACCAGGTCAGGAGCGCATCAGCTGGAGTGGCCTGGCGCTGGGCTCTTCACTCCTATGCCTGCTGGAGAGAGGCTCTTTCACGCCTTGCTTCCCCGTTCTTGGGAACCACCTGGAGCCCTTTCACGGGGCTGGGGCAACCTACTGAGCAGCTGGGAAAATCCTGAAGATACCAAACTACTGGCAGAGTGCCTGGGGCTCCAGACAGGACTCCCCCACCACAGTGGGGAAAAGTACCTGCATCTGGGGGCTGTTTCTGTCCCAGGTTTCAGGTGCATAACCCTGATTTTCTGAGGGAGTTAACACACATCAGGGGGCTGGGGCAGCCAGTGCATGCCTAGAGAGTAAAGCAATAGGATTTCCCCTTGGCCCCCTTGGGGACAGCGTGGTGTTCAGTTCATGTTTGAACCTCCAGCGTGAGTTGGCACACAGTGCATTTGCTAGACAAATGAATGAGCAGAGTTCACAGCCCACATCCCTCCCTTCTTCCATTTGCAACCCTAGCCTCGATGAAGCTCTGCGTGGTCACTTTTTCCCTGAAATGAGCTGTAGTGGCCCACAGGGTCACACACCCTCCCAGAACAGCAGCTCCTGAGAGTTCACAGCACACATGGACTCGGGGGTGAGGGAGGCCACTGTGTCTCAGAGGTCCCCTGGCCCAGAGAGACGCTGTTCACAAGGCTGGGGGTTCTCTGGAGGCAGGAGGTGAAAACAGGACTGAACTAGGCTCAAAGAAGGGAAGAGGTGTGTGAAGGAGCAGTAGCAGAGCGGAGAGATCATGAAATTTACAGGAAATGAGTCCAGATGTGGGGCTTAGAACACCTGGGTTGTACATATTGTGTGACCTTGGAGGAGTCGTCTTACCGCTTTGAGTCACACCTGTAAGGGGGGCACGGTAATCGTTCAGGCCATAGGAGGCTATCAGAAGAATGGAAGGCGGTAAGGCATGTGATCTTGCTTCCTGAAAAGTCTAAAGGAAGGCCCTAGCTACTATTAGGTTGTTACTAAGTTGAGCTTTAGGGTTCTGGATACTGTGGCTCCCTCTTTCCCTCTGCAGGGAAAAGACAGACAGCCAGGCCTCCCCACACCCCACTCAGGAATCTGTCACTGTGCATTGTCAGGTAATTAACAGGCCACTCCTGACCACTGAGCTGGGACATTTCCAAGAAAGCAGGAGATGATATTAAATTTCTTGTTCATCCAGGAGGGAGAAAAGAGTAGGCAAGAAAGATACAGGAAAAGCTCTGGGCTGCTGAGAAAATGAGCAGAGAAGTCAACCGAAGGCAGTAAAACCTGCAAGCAGGGGCCCTGGAAGGAGTGTTTCCTGTGATCCCTGGATTTCTGAAGCCCAGAGCTTCACCCACTGTGACCCCCGGCAAAAATGGGGGAGCCCAGCCACGCCTCTGAGCAGAGGATTCCACCTGGTGCTCCAAGGGCCTGAGAGTCCAGGTGAGAAACACGGGCCCTGGGGCCAGATGATCCTGGGTTTGAATCTAAATTGTCACTGTGAACTGAGAAGTCCCTTGAGCTTCCCCAGGGCTTGGTCTCATTTGCACAATGGAGACTACATGAGAACCCACTCATGCTAATGGGGTGGGGTTGGTGGCAATGCAGGTCAGAACTCAGCCCCAAGCTAGGACCACACCAAGGTGTCACTACTTGGATGCTGGCTGGTCTCAAAGTTAAAAGGACCTGAGTTTGGGAGGCTGAGGCGGGTGGATCACTTGAGGTCAGGAGTGGGCGGGCGCCTGTAATCCCAGGTACTAGGGAAGCTGAGGCAGGAGAATTGCTTGAACATGGGAGGCGGAAGTTGCAGTGAGACAAGATCACGTCACTGCACTCTAGCCTGGGTGACAGAGTGAGACCCTATCTCTGAAAAAATAAATAAATAAACAAATAGGACCGAAGTTAGACTTTCTGGAGCAAGCTTCGTTCTGACATTCATCCTTGCCACAGAATGGGGCCATCCCTGTTAGTGTTTCCGAGAACTGAGCTAACAGAAAACAAAAATTAACAGCATTATCTGCAAGCAGCAGCTCTGGGCTTCTGAGAAAGGACTCAGGCTCTGGCAGGCTCACCCAGAGGGGCCCCCCTTATGTCATTGTCTCTGGGGAAGGGTGGGCGGGGACCCAGCTCTGCTGGAGAACAGCCGGTGATAGCCAGAAGCCCTCAAGGTCTCTAGAGGGATGGAAAGAAAAGAGACTAGGTGAAGGAAAGCACTTCTGTTTGTATCCGGAAAAGGCCTCTCTCCTGAGAGCCCAGCTCAGTGGCAAATGGGACTTAAATAAGGACCACTTAGAAAAGGCAGGGCCACTTCTAGAGTATGTTACTTACCGAATATGTTACTGTGTGTAAGGATTTCTGCATCTCAAATCTACAAAGTAGTTGCCGTTATGATTACCACTGCAGATAAAAAACAGAAAAGGCCAGATTATAGGCTCACGCCTATAATCCCAGCACTCTGGGAGGCCAAGGCAGGCAGATCACCTGAGGTCAGGAGTTCGAGACCAGCCTGGCCAACATAGTGAAACCCTGTCTCTACTAAAAATACAAACATTAGCCGGGTGTGGTGGCACATGCCTATAATCCCAGGTACTTGGGAGGTTGAGGCAGGAGAATCACTTGAACCCGGGAGGCGGAGGTTGCAGTGAGCCAAGATTGCACCACTGCACTCCAGCCTGGGTGACACAGCGAGACTCTATCTCAAAAACAAACAAACAAACAAAACAAACAGAAAAGACTGAGTAATCTGCTCAGGATTATGCAGCTCGTGAGGCCAGATCTTGGGTTGGAAACACGTAGATGGTCAGGCTCCAGCCACAGAACCATGAGATGGTAGGAAAGGAAGATTCCAGCTGAAACAGAAATGGTCCCGTTACTATACTGAGCCGTGGTGGGCAAGAGGAGGTTGCTAGGGGAGACTGGCATGATCTTCACCAAGCAGACAGGCTTCTGTGTGCCCAGGAGGAGTTTACATTGTTTCAAAGAGAACAGACTCATCCTGCCTGAAGGCACCTCTTAGCAAGCCATAGTAGTGTCTCAAATCACCACCTGCCCCGCTCGCCCTTTGCTCCCTGCTCAAGCCCACATCTAAACCAAAGGCCCCGACTAAATCCCTTCCTAGAGCTCAGCACATGGCCCAGGGGTGAGGATTACTAGAGCTGATGGCATCACTCAGCATTCTCTCCATCCCAATGTGATGTGACACCTCTGCCCAGATGTTCCCAGTGCTTAAAGGAGCAGCCCCCTCAAATCAGGAGGTTCTGGTGTCTGTTCCTTTTGTTGGGGGCACTCCCACCTCCTTCCTTCTCTTTTTACTGAGCCCCCCAAAACCCAGACCCTTGGGTAAACTTCTGATGCCTCTATACTTCTATTTGACCCTAGGGTCTCCCTGCATTTTCCCAGCCATGCTGGGCACAGAAAAGGAGACTCTTCTGGAAGAAAATGGGCTTTAAGATACATGTGAGATAGGGCCAGCTCTACTATAATTTACAAACATCATAATTAAATTTTCTTTTACTATCACCAAAAAAACCAAAAACTAGCCGGGCATGGTGGCACGTGCCTATAGTCCCAGCTACTGGGGAGGCTGAGGCAGGAGAATCGCTTGAACCTGGGAGATGGAGGTTCCAGTGAGCCAAGATAGCGCCACTGTACTCCAGCCTGGGCGACAGAGCAAGACTCTGTCTCAAAAAAAAAAAAAAAAAAAAAAAGAATGAGCAAGAAGGGAGAAGGGCCTGGCATCTCTGTGTCCCTTCTCGTGAGGAGAGTGAAGAAGAGGTATATATGAACTGGTTGGAACTGTCAAAGCTTATCATTGTGGCTATGGAGTTTGTTTTCTCCAGCTTTCAGTTTCCTGAGTGTTGGCATGTGTACATGTGTGTGTGTGCGCACGTGTGTGTGTGTCCTTTGGTCCTGGGAAGCCTTTGAGTCATAACAATAACTCATCCTAGCCTGATGTCAAGGCTAATTTATACTTCCCAGCCTGATGGCTTGATGCTGCAGGGAACGAGTTTTCTCCACTCTCCAACCCCTCTGTTACTTCCACAAGCCTTTTGCTCTCCAGAAAGCAATTGTATTTGAAGGCAAAAGACATGTTAGGTCAGCTAGGAATGAGGAGCCAGGGAGCGCATCGCCCTGGGCCCGGACCCCAGCCCGTGACTGGCAGTGTTTCTGAGTAGCCAGTGAAATCCCGGCTGAGTTGTGGCCTGGGAGTCCTCCAGCAAAGCAAAACTTGGCTCATCCAAGGTCACCAAGAGGCAACAAGGACAGAGAGAAAGGGTGAGGAGGCTCAGGAGCCTTGTAATCAAATCCATAATAAACGAATTACATGCATGAAAATGTGTGGAAGAGAATGTTTCTCTCTTTTGTATGAGCAAAGAATTTGGCTAATTTAAGGAGAATGATTTAGTGTTAGGGATCACCTAAGCCACTTAGTTTTCAGAACAGAATATAAAATCCAAATAAGTCAAGTGAAGGCCGGGCACGGTGGCTCACGCCTGTAATTCTAGCACTTTGGGAGGCCAAGGCAGGAGGATCGCTTGAGCCCAGGAGTTTGAGACCAGCCTGGGCAACACAGTAAGACCTCGTCTGTACAAACAACAATAATAATTATTAGCCAAGCGTGGTGGCGCATGTCTGTGGTCTCAGCTACTGAAGAGGCTGAGATGAAGCATGAGATGTATGAGCCCAGGCAATCGAGGCTGCTGTGAGCCATGATTGTGCCAGTGCACTCCAGCCTGGGCAACCAGAGCAAGACTCTGTCTCAAAAAAAGAGACAAGTCAAGTGACTTACTCAAGGGCACACAGCCAGCTACTAGCAGAATCTGGGATGAGAGACATGAACTCCCCTAACCGAAGGCCGGTGATTCTGCTACATGAGTGGTTTTCAAATGTTTATTTTTGTAAGCAGCGCGTTCCTTCACTCTCCTTCCCCTGCCACCTTGCAAATGAAACATGATATAAAACAGATCAAGGTGGTCCCGCTGTGTGGTGAAGTGGGGTGAGGGTTCCAGAACCCCAACTGCGTTGCCTTTTTCGATGCAGTTCTTGGGGTACCTCTGTGAGGTCCTAAGCCTTCATGAAACTGAAAACTGCAGCACTAACCCTAACAAGAATAAGCCCTCAATACGGTTTCCATACGACCTAGGTATTATTCTGAATTTTATATGTAGTAGCTTCTTTGCTTTCCAGAAACCCTGTGAAACCCCCACAGCAGTGGGGTTGCAGGAGTTGTAAGCTCTGCAGAGGTCCCTCCTCCACACGCGTGTCCTGACAAACAACATCTCTTGGAGGCTAAGCACAGTGGCTCACACCTGTAATCCCAGCACTTTGGGAGGCCAAGGTGGGCAGATCACTTGAGGTCAGGAGTTCAAGACCAGCCTGGCCAACATG
>NW_012098097.1:5971268-5974791 GCF_000951045.1 Mandrillus leucophaeus
ACTCCTGACCTCAAGTGATCCACCCGCTCCGGCCTCCCAAAATGCTGGGATTACAGGCCTGAGCCACCACGCCCGCCCAGGACTTCCACATCTTTTGAGGGGAAACTATTCAACCCATAATCATGACCTAGCCTTGAAAGTCACCTTGAAAGTGGCATCACCTCTGCTGTGTCACCAGCGCCTCCCTCCAGAGTCGAGGGGAGGGAGCGTGGACCCCCTCTTGATGGGAAGTGTGTCTGGGGCATGTAAGGTGGGAGATACTGTTGCAGTCATTTTTAGAAGACGCAATCTGCCAAGACAGTGTTTAAAAAACATTTATTTTTAGTTGCTAGTATTTAAGCATAAGGGGAATTTACATAAAACTTGATTTCTGGTTCTTAAAAAAAATCAGAAGAACCCAACAGCGTTGGGCTCTGATTTCCCCATGGCAGCAGCCAGTGAGAGCTGCCCCGCTTTAGAAGGCAAGGCCCTCCAGCTGACCCATTTCCTGGGTACCCCCTTCTGAGGCCCCACCATGTCAGTTGCCATTGCTCACAATGTGGAGCTGTGACTTCCCTTGCACGCAGCCTGCTTCTCTAGCGTCAGTACTTGCTGTCTGCTCTCTGGGCAACTGAGGGGGCCCCCTTGCCCCCCACCCCCAGGCTGTGCCGAGTAAGATCCCTGGGCAACTGAGGGGGCCCCCTTGCCCCCCACCCCCAGGCTGTGCCGAGTAAGATCCCTGGGCAACTGAGGGTGCTCCCTGCTCCCCCTACCCTCTGCCCCTCTGCCCCAGGTTGTGCAGAGGGAGCTCCTTGGGGTGGAACCCCAGGAACTTCCTCCAGGGTGAAATCACAGTGCCATGACCTTAACAACCCACCCTGCTACCCTGAGAACCAACAGAAGGCAACAGACGTGAGCCGGGCCCCTGATTCACAGCCCCAGTGTCTGCGGGACTGGTCCGGGCAGGAGGACGAGGCTGGACAAGCATAGGCAGTTAGCTGATTGCAGGGGGAAGGACAAGGTGGGGGTGGGGAAGCTGCCTGGAAAACTGCAAACAGATGTGGTCATCATCGCTACCCTCGCGGGGCCCACCAGTGCCGCCTCCTTCTGCCCCTCCCCCATGGGCGGGCCTCCTTCCAATAAATGACGTCCGGGCTACTTCTGAGGTGGCTTCCCTGACCTTCCGCCCTTCCCATCCACATGTATCTTCTAGAACCTTCCCAGATCTTCCCCGTGACTGACCAAATCCCTTTACCGCAAATGCCACAGAAGTAAACAACACCAAGTTTGCCAATGCAGTTTCTGTCGTCTTAGGAGCCGCCAACTGGAGCAATAATTTTCTCCGTGGAAGAGTCTGTGGAACAGAAGCAGCCAGAGAATGGTCCTTGCTGTGCCGGGTCTTCTGTAGGAGTGTGGGCAGATCCCATCACCCAAAAAGCAGAACCCTCTTCAAACCTGGATTGGGAGAGTCCCCAGGCGTTAGGGATGTCCTTGGAGACCCTAGCTCTGTTACCTCCCACAGTTACTTAGCATCTCTGTATCTCCTGCTCCTGCCTTTGTGAGGTTAAGTGATTGAACTTATGCAAAGTGCTGTGCAAAGCGTTTAACACTTGCATGCATCTTTGATGAAGTTCCCTTTCCTCTGTTGGGTCCTAGTAGAGTTTGGCCAATGTAGAGTTTGGCCTAGTAGAGTTTGCCCTTTGCACTCCCAGAGTAGCGTGAGGGTGAAGTGAGCCCAGGCACCAGGATAGAAGCCCGCCCTGCTTCCCCACGTACCAGGTACTGTGCCAGGCCAAGAAAGCAGCACGTCCTTCTTTCTCCCTCTGCGCCCCACCCCCAATGCACCAGTGCTCCCCAGAGCCCCGGCCTATACTCAGAGCCAGACACAGATGACAGGGGAGAGGCCCTGGAGTTCCGGTCCCGGCATCTGTGATTAATATTTTGCAGGTTGATGGCTAGTGAGCAGTATTCCTGACCTCGGGGAATGACTGGCTCTTAGTGAGGGGTGGAAACAATTTAAAAGTGGGGTGGGGGGGGTTGGGAAGAAATAGGAAAACACGTATCCCATAGTTGCCAATTGAACCCAGGGCTGGCTGGTGCTTTTCTACAGAAATGTAAGACAGCTGGGGGAGGGAGCAGGGAGGAAGAGGAGGGGAGTAGAGGGGAGGTGTAAGGTCCCAGAGGGGCCGTCCTGGGGTCCCACTAGTCTGGGAGTTTACTGAACCTAAACTCCCAAAGAGAAAAGATGCACATTGGAGCTCCCAAGAGAGCTACTCATTCATTCTCTACGGCTGCTGTAATCAATGACCACAAACTGGGCGGCTTAAGCCAACAGAACTGTCCTCTCTCACAGTTATGAGGCTAGAAGTCCAAAATCAAGTTATCAGTAGGGCTGTGCTCCCCCTGAAGGCTTAGGGGAGAATTCTTCCTTGGCCCTTCCCGTTTCTGAGGGTTCCAGACAGTCCCTGGCATTTCTTAGCTTGTTGCTTCATCACTCCAAGCGCTGCCTGTGTCCTCACATGCCTTTCTCCTCTGTGTGTGTGTCTGTGTCGTCTCTCTCTCTCTTTTTTCTGCAACTTGGATTTTGCATTCATGGGGTACATGTGCATGTTTGTTGCCTGGGTATACTGCGTGATGCTGAGGTTTGGGGTGTGACTGATCTCATCACCCAGGTAGTGGGCATAGTGGGCATAGGACCCAATAGGGAATTTTTCAGCCCATGTCCTCTCCCTCTCCTTTTTTTTTGGGGGAGGGGGTTGTGTGTGTGTACGCTCTTTATTTTTTTGTGGTGGAGTCTCGCTCTGTCGCCCAGGCTGGAGTGCAGTGGCACAATCTTGGCTCATTGCAACTTCCACCTCCCAGGTTCAAGTGATTCTCCTGCCTCAGGCTTCCGAGTAGCTGGGATTACAGGCGCCCGCCACCACGGCTGGTAAACTTTTGTATTTTTAGTAGAGACAGGGTTTCACCATGTTGGCCGGGCTGGTCTTGAACACCTGACCTCAAGCAATCTGCCTGCCTCGGCCTCCCAAAATGTTGGGATTACAGGCGTGAGCCACTGTGCCTGGCTTTTTATTTTTATTTATTTTTATTTTTTTTGAGACAGGGTCTCTGTCGCCCAAACTGGAGTGCAGTGACACAATTTTGGCTCACTGCAACCTCTGCCACCCAGGTTCAAGCAATCCTCTTGCCTCAGCCTCCCAAGTAGCTGGGACTACAGGCACGTGCCACCATGCCTGGCTAATTTTTGTATATTTGGTAGAGATGGGGTTTTGCCATGTTGGCCAGGCTGGTCTCAAACTTCTGGGCTCAGGTGATCCACCCGCCGCAGCCTCCTGATGTGCTGGGATTACAGGTGTGGGCCACCGCGCCTGGCTTTCTTCTTCTTTTTTCTGTTTTTGTTTTTTTTGTAGCGATAAAGTATCACTATGTTGCCCAGGCTTGTCTGGAACTCGTGGGCTCAAGCAATCCTCCCGCCTCGGCCTCCTAAATTACAGGGGTGAGTCACCGCGCCTGGCTATCCTCTCTTCTTTTTCTTTCTTTGTTT
>NW_012098097.1:5977280-5978261 GCF_000951045.1 Mandrillus leucophaeus
AAAAAAAAAAAAAAAGCCAGGCATTGTGGCTCACACTTTGGGAGGCTGAGGCAGGAAGATAGCTTGAGCCCAGGAGTTCGAGACCACCCTGGGCAACATAGCAAGAACTTCTATTTTAAAAGAAAGTTTTAAAAAAAAAATTAAAATAATAAATAAATAAATACATAAATAAATAAAAAGTCCAGGAGAATGGAAGATGGTAGGAAAGTGAGGTTGGGAGCTATGGATCCCTTAGCACCCTCCCTGCCTCTGTTTGGCGTCTCTGTCTCGTGCCAGCCATCCCTGTCTGCAGGTTCCAGTGACTTCTCCCTGCATTTGCCAGCCAGGCCTGGGGTGGTGATGACCCCAGCTCTCACTACCCCTGGGTCCCTATCCACAATCTGGTGAATGGTTTCTTCCTGAAACTCCTGAAATGGGCCTGCATTGAGTGTGCCATTGCTTTCCAGCTTGACCGATAGACTCTGAAAGGCTGGTTCAGCTTTCCCTCTGGAGTCCCCCTATTTCTAGGATTCAGAAGTTATCTGCTGACACTGGCCACGTGTGGTGGCTCATGCTTGTAATCCCAGCACTTTGGGAGGCTGAGGTGGGCAGATTGCTTGAGTCCAGGAGTTTGAGACCAACCTGGGCAATATGATGAAACACTGTCTCTACAGGAAATACAAAAATTAGCCAGTCGTAGTGGCATGTGCCTGTAGTCCCAGCTACTGGGGAGGCTGAGGTGGGAGAATTGCTTGAACCCAGAAGGCAGAGGTTGCAGGGAGCCAAGATCGCACCACTGCACTCTAGCCAGGGCAACATAGCCAGACTCTGTCTCAAAAAAATTAAATTAAATTACGGAAGTGATTCATTGGCATGCTTTCTAGCTAGGAAGAGTCCTGAGGCAGGGTAGAACAAGACTTGTTAAGGAAGTAGAAGTCAGGAATGACCGAGGTGGAATTCTGCCTCAAGCTAGGAGCTCCTGAATGATCCCACGTAAATGTC
>NW_012098097.1:5980281-5982003 GCF_000951045.1 Mandrillus leucophaeus
TTTTTTGAGACAGAGTCTCGCTCTGTCACCCAGGCTGGAGTGCAGTGGCGTGATCTCGTCTCACTGCAAGCTCCGCCTCCCGGGTTCATGCCCTTCTCCTGCCTCAGCCTCCTGAGTAGCTGGGACTACAGGTGCCCGCAACCACGCCCTGATAATTTTGTTTTTGTATGTTTACTAGAGACGGTGTTTCACCATGTTAGCCAGGATGGTCTCGATCTCCTGACCTCGTGATTCACCCGCATTGGCCTCCCAAAGTGCTGGGATTACAGGTGTGAGCCGCCACGCCCGGCCTCTCTCTTCTTTTTCATAAGGACACAAATCATTGGATTTAGGGCCAGTCTAATCCAATATGATGTCATCTTAATTAATTACATCTGCAGAGAAACTACTTTCAAATAAGGTCACGTTTTGAGGTTCCTGGTGGATGTGATTTTTGGGGAGACAACATTTAGCCTACTGTACTGCCTTTGATAATCTTATCTGGGAGTCACACCAGAACCCCACAGGTTCTAGCAAGTGTGGACTTGACACAAACTACTTGACACAAACTACTTTAGACCAGGGTTCTGCAAACTTCTGACCCCATCTGTTTCTGTATGGCCCATGAGCTAAGAATGATTGTTGCATGTTTAAATGATTCAGAAAAAAATAAAACCCAGAATGATATTTTGTTACATGTGAAAATTATATACAATTCAAATTTCAGAGTCTTTAAATAAAATTGGATTGGAACACAGCCATGCACATATGTTTATGCATCCTCTGTAGCTGCTTCTGCACTACGACAGAGACTCTGTGGCCTACAGAGCCCTTTAGGGAAAATGTTTGCTGAGGCCGGGCGCAGTGGCTCACCCCTGTAATCCCAGCACTTGGGGAGGCTGAGGCAGGCAGATTACCTGATGTCAGGAGTTAGAGACCAGCCTGGCCAACATGGTGAAACCCTGCCTCTACTAAAAATACAAAAATTAGCCGGGCGTGGTGTTGCATGCCTGTAATTCCAGCTACTCGGGAGGCTGAGGCAGGAGAATCACTTTAATCCAGGAGGCGGAAATTGCAGTGAGCCGAGATCATGCCACTGCACTCCAGCCTGGGCGACAGAGTGAGACTGTGTCTCAAAAAAAAAAAAGTTTGTTGACCCCAGGGACATTTTTTCTTTAAGAGACAAGATCTTGCTCTGTGCCCCAGCTGAAGTGCAGTGACGCAACCATAGCCCATTGCAGTCTTGACCTCCTGGACTCAAGTGATCCTCTTGCCTCAGCCTCCTGAGTAGCTGGGAGTATAGCTGCCACACCCAGCTAAAGGACAATGTTGTTTGGAAGCAATCAATGTTTCCTGCCTCATCTGTGGCCCACCCAGAGTTGGGATGTCTCCCCTAGTTTTCTCCTTCAGGTCAAGCAGTGTCTTAACCCTGGGTGAAAGCTTCTTCGTGGTTAAAAGAGGGGGCACAACGAAGCCAGGCAGCCAGAGTTCAAATTCTGGCTCTGACACTTCCATGGCAGGTCCCTTCACCTCTCCACTCACGGCATCTTGTTTTTGTTTTTGTTTTTTTTTTGAGACAGAGTCTCACTCTGTCACCCAAGTTGGAGTGCAATGGCTCGATCTGGGCTCACTACAACCTCTGCTTCCCAGGTTCAAGTGATTCTCTTGCCTCAGCCTCCTGAGTTGCTGGGATTATAGGCACGTGCCACCATGCCTGGCTAATTTTGTATTTTTAGTAGAGAC
>NW_012098097.1:5983590-5986125 GCF_000951045.1 Mandrillus leucophaeus
TAGAACAAGACTTGTTAAGGAAGTAGAAGTCAGGAATGACCGAGGTGGAATTCTGCCTCAAGCTAGGAGCTCCTGAATGATCCCACGTAAATGTCATTTTATCCATGAACAATAGTGATAATCCCTTACATGTGTGGAGCATTGTCTGGCTTACAAATCCAAGTTCGTACACAATCTCCCTTCTAACACCCACACTGTTTTCTGTGAGGGATGCAGAGTGGCGATCAGCACCCCTATTTTCTGGAAGGAGAAACTGAGGCTCTGAAAGGTTTGCAGGAACCTCCACACAGGGTTCAGGGTTGGGACTTGAACCTGGTGACTGATTCAGCAAACAAAAATAGAGGATACTGGCTGGGCATGGTGGCTCATGCCTTTAATCCCAGCACTTTGGGAGGCCAAGGCGGGTGGATTACGAGGTCAGGAGTTCGAGACCAGCCTGCACAACATGGTGAAACCCTGTCTCTACTAAAAATACCAAAATTAGCCAGGTGTGGTGGCGCACACCTGTAATCCCAGCTACTCTGGAGGCTGAGACAGGAGAATTGCTTGAACCCAGAAGGTGCAGGTTGCAGTGAGTTCAGATCGCGCCATTGCACTCCAGCCTGGGCGACAGAGCAAGACTCTGTCTTGAGAAAAAAGAAAAAAAAAATAGAGGATACCTGGTTATATGTGAGTTTCAGATAAACAACAAATAATGTTTTTGGATAAGGATGTCCCATGCAAAACCTGGTTTGTATTTTATCCAGTAATTTGAACTGGAGCCCAGGTTTCTGACGTTCAAGACTTGTTTTCTGCCACATCAACTATGCTGACCAGTAAGATTCCTGAAGACAGCCTCTCACCAGTGCAATTTCTCCTAAATTTCTACCAAATGCCAGAAGCGACTGATCAGTCTTGGGAAGTGGGAGAGGGGATGGGGGTGGGGGAGATCCTGTGGAAGGAGGGTATTTTCTGCTTTCTTAGCCCTGTTAGCGAGACCCCCTCCTTCAGAAAAGTCAGGGCAGTTTTTCCTCCAGACAATTAATTAGTGAATGTGTCCCAGATCCCTTTGTAGGGAAAACTGGCTTGGGGACAGCGCAGATCAGCAAGAGGCAGAACACAGGGATTGAGACAGCACTAGGGGGATAAGTCTCGCTCTGAATTCAGCATCATAATATCCCATCCTGGCTGTGCCAAGGCTGAACAGGAGTTACGCTAAAAGAAAATTGACGGCTGAGCACAGTGGCTCACGCCTGTAATCCCAGCACTTTGGAAGGCCAAGGCAGGTGGATCACCTGAGGTCAGGAGTTCGAGACCAACCCGTCCAACGTGGGGAAACCCCGACTCTACTAAAAATACAAAAAAAGAAAAAAAAAAAAAAGCCAAGAATGGTGGTGTGCACCTGTAATCCCAGCTACTTGGGGGCTAAGGCATGAGAATCACGTGAGCCCAGGAAGAGGAGGCTGCAGTAAGCCAAGATCACACCACTGCACTCTAGTCTGGGCAACAGAGTGAAACTGTGTCTCAAAAAAAGAAAGAAAATGAACTCACTGGCTGTTGCATGCCACCTCCAAGTCCCAAATCACAATTTGTATCCAGGACACGGTCCCTGTAGCTCTCCAGGCCTTCAGCATAGCAGACCTATGGCCCACCTGTTGGGGGGCCTGGACGCTGGGCCAGCAGCCCACTCAGGAAACAAAAGGAGCAGTGCTGGTGGTTTGGAGCTTGCCTTTCCATATGTTGGAAAGAAATGGGGATGCGGCTGGAGGCGACCCTTCTGGAGGTCGCCTCTGTCTAAGAGGTTACTTCCCTGCACTTCTCTTTTTTTTTTTGAGACAGAGTCTCGCTGTGTCGCCCAGGCTGGAGTGCAGTGGCCGGATCTCAGCTCACTGCAAGCTCCGCCTCCCGGGTTTACGCCATTCTCCTGCCTCAGGCTTCCGAGTAGCTGGGATTACAGGCGCCCGCCACCATGCCTGGCTAATTTTGTATTTTTAGTAGAGACGGGGTTTCTCCATCTTGGTCAGGCTGGTCTCGAACTCCTGACCTCAGGTGATCTGCCTTCCTCTGCCTCCCAAAGTGCTAGGATTATAGGCGTGAGCTGCCACGCCCAGCCCCCCCCACCCCCGTCAAAGACTTCTTACCTTATACAACACACTAGAAAACCCCACCCATTCTGGTGGAAGCTGTTGCAAACCTCTTTGGATCCAATTTCACTCACTCTTTATGGGTGTTGAGAAAAGAGTGTATGAGATGTGCATATGATGGGCCCTGGGTATAAGAGGGGAAGTGGTAACGGGGACAGCAGCACCAGAAGGCACAGGAAGCACTGCTGTGGGTCTGTTGGTCCCATTGGCCCCTCCTATCCACACCCCACCTGGCTGTGCACCCCACTGGGAGACTGCCCCGTATGGATGGCATCTCAGTACCTTCCAAATTCCCATTTGGTTTGGAACATAAGAAGCCCAGGCAGTTGGCAGGCTGAGGCGGGAGGATTGTTTGAGCCCAGGACCAGCCTGGGCAACATGGTGAGTTCCCATCTTTACCAAAAAAAAAAAA
>NW_012098097.1:5989214-5991052 GCF_000951045.1 Mandrillus leucophaeus
AAAAAGAAAAAGAAAAAAGGAATTAAAGGACATCATGAGGCTTCCGGCAGGTCTAGAACATAAATGCCTTCTGTGCCTGCCACATTTTGGTGTTCAAAGCATTTTCCTCCAAGTCCCATGATTTTATTTGATCTTTATGATAACCTGATTGGTGATAGATCAGGGGTCACTCACTTCCCCTGAGAAAAGATGCTTTAAGTCTCTCCATTTGCAAGGGACCATTCTAGAATCAGAACCCACTCTTCTGACTCCAGGTCCAGAATGTCTTCCAGGTTATTTTCTTTCTTTCTTTCTTCCTTTCCTTTCCTTCCTTTCCTCCCCTCCCACCTTCCTTCCTTCCTGTTTTCTTTCTTTTTCTCTTGCTTTCTTTCTTTCTTTCTTTCTTTTTTTCTTTCTTTCTTTCTTTCTTTCTTTTTTTCTTTCTTTCTTTCTTTCCTTTCTTTCTTTTTTTTTCTTTCTTTTTCTTCTCTCTCTCTCTCTCTCTTTCTTCTTTTCTTTTCTTTTCTTTTCTTTCTTTCATGGAGTTTCCCTCTTGCTGCCCAGGCTAGAGTGCAATGGTGCAATCTCAGCTCACTGCAACCTCCACCTCCTGGGTTCAAGCAATTCTTGTGCCTCAGCCTCCTGACTGGGATTAACAGGTGCCCACCACCACACCCAGCTAATTTTTTGTATTTTAGTAGAGACGAAGTTTCACCATGTTGCCCAGGTCTTGAACTCCTGGCCTTAGGCAATCCGCCCACCTTGGCCTCCCAAAGTGCTGGGATTACAGGCTTGAGCCACCGCACCCGGCCTTTCCCTGCACTTCTCTTCATGAATCAGATGCCAGAGAAGGCGGAAATGACACCCATTCCACAGATGGAGTAGCGAGGCTGGTAGAGGTTGAACTCAAGTTCAAGTGGAGGCTGGAATTAGTGAGAATCTAGGTCTGCCAAGCCCATGCTAGTTTCGTTAGCCCAGGTAACCAAAAGTGCTCTATTCCATTTAGCGATTCTGTTTTCCATTTAGCGATTTGTTTCCCTATTTTCATTTATTTATTTTTGATACAGAGTCTTACTCTGTCACCCAGGCTGAAGTGCAGTGGCGCGATCTCAGCTCACTGCAACCTCTGCCTCCTGGGCTCAAGCAATTCTCCTGCCTCAGCCTCCCAAGTAGCTGGGATTACAGGCGCCCGCCACCACGGCTGGTTAACTTTTGCATTTTTAGTAGAGACAGGGTTTCACCATGTTGGCCAGACTGGTCTCGAACTCCTGACCTCAGGTGATCTGCCTGCTTCGGCTTCCCAAAGTGCTGGGATTATGGGCATGAGCCACTGCACCTGGCCTCTGGAAGCTTTAAGAAGAGGACCTCTGCTAAGTTCTGAGAGGCCTCCTGAGTTTTTTCCAGGTAAGGTTACCTTCTTCTCTCAGGGGAGAGTAGTACTGTGCACACTCCGAGCCAGCATGGTGTCTCATAGTCTCCTTGGTTTTCTTTCTCTTTTTTTCTGAGACAGTTTTGCTCTTGTTGCCCAGGCTGGAGTGCCATGGCGAGATCTCGGCTCACTGCAACCTCCGCCTCCCAGGTTCAAGCGGTTCTCCTGCCTCAGCCCCCTGAGTAGCTGGGATTACAGGCACCTGCCACCAGGCCCAGCTAACTTTTTTTCTTTCTTTCTTTCTTTTTTTTTTTTTTGAGATAGTCTCCCTCTGTCGTCCAGGCTGGAGTGCAGTGGCGTGATCTCGGCTCACTGCAAGCTCCGTCTCCTGGGCTCACACCATTCTCCTGCCTCAGCCTCCCGAGTAGCTGGGACTACAGGCGCCCGCCACCACGCCCAGCTAATTTTTTGTATTTTTAGTAGAGACGGG
>NW_012098097.1:5992402-6002901 GCF_000951045.1 Mandrillus leucophaeus
TTTCTTTCTTTCATGGAGTTTCCCTCTTGCTGCCCAGGCTAGAGTGCAATGGTGCAATCTCAGCTCACTGCAACCTCCACCTCCTGGGTTCAAGCAATTCTTGTGCCTCAGCCTCCTGACTGGGATTAACAGGTGCCCACCACCACACCCAGCTAATTTTTTGTATTTTAGTAGAGACGAAGTTTCACCATGTTGCCCAGGTCTTGAACTCCTGGCCTTAGGCAATCCGCCCACCTCAGCCTCCCAAAGTATTAGGATTACAAGCGTGAGCCCTTGCACCTGGCTATGTTATTATCTTTTAACCAAACATCCTCAGAGCAGTGGGCATGGAGTTATGTGTAATGTGGGATTCCAAAGGATGTATAAGATCGAAATTATCTGTAGTCAAAATTACCCTTGAAAATCTCTTCATTGACTTGAAAATTTGTCATAAAGTACAGTATACACGGTTTGTGCGTGATATGTCCAGAAGCAGTCTTATCTGACCCCCGTTTAGTGAGCTAGCCATACAGACGGATACCCTATATTCCTTTTGCAAAACATGGAGATGTACACAGTAACCTGAATGCCGAAGGTAGCAGGCTGCTTTCTATCAGGCCAGCATACATCTGCTCCTACTGAATTGAGTTGTATGTTTACAAAGAGTCAATTATCATTGTTTCTGAATTTGTTTATGCCAGTTGTACTTTTTATAGTAATTACATAATTTAATTACATATGATGTAAGTAGATAAAATAAGAGTAGAAAAGGAGAAAAACTGTTTCTCTGAAAATTATATTCAATGTTTTGGAAACAGAAAGTTGCAATAACTAAATAAAAGAGTGGGCTAGAGGCCGGGCACAGTGGCTCATGCCTGTAATCCCAGCACTTTGGGAGGCCGAAGTGGGTGGATCACTTGAGGTCAGGAGTTTGAGATCAGCCTGGCCAACATGGTGAAACCCCAGCTCTACTAAAATTATAAAAATTAACCACGTGTGGTAGCGGGCTCCTGTAATCCCAGCTTTCAGGAGGCCGAGGCAGGAGAATCATTTGAACCAGGGAGGTGGAAGGTTGTAGTGAGCAGAGATTGTACCACTGTACTCCAGCATGGGCCACAGGCCAAGATTTCATCTCAAGAAAAAAAACACCAACAAAACAACTATATATATATGATATATATATGAATATATGATATATATGAAATATATATATGAAATGCCCTGCTCCAGTTGTGTTTTGATTAGTTGAGCAGCCTCTGTATGAATGTCTGATGTGCATTATGCAATAATGTACACTGTGCAAAGTAAGTGTACTCATTGAGTGGCATTACATGCCCTATTAACATGATTTCCCTACCTGGTACGGTGGCTCATGCCTGTAATCCCAGCATTTTGGAAGGCTGAGGTGGGAGGATTGCTTGATCCCAGACATTCGAGACCAGCCTGGGCAACAGGATGAGACCTCATCTCTACAAAAAATAATTAGCTGGGTGTGGTGGCATGAACCTGTGGTCTCAGCTACTTGGGAGGCTGAGATGGGAGGATCACTTGAGCCCAGGAAGTTGAGGCTGCAGTGAGCTGTGTTCATGCCTCATGCCACTACACTCCAGCCTGGGTGACAGCGCAAGACTCTGTCTCAAAAAAAAAAAAAAAGAAAGAAAGAAAGAAAGAAAACAAGGTCAGATATGGTGGCTCATGCCTGTAATCCCAACACTTTGGGAGGCCAAGGCAGGTGGATCACCTGAGGTCAGGAGTTTGAGACCAGCCTGACCAACATGGAGAAATCCTGTCACTACTAAAAATACAAAATTAGCCAGGCGTGGTGGCATATGCCTGTAATCCCAGCTACTCCGGAAGGCTGAGGCAGGAGAATCGCTTAAACCCTGGAGGCAGAGGTTGTGGTGAGCCGAGATTGCGCCACTGCACTCCAGCCTGGGCAACAAGCATGACACTCCATCTCAAAAAAAAAAAAAAAAAAGAAAAAAGAAAAAGAGAGAGATTTTCCCTCTGTTTCTCTTGAGTCTATTGAGTCCACATGACTTAAGTAATGTGAGATAAATGTGGTATAACGCAACACCACTGTACTCATAAATTCGGCAATCTAAGCCCTAACTCTAACCCTGGGTAGATTAACTGGGTTAGATCCACCAAACAACGTAGCGTTTCTCACGGCATTAAGATCACTGGGATGTGGGGTGCCAGCTCCATAAATTAAAATAAAAATGGACAAGGAGCTTGCCTTAAAATATCAGAGAGGCAGCGTCATGTCTTGAGAGCCAGAAGGCTTTAGTACAAATCCTGGCTCCACCACTCCCCAAGGGCAAGCCACTTAAAGTCTCCCTGTCCCAGGTTTCCTCCTCGGGACTGTCACAAGGATTCCATGAGTTAATAAACGTAAAGTGATTAGAACTGTGCCTGGCACAGAGTGAATGCCATAGACATGTTAGCTATTGCTATTATTAGTATTATTATTCATTATCATTTGCATATTGCATCAAGTAGATTCTTATTCTAAAAGTTTAAAATAAAAAAAATAGTGCATTTCACTGGAAGGCACAGATGTCCACTCACCTATGAATTAAGAGAGTAGATAAGTCAGACCCTTGACTCTTCTCTGCAAAAGCACAGCATGGCTAAAAATGGCTGTCTGGGGAATGAATTGCTGGGTATGATACTGGGACAGGTGTCCCCGTTCACATAACAGGAAGGAAAAGAATGTTGCTTCAAAACTCCAAAAAAAAAAGTTTATTTATAAAATACTGACAGTTTGACAGGACACGGGACTTCTCGTGGTATATATTTCAAATCAATCTTTCTTACCTTTCATTTAAAAAATAAACCTGCTAACACGCTATATGACATAGAGATATATATTTTTTTCTTACAGACAGACACCTGCCATAATGAATACTCTCCCCATAATTTTTTGTTATATCTTTTAAATCAAAAAATAAAGATTTGTGTTGATTTTTGTTTCTGGAGTCTAGATGGATGGAGAACGATAACACGTTTAAATGCTTTTGGTTACTCTGATGGAAACAAAGAGAAGGGGGGGTGGTCCCAAGGGGGCACCTGTGCTCAGGTGGTGGTCAGGATTGCCATGTGCGCATGCCCGTGGGTGTCCCTGGAAAGGGCCATACAGAGGCACTGGGGAGTGGGTGGTGGCTGCTCAGATGGTCTCCCCTCTACCTTTCTGCCCACCAGCCCCTCACCCAGGGTAGGCACCTTCAGATGTGCACTCTGGGAAGCTGAGGGAAGCCCCTGCCCAGTCAGAGTGGCACTGTGGTGAGGCTCTGGCACCTTTAGAAGCACTGCCCAGGGAGGTGTGGGCAGCAACAGAAGGCCTCGAGGCAGCGTGCAGCAGGTGGGGCAGTCCCTGCTGTGTCCTTGTTTCCTCTAAATCACGGCAGTGTCAGGTTTGGGGGTGGCAGTTTTGGGGGCCGGGTAGCGAGGGGTGGACAGAAGGAGAGGCAGCCTGGGTTTGCAAGCTCTCTGGAGCCCTAGGAGGACGGTGGCTCTGGAGCCCAGAGCATCTTTTTGGTTTGTCTTGGCAGTGTGGGTGTGGAGCTGACGTCAACTCTGGAGGCGCAGCCAGGAAGGGGAAAGCCCTGGTGTGCCCAGCGTGGGCTCCTGGGTGCAACACTGGGATATTGCTTAGGGCACAGGGAGGCAATGCCAAAGGTGCCAGGTGTGTCCTGGTGTGAACCTGCTTTGGGTGGAGCCCCACAACAGGCAGGGGCCCTGGCATCACTGGCTCAGAAAATCACAGGCCAGGAAGCGTCCCCATTACCATGGGCAGGGCGCACCACCCCTTTCTAACGTGGCCAGGTGTCTGGAGGAGGGTTGGGAGCCTCGGCTGTCCCAGTAGATATGTAAGCAAGGGCAAAGAGATGTGTCCTTAAAAAATCTAGAGTTCCACAGCTGCAGACCTGGGCTTCCAGCTGTGGCTGGGGCTGCGGAGACAATATTCCGGATAGGGGGGTGTTGACTAAGTGTGGGACTTTCACCGCGGGCCCAGCCTGATCTCATGGGCTTGTCTAAATTTGCATGGTGTCCTCGCCCTCTCAGACAATGGATCCCAGTCACGCCCCAAGTGCAAGCAACCCAGGCCACCTGTGCCTCCACAGGGGCGAGATGGCTCCAGCCATCACAGGGAGCTGCAGGAGTCTCTTTGCTAACACACATACAGATGTGTGTTCTGTGCATATTTGTGTGTGCATGTGCGTGAGCACAGGTGTGCATGGGCACCATCCCGCGTGTACACGTAGGTGTCAGCACGGGTGCGAATGAGCGTGTGGGGAAGGCAGGGGGTGAAATATCTTAGTGCACTAGGTGATTCATTAAAGGCAAAGGAAAATTGGCCTCATGTGCGATATATACAGACACAATGTTTTTACCCACCCCTGCTTCCTCCCAAATAATCCCTCACTGGGCTGGGCTAAAATAATTCCCTAATGCAAACTGGGAACTTCCTTAAATGGTTAAATGCTCAGCAGAGAGGGAAAAGGATGAAGTTATTTAAAAAAAAAAGATGAGAGGAAAGAAAAGAAAAGCCGCGCAGCAGGATCACAGGCCGGCAGCTGCAGATGTGCTGTCATGGAGACGCCAGATGCTGCAGAGGGTGGGGGCGGAGGAGGCAGGGGTGGGGCAGGGTGTCCGGCTGACTCCACTGCAGCCCCCAGATGAGTCCCAGGAGGCCCCGAGAGCACCTTACTTCCTGGAGGGGCAAAACCTCAGCCCTTGGTTCTCCTTCGGGGAAGACTGTGCTTCCCTTCCAAGGCCTCCTCACTGGAGAAATCACTGTTCGGACACTGGAGCTGGGCTGGCCTGTCTGCTGAGCCATCTTCCAGCACTGCCCTGTTCACATTTCCCAGGGGTCAAGTGCTTCCGGAAAAACTCACGGCTGGGCGTGCCCGTTCTTTGAGCCCCAGACCCTGACTTCCCTTCCTGGTCACCATTAGCACAGTGACTGCCTAGGGGCTGGTGGGGAGGGGTCCAGGCTCTCTCTTACCTTGGTTTGTTTCCCAAATCTCCTACTTAGCCTTCCTCGAACTCTGCTCACCCACCCCAAGAGGGCGTCATCTCCTCTTGGGCAGGGCCAGCAGCGCCTGTGCACAGCACACACAGAGAGCCCTGCTCCACGAAGGGGCCCACGCTGAATCGGACAGGCCCCTGCGGGCCATCTGCCACCCATCTCAGCGGTAGGGCAGGTGTTGGGCTGGCCTTACAGGGCTGGCTGAGCTCACAGAGGGCCTTGGACAACCTATGGAGTTAGATGGAAAGGCCTCTCCCTAAACCCTGGCATCCGTAAGATCCGTAAGTACCAGGTGGAGAGGAAGATCCTGGCCACAAGATGTGGCTTTTTTCAGAACACTCCTTGGAGCAGATTTTGTGTGTGTGTGTGTGTGTGTGCATGTGTGTGTAAAAGTATTCCCTCCCATCAGCTATTCTTGTCACTTGGTCCCATCTGATCTGCCCCTGCTGGGCGTGCAATTCCAATGCTGGGTCCACTTTGGACTGAGCTTCCTGACCTGCCCCTTCCCCTCCTGGCCCTGGCCAGGCGGGGCCCAGCCTGGAAGCTGTTACTGGAGGTTAGGGTGCTTCTGCTTCTTTGTCTGTAAACTGGGTGCTAGGCAGACTGAGCAAATTCTGGGTGTTCCAGCCTCTGGACCAGGGACTTGGGCCAACCCTCTTGGCTCCTGTGCCTCTGTGCTTAGGAGGCTGCCAGGCGACAGCGAGAGGGACACAGATCTGAAAGTGAGTGTGCTGTCTGGCTAGGAGGACCCAAATGAGTCTGTTCTGGAGAGGATCCCTAGACCCTGTTCCTTGCAAATGCATGGGAGATTTGTGTGTGTGTGTGTGTGTGTGTGTGTGTGTGTGTGTGTGGTGAGGATCTATCCACTGGAGAGTGACATGTCTGCCCAGAGGGAGATCCCTCACCTGTGCCCCACTCCCCAGCCGAGGGAAGCTGACTAGTCCTTTAAAGATGGGACAGATGGAACCTGCATTGGAAGAAAGAGAACAGTCACAGCGTCATTCTTATCTTGCCCACAATGCCTTAAACCTAATTATCCCACAGTGCCCAGGCCAGTTGCCTTATTTACACTTCTGCTCCCCAGACTTCACCTTTCCTTGTCCGTGCGCAGGAAAGTCAATTCCAGCACGGGGAGGCAGGGTCAGTTGTGGGGGATTTCTCCTCTACCCTTGGACTCTCTTCCTTGGATTCAAAATTTTAAAAAATATGCAGGAACAAGGAAGGCGCTACGCAAATTCTCACCCTTTAGGTTTTTTTTTTTCTCTTCCTTTTTCTAAATAAACCAAATGCTTGGTGGAGAAGTTGAGCAGGGGAGGTGGGCAGTAGAGGTTGCCAAGACAGGACAGGGGGTCTGGACAAGGCTGTCCGATGCCTGCCAGCCATGGTGATGGTGCATGGAGGGAGAGGGGAAGGAGGAGCAGGGAGACACGGCAGGTGTGGCCTCCGGGATGCCCATCCTTTTTGCAGAGAGCAGTGGCAGTGGGTCCGGGGGTCCCGCAGGGACTGGAAGGGGGCAGCTGGGTGGACATCCAGAAGCTTCTTCCTCAGCCACGCCTGCCTGGCGGCCTCCAGTCCTCAGCCTTCGCTCCCCCTCTCTCTCCAGAGGCCCACCCCACTCTGTGTCCACAGCAGTGACACAACCACTTCCCCAGCTCCGTGTAATTCCCAAGGGAGCAGTGAACCCCAGCATCTCAAAGCCGAAGAGCTGCTGGCCACACACATCCTCTCACGGTTTTCTCCCTCCCTCTGAACGCCGGCTTTGCTGGCCCTGGAATCTCTGGAAAAATAAACTCAGGAGGTGAAAAGTTGACTTGGTTTCTTGGTGTTTCTGGCAGGCGGTGAGAGGAGGGCGAAGAAGGAGTTTGGTGCCTTTTCTCTTTCTTGCTTTTTCCTCTTCCGATGTCAAACAAATGATGAAAATCCTGCTATGGGAGCCCGGGAGCCAGGGGCCAGGCTGCTGGGGGGACGGTAGAGGGTGCTCTGCTGACTTGGGGGATTAGGGGGGTTCTGGGGCGTTGGAGTCCGACTGGCCTTGGGCCGAAAGAGGCTGCCCTGCTGGGTGCTGGTGCTGTTGGTGACGGCGGCGTGATCTGGCTCACCCGAGTCGCTCTCAGTGTAGCTGTAGGCCTGTGCCCTTGAGATGCCCTTTTGCTGCCGCCGCCACGAGTTGTAGTATGTGGGGTCACTGATGTAGTGGTTGACAAAGGAGTGGGCCTTCTGGTGGTTTGAGTCGACCTCGTACTCGCTGTCACTTCCCTGGGAGGGCAGAGAATCAGGGCGTGTCAGTGGCCCCGTAGGGATAGGCTATTGTGGTCGGGGCCGGAAGGCACAGAGCATTCTGGTTCAACACTCTGCTCTGCCTTTTCCTTTTCTTTCTTTCTTTTTTTTTTTTCCTTAAATTCTGAGACAGAGTTTTACTCTTGTTGCCGAGGCTGGAGTATAATGGCCCAATCTTGGCTCACTGCAACCTCCACCTCTTGGGTTCAAGTGATTCTCCTGCCTCAGCCTCCTGAATAGCTGGGATTACAGGCGCCTGCCACCATGCCCAGCTAATTTTTTGTATTTTTAGTAAAGATGGGGTTTCTCTATGTTGGCCAGGCTGGTCTCGAACTCCTGACCTCAGGTGATCCACCTGCCTCAGCCGCCCAAAGTGCTGAGAGTACAGGTGTGAGCCACCGCGCCTGGCCTGCTCTGCCTTTTTCAAGACTTGGACTCTGGGCTTCCCAGCTCCCTCGCTGCCAAGGGGGTCTGGTGCCCGTTTGTGCCCGCCTGCTGCTTCCTTCAGAGCAGATCCCAGACCGAAGGGTCTACTATGGGGTTGGCCCAGAGCTGGGAGATACCTGATAGAATCAGAAGACCTGAGTTTTTGTTTCTTTTTTTTTTGGAGACAGAATCTCACTCTGTCACCCAGGCTGGAGTGCACTGGCATGATCTCAGCTCTGTCCAACCTCCAACTCGCAGGTTCAAGCAATTCTCCTGCCTCAGCCTCCTGAGTAGCTGGGATGACAGACATGTGCCACCACGCCTGGCTAATTTTTTTGTGTATTTAGGGGTTTCACCACATTGGCCAGGCTGGTCTTGAACTCCTGACCTCAAGTGATCCACCCGCCTTACTCTCCCAAAGTACTGGGATTACAGGCATCAGTCACTACGCCTGGCAAGTTTTATTTTCTTTCCTTTTTATTTTTACTTTTATTTATATTTATTTATTTATGTACTTTTTGGGACAGGGTCTCACTCTGTTGCCCAGGCTGGAGTGCAGTGGTGCGATCCTAACTCACTGTAGCCTCAACCTCCTGAGCTCAAGCCATCCTCCCACATCAGCCTTCTGAGTAGCCAGGACTATAGGTGCATGACCATGCCCTACTAACTTAAAAAAATTTTCTCTTGTGATGAGATCTCCTTATGTTGCCCAGGCTGGTCTAGAACTCCTGGGCTTAAGTGATCCTCCTGCCTTGGTCTCCCAAAGTGCTGGGATTACAGGCATGAGTCACTTTACTTCACCTTTGTTTCGTTTTGTTTTGTTTTCTTTTTTCTTTTTTGATAGGCAGTTTCGCTCTTGTTGCCCAGGCTGGAGTGCAGTGGCGCAATCTGGGCTCACTGCAACCTCTACCTCCCGGGTTCAAGTGATTCTCCTGCCTCAGCCTTTGGAGTAGTTGAAATTACAGGCACCTGCCACCATGCCCGGCTCATTTTTTCTATTTTTAGTAGAGATGGGGTTTCACCATGTTGGCCAGGCTGCTCTTGAACTCCTGACCTCAGGTGATCCACCCGCCTTGGCCTCTCAAAGTGCTGGGATTACAGGCGTGGGCCACCGTGCCCAGCCTAGCTTTGTTTTCAATTGAAGTGAGGTTCACATAACCGAAAGTGAACCATTCTAAAGTCTATGACTCAGTGCATTAGGACCTTCACAATGTTGTGCAACCACCACTTCTATCCAGCCCTGAATCATTTCCATCACCCCAAAGTAAAACCCTGTACCCAGGAAGCAGTCACTCCCCATCTCTGCCCCCACCGGGCACTCCCTATATCCATGCCCCTGGCAACTACTAATCTGTTTTCTTTCTCCAGGGATTAACTTATTTGGGACTTTCACAGAAATGGGATCATATAATATGTGGCCTTTTGTGTCTGGCTTCTCTGACACAGAGCCATGTTTTTGAGGTTCAACCACAACCTACTAAGTTATCATCTTGGTCCAGCTTCTGATTTACTTTGTGACTGGGGACAAAGCCAGAGCCAGATTAAGACCTTTAGAGGATCCGGGCAGTAAAAAAATGCCTGTGCCTGTCCACGTGTGATCCAACATAAAAACAACACTTGGTTATAAACTAAGCATGAGAAAAATCTAAACCAAAGTTCAGAATTTTCATGTAATTAAAACCTTAAAGTTGTTATTATTATTATTATTTTTGAGATGGAGTTTTGCTCTTGTCGTCCGGGCTTGAGTGCAGTGGCATGATCTTGGCTCACCTCAACCTCTGCCTCCGGGGTTCAAGCGATTCTCCTGCTTCAGCCTCCTGAGTAGCTAGGATTACAGGCACACGCCACCACACCTGGCTAATTTTTGTATTTTTAGTAGAGATGGGGTTTCGCCATGTTGGTCAGGCGGGCCTCGAACTCCCAACCTCAGGTGATCTGCCCATCTCGACTTCCCAAAGTTCTGGGATTACAGGCGCGAGCTACCGTGACTGGCCGGTTTTTTTTTTTGTTTGTTTGTTTTAGAGACAGGGGTCTCTCTTTGTTGCCTAGGCTGGTCTCAAACTTGTGGGCCCAAGCTATGCTCCTGCCTCGGCCTCCCAAAGTGTTGGGATTACAGGCATAATTACACTCCACCCAACCTGAAGTTTTTTGTTTTTTGTTTTTTTTAAAGATAAAAATATTAAATTATTCCTGACTTTTTTTTCCGACACTTTGATGGCCTAGGCACGGGCTTCATCTATCTATTGGGGACATCAGCCCCAAACAAGAATCCATCTCGGTTGGAAAGTGAAATCTGAATTGTGGAGCTAAAAACATTGTGCACCCGTTCCCCTACCCTGAGCTCCAGCTATGTTCTGAGAGCTAATAAGACAACAGATGGGACCACCCTCAGAACTCTCTGGAAGAGAAGTGCTCCGATTTCAGTGTACAGCACACGCTCAGTGCACTGCAGCTCAGAGGACCCTACCCAGGCCTCCTCAGTCCTCCCCAGTGAATGCCCCTGCCTGGGGGAAGTTAGTGAATCACAGCAACCCAAATAGAACATAAAACCCAGGTAGCCCAATCCAAACAAGTTTGGGATGGGGAGCTGTGTCCTGCTTTACAGGTAAAGAAAATGGAGTGGGGACTTTTGTCCCAAGGGTCTGGGCTTTGGGAAATGAGATGCACGGCTTGTTCTCAGGAACTCAGAGTCCTTCATGACATGGGGATACATCTCGAGGGACGTAGCTACAACGAACAGAACTATAACGACCCCTGCCACTGCATCAGGCACTCTGCCAGA
>NW_012098097.1:6006870-6008339 GCF_000951045.1 Mandrillus leucophaeus
GGTGGAACACTTGAGGTCAGGAGTTCTAGACCAACCTGACCAACATGGTGAAACCCCCATCTCTACTAAAAATACAAAATGAGCTGGGCACGGTGATACACACGTGTAATCCCAGCTACTTGGGAGGCTGAGGCAGGAGAACTGCTTGAACCCAGGAGGTGGAGGTTGAGGTGAGTTGAGATCGCGCCATCGCACTCCAGTCTAGGCAGCGAGGGCGAAACTTGGTCTCAAAAAAAGAAAAAGAAAAAGAAAAAAAAAAAAAGATTCACTCTGTGTATCTTCTTTTTAAAGTGTGCTTAATTTCATTGCAATGCACTTGAAGGGGCTGTCCATGATATTGCAAAAACTGAAGATCAAGATTAGACAGTGTGTGCCATTGGCTTGGAATTTCTTTTTCATTGCGATTTACTTGTGTGCCAAGTATATACATTTTTTTTTTTTTTCTACCAGACTTGGGCTCTTCTTTTGAAAACGAAGTTGCCATCCAGCCATGCTGCGGTGTTAAAGTTCCATCAAACAGGTCAGGGGCCTTTAAATCTCCAGTCTTTGCGTGCATCCTGCCCTCTGCCTGGTGCCCCCTTCTCCTGCACTCTGGGCCCTCTACGGGAGAGCCAGCCCCTCTCTCCTCTAGCCCATCACCCACAGCTGAATTATAGCCTTTCTCACATCGCATCATGTGTGTTTGTTTATAAGTCAAACTGACGCTTTGTTTATTACCATATCACAGGAAAACGACTGGGCAGATTTCCGCCAATTTTGGAGAGTGAGTTTTGGGTGGTCTGACTCAGAAAGTAAACCAGGCAGCATATGCAAAACCCACTCGACAAAGACCTGGGGGAAGGGGTGCCCTTGAAAAGAGAGGCAGTCATTTTTCCTGGCGGCTGAAATGGAGGGGCCCTGGCCTGTGCAGCTGCTGATCCTCTGGGATGTACCTTTGCACAAACTGTCACAGGCAGGAGAACGACCAGTGGCATCCCCATCAGCCCCCACTTGAAGGTCGCAATGGTGGTGGCTCCGCATTGCAGACGCTGATGGGTAGCCGAGCTGCTTCTCACATGGCTGAGTGGCAGCAGCACTGACTTCTTTAGAAGCCTCATAAGGACCACAGTGGGGCTGGGCGCACTGGTTCACGCCTGTAATCCCAGCACTTTGGGATAGTGGGGCCGGGCCCACTGGTTCATGCCTGTAATCCCAGCACTTTGGGAGGCCGAGGCTGGGAAGCACTTGAGGTCAAGCATTTGAGACCAGCCTGGCCAACATGGTGAAACCCCATCTCTACTAAAATACAAAAATTAGTCAGGGGTGGTGGCGCATGCCTGTAATCCCAGCTACTCGGGAGGCTGAGGCAGGAGAATTGCTTGAACCCTAGGTAGAGGTCTCAGTGAGCGGAGATTGCACCACTTGCAATCCAGAGCAAGACCCTGTCTTAACAACAAAAAAATCTTATAACTTGGATCACATGGGTTTTG
>NW_012098097.1:6008859-6011280 GCF_000951045.1 Mandrillus leucophaeus
AGTCCGAAATGCTGACGTGTATAACTGGATTTAATTTTCACACCTCTGTGCTGTAGCTCCTATGGCTACCTGAGCACCGATGCTGCCTGGGTACTGAGGGGCACATAAAGTACAGGAAGGGTGAGGGTTTTGCTGGGGAAGTGATCCGGCCGGGCTTGAACTCCAATCTGCCTGATTTTCTAAAGCCCACGCACCTCTTAACTCCTACACTCCTGCCTGGAGACCACAGGATGGGAACAAGAGCTTCCCCACGACCCCCCACCCCGACTCCCAGCAGGAATTAAATACTCCCTAGTCCATCTGCTAATTTATGTTTTCTGGCCCCTCCCCTCCCTCTCCTCACCCCTCTACAACCCCAGCTACCCTCCTTACCACCGCCCCCAGCAGACACTCCCCCGCCAGGACCTCAATCCTCTTGGCAGGCACAGACGGCTGCCCAAGACAATGGAAAGTCCCTGGGCTCGGTCTGCCCCATGACGCAATGCAGCAGAACACAAGCCCCTTTCTGTGCCTACCGCCCAGCTGCTGGCCCAGGAGAACAAAAAGGGGGTATAGGCAGGGCAGGAGACTCCATATGCCCAGCAGGGGCACCTAACGCTAGGCCGAGTGAGGCTGGCCTGGAGCAGCGTGGATCTGTGAGGCAGGAGGCTGGGGGTCTGTCCCGCCCAGGAGCAGTGAGGGTCTGTGAGTGCGGGGGACCAGACAGGGATGTCCCCCAGTTTTCCCTACAGGTTCGGTGTCTCCACCCACTAACTGACTTGAACAGTTGTTAGCATCATCTGCAGGGGTTCTAGAATTTTGGCTAGCCTCAGGCCGCAGCCTTGCAGAGGAGGGAACCCCAGGACGACTGTGGGACCAGTGGAAAAGAATCTCTGCGGGGAGGAGTTTGTGGCACGGGGAAGTTCTGGCCCTTACCAGCAGGCTGTCTCAGCCTCAGTGTCCTTGTCTGTAAAATGGGTAGAGTTCCATAGTTCACAGGGTGAAATGAGCTAACCCAGGAGAGAATGCTGTAAAAGGTATTATCAATGGGGACAGTGAGGGTGGGCCTGGGTGGGAAAGGGAAGAGACAGAGTGAGAAGCCTCAAAGCCCCCCTGGCAGGGATTAGAAGGGGCCAGGAAGCTGGGGAGGCTAACTCAGTGCTCAGGTAGCTGGAATGGGAGAAGAAGGTTAGCTGCCCGCTCCCCACCAACCCCCAACTCTGAGGGAGGGGCATGTCTGGACTGGAAGCAAGGTGGGGAGTGGGGTTCTCTGGCCCTCCTAGGGGCCCAGATCCCAAAGTCCACTCATCTAGACCATCCCCGTCCTACCAGCTACTATCTGCTGAATGCTTACTGGTCCTAGGCACTCTATGGGCAGCATCTCGGGGATGGAAGGCACCAGAAGGAAGAGCAAGGAGCCAAACAGAGCTCGCGCTGCGGGAGGGGCCAGGCAGGCCAGAGTCTGGTCTTCCCCTTCCTCCGCTCCGCCCTCCAAAGCCCAAGCAGGAGGGCTTTGCATCAGCGACTGCTGCTCCCGCCTCCATCTCCCTGAACATCTGTTTCTTTTCGGGGTGGGGGTAGGGCGAGAAGAGAAGAAAGCGAGGGGGAAACCAGGGGCTCCTATTGCGGCTTTCAATTCTCACGGGCCTCGGTAATTGAATGCAGCTTCCCAGGGACCGGCCGAGCACAAAGGGGGCTTTCAGGGGCCGTCCTGCCAGGCCACCAGGCAATCAAGTGACTGCTTCGTCTCCCTGGTCTCTTAACAGCTCCTCAAAGCCACTCAATCAGCAATTACTGGGGTCTGGGGATGGGGAGCACAGACTCCAGGCCTGGTGATGGGAGTGGGGAGCGGGGACCAGAAGGAGGCAGGACCCCGGAGAAAAGAGGAAGCCAAGCAAAGCCCTTTTGATTTTTTTGTTCATCTCCAGCCCAAAGGATCTGGCACCAGACTGAGCCTTAGGGAAGGTGTTGAGACCTTGGGGTCAGGCAGGGGACCCTTATCTTGTTGAATCTCATGGAGTCTGGGAGGAATGTGTTGCCCTAGATGACAGAGAAGTCACCCTGTGAAACTCTGTGGGAGACTGGAAGCAGGAGCCCCTCTCTCATCCATGGTCCCAAGGGCTCTGCACTGATTCTAGCCTGAAGCCGGCAGCGCACCTGTGCAGGGTGTTCCACCTGTCTCCTGGATGCCTCTACCTGGGGGGCCAGCCGGGGTCTCTCTGCAGGGGCTGCAGCCTCTGGATTAGAGGTGGGGTAGGGGTGATGTGTCTCCGTGTGTCTCTGAAGAACCTCAGAATTGTGTCCCTGGAGGCACAATTTTGTCGAGGCTCTGGGCTCCCTGTGCTAAGACAGCTGGAAATCTCCCAAGAATGTCCTTTGAAAAATGTCAGCTCAGAAGCAATGTCATATGTGCTACCTGTGCCCTTATAGATAAAGTGACAG
>NW_012098097.1:6012560-6013406 GCF_000951045.1 Mandrillus leucophaeus
GCTTGAACCTGGGAGGCAGAGGTTGCAGTGAGCTGAGATTGCGCCATTGCACTCCAGCCTGGGGGACAAAAGCGAGGCTTCGTCTCAAAAAAAAAAAAAAAAAAAGAGAGAGAAAGACTTTTGTTCACCACTTTCTTCCTCAAGTTACTGTGGTTCCATAATGTTTGAATGAGAAATGAAACTGTGGTTATTTATACACATATGGTCTTCCCTAATAAATCATAACATATTATAACACAACATTCATTAGAGTCTGTCTTGCCTACTACTGTAGCCATCATTCCTATATAGCGTCTGATTCTGTTTTGTGGGTATAGAACAAATAGCTGTTGAGTAAATGCATCAAGGAATGAATGAATGAGCTTCACAGAGAGCAAACCCAGCACTTACTCCTCCCAGGTACCACACAGAGTCTCACCTGTGCTGGTATGCAGGGCAGATGTCATAGGGAGAACGGGGGGCGGGATGGATTTTGGGCTTGTTGTCAGGGGGTGGGGGTCTTCCCAACTCTCTCTTTTTCATCATCTTTACTTGAAAATGGCCTTAATGCCACCAGTGCCTCCCAGAGGACTCTGAAGCTTAGGTGGTGTCATTCACGAACAAACCTTAGAATCCTTCCTGGCTTCTACTAAACACTTCATAAATGTTTGCTATTATAATTCGGTGCATAATAAATGGTGCAGAAAATACGATTCATGGCTGGGTGTGGTGGCTGACACCTGTGATCCCAGCATTTTGTGAGGCCGAGGTGGGTGGAACACTTGAGGTCAGGAGTTCTAGACCAACCTGACCAACATGGTGAAACCCCCATCTCTACTAAAAATACAAAATGAGCTGGGCACGGTG
>NW_012098097.1:6014641-6040282 GCF_000951045.1 Mandrillus leucophaeus
TGGCGCATGCCTGTAATCCCAGCTACTCGGGAGGCTGAGGCAGGAGAATTGCTTGAACCCTAGGTAGAGGTCTCAGTGAGCGGAGATTGCACCACTTGCAATCCAGAGCAAGACCCTGTCTTAACAACAAAAAAATCTTATAACTTGGATCACATGGGTTTTGTGCCCCACAATAAGTCCCTGGGTAAACCATGCTAAGTTGGGGTCTCTGTTCCTGCCAACTTTGAGCTAGGGAGTTAGGTCCAGCCTTCTCGGCTCTGCCAAGTCCATCAGTAACCCTGGAGCTGAACAAAACAGCAGTGAGTGACAGGCCCTGAGCCCACGGGGCCCACCACGTGATCCCAGGCTTCCTGGCACCTCCTGCAAAGCCAGCAGCCCAGCTCCCTGCTGGCACCTCTTCCTTCACTTCCTCTCCCAGGCTTGGGCAGAAAGGTCCAGGGCGTGGGACGCAGTGGCCTTTCGTGGCCCTTTCCTCAGTAACCACTAGGCTTGGCTGAGGCAGAGAGGGTGGGGGTGGGAAGCTGTCAGGCTGCATGGTTGGAATACACACAGCCCCTCCCCCACAAGCCTGGGACACGGTGTCCCTGCGTGACCCACCTAATGTCTGCCCTCTGAAGCTCGGTGTCTTCCAGAGGCACTGACCCCCCCTCTTGATATAAAAGCTGACATTTACAGAATGGTTGCCGTGTGCCTGGCTCTACGCTGAGTTCGTCTGTGTCTAATCTCAGCAGATCCTCCCCATGGCCTCAGGACAGAGCCTATTATCACCCCTGCCTGTTCCACAGATGGGGAAACTGAGGCTTAGAAAGGTTACTTGGCATATCCAGGACATCCCAGGTCACGGGCAGCAAAGCCAGGATTCACACTCAGGTCCAAAGCTCCAAAGCTTAATATCTCCCTGGTCTACACTGCGTCTCATCCTCAGGGCTCCAGGACACCCAGCCCTCTGTTTCTGAAGCTTGTTTTGATCCATGAGTAGTGAAGCTGAGCATTTTTCCAGGTCTCTGGCCTGGAATGCAGGGCTGTGTGTCAACCTTCTCCCCAGAGTCTCCCTCTCCACACCTTCAGCATGCTCCCTTGCAGGCCAGACCTAATGAGCAACTGAGCCTGTGGGGCGACCCCTGAAAGTAGAGAGGGCCATGATCTTCGGAGGACCTCCTATGATCAAGGTTCCTGGGACCCCATTAGCACTGGCTGCAAACTTTGAGCAGAACTTGGGAGGGGACAAATGGCCCATATATGACTTCAGGGTGGTTTCTTGGGCCCTTTAGTCTTTACTGCCCCATGAAGGAAAGGAAGAAAGCCCATCTACCTTCACCGCCCCACTCTGGGAGGCGCTGCTCCCTCCCCTCCGCAGGACACCTGGCCCTCCTGCCCTCACCTGAGAGTCGGAGATTTCTGAGGGCTTCTCGGTCAGGCTGCTGCTCTCTGCAGGGATGAGGTCATTGTACTTGGTGACATCCTCATCCGAGTAGTGCAGGCTGCCCGGGCTGGGCCTGGGGGGAGACCTGGAGAGAGTGGGAAGTGGGGCTGAGAGGTGCACTCACTCAGAGCAGCCTCCCCTGGCCTAGGGAGACCACAGCGGGGCCTGGGGGGCATGGATCCCCACCACCCTGTGCTCCTCCTCCTTCCTGGGTCTGCCTTCCAGGGGCCTGGGCCTGGGAGATAGGAACCTGGAGGAGGGCAAAGAGGGAAAAATGGGGTGCCAGGCTAATGCTGTCATGGCAACATGCAGGGTGAATGTAGGGGGGATGTCACCGTGGCTGGGTTCAGGACCCCACATCCTGGGGTTGCTTTGCTGCAAATGGGAATTTTGTGCACACCCAGTGGCTTTGGGGGCACACAGTGGCCTGGATGTGTGTGCACTGTGGGTAGGAGAGGCTGGGAAGGGCAGGCGAAGGTGAGGCCATGTGTGAAATGCCCCCTTGTTACATGTGGCAGGGCCCCGGAGCCAGCCTGGCGGGGCTGCTGTGGTCATGCTGGGCCTGGCTGGGCCCGCTGTGGGGGCCTCAAACAGCTCTTTCTTTGGAAGGCTGGATTTGGCAGAGGATAAGAGCTCGGCTTTGGGAGCCCCTCCCTCCATCCTCTAGATGAACACACACGTAGCTTCGTCCCTCTAAGACAGAGACAGAGGGAAGCTTTGTGAGCTCCTGAGTGAGGCTGGACTCCTCCTGACTGCCGCCTCCAGTGAGCTGGGAATGCCAATAGGGCTGAGGCCGGAGACAGGAGCCCTCTGGCCCAGTCTTTCTTGAGCTCAGGGGAACAGAAAACCGCCACACATCAGGGGAGGGTCAGGTGGGCCCTAGCAGCTGCTCGTGCCCTTGGAAATGGGCAGCCCAGTGGCCATAAGGAGTAGGGACTAGGAGGGGGCTGGGGTTAGAAAGAAGTCAGGAGGAAACAGCAGCTGTACTCACGCCACCAGCCTGGTCCTGTCCTCATGGGCTGCTTTCAGATGCTGCCCTTTGAGGCTAATGGGGATAGGAGGTTGTCCTTTAATAGGTAGAAATAAGGACCGGGGGAGAGGGTTTCCCAGATGGGGAGGAAGACGGTAGGACATAGTGATAATGGGGGTGCTCAGGCGTCCTTCGCTAAGGTGTGTTTGCTCGGTCTGCGTTGGCTGGGCCTGTCTTGCCTTTGGGGCAAGTGACAATCTCCAGGGCTGTTTCCCTGGCAGTTGGCTCCGAACAGCAGTAGGTTGGTTTGCAATATTTTGCCAGTTATTTGCATTCTGCTGTCACTGTCAGGAACTCTTAGTAGTTACCTCCTTGTAAATTTCTCCCCAGTGTGCCCTCACCCCCAGGTTGTGACTGGGCATGGTGGGGACTGGGACAGGCCCCTAGTTGTCCTGCTTGGGCCTCACCGGTCTTTCTGCTGACCATTCCTAGCCCTGGGGCTTGAATGGTGTTTCCCAGGACAAGGTATGGCCAGGTAAGCACTGCCTGCTCTATGGCCTTCCCCAGCATTCTCCCCACCTGGGCACTGCTGGGCCTGGCCCCCCCAACCCCGCAGAGGGCCCAGTACCTGGTGTACAGGCCGTTCTTTCGGCAGAAAGAATTCTTGACGGAGAGCCGCCTGTTGTTGAGTTCCAGGGCAGGGAAGCTGCTTTCATCTAAGCTCATCATCTCGCTGTGGCCTAGGGCTCCAGACTTGGCACTGTTCCCTGAAGTCAGGGGGAGATTGACACCCTTTAGACTGTGGCCTCCGCTCTCCCATACCACTTCCCACCTGGCTGGGTTATCCCCCCTTTCTCTTGGTAGAGTTGAGACCAAAATAAGAGGTTGAGATTGTGTATAGAAACCCTAGGCTTCCCCACCCACCAGAGCAGATGTGCTGCCAGGAGAGGGACCTGATCACCCCTGTCCTGGGCAAAAGGGAGATATGTAAAAGTCAAGTCCAGCCAGCACGGCTGGTGCCAGCTTACTCACCTGAATCTGTCTTCTTGGCATACTTCTTGCTCTGGCCCCGGATGATGAGCACGAAGACCAGAAGCAGAATGAAGATGAGGCCGACCAGGGCGATGACCACCAAGAACCACCACTCCTCGTAGAAGGGGTTGGCTTTCTGGGCTGGAGCATGGATGGGGTCAGGTATATAGAGTGCTCAGCCCCCTCCTCCCTCCAAATCTCCTGCTCCGGTTGGGACCCTACCAAATGCTCACAATCTATGGGAAGGCAGGGTCTGTGCCCTCTGAATGAGGGAGAACCTCTGTAAGGATAGTTTCACCTCAAGTACCCACTTTGATCAGTCGGTAAAGGGCTCCCTGGAGGGGTGATGTGAGATGAGTTCTGAGGTGGCTACCTGGCTCAACAGGAAAGAGTGCTAAGATTGATTAGTGATGTCTGCTAGGGACATAGGAGGGGAGAGTGGCAGTGTGTTGGCTACTTTTCCTTTTTCTTTTTTTCTTTTTTTTTTTTTGAGACAGAGTTTCACTCTTGTTTCCCACGCTGGAGTGCAATGGCACGATCTTGGCTCACTGCAACCTCCACCTCCTGGGTTCAAGCAATTTTCCTACCTCAGCCTCCCCAGTAACTGCGATTACAGGTGCCTGCCACCACATCTGGCTAAATTTTGTATTTTTAGTACAGACGGGGTTTCACCATGTTGCCCAGGCTGGTCTCGAACTCCTGACCTCAGGTGATCCACCTGCCTCGCCCTCCCACAGTGCTGGGATTACAGATATGAGCCACCATTCCCAGCCCCTTTTCTTTTTTTGTTTTGTGCTTGTCTAGGGGCTATCTTGATAAGCAGACCTCAATCTCATGGGGAAAGGTGCTTCCCTGGCCTGCAGGAGGCTGAAAGAGCTTTTCCTGAGGTTCAGTTTGGAGTGAAATTTTTGCTGGTGACAGAAGGCAGCGGGAACCGGGAGGATGGACACAGGGATTCTTTAGTAAAAGGTGAAAGATTTACATGATCCAGAGCATGGTGAGAGGGTCTTTAAGACGTCTCTTCCAGGTAGAGCTCCCTTCTTTCAAAACCCCTAGACTGTGCTTTCTGCACCCAGCCAGGACTACTCATGCTGTGTGGACAAGGGGTGGGCTCTCTGTTTCAGCCTTGAGGCACTTCTGTCCCAGGATTTGGTTTTACCAATGCGGGTAAAAGATTTCGTTCTCTCAGTAAGGGCAATGTGTGGCACGGGGAGGAGGCTGGGTTCCTTTGAGTTGTGCTTCTGCTTGGGGGAAGGGGCCTTTGTATTCAGAGTGCTTAGCAATAACATTTTGGGTCATGGGTTTAGAGAGCAGAGCCCTTTGTGCGCTCTAAGACATGCCAGACAGGAAGAATGAGGGGAGGAAAACGGGAGGGGTGGTGACCCTGCTGCACCCGGGTACTGCCCAGTCAGGCCTAAGGCCCGCCTGTGTCACTACTGCTCTGCAGCTGCTGACCCTGCCACGTTGGGGCTGGAGGTTTCCACGGAAAGACAGTTATGGCCTGGAGCCCCTGAATGTCCTGGGTGATGAGCGCATGGAAGTTTGCATCTTGGGCCCTCTGCTCTGCCCCTACCTGGGGCTTCTGGAGTCCTTAAAAGGGAGCCCCAAGATCAAGGCCCCTAGCGTCCTCTGGCCTTGAAGGCTGACCCAGGCCTGGGCACCAGGACTTGCCTCTTCACAGCCCCGAGGGGACAATGCGTTTTGGTTCCCGCCACATGCTCCTGGTGCCCTGATGCCTCTCCTCCTTCCCCCCTGCCCCGCGTCAGCCTGCAGGCTCTGCTGTGGGGCTCCCCTACTCCCTCAGCCCCCAGGCTGGTACCTGGCACAGACTGGGAGGGGCTGCTGGGGGTGCCGAAGCCGTAGTCGTTGACCGCGATGACCCGGAAGTCATAGCTCACGCCCGGTTTCAGGATGTCCATGCTGAACGTGTAGGAGCTCACCTCCTTGGGGATGTCTTTGATGAGGATGTCCCATAGTCCCTCGTCTGCAGGAGCACAGAGAGGGAGGCCCTGGGAGATGAGGGGGAGCCCCAAATGCCGCTCCCAGCCCCGTCCTATGTTCCCTGAGGGCTGGGCCTGTGGGATCCGCCTTGTTCTACACGGAATCGCAGGCCTTGGTCCTGCCTTGAAGTTTCTGAAAAAGACACCTTTTGGACGAAGCGCGGTGGCTCACGCCTGTAATTCCAGCACTTTGAGAGGCCGAGGCGGGTGGATCACCTGAGGTTAGGAGTTCGAGACCTGCCTGGCCAACACGGCGAAACCTTGTCTCTACTAAAAATACAAAAATTAGCTTGGCGTGGTGGCACATGCCTGTAATCCCAGCTACTGGGGAGGCTGAGGCAGGGGAATCGCTTGAACCTGGGAGACAGGAGTTGCAGTGAGCTGAGATCACGCCACCACATTCCGGCCTGGGCAACAGAACAAGACTCAGTCTCAAAAAAAAAAGATACCTTTTGGAGCATCTCTTTTATTCTTTTTATTAAAATATCTGTACTACATTAAAAGATATGTACTGTGTAGAAAGTACTGTCACAACCAATGACAGTACCACCATCCAGAGAAACAGGCTCAACAAGTTAGCACTTGTGCAGGCAGAACACTACGGATTCTGTCTTCCACATCATTAAAAACGGTTGGAAACATGATTTTAAGTGACTGCCTAAGATATTACCATATGGGAATACCCTCTTCTTTACTTAACTAGGCCCTGTTTTTCTAACCTCCTTTCCTAATTCAAAACATACACAGTGGTGGTGGCAGGAGACAAAAGTAAGAGTGCTATTTTTCTTCCTTTTTTTTTTGAGACAGAGTTTCGCTCTTGTCGCCCAGGTTGGAGTGCAATGGCATGATCTCGGCTCACCGTAACCTCTGCTCCCCGAGTTCAAGGGATTCTCCAGCCTCAGCCTCCCGAGCCCCCCATGCCTGGCTAATTTTGTATTTTTAGTAGAGATGGGGTTTCTCGATGCTGGTCAGGCTGGTCTCGAACTCCCGACCTTAGGTGATCCACCCGCTTCAGCCTCCCAAAGTGGGATTACCGGTGTAAGCCACTGCGCCTGGCCATTTTTTTTTTTTTTTTTTTTTTTTTTGATATGGAGTCTCACTCTGTCATCTAGGCTGGAGTGCAGTGGTGCCATCTCAGCTCACCGCAACCTCCACCTCCCAGGTTCAAGCTATTTTCCTACCTCAGCCTCCCGGGTAGCTGGGATTACAGGCTTACTCCACCACACCCAGCTAAATTTTGTATTTTTTGGTAGAGACAGGGTTTCATCATGTTGGCCAGGCTGGTCTTGAACTTCTGACCTCAGGTGATCTGCCCGACTTGGCCTCCCAAAGTGTTAGGATTACAGGTGTGAGCTACCACACCCAGTCTTTATCGTTTCTTTTAAATAACAGCTGCAGGAAAGATTTGGTTTTAAAAAAATTATTTTGAGACAGGGTCTCGCTCTGTTGCTGAAGCTGTAGTGCAGTGGTGTGCTCTCGGCTCACTGCAGCCCCAACCTCCCGGGCTCAAGCGATCCTCCCACCTCAGCCTCTCACAGTGCTGGCATTACAGGTGTGAGCCACCAGGCTCAGCCAACAGGAAAAATTTGGGTTTCCCGAGTGGGTTTAATTAAGTTGCCTGGATCTGGCGAGCTCCTCTTCAGTCACCTTCTTTCTTAGGGCCGAGCAGAGAAGAGAAAGAGGGACCGCAGGCGCCCAGGGGTCCCCTGTCTGTTCACCCCGTGTTGGCCTCAGCCACCTCTGTCCTTTGCACCTGAGCTTCCTTCAGATCCCCTTCCCCTCTTTATCTGTGGCTCTCTGGGCCTTGCCCTCGTGGGATATCATTCACCTTCATGCTGTTTAATCGGAGCGGTGTGGGTGCTGCCTGGGTCGGGGAAGAGGCAAGCCCATGCCACAGCCCTGGGCATCCATCATGCTGGTGGGGAGGGCAGGAGGGGCCCTGGCTGCACACTCTGGGTGGGGCCGATGGGGTCAGCCTGGCCCCGAAAGAGGTGCATCTTCCTGCTGGTGGCAGTGCGGGGCTGATTTGGAAACCAAAGTATCCAAGTCACCTTGGGCCTGGTCAGACCGCTCTTCACGGTAGAAGGACGTCAGCGAGGCCCACTCGCAGGTCCTCTCTGTCTGGCCTGCTCCAGGGAGGTCGCCCAGTGGCCAATCTCGCCATTCTGCTTCTGCACCCTCTGGTGGAAGCTGCTCTCCCACCAGAGGTGTGCCCAGCTCAGGGCCGCCCTTCCCTAGAGATGATGATTTTATTTGTTTTCCTCACCATACTTTCTCACAGACCCAGTCGTGTAAGTTGAGCACTGCAGCAGAGGCGCCTCCATGCTCTGGAGTCCTGTCTGAATTTTGGACCCAGTGGTGGGACCTGATGAAGGGGCTGCCTCCCCACTTCCAGTGTGGATCCTTCCAATTTGGGGAAAGCCATGGGGACCCAGGCTGCATCAGAGGTGTCCTTGCAGAAGGCTCCAGGGTTCCAAACCTCGGCCTCATTGTTGGTCTTATTTGTTTTTGAGCCTCTGCCTGCTACACCTCCATCTTTTTTTTTTGAGACGGAGTCTCGCTCTGTCGCCCAAGCTGGAGTGCGATGGCACGATCTCGGCTCGCTGCAAGCTCTGCCTCCCATTCAAGAGATTCTCCTACCTCAGCCTCTTGAGTAGCTGGGATTATAGGCACCTGCCACCACGCCGGCTAACTTATTTATTTATTTGGAGACGGAGTCTCGCTCTGTCACTCAGGCTGGAGTGCTGTGGCACGATCTCGGCTCACTGCAACCTCCGACTTCCGTGTTCAAGCGATTCTCCTGCCTCAGCCTCCCGAGTAGCTCAGATTACAAGCACGTGCCACCACGCCCAGCTAATTTTTTTTATTTTTTTATTTTTAGTAGAGATGGGGTTTCGCCATGTTGGCCAGGATGGTCTTGATCTCCTGACCTTGTGATCTTCCTGCCTTGGCCTCCCAAAGTGCTGGGATTACAGGTGTGAGCCACCATGCCTGGCCCATCTTTTTGTTTAATATCTTTCTTTCTCTCTTTCCCCTTTGCTGGCTGTGAAATCCCTCAAGAGCAAGGATCATGACTAATTCATCTTAAGTCTTCCTTAGCCCAGCACCCAGCACAGACACCTTCTCACCATTTGTTGAATAAATAAATGGAAACTTTCTTCCCTGGCCTTTTCATAGCATGAGGTGCCCAGTTTCAGAACTTCATGCCTTGAAATTTTAGTACTAGGGTGCAAATCCATTTTCCTCACATGCCTCTGAATTCTCTCACTTATCTTTGAGTGATGTCATAATGATGATGACGGTGACAACAGCTGACACTTACGCCTCTGTCAAGCATCCTGGGTCTACATGCTTTCCTTTTCAAATCCATAGCAATGGCAAGAGGGAGGAACTGCTGTCCCCATTTTACAGATGAGGACACCAAGGCCTGGAGGAAGCTTCACTCATCTTCCCAAAGCCCCACGCTGTCAGCAGCAGAGCTGGCGTTACTGCCTGGGGCCACCTCATTTCTGGCACCGAACTTCCCTGCTCAATGCAGTCAGGAGTTGGACCTGTGTTTGCTGGATGGGCTGGGATCGTTGAGGCCTCTGCTCCTGCCTTCCAGAAGCTGGGATCTCCTGTCTGCTATTTAACCCCCTTGTTCCACCCCACACAGGGACAAAGGGTGGGGCTGGGGCAACCAGGCCAGGCCAGAAGCTACTGGAATGTCACGCTGGGGCTCCAGCCACCAGCCCCAGGAGTTGGCTGATGTGCAGGACAGGCTCCTGGGGCTGTAAATCCCTCAGTGAACCCCTCCCTGGGTCTGCAGCGCCTGGCAGCTCCTGGCTTGTAGAAAGGGGGTGTATGTAGTTTATCCTGCCTAGCCCGAAGCACAAGCAATTCAGGGGCAAGTGTAGGACAAGGGCTATGCCATCCTGAGGATGAGAAGGGAAGCACAGAAGAAGGAACGGGGGCATTGAGGGGAGAGATGCTCACCCCGTAACAGCAGCCTGCTCTCAAACAGCCTTAGGGACAGGCCACCACGCCCCTTGCCCCCTCTCCTCCCTCCTCCCCTTGCCTGGTTACTGATCCTGTCCTCTGCTCTCTGGCCCTGGCCCTGCTCCAAGTCCTGGTTTCTCACAGGGCCCTGGCTTGGTCCTTACTTTTATGCTCAGGGCTTGATTCCACCAGTGTGGACCAAGTCACAGCCCTCAAACTTGGAACACCAGAGTCTCACGCTGGGCCTCCCAGGAAACACTGGAGAATCAACAGGGCCAGAGTCAGGGGCCAACATTCCACAGCCTGGCACCCCAGCTGGCCAACTTGGGTGGAATAAACAGGTGCAGGCCCTGGTTGGGAGAAGCACGTAATGGTCTCCTGGCCAATTCAGCAGCCGGCACCAGAGGGCCAGGGAGGGACCATCTGGAGTGGGGAGAGAGCCAGCCCTGCGTGCATCCTCTGGTCACGCAGCAGATCTGAGCAGCTAGATGTATTCGCTACATGCAACTGCGATTCTTAGCATGTGATTAAGGCAGGAGCGGTGCTAGTGGCTTCCAGGAACTACTGGAATTATTAACTCTTTGCTATTGGGATGATTAGTGCCTAGCTACCTTGAAGTATTAACAATTTGTCCCTGGGATGTTTCCATATTCCCCATCAGAAGTATTAGCTACCGAGATGCCTGGTGACGTCCCATTATGATTGTCATTTGCTATTTGGGCTAGAGGAACAAAGCCTTGTTTTCCTTCTCAATTTTAATCACCTAACCGTGGATCCATGGCATACAGAGAACAGGCCTCCTGTTCTTGCTGACTCTGGCACCTCTGATTAACTTGGAAACCTAGCAACGCAGGGAGCTGGCAGTGGCTGCGAGCTCCTGCGAGTAAGCAGAGCCCAGCAAGCGGGTGTCAGGATGGGTGAAACTGGAGCAGTGGAGAGCAGCCCCCTGGAGTGACTTATCTGTCACTCATCTGATGGCTTTGGAAGTTCTTGTGATTCAATTTCAGGCTTGACAGGAGAGGCTGGTACGATTACAGCAGCCACCGAGACACCCATGGTGGCAGAGACAGGGCTTTGAGAGGCAGCTGGGGTCTTTTAGTTAGGGGGCACCCATCAGTGGGGTCGTGTGGAGGATTCAATGTGTGAGCCATGTGCACCACGTGCTCGGGCTTCTGGCATCCTGAGCAATCCTCAACCCAAGCTGGTCCTCAGCTAGCACTAAGAGCCCTTCTCTGGGGGCCTCCTGGGGGTTACTTAGCCAGGAGTCCAGCTCTAGGAGCACCCCCACCTGGTTTCCCACTCCTCAACAGGGCCAGGTGACTTCACCTGTAGCACAGAGGCGCCTTCTCAGGCGGACGACAGACGCACGTGCCCCAGGTGGAGGGACCCGGGAAGGAGGGAGACAGTGAGCCGTGGGGTCTCAGCCCAGCAGGGCGGGGCGCACCTGAAGGCCTGGCCTCGATGACGTAGCGGGTGATGGGCCCTTTGCCCGGGTCTCCGCTGGACCAGTGGATGGCGATGGCGGAGCTGTACCGCACGATGATGGGCACGCCGGGCGGTCCTGGGGCACCTGCAGACAGCACACAGAGGCAAGGGATGTATAGAACCCAGAACAGCCACCCAGCCCGTCACCCTGGGCTCGAGGAGGAGCGCTGGGTGACAAAAGCAACCCTGGACAGACAGCTGCCAGGAAGCCCTGCAAATGTCGAGGCCTGAGAGTGCCTCTCAGGCTGGGCCTGCCAGGATGGACTGTTGTCCCCTCTAGGCCACCCCTTTGTGCCACACTCCAAATCCCAGGGCAGAAAACAAATGGAATGGTCCAGAAAGGTCCCCAGAGTAGAGTCAGGAGACCTGGGTTCCAGCCCAGAACGTGTTAGATGGGTGATTTTGATCAATTCACAGAGCCTTCTAGTGCCTCAGTTTCCACTCCTGTAAGGGCCTTTTGGAAGGTAAGGCTAGAAGGCTGTATCCTGGATCAGGGGCAGGGGGCAGGGGGGCAGAATAGAGGTGGGTGCGATGATGGCAGAGTGGGCCCATGAGAGGAGGGGGCTGGTCGGAGTGGGGCTGAAGAGTCCACAATTTCTCCCTCCTAGTAAATGATATGATGTCCGCCCTCCCTCCTGAAATCCCCCAACCTCAACTGCATTTGCTATCAGGTTAGACAAAGGGAGAGGGGGTTCATGCCCCAGGAGGCCTTGCAGCCTCTGCTGCTAGGAGGAGGGAGGAAGGACTGGGCCCTTTGCAACTCTCCTGGCATGAAGGTACGTCAGGAGCAGGCTGGGATGTGGGCCAGTCAGGGAGCCGGCCCTAGGAGCCGGAGCAGATGAGAGGAAGTGACTTCTGCAGTGAGAGGAGCCAGGTGTCTGTCTACAAGGGGCCCTGAGCCCCTTCTCTTGGGGGTGCCCATCCAGAATCCCAACCCCACATACTGTCACCTCCAATCCTATTCCCCATCAAAGGTGGGGCTCTGTACCCCAAGAGCTGGGCACACAGTAGGTGCTTCCTCTGTGCTTAGGGGATGAGGGAGGGAACCAGTGCATAAGTGGGTGGCCACCTGGTTTGTTGGTGGGGGGGTCTCTGTGGATGCCTGCCAGGAAGAGAGCAGAGTCTAGCCTCACACTGATGCTCCCCCAGGGCCCTGGAGAGCCAGCAAGCCAGACAGGAGGCCAACACAGACCTGGCAGCCCCGCCCAGCCCCTATGCCCACTCCATCGCTCACACAGCCTGGCAGCCCTGCCCAACCCCTATGCCCACTCCATCGCTCACATAGCCTAGCAGCCCCACCCGGCCCCTATGCCCACTCCATCGCTCACATAGCCTGGCAGCCCCGCCCGGCCCCTATGCCCACCCCACGGCCTTAGAGGGCACCATTTCCTTCCTTCCCTAAGGAGCAGACTGTCTGCAGCCGAAGGGCAGAGTCAGGTGGGGTGGACACGCCTGAGAGAGTGTGGTAGGGCAGGCAGCCCCTAGGACCCTGTACTCTTATCCCATACAGGACAGTGCTCAGGCCTGAGGATGGAGCCCGTATGTTCTCTGGGGCCAGGAGCTTCCAGCGAGTCCAACCACTGCCTGGCTGCATGTTCCCCCACTGCAGACCCCGCCTTGCACCCACACCATGTGGGGAGGATGGCTTCTTTATTTCTTTTTTTGAGACATGTTCTCACTCTGTTGCCCAGGCTGGAGTGCAGTGGCACGATCACAGCTCACTGCAGCCTCCACCTCCTGGGCTCAAACGATCCTCCCACCACAGCCTCCAGAGTAGCTGGGACTTCACGTATTCGCCGGCGTGCCTGGATAATTTTGTTTTTGTAGAGAGGGGGTTTGCTGTGTTGCCCAGGCTGGTCTTGAACTCCTGGGCTCAGGCAATCCACCTGCCTTGACCCCCCAAAATGCTGGGATTACAGGCGTGAAGCACTGTGCCCTGCTGGTTCTGTCTTTCTCAGAGTGCCCTCCACTACCTTCTCTGTACCCTCTGCCCTTTCTCTCTTCCCACCTCCCCACCTCCCACCTGGGACACTTCAAGCCTCAGGATAGAATAACCTGTCCTCCGCACAGGCCTCTCCTGTCCCCAGGCCACTGCCAACGCGTGGTCCTCAGTTGCCTGCCAGCTCTCTCTCCTACTTTTGTTTCCCAGGAAGCTGGTTCCGGTGAGAGGCAGTGTGGGGCGGAGCTGGGGATAGAAGAAGGACAGCGGCTGGGTGGCTCCTGGGCCCTCCTGCAGGCTTTGTCCTGAGTTTGCCCTAGAGCCCAGGGCTTCTTTGCAGAACCAGACTGTGGGGAATAGAAAGTGACTGGCCAGAAAGAAAAAGTGAAGCGTAGCCAGCCTGAGCCATTAGGGTAAGACGGCCTGTAGGGCAGGTGACAGACCAGAACGGGCTGGCCTCCCAGGCCTGGCTCCCCTCCTCAGTCAGGCTAATCAGGCCCCTGGGGAGGGAAGGCCTTCGCCACTCCTGGCTGAAAAGGCAGGGCAGAGGAGGAGATGGGATTTTAGGGGAAGTCCGGGATGGGCTGTACCCCTTCTTAGGGAGGGAGGCAGCAGAGTGGCCTGGGAGGTGGCTTTTGTGTTCAGGACAGGACAGTCCACACTGACCGGTAACAGGGACTTTGGAGGGCTAAACCTGGACCATGGCAAATGCCTTGGGGGAGGAGGGGTGGGAGGGAAAGGGAGGTGAAGAGGATATTTAAAGGAGGCGATTGGATGCGGTGGCTCATGCCTGTAATCCCAGCACTTTGGGAGACTGAGGCAGGTGGATCACTTGAGGTCAGGAGTTGGAGACCAGCCTGGCCAAACCCGGTCTCTACTGAAAATACAAAAATTAGCTAGTCGTGGTGGAAATCACCTGTAATCCCAGCTACTTGGGAGGCTGAAGATTGAGAATTGCTTGAACCTGGGAGGTGGCAGTTGCAGTGAGCCGAGATTGCACCACTACACTCCAGCCTGGATGACAGAGTCAGACTCTGTCTCAAAACAAACAAACAAAAACACCAAAACAACAACAACAGAACAATACAGAAGATGAAGGAAGACTTCCTGGGGTGGGAGGGGGTGGTGCGGTAGGGGGGCAGTTACACACAAAAGGGCATTCTGCGGAGGGGGTGGGTGGTGAGGTGGGGGAGGCAGGGCCCTGGCTGTGAATAGGTGACCTGCTCCATCTGGTGTTTCTCAAGGTGCCACTTTGTCACAGCCTCCAGGGGCTTTTGTGTAAGTGCAGATTGCCAGGTCCCACCTCAGCCCCAGGAAATCAACCCCTCCAAGCATCCACCCTGGGAATGTGCGTTTTAGTGTGCCCTGCTCTGAGAACCGCTGCCTAGAGGGTAGGGGTGGTTCAGGGGCGTGGGAAGATGGCTCTGGCTGGGTGAAAGGCAGGGGCACCTGCCAGGCTGCATCCTTCCAGGACGGAAGTGAAGGAGGCCGCGCAATTAGCGGGGAGAGAAAAAACGGAGCAGGCGCAGTGGCCAGGCCAGGCCTGTGGGTTGGGCCTAAGCGGGAGGGGAGGGGGGCCAGGCCTGTGCACTGGGCCTAAGTGGGAGAGGAGAGGGAGCTGCTTCAGGGTTTGTGGCTTGAGGAACCCAAGGACACTGATGCCATTAATCAAAGTGCGGAATCCAGGAGGAGGGAGCGGAGGGAGTGGTCACTGGGCACCAGGGGAAAGCGTGAGCTCTGTCCTCCACTCTGTTTCCAGGGTCCAGCACAGCTCTTGACACTGGGGGCCCCTTCCGACTGAGGGGGCTGAACCGCCGTGTGGAGGACACGCCTGGCCCATTGCTCTCCTACCTTCTCCGGGGCCTGTGGTGACGTTAGCTTCGATCTCCGGCCCGTAGGTGAAGGTCTTGGCTCTGATGCGGAACCTGTAGGTCACCCCCTCCGCCAGGTCCTTCACCTTCAGCCACAGGGGGCTGTTCCCCTTCACGTCCACTGTCACGATCTTGCTGACGCCTGGGGGAGGCACAACAAGTGGGGACTGCAGGGGCCACCAGGTGCAGGGCCCACTGAGGGCACTGGAGGCCACGGGGAAGGAGAAGCGGCCGTGGTCTGGGCCCCGGGACCTTGGGCAGGGGCCTCACTCCTTGAGGTTAGGCTGAAACGCTCCTCCAGCCTATACAGCCACATTGCCCATGCTGTGTTTCTCAGAGCACGGTCCTGCCTGCTGTTCTCAGGGAGAAGGGCTCCGGGGCTCAGTAAGTTCGAGAAAAGCTACTACTGTCTGTGTCTACTGAGTAGCCACAGGGTCCATCAGCATCTAAAGAAAAGAGAACACTCGCCATCCTGTTTAATGTAACCTCTGCAGCCCAAATACGTTCCATCTCCATTTTTATTCCCTTATGCAGCATCCCATGGGACTAGAATCATATATTTTTTTAGGAAGTGTTTCCATAAAAATACCAAAAGCCCAGAGTTGGGGGGACACACTTTTGACCAGGTCCTCCACCTGAGCCCCACTCCAGCTCCACCTCTGGGGTTCAGCCAGGAGCTCATATGGCCCTCCATCACCTATATCTGCCACGATTTTTTTTTTTTTTAAAGACAAGGTCTTGCTCTGTTGCTCAGGCACAATCATGATTCACTATAGCCTTGACCTCCTGGGTTCAAGCCATTCTCCCACTTTCAGCCTTCCAAGTAGCTGAGACTATAGGTGTGTACCATCATGCCCGGCTAATTTTTAAATTTTTGTAGAGACAGGATCTCATTATGTTGCCCAGGCTGGTCCCGAACTCTTGGCCTCAAGTGATCCTCCCATCTTGGCCTCTCAAAGTGCTGGGATTATAGGCGTGAACCACTGTGCCCAGTCCACCAGGCTTTTCAGGGCAAAAGTGAGGATGCCTCAGCATCCCAAATCACAGCAACTAGACGGGAGGCTTGGGCCAGCTTTTAGGAGGTGGAGGTTTGCTCTGTGCTTCATGAATCCAAACACTCCTGACTGCCAGCCTCCCTGGGAGCCGGGACTCGCGTCATTTCCCATGTTCCTCAGGCACACCAGTCACCAGTGATAGACAGGCCTTGCAACTAGGAGGCTGGGCTCAGACCCCATGATGGTGCTGGCCCTGGCATGTCCTTTAACCTGACTTCAGTTTGTTCTGCCGAGTGAGGGTGTCCACAGCATCTTAGCAGGGATGTTATGAGCTTTAAGTAAAATAACAGAGCATGTAGGTGCCTGACCTATTTATTGACTAAGTGGATTATTAATATTATTATTTTGAGGTGGATTTTCACTCTTGTTGTCCAGGCTGGAGTGCAATGGCGTGATCTCAGCTCACTGCAACCTCCGCCTCCTGGGTTCAAGCGATTCTCCTGCCTCAGCCTCCTAAGTAGGCATCCACCACCATGCCCAGCTAATTTTGTACTTTTAATAGAGAGGAATTTTGCCATATTGGTCAGGTTGGTCTCGAACTCCTGACCTCAGATGATCCACTGCCTCGGCCTCCTGAAGTGCTGGGATTACAGGTATGAGCCACTGCGCCCGGCCACTAAGTGGATTATTGAATGATGGAACAAAGTAGGCTCAGAGGGGCTTCCTGAAAGAATGAAATGACCCCGGGACCAGGAACAGGGACTCTGGCTACTTGTTCTTTGACAATTCTGCACAAAGCCCTCATCTGCCTGGGCCTTGGTTTTCCCTACAGGACAGTGGGGGCTGCTGGGCTCTTGTGAGGCTGGTTTGCTGCTGACCTGAACCCAGGATCAACTAACTGGGGTGTGGACACTGGGCTGGCCAGGCGGGGCCTCATCTTGCTGCACTTATTAACTGGGCTATTCTGGGAAGATGGGAACATGTAGGGCTGTGGAGTTGAGCCACACTGTCCAGATCCCACCAGACTGTGGACCTGGAAGACAAAGAGCTCACATCGGTCAAGTCGAGAGGGTCCTGGACAGGCCGGGTTGAGGCCCCTGTGAAGAGGGCTTGTGCTGGCCCCCTGTACCTTGTCTCGGGGACCGCTGTCCTCTGCCCCACTCTGGCACCTAACTGGATCTCCTGCCGGGCCCGGCTGCCCCCTGGTGTTCTAACGTATAGCTCCCCTTTGCAGAATGAGCTGCTGGCACCCGGTGGGGCAGGGAAGACTGAGGGCCATTGTTCCCTGGGCTGACCCAGAACTGCTGGTCCCAGGGCTCCGCCCCTTGTTCTTGCCAGGCTCAGTGATTGGAGGGGGTGAGAGGGAGAGGGGTGGCTCCAGGGGTCAGCCACACCCCCAGCACCTGGCTGGGACTAGTCCCAGGCAGTAAGGAGTGCAGTTTCCTTCCTACCTAAATCCCGTCCTCATAGGCTGTTCGTTGGTAACAAAATGGTAGGGATTTCTAGGCATGTTACCAGGGGTAGAAAGCTGGCAGGTGCCAGATGCCCACTGTCAGGGGCTGCGCAGACCAGCCTAGGAGCCCAGAAATGGGGCACGGTCCCAGCTGGGGCCCGGAGGAAGGGGTTGGAAGACCACTCAGAGGAACAGGGTTAAGGACAAGAGCAAGGTCATTTGCAGAGCAGGGCTCTTGATCTGGGGTCCACAGATGGCAGTGGGGGGTGCAGGGACCTCCCTGGTCTTGTGCATCTTCCTGGGGAGAGGCTCTGAAGCTTTGGTCAGATTCTCACCAGATTCTCAAAGGGGTTCCTGACTCCCACAAAAGCTAAAGAAGAACTAACACACAGTAAAGCTGAGAACCCTAAGGTTTGGGAAAGGGCAAAGTAGGACCCACAGGGGCTCCCCTCTTCTTTTCTTTTTCTTTTTTTTTCTTTTCTTTTTTCTTTCTCTCTCTTTTTTTTTTTGAGATGGAATTTAGCTCTGTCGCCCAGGCTGGAGTGCAGTGGCGTGATCTCGGCTCACTGCAACCTCTGCCTCCCGAGTTCAAGTGATTCTCCTGCCTCAGGCTCCCGAGTAGCTGAGACTATAGGCGCCCACCACCACCAATATTAGCCCAGCTAATTTTGTAGTTTCAGTAAAGACAGGGTTTCACCATGTTGGCCAGGTTGGTCTTGGAACTCCTGACCTCAGGTGATCCACCTGCCTCTGCCTCCCAAAGTGCTGGCATTACAGGCGTGAGCCACTGCCCCTGGCTGCCCCCTTTCTTTATGGTCTCAACAGAGCCCTGTCCACTCAGGTTTCCCTTCCTTTTTTTTTTTTTTTGAGACGGAGTCTCGCTCTGTCGCCCAGGCTGGAGTGCAGTGGCCGGATCTCGGCTCACTGCAAGCTCCGTCTCCCGGGTTCACGCCATTCTCCTGCCTCAGCCTCCCGAGTAGCTGGGACTATAGGCGCCCACCACCACCAATATTAGCCCAGCTAATTTTGTAGTTTCAGTAAAGACAGGGTTTCACCATGTTGGCCAGGTTGGTCTTGGAACTCCTGACCTCAGGTGATCCACCTGCCTCTGCCTCCCAAAGTGCTGGCATTACAGGCGTGAGCCACTGCCCCTGGCTGCCCCCTTTCTTTATGGTCTCAACAGAGCCCTGTCCACTCAGGTTTCCCTTCCTTTTTTTTTTTTTTTGAGACGGAGTCTTGCTCTGTCGCCCAGGCTGGAGTGCAGTGGCCGGATCTCGGCTCACTGCAAGCTCCGTCTCCCGGGTTCACGCCATTCTCCTGCCTCAGCCTCCCGAGTAGCTGGGACTACAGGCGCCCGCCACCTCGCCCGGCTAGTTTTTTGTATTTTTTAGTAGAGATGGGGTTTCACCGTGTTAGCCAGGATGGTCTCGATCTCCTGACCTTGTGATCCACCCATCTCGGCCTCCCAAAGTGCTGGGATTACAGGCTTGAGCCACCGCGCCCGGCCAGGTTTCCCTTCCTTTCCTCCCTGTTTCCATCGACCAAAGGGGGAAGAATATATTTAACGATTCTCTGCCTGGAAGTTAGGAGACCTGGAGCTCTCCTCTAACTCTGCCCTCAACTTGCTGTTGTTTTACCTTGGAAATACCCTTTCCCTTGTCTGGGACTCAGTTTCTGTGTTTATAAGATGGGGAGACTCTCACCGAACCTCACTTATGTGTAGTGGCTGTGATGGGTGCTGATATGAGAGTGAGCTTTTGCAAAGTGAGGGGCTGGGGAGCCATGCTGGGGTATTCACTCACCATCCACGGGGCTGCAGGGCTCGTACACCAGCCGATAGCCCTCCAGGATGCCGTTGGGGAACTGCGGGGCTTCCCAGGACACGTTCACCGAGGTTGTGGTCAGCTCACTGAACTTGACGGAGCTGGGAGCGCTGGGGGCTGCGGGAGACAGCAAAGCATTTTTGTTTCCTTCTTCTGTGGAAGTTCAAAGCCCTGGGTGCAGCTCCAAGGAGCTAGCGGGAGTGTTGGGTCTGAGCCCGGGAGGAACAAGAGTGTGGGGCTCGTCAGAAAAGGCGGGCAGGAGGTCACTGGAGGTCACCAGGCCCCCTTCCTCTCCTCTCTCAACTTTCCAGTATCGGAGTCCTAAGAACTGGGAAGAAAGAGAACTCGATTTTCCCCTCAAGTTGCAGAATTCAGGCTTCTCCCTGCTAAGTGGCTCTGAGCCCGGGCTATGAGTGTGGGACAAGCTGTCACACCCCCAGGGTCATCATGGGACAAGGCCATTTCCTGACTTTGTGGGGTTCGTCTTTTGGCTTTCATGGAGGAGAAGGTAGGGGGTGTCTGGGCCTCAGAACATTCGGTGGGTGCTAAACAAAGAAGATGCCAGAACCACAGCAGACGGAGATGGCTTTCCTCTCCTCCTGGGGCCCCAGGGCTTGTCACCGAGGCCCCACGCAGTCAGGGGGAGCCACGCCAAGGACAGTCAGACCCTCTGGGAGAAATGTTTTCTTGGACTGAGAACCCTGTGGCAACCCCGAAAACATGGGGCGGGGGCTCCCCTGAGGGGGAGGACAGAGGAAGGGCAGGAAGCGTCCCAATCTGCGGCATCCCCAGCTGGCCCGGGGAGGATGACCAGGCTATTATTGTCCAGTACTGCCTCCCCACCAAGCCGGAGCTAATCCAGACCCGCTTCCGGCTCCAGCCCCGGGAGGCAGAGTCAGCGAGTGTCTTTGAAGGAGGGAGGTGAGCTCAGGGGGCCCTTCCTGCCTGCTCTGTGCTACAGGGACGTGGGACAGAACATGTTGTCCTGCTGCCACAGTGACGGAAGCCTCGGGTTCCCTGGGGTTCGCATCCGGCAGACGACACTGACAAGAGAGTGGCTGGGACAGGAGGCGGACGGACAGACTCGTACATTCAGTGGCTCATGCTCATCCTGGCCACCATCAGACCCTGGGGGAGGTGGAGGGAAAGGGTTCCCTGGAGCCAGGGCTTGTCCCCAAAGAGGGTCATAATGAGGAACTGATGCCACAGGTGTGCCCTCTGCAGCTCTTTAAAAGCCACATGTCACTGACAGCATAGGAAGCAGCAGGGTGAACAAGATACTCAAGGGAGGCCGGGGCAAGAGGCCAGTATTCCAGACCACCAGGACAGAACACTTGGTTCTCTCAGAAATCCTGGGTTCCAGCCTTTGCTCCCCCAGTGACCAGCTGGGCAACCCTGGACAAATAGCATAACTTCCCGGGCGACCCTGGCTCATCGTGAAATGAGGGTGCCGCCTGCCCTGCCTGTCCGCGGGGCTTCTGGGAGGGTTAAGTGTGACAGTGCCTGACATCCAGGCTCGCTCTGCACACAGGCAGCAGGATTCTCACCAGCGCCCTCTCCTCTGCACCTGCCACCCTTCAGCCTCCTGATCTCCCCTCCCTGCCTCAACTCTCTCCCCTCTGCCAGGCCATCTTCTGCACAGCAGTCGGGGCACTTTTCTGTAAATGTAAACCAGACCCTGTTGCTCAACTGCTCAAGCCCTCCCATGGCTTCCCAGCGTACTTTTAAATTTTTTTATTTTTTTAGACAGATTCTTGCCCTGTCATCCAGGCTGGAGTGCAGTAGTGCAATCTCAGCTCACTGCAACCTCCACCCTCCAGGTTCAAACGATCCTCCTGTCTCAGCCTCCTGAGTAGCTGGGATTGGAGAGAGGTGCACCACCACGCCCAGCTCATTTTTGTATTTTTTTAGTACAGATAGAGTTTCGTCATGTTGGCCAGGCTGGTCTCGAACTCCTGACCTCAAATGATCCACCCAGCTTGGCCTCCCAAAGTGCTGGGATTACAGGTGTGAGACACCACGTGTGGTCCCTTGTACTTATAATTAATCCCAATCCCAATTCCCCACCCCGAGTTCTCACCCCATTTTCCTGCAAGCCACCTGGCTTTCTCTATGTTCCCTGGTTCTTCTCCAGCCTCTAGTCTTTAGCACCTGCTGTTCCCTCTGCCTGGAACCCTCTGCCACCTCCTGAGCATCCCATGGCAGGCCTCTTGTCTTTTTTTTTTTTTTTTTTTGCTCTGTCACCCAGGCTAGAGTGCAGCAGTGGCACAATCTCGGCTCACTGCAACCTCCACTTCTCGGGTTCAAACGATTCTCTTGCCTCAGCCTCTTGAGAAAATGGGATTACAGGCACGTGCCACCACGCCTAGATAATTTTTTGTATTTTTAGTAGAGATGGGGTTTCACCATGTTGGCCAGGCTGGTCTCAAATTCCCGTCCTCAGGTGATACACCCGCCTTGGCCTCCCAAAGTGCTGGGATTTCAGGCGTGAGCCACCATGCCAGGCCCCTGCTGGCCTCTGCTCATTCAAATCTCACCTTCTCAGGGAGGCCTTTGTGGGTGAACCTATCCAAAGCCATCCACCCACTCCTGCCCCACTCTTAGGTCCCCTGTGCTGACCCCCGTCTGCATTTACATCATCAACTTGCTTATGATCTGTGCCCCACACTAGGGCGGGGACCTTGTTGGTCTCACCATTGTGTCCCTAGCATCTAGCATGGCACAGGCTCATAAGACACTCAGTACTTGTGGAATGAACAAAGCCAGAGAGACAGAGGGAAGGCAGGTGGGAAGAAGGCAGGGAGCAGAAGTAAGCTGGCTGGGAGGGGCTGGGGTGCTGACTGTCCCTCTGCAAGGCGGGGCAAAGGATGGGGAGGACAGGGATGAGATGTGGGGGTTTCTCAAGGCTTTATGGGGACAGCCTCTCTTTCCTGAGCTTGGGCTCTCCCACTTGGGAGGGCGTCTCCGGGGACCTGGTTACCACGCCCAGATCCTCGGGGGGATAAGGCAGCTGCCTCCACACCTGCCAAGAGCCCGGATGCCGGGTGGGTCCTCTTGCAACCCCCTGTGGCCGACCTACCCCCCGTCAAGGCCCCCTCTCCCACCTGCTTGCTGGGTCTGGCCTTGGGTGGGGGTGCTCCGAGGCCCGTCCCCAGCGGCGTTGAAGGCGGCCACGCTGACCATGTAGGCCGTGTAACCCGTCAAGTTCTTGAGCTTCACATTGTTCTCAGCCAGGAAAAGCGTCTTCACTCGCTCCGTGAGGTTCCCTCGCTGGGCTTCCCAGAAATAAATCTGTGGAAACAGAAGGAAGTGGGAGTGACGGGCACAGGGGCAACAAGCGTCCCTCCTGTCTCTGCTGACCTGTAGTCTAAGAGACACCTTCATTGCTGTGAGTCACCTAGGAAACAGCAGAGAAGTCTTTCAGAGGCCGGGCGCGGTGGCTCACGCCTGTAATCCCAGCACTTTAGGAGGCCGAGGTGGGTGGATCATTTGAGGTCAGCAGTTCAAGACCAGCCTGGCCAACATGGTGAATCCCCATTTCTACTAAAAATACAAAAAAATTTGCCAGGCATGGTGGCAGGTGCCTGTAGTCCCGGCTACTCTGGAGGCTAAGGCAGGAGAATCGCCTGAACCTGGGAGGTGGAGGTTGCAGTGAGCCAAGATTACACCACTGTACTCCAGCCTGGGCGACAGAGCAAGACTCCATCTCAAAAAAAAAAAAAAAAGTCTTTAAGAACAGTTTTAGAAACCTTTCCAGAACCTTCGTTTCCACAGCCAAGACCCTGGTCTCTGCCAGACAGTAAACTCCAGGGCATGGCCCCCAGGTGTCTGTGGTTTCCCGCCATGCCTGGAGGATTTAGCGTAGCACTGGCATGTCAGCACTCAGTACAGTTCCTGGAGGAATAAAGCAAATCCGTCTTACGGGAGGCTGAGCTGGGGGGATAAGGCAGTGTGGAGTCTATCCAGACAGAGCGTGGTGCAAGCGCTGGTGGCCTCATGTCACCTGGGAGCTGGTGAGGGATGCAGAGTCTCAGGGCCACCCTGGGCCCACTGCATCAGCAGCTGCTGGTTAACAGGAACGAGGCCCGCTGCAGAGGAAGCCTCGGCCAAGACGGCGGGCAGCGGGAGGCTGAATCCCAGCTGCACCGTTTACAGCAGCGGGACCTGCCCAGGTGACTTTCCGGAGCTGCAGTTTTGTCGTACGTTCAGTGAGGTTAAGGACACGTACTTCCTGGGGTCCACGTGAGGGGTGCAGGTTCTAAGGGTTTCACCCAGGTGCTTGGCCAGTTTCCTAAGGCACCCCATGGCTGCAGAAGGTTCTAGGCCAGGAACACAACAGATGCCCCATGGTGTTTTCTTTTTCCTTCTGTTTTTTGAGACGGAGTCTCACACTGTCGCCCAGGCTGGAGTGCAGTGGCGCGATCTCAGCCCACTGCAAGGTCCGCCTCCCGGGTTCATGACATTCTCCTGCCTCAGCCTCTGCTGGGACCCAGGCGCCCGCCACCATGCCCGGCTAATTTTTTGTATTTTTAGTAGAGATGGGGTTTCACCACATTAGCCAGGATGGTCTCCATCTCCTGACCTCATGATCCACCGCCTTGGCCTCCCAAAGTGCTGGGATTACAGGTGTGAGCCACCGAGCCTGGCCATTGTTTTCAATCACTTCCTATGTAGCACGGGTTAACACTTCGGCTAGTTCCAGGACAGGCCATCCAGGGAGCAACCAGTCGGGCCCAGCCCACATGCAGAATTGGAGGTCATTTGGCGCCCCCTGCTGGCCAATGAGGTTTCTGCAAGTCACCGGCTTGTCAATTTCTCATTTCCGTGGAAGAAGCCACGGAATAAAAGTGAGAAAGAGCTAATAATAGTGTCCTCACTGGCATGTATGGGTGGCAGTTAGGACATCTTGTTACCATGAAATCCTTGCTTTTCTCCAATACCTCTCCCCCTTTATTATTTATTTGAGGCAGGCCTCACTCTGTTGCCCAGGCTGGAGTGCAGTGGCACGATCACAGCTCACTGCAGCCTTGACCTCCTGGGCTCAAGCCATCCTCCCACCTCAGCCTCCTGAGTAGCTAGGACTACAGGTGAGCACCACCACACCCAGCTAAGTTTTCAATTTTTTGTAGAGACGGGGTCTTGCCATGTTTCCCAGGCTGGTCTTGAACTCCTGGGCTCAGGCAATCCAACCACCTTGGCTTCCCAAAGTGCTGAGATTACAGGTGTGAGCCACTATGCCCGGCCCTCTCTCCTATATTATTTTATTTTGAGACGGGTCTCACTTTGTCACCCAGACTGGGGTGCAGTGGCATGATCTTGGCTCATTGTAACCTTGACCTCCGGGTTCAAGCTATCCTCTTGCCTCAGCCCCCCAGGTAGCTCTGACTACATACAAGTGCTACCACACCCGGCTCTTTCTTTTGTAGAGATGGGGATTTCTTTTGTAGAGATTTCTTTTTTAGAAAGGGGGAGAGGGCAGGTTGCAGTGGCTCACACCTGTAATCCTAACACTTGGGAAGCTGAGGCAGGGGAGTCGCCTGAGCCCATGAGTTCAAGGCCAGCCTGGGCAACATTGCAAGACCCCTGTCTCTACTAAAAATACAAAAATTAGCCAGGAGTGTTGGCGTGCACCTGCAGTCCCAGTGACTTGGCAGGCTGAGGCAGGAGGATCGCTTGAACCTGGGAGGTGAAGGTTGCAGTGAGCTGAGATCACACCACTGCACTCCAGCCCAGGCAACAGAGCAAGACTCCATCTCTAAAATAAAATAAAATAATAAAAATAAATAAAAAGCAGATTCTTCTCGTATGGGTAGATGACTGAAAGCTGAGGCAGTCATTTATGAAATCATTCATTCACTCGTGCATTCATAGTAATGGGGGTACAACGGTTAACAAAGTTCCTGTCGGATTTGGAAAGGTCATGGCTGATGCTAAAAGTCTGCCATTATCAGCACACAGATGATCTGCCGTGAGTGCACACTAGGAGAATGAATGGATTCTCTTAGGTAGAGAAGAGGGTCGTGGATTGATTCCTGGGGGCCTCCAGCATTCAGAGCATTCAGTGGTTGGAGGGGAGGAACAGCTAGCGAGGGAAGCCGAGGAAAGCAAGTATTTTAAGAGGAAGGAGAGATCCACGTGTCAAACACAACTGCTGAGTCAGGCGGGATAAGCCTGCTGTTTGACTTAATATGAGCACCACAGGAATTATGGGCAACTTTGGCAGTAAGAGCTTCAGTGGGGTGGCGGGGACGGGAACCTACTTGGAGCAGGTTCAAGGGAGAATGAGAGCAGAGGAATTGGAGGTAGTGAATACGGAAGATTCTTTTGAGGAATTCTGCTGTAAAGGGGCCAAATAAATGGGTGACAACTGGAAGAAAATGTGAGGTCAGGCCAGGCATGGTGGCTCACACCTGTAATCCCAGCACTCTGGAAGGCCACGGCAGGTGGATCACCTGAGGTCAGGAGTTTGAGACCCGCCTGGCCAACGTGGTGAAACTCCATCTCTACTAAAAATACAAAAATTAGCTGGGCATGGTGGCAGGTGCCGGTAATCCCAGCTACTCAGGAGGCCGAGGCAGAAGAATCGCTTGAACCAGGGAGGTGGAGGCTGCAGTGAGCTGAGATCGTGCCACTGCACTCCAGCCTGGGCAACAGAGTGAGAGTCAAAAAAAA
>NW_012098097.1:6040332-6043961 GCF_000951045.1 Mandrillus leucophaeus
AAAAAAAAAAAAAAAAAAAAAAAAAAGTGAGGTCAGGAAAAGGCATGAAAAGAGGAAACATCTCAGAATGCTTTTCTGCCCTGCCTGTGGGAGCTATCCACTGGGGAGGTGGAGGAGAGGAAGGGCCAATGGCTGTGGTCATGCTCTTGGGTGAGGAGTGGGTCAGGGCCTAGAACCCAGGGACAGCTGTCTTCACAAAGCAGGCACTCCGGCAGGTGCGTCTTGTTTGTGAGTGCTGCATTCTGCAGACCTTTGTTAGCTGATGATTCATAGTGAGAGGGACTGACACTTGTGCAAAGGACATAAAGGGACTGAGCCCAGATCCTGGTCCCCACGGGGCACACTGCTGAGCTGCAGTGCACACTGATGAGTCTGCCAGAATGCAGGCTCCAGAGGGCAGGCATCTCGGGCCATGTGGCTCCCTTGGGACCCAAACACCTAGAATCATGGCTGGCACATCCATGGTGCTCAATCAGTATCTGCCGGAGGAATAAATGCCTTATGTGGACAGGGGCAGGCATGGGAGTGCACCATTATAATCACGAACCTGCCATTTACTATGCCCAGTTCCCTGCCCTTTCTTTTCTTCTTTCAGCTTTATTGAGGTATAATTGACAAAATCTGTATATAGCCAGATGTGGTGGTGGGTGCCTGTAATCCCAGCTATTTGGGAGGCTGAGGCAGGAGAATCCCTTGAGCCTAGGAAGTGGAGGTTGCAGTGAGTGGAGATTGTGCCACTGCACTCCAGCCTGGGTGACAGACAAAAACAAACAAACAAACAAAACAAAAAACAAAAGACAAAAAACCCCAAAAACTTTATGCATTTAAGGTATACAACATGGTATTTTGATATACATATGCATTATGAAATGATTACCACAATCAAGCTAATTAACATGTTCATCATCTTCTTGTGGTAAGAACCTTCTGAGCAAATTTCAAGTGTACAATACAGTATCATTAACTGTCATCACCATGGTGTACGTTAGATCTAGATCGTATTCATCCTGCCTCTCTGAAACGCTGTATCCTGTGACCGTCTCCCTATATCCCTCACTCCCTCAGCCCCTGGTAACCACCGCTCTACTCTCTATTTCTATGAGTTTGATTGTTTTAGACTCTGCATATACGCGAGGTCATGCAGTATTTGTCTTTCTGTGCTTGGTTCATTTCATTTGGTGTAATATCCTGCAGGTTCATCCGTGTTGTTGCAAACAGCAGGATTTCCTTCAAGACTGGATGGTATTCCACTGTGTATAGACCACATTTTCTTCATTCATTCATCCATTCACAGACATTTAGGCTATCTCCACATCTTGGCTACTGTGAGTGATGCTGAAATTAACATGGGCCTGTAGATAGCTCTTCAAGAGCCTCATTTCAATTCCTTTGGATAAATACCCAGTAGTGGGATTGCTGGATCATTGGAGTTCTATTTTTAATTTTCTGCAGAACTTCCATACCGTTATCCATAATGACTGTACTGATTTACACTCCCACCAACAGTTGTGCAAAGGTTCCCTTTTCCCCATACCCTCACCACCACTTATAGCTAGACTTTTTGATAAGAGCCATCCTTGCAGGTGTGATGGGATATCTCACTGTGGTTTTGGTTTGCATTTCCCTGAGGCTGAGCGATGTTCAACACCTTCCCAGATACCTGTTGACCATTTATATATCTTCTTCTTCTTTTTTTTTTTTTTTGAAATGGAGTCTTGCTCCGTCACTCAGGCTAGAGTGCAGTGGCATGAAATTGGCTCACTGCAACCTCCACCTCCTGGGTTCAAGCGATTCTCCTGCCTCAGCCAGGTGCCTGCCGCCATGGCCGGCAAGTTTTTGTATTTTTAGTAGAGACGGGGTTTCACTATGTTGGCCAGGCTGGTCTCCAACTACTGGCCTCAGGTCATCTGCCCATCTTGAGCTCTCAAAGTGCTGGGATTACAGGCGTGAGCCACCGTGCCCAGCCTATGTATCTTCTTTTGAGAAATGTTCATTCGGGTCCTTTGCCCCATTTTCTTTCCCTTTAGTTGGATGAGTTCCTTCCATATTTTGGCTATTAACCCCTGGTCATATGTATGGTTTGCAAATATTTTCTCCCATTCCAGAGGTTCTCCCTCCTTCTGGAAGCATGTTCTTCCCATGAGCTCTGAGACATCACTCCGTTTTTGGTTTCAGGGCTCAATCTGTAGACTTCTCTTGTTCTCTATCTTTCTTTGTCTAATCTCTGGCTTTCAGTACCATCTACATGCTGAGGACTCCATAACTCACATCTCTGGTTTGATCCTTCTCTCTTGAACTCCAGACATACATCTCTGACTCTGTTCTGTCTTCCCTTGAATGTCCAACAGACGTCTCAAACCAAACACATCTGGAACCAGACTCCAGATCTCCCCAGCCTCCTCCTTCACCAGCTTTGTCTTTTCCTGCTCCATCATCCTACAGACCTGGGGCTGTCCTTGTTGCCTCCCTTTTCTCCCACTCCATGTTCAATTTATCAGTAATTTTTGTTTGTTTGTTTGTTTGTTTGTTTTGGAGATGGAGTCTCGCTCTGTTGCCCAGGCTGGAATACAGTGGTGTGATCTTGGTGCACTGCAACCTCCGTGTCCTGGGTTCAAGTGATTCTCTTGCCTCAGCCTCCTCAGTAGCTGGAATTACAGGCATCTGCTACCATACTCAGGTAATTTTTGCATTTTTAGTAGAGATGGGGTTTGGTCATGTTGGCCAGGCGGGGTGTGAGCCACCACGCCCAGCCTGATTTGTTAGCAAATTCTACCAGCTCCGATGTTAGGACTAACTGAGTGCTGCCACTTCTCACCCTGCTCTCGCCTGATCTGAGCCCCCTTCATGGCCCACCTGGATGGTTCAGATGCCTCCCCATGGCTTCTGGGCTTTCCCCATTTCAGACTATGCTCAGCGCAGCAGCCAGCGGGACCCTCTACAGGTCCCAGTCCTCCACTCAGAGGACCTCACTCAGAGTGAAAGTCAAAGCCCCGAAGGGCCCCAGGTGCTCCAGCCGCAGCTTTCCCGTGTCCCACTGTGCTCCCTGGAACTTACTCTGGGGACACACCAGGCTCTCTGTACACCCCAAGTACCTGATTACCCTGAGACCTTTGCTCTTCTTTCCTCTCTTTCTGGATCTATGTGATTTGGGCCCTGTTCTCCTTCAGGTTTTTGCTCAAATATCACCTTCTCATTAAGTCCTTTCCTAACAACCCTTTTGTTTTTTTAGACAGAGTCTTAATCTAGGCTGGAGTGCAATGGTGCAATGATGGCTCACTGCACCCTCACTTGGCTGGGCTCAGGCACTCCTCCCTCCTCCCTTCCCGTTGGCTAGGACTACAGGCAGGCGCCACCACACCCGGCTAATTCTGTTGTTGTTGTCTGTTTCCTTTTCATAGAGACAGGCTTTTACCATGTTGCCCAGGCTGGTCTTGGACTCCTAGAGTCAAGCAATCCACCCACCTCAGACTTCCAAAGTGCCAGGATTACAGTTGTGAGCCACTGAGCCCAGTCCTTAACAACCCATTTAAAATTTCAAACCCTGGCTGGGCACAGTGGCTCATGCCTGTAATCCCAGCAATTTGGGAGGCCAAGGGCAGATCACCTGAGGTCAGGAGTTTGAGACCAGC
>NW_012098097.1:6045187-6048603 GCF_000951045.1 Mandrillus leucophaeus
TGAGGGGTGTCATCCTTCTTTAGGGCTTCCTTGGCAACATGCCTTTCCTCCTTTCTTCCTCCTCCTTCACCCCAGATGGAATGAGACTCCTATGCTGGATTCTGTCCTAAATCGGGGCTACCTGTATTAATGAGCTGTGTGACCTGGGTAAGCTCTTCCCCTTTGCTGACACCCCTCCCACCTGTGGGATGAGGTGCCTTGCGTCTCTCCTACTGCCCACGTAGGCCATGGCACTGGGGCTCTTCTCTGGAGTAACAACCAGCTGCCAAGAATGAGAGTCGACTGGACACTGGTGCAGGAGGCAGACACAGCTAAGGGTTATGTGTTCTAGCTGTTCTAACCAGGCAGACACGTTCCTTCTTATTTCTGGAGACGGAGTCTCACTCTTGTTGCCCAGGCTGGTGTGCAGTGGCATGGTCTTGGCTCACTACAACCTCTGCCTCCTGGGTTCAAGCGATTCTCCTGCCTCAGCCTCCCAAATAGCTGGGATTACAGGCACCCGCCACCTTGCCCAGCTAATTTTTGTATCTTTAGTAGAGACGGGGTTTCACCATGTTGGCCAGGCTGGTCTCGAACTCCTGACCTCAGGTGATCTGGCTGCTTCGGCCTCCCAAAGTGCTGGGATTAAAGGTGTGAGCCACCGTGCCCAGCCTAGAAATGATTTTTAAACAGTGATTTCCAAATACTAGGCAGTGATGCTTTCTTTGCTAACTGGCTATCTGATTAATATCAATATTGTAATTACGGGGCCAAAAGCCCCTTGGAGGGGTCTTAAGTTATGTATGGGGCTGGGGGTTGGTGGGGAGGGATGTGTGTGCTGCTCAGAGATGGTACAAGCCGAGGGATGGCTAGAGTTTTTGCACCTAAGCTCAGCCTGCCGTCAGGACGCTGGAGGGGATGGATGTGGTTCAGCTTCAGGTGTACAATATTTCTGCGAATTGGGTCCAAATAGCCAAGGCGGCAGGAGCTGGCTGGATGAATGGAGGGCCTGGGGACCTGCATGCCTCCCACATATGACTTACTCCCCAGCTCCCGACCTGGCCCCTCGTCCATGCATCTCTTTGCTCTGCCCGAGGGCACCCTACCTTGTACCCCTGGATGTCTCCATTCTGGCTGTCCAGCGGAGGTGGCTCCCAAGTCACGTCCAGCTGTGTGGCCGTGGCGCCGTGGACGACCACGTTACGAGGTGCTGCTGTGGGCACTGGAAGGCGTGCAGGGTAGGCAGTGAGCATGCGAGTAAACCTGGGAGGGTAGGAGGGCTGGGCGGGATGGGGAGCCCAGATTCCGTCTCTTCCAGCTGAACTGGGTGGGGCTGGGAAAAGCATGCTGGGGCCAGACAGGGTGTTTGCTGCTCACCTGCCTCCCCGACAAAGACTTCCTGCGGGGTGCTGGAGGGCCCCTCGCCCACAGCATTGTACACGCTCATCCGTATCTCGTACCGCCTGTGCTTGTTCAGGTCTATGGGGGAGAGTGGGGGAGGGGAAGCATACTGAGGTCACTGTCCCTGCTGGGAAGGTGCCCCCCAGGGAGGGTGGAGGCTGCCGGGGGAGGAATGAGGCACCCCTGCCATTCTAGTCCCCTCTGTGAAGGTGCAGGAAGAAGGAGGTGAGAGGCGGGGCCCCCAGGGGATGCTCCGTGCCAATCTGGACATAGGGCCATGCTGGTTGGCCTCCTGGCCTAGGGTGATGGTACATTTTATTTTTCAACTGGACACTTTTGAGACTGAAAAGCACTATGAATATTTACACTGGGACAACCAGTGTAAACCAAAACTGTCCTGGGCATGCCTGGCCATAGCTTCTCCCGCTACCCCCAGCGTGTCCTCTTTCCCCACCGTGACAGATGCCCAGAGTCCCCATCCACCAACTCTTTGCACAGCGGGGCTTAGCTCCAGGGGGGAGGGGCACATTGGATGCGAATTCTGGAGTAAGAAACCTGATGTTTCTGCCAAGTTTGAGGTGCTTGGCTGAGAACGCCTGGCAGAACTTGGGAATGGGATGCAGCTGCAAGAAACGGACGCAGTCACTGTCTCCTGTGGCTGAAAGTTTCTCCCACCCTCTCCACTCTTCTCTCTGGGTTCCCTGTCCCTGCTCCCTTCGCCTGAGCGGAGTCTACCCTTCAACAGGGCTGTGAGAGGGGTGTCACCCTTGCCTAGCTGTTTATGCAGCCTGTGTTGGCCACTGGTTGACGGAGGAAGGAGGAAGGGAATTTAGCCTTAAATTAGTGCTATTTTCTCCTGAGCATGAACCCTTCTTGCCTGAGACCCTGGGTCTCAGGAAGAACCATGGCTGGGGCTTTAGAGAAAGATCAAGGGCTGGGGCGTGCAAGCAGAAGGAACATGCCTAGTGCATGGGAGGATGACGGACCAAAACTGCTGTCACCTCCCTCTGGGTGCGGGGCCAGACTGTAAGACCCAGTTGGGCCGAGAAGTGCCTTCAATGGGACTAGATGGGGCAGCAGCCACGTGGACACCTGCCCACCTACCCAGCAGCTTCCAACAGCTCCTGCTGCGGCCCCGCTGTCACTGTCCCTCCACCCAGCGGTGCATGGGGTTACACACTTCCCTTTTCCAGCCCACACCGGACAGAGGGCAGGCTTGAAGGAGACTTCCCCTGGCATCGGCCTACTTTTCCACGTGTTTAGGGTTATCACTTGTGTTCAGGGCAGTCCCGTTCCTTAAGCCCCCTGGGGTGGGCACACTTCCTCAGCTGTGATCAGGTCTCTCGAGGCCCCACTCCCAGTCCCCGTGGGAGGCCTGGGCCCGCAATGAAGCCGCCATGCAAGGAGACTTACTGTCCAGCTCGTACTGGGTGAGGCTGGGCCGGCTCAGGTTCCGCATGGAGTACATGGCTATGGGGTGGGGGTGCCGGGGCGGGGCGCAGAGGGAGACAGCAGACAGAGGAGGTTAGTGCCCACACATCCCCACCCACAAAGAAACCCCGGCCAGGCGGGGCTGACGGTGTGAACAGACAGAAAGAGTGTTTCCAGATTTCCAGTGCTGAGTTACGGGCCAGGATAACAGGTGCAGTGGTGGCAGGGGAAGGTGGAGGCTCCCAGGACAGTCTGCCTCCACCCTCCACCCTGGTGTGCCCCAGCCCAAGGTGACGTGAGCCCCTTGTAGCCCAGCATCTCTAGGGACATCTCTGGGGGACCCTCTCACCCCCAACTGTCTTCCTTGTTTCAGGGCAGAGTTCCTGGAAACCAGCATGAAATACTGGAGTCGTTAATTTCCTCATATGAACCACAAACAATTTTACTACTAGGAAATATGACTGTATTATACACAGGCAATATAAACATCTAGATGTGTATAAGAGACAGGTACCAAGGTGTTCTAATTATTGTTGCTATCTGCTGTGCTGTAAAATATTTTATTGGTTGCACCACTTTGCAGCATTTTGTCTAAAGCTCTTAAC
>NW_012098097.1:6048653-6049198 GCF_000951045.1 Mandrillus leucophaeus
CTCTACTAAAAGAAAAAAAAAAAAAAAAAAATTAAAAAAAAAAAAAAAAAAAAAAAAAAAAAAAAAAAAAAAAAAAAAAAAGAAAAGCGAAAAGAAAAAATGTCCACCAAAAAGGCATGCTGTCAGATCAGCTACTTCAGTTTTTGTATTAATATTTCTTTGCTACATGCTCAATCATTTTGTTGTCTGCTAACTCACTAGAAGACAGGCACAAAAGGCTTGGGAGAACCAAGGGAGGAAATGTGAAAATGAAGAGGCTGAGCTGGGCACAGTGGCTCATGCCTGTAATCTCAGCACTTTGGGAAGCCACGGTGGGTGGATCACCTGAGGTCAGGAGTTCGAGACCGGCCTGGCCAACATGGTGAAACCTGGTCTCTAATAAAAATATAAAAATTAGCCAGGCATAGTGGTGCACGCCTGTAGTTCCAGCTACTTGGGAGGCTGGGGCAGGAGAATCGCTTGAACCTGGGAGGCAGAGGTTGCAGTGAGTCGAGATCATGCCACTGTACTCTAGCCTAGGCGACAGAGCAATACTCTTGTCTCAA
>NW_012098097.1:6049758-6056039 GCF_000951045.1 Mandrillus leucophaeus
GTACCAAGGTGTTCTAATTATTGTTGCTATCTGCTGTGCTGTAAAATATTTTATTGGTTGCACCACTTTGCAGCATTTTGTCTAAAGCTCTTAACTGTCATAAATGCACCTAACTGTCTGCCAATGTGGAATACTAAATAATTATTATGTGAGTGATTGATTTACTTTGAAAAACCAAAAACAGGCCAGGCACGGTGGCTCGCACCTATAATCCCAGCACTTTGGGAGGCCAAAGTGGGCAGGTCACTTAAGGTCAGGAGTTCAAGACCAGCCTGGCCAACACGGTGAAACCCTATCTCTACTAAAAGAAAAAAAAAAAAAAAAAATAGCTGAGCATGGTGGCGCACGCCTGTAGTCCCAGCTACTTGGGAGGCTGAGGCACAAGAATCACTTGAACCCAGGAAGTGGAGTTTGCAGTGAGCTGAGATTGCACCACTACACTCCAGCCTGGGCAACAGAGCAAGACATCGTCTAAAAGAAACTCACCAAAAAAAAACCCCCAAAAAACCTGGCGTCCTGGAGCATCTGCACCCATCATGTATCATCTCCCAGACTGGCCTCGGTCCACCTGGAGCCTGAGCCTCGGATCCAACCTCGTGCTCTCTTGCTATGTGACTGCAACAGCCTCCAGCTAGGTGCTTGTCTCTGGCTCCCCATCCTCCCACCATGGCTAAGCCATCATCCTCATGCCACCAAAGTGGCTCCTAACACAAAAGTCCAAACACATCTTTCCCTTGCTGTGATCTGGGCATCGGCCCTCCCTGACATTTCCACCTGAACTCCCTGCTTTCTTTCCTTCACTCCAAGGGGCAGGCTGGGTCCCCAGGACAGGCAGCGCAGTGACTTCCCCCATGAAAAAAAGGGGGCCAGGACTACTGCTTTTGGGGTGTGACCAGGTGAGGCTTCTGGTCCCTCAAGGGCAGGGTGCTCCTTCTCATGCACCAGGCTGTCCCCGTCTCTTTGTCCTGGTTAACTTGGCATCATCCTTCTGTGTTAGCACCAGTGCTGGTGTCAGGTAAGCCTTGCCTGGCCCTGGCTTTAGGCCCTCTTAGAATGTTTCCTTCCCAGCTCGCCTGGCTCCTCCTCCAGCCTGCAACTCCAAGAGGGCGGGGACCTTGCCTGTCTGGATCATCGGTGTGCCCCACAGTGTCTCAGGGCCCATAGAAGGTGCTCAGTAAATATTCAGTAAATGAATGAATGGGATGGGAGGAAGGAGAGGCACAGACAGGGGAGGGAGGCAGGGTTTCAGGTTAGAGTGGTTCCAGGAAGCTGAGAGCTCCAGAGTGGGAAGGTGAGGGTGACCACCCCGTCCCACCCATTCCCCCGGCTCCCAAGTGTCACTCACAGGTAAGCTCGGCCCATGTGGCGCCTGGGTTGTTGATGCCTCGAAGCGTGAAGCCCCTCAGTCCTTCATAGAGCAGCTCCCGGTATCGGATCCGGAAGCCCAGGAGGATGCCATTGATCTTGTCCTCTGCTGGTGGCTGCAGGGAAGGAATAGAGGATGAGGAGGGGACCTGGACCACCGCCCACCCCGCCCCACGCTCTCTCATCATGCCTCCTGCAGCCACAGAGCAGGGACTGTTTTAACCAGGAAAATAAATCAAGATAATATTGAGCATTTTAAATTTACAAAGCACTTCTGATGAGGCCATTTCATCCCTGCAGCATTCCCTGGAAGGAAGGAAGGGCAGGAATCCATAATCGCCTTTTACCAAAGCAGGAAACTGAGGCTCAGAGATGTAAAGGAACTTTCCCAAGATCACACAGCATCATTGGGGCCTGGAGCACACAGCTGTTTTCCTAGAGCTGCTCCTTCTTCAGCTCCTTTGTCTTCAAGGGCTGCCTTCACCCGCTCACCAGCCTTCCCAGGCCTGCTGGTCCCTGCCTGGATAATACTTTCTGGTGTTTCCTGCAAGCTGAGCCCTCTCCTACTCTTAGTACAAGTAAGGGTGAGTGCACCCCTCACCCCTTCATCAAGTTCTCCTTTGCTTCCTGTCTACAGCTCAGCTGGAGAACAGGCTTCGGGAGAAGGTGGAAACTACTTCTTAATGATACTGCTTATAAAGAACGGGCTGACCAGCCTGGCCAACATGGCGAAACCCCGTCTCTACTAAAAATATAAAAATTAGCTGGGGGTGGTGGCACATGCCTGTAGTCCTGCTTGGAAGGCTGAGGAAAAAGAATCGCGTGAAGCTGGGAGGCGGAGCTTGCAGTGAGGCGAGATCGGGCCACTGTACTCCAGCCTGGGCGACAGAGCAAGACTCTGTCTCAAAACAAAACAAAAACCCCCAAAAACCAAAAACCTGCTGAAACAACTCAGCCTTTGTTAGCTCCTTAATGGCTTCCCCAGCTGCCACGGGCACCTCCCTGCCCCCTCCGCCACGTTGCTCCAGCCTCGTCCTGGTCACAGATGCACTAAGTCATGTTCATCTAAGGGAGCGTCCTCTCCTTGAGGCTGTGTCTCAGGCTGTGGGGCGGGGGGTGGGGGGGCCCTCCTGGCTTTGTCTTCAAGGGCTTTCCCTTTGTGGGGCGGCAGATGGCTGAAGGGGAGTGCCTGCCCCTTTGATCTGGAGAAGTGGTGACAGGAGTTCAGTGCTTTGAACTTTTAGTAGAGATGGGATTTTGCCAGGGGTCCCTCTCATGTGGGTGACCTGCTGAGCCAAGGCAGACTTCAGAGGGCACAGGAGGGCCCCGCGGGGCAGGACCCCTGAGCAGCCTGGTCGCTGAGGTTGGCCTGGCCTTCCCCAGGCCATGGCAGAGCAGGCAGTGCCAGTGAAGAGTGGGCATTTGGAAGGGGTATGGACAAAGGGGGGCATTTCCTCTCTTCTTGCACAGTGATGGTGACGGGCATAGGTCTCTATGAGGAATCCCTTCACTGACCAGTGGGGCTTCATGGAGACTCTGGGGGCCCCGACAGCACCAAGCACTTTCCAGTCCGAGGACTCAGCAGGCCTGAGGCTAATACACCTGGCCCTGCCACTCACGGGCTGTGTGACCTGGGGCCATTCAGGTCCCCTCCCTGAGTCTCAGTGGTCGTCTGCAGAAGGGGATGGCAGCACCTGCCTGATGTGACTATGTGGAGAGTGTAATGAGGTGTGTTGTGTGAGTGTGTATGTGTGGGCACGCGGTATACAGACTGTTCTGTCGCATGCACACGCCTGGATTTCTCATGGCTTCCCAGGTGCTCTGGGGGCAGAGAACCTGGGGGCTCCACGCAGCCCTGGTGGGGACTGCTGGCTTTCCAGTCCCAGAGAAGAGCTCGTCTGGGTCTTCATGGAGCTTCCTGCCTGCTGGGCCGTACCTGCCATCGGATTAGCACGGAGGTGGTGGTGTGGGGCGTCACTGAGAGGATGGTGGGTGCTTCATCGGGGGCTGTGGAGAGAAGTAGACAGGTGGGTTCTGGGGGCCACAGCTTCAAGCCCCCCAGGAACCCACTGGGGCCAGATTCTGCTAATACTGGACTAGGGGCAGGTCCAGCTTGCATCACCCTCCATGCCTGCTGGCCCGACTGCTGCAGAACAAGGGGTTGGTGTAAAGGGGAGGGAGGCAGGGGCTGTGAACCCACCCGGCCCAAACCCAAGGGTCCCAGAGCCCCCTCCACTCTGCCCCTCGGAGCCACAGGCTGCTTCTGCTGCTGCTGGGAACTCTCGTCCCGCTCACTGGCTGCTTGTGGGACACAAGGAAGGAATGCGCCACAGGCCAGGCTGGGCCTGGGAGCCTGAGCCCTTGGCAAAGGTGTCTCTGGTCCAAGCCTCCCTGAGACCCTACCCCGGGAGCGGAAGGGCCCAGTGGATCCCACGCCCCTCTCATCTTTGGAGGCCACCTCCCCCAAGAAGAGAATGCCCCGTGCCCGGGAGGTAGCCAGTGGGCTGACAGAGAGACTGCTGGGGAAGGGGTACTGACCGGCCTGCAGGGTGGTCAGCGACTCCGACTCCTCGCTGAACTCGCTGTCGCCAATGTCATTGGTCGCCTTCACTCGGAACTTGTAGGACGTGAAGGGCTTCAGCCTGTAGGGGGAAATCAGGGCCAATAAGCCAAGGTGCTCCTTAAAGGCCTCGCCCCCAGGCCCTCAACAGGGAGTCTCCGTGATCCGCCCCTGCTCGGGAAAGGGGGTGGGGTGCCGGCCCACTACACAGAGGGCACACTGAAGCTCAGAAAGGAGCTTTGCTACAAAGAGGACAAACTGGGACCTGGCCCCAGGAGTCCCAAGCACCTAGACCAGATCCTCCAGACCATGCCAGCTTGGGGTGCCTTTAGCCCCAGTTGTAAGCCATAGGTTCCCGGGAAGAAAATGCCTGCAGCTTCTCCACCTCGGAGAATCACGCAGCCACAAAAGCATCAATACCTCCACTCAGAACACACTCCTCCGCTGCCCCACAAACTGCCATCTCTTTCTTTTTTTTTTTTTGTTTGAGATGGAGTCTTTTTTGTTGTTGTTGTTGTTGAGACAGTCTCACTCTGTTGCCCAGGCTGGAGTGCAGTGGTGTGATCTTGGCTCACTGCAACCTCCACCTCCTGGGTTCGAGCGATTCTTGTGCCTCAGCCTCCTGAGCAGCTGGGATAACAGGCACGTGCCACCACACCCAGCTAAGTTTTCTATTTTGGTAGAGACAGGGTTTCACCACGTTGGCCAGGCTGGTTTCAAACTCCTGACCTCAAGTGATCCTCCCGCCTCAGCCTCCCGAAGTGCTGGGATTTCAGGCATGAGCCATCGTGCCCAGCCTGTCTTTCAAATGTAGTAAATTAGGGAAGAGCTGAGGTTCTCAAGAGTTAAGCAGTACTTCATCTCTATAAGCCTTACTTCCTCTCGGAGTAAATGTCTTTTAGATTTATAGGGGGTGGGAGAGGTGGGGAAGAAAGTATTGCTCAAAACTTCCAGTCACATCAACTGGAATATAAAAAATACAACCCACTCAGAATTAAATTGAAGCTAGAATTTCGGAGTGACACTCCACTCCCCTATTAAAGCTGGAGGGGAAGATGCCACCCGGCTGGAAGAATCACTAATGAAGGATGACAGGCACTTCGCTAAAGGGGGACTTCTAGGCTTCAGAAATAGATAATTAAGAGGCAACCTAACAGGGTTCTGGAGAGAAAAGAGTGAAGGAGAGCAGGATAGAGCTAATTCGGGAGGGTGAGAGTGGACGCGGAGGCCACCTGGGTGGTGCATGCTAGGAGGAGAGCTGGGGGCAGGCTGGAGGTGTTTCCAGAAGGCCCCCTACCCAGTGGAGGAGCGCCACTGGTCCTGGCGGGGAGAGGGGAGGCGGGGATGCTGGCATGGACCCGGGCCTCACCTGTCCACAATGAAGCTGGAGGCGTTGTGGCTCACGGAGGCCGAGTGCAGTGTCCACCTGCCGCTGGGCAGCTCGCGGGTCTGGATGGTGTAGTAGCGCACAGGGGAGAGCCCGTCGCTCCCTGGCTCCCAGGACAGCAGCACGCTGCGTGCTCTCACATCCTCCTGCTGCACCACGGGCCTGCTGGGGGGCTGCGGGCGGTCTGGAGGTGGCAGAGGGGGAGGAGCAGGTGAGTGGGCCAGGCCGTAGTGGAGGGGGCTGGACTTTCTCCAGGGAGGAAAGGAGGTGATCTGGACTCATGCCCGGCGTCCCTTTCCCAGCCCAATTCTGTGCACGCAGGATCCTTGCAAGTTCTCACACCTGGGTACAGCCAGCACCTCTCTCCGTGTCAGAGACCCACCCTCAGACTCCCAGAGCTCTAGGATCTGGGAACTTACAGCTCCTCAGGGCAGCCCTGAGCAAGCACTGACGGTGAGGAGGGACAAACACCCACCCAGCTCCTTTGCTCCTGCCTGAAACGAGGCCGAGCCCGGCCCTGCGCTGTCCCCGATTGAGCAGGATGAGGCCGTTTCCCTACGAGGGACGAGGGACGCTGCTTCATTCCAGGCCCGAGCTTGGCTTCCTTCTCTCCCCAGCCTCACTGCCCCGCCCCTCCTGCAGGGCTTCTCAAACCTCAGCAGAACTGGAATTCGGAACAGATGCCTCTGTGGTGGGGGCTTCCTGTGCACTGCAGGATGCTCAGCAGTGTCCCTGGCCTCCACCTGCTTGATGCCAGTAGCACTCCCACACCGTGACAACCAAAATATCTCCAGACATGTCCAATGTCCCCTGGGGCCAAAGTAGCCCCCAGTTGAGAAGCACTATACAAATTGATTTTCCTGAGTACATTTTCTTCTTCCTTCCCTCCCTTCCTTCCCTCCCTGCTTCCTTCCTTTCTTCCCTGCCTCTCTCTCTCTTTTCTTCCTTTCCTTTCCTCTTTCTCCCTCT
>NW_012098097.1:6056784-6073198 GCF_000951045.1 Mandrillus leucophaeus
CTATGGTTAATATTTCTATGTTCTGTAGAGATGGGGTCTCACTATGTGGTCCAGGTTGAGAGGATTTTCTAATGTCCCTTTCAGGCCAGTCAAGTCCAAGGCTTGCTTTTGGGGAGCCCAAGGTCAGGCAAGGTGCCAGCTTAGGGCAGCAGTGCAGCGGCAGCTGGAGCTCCAGGCTGTAGCCCTGATCCCGTGCCCATCTGTCGTGACAAGGCCAGGGCTGTGAGCGGGGAGGGGAAAGGGAAGATGGTCACTAACCCTCCCTTAACTAATTAATTAATTAAATTAGACAGAGTCTTGTTCTGTCACCCAGGCTGGAATGCAGTGGTGCGATCTTGGCTCACGGCAATCTCCGTCTCCTGGGTTCAAGTGATTCTCCTGTCTCAGCTTCCTCAGTAGCTGGGATTACAGGTGTGTACCACTACGCCTGGCTAATTTTTGTATTTTTAGTAGAGATGAGGTTTCGCCATGTCAGCCAGGCAGGTCTCAAACTCCTGACCTCAAGTGATCCACCTGCCTTGGCCTCCCCAAGTGCTGGGATTACAGGCATGAGCCACTGAGCCTGGCCACACACTTTCCCTTTAGGAAACCAGACCAGAGCAGGGTCCTTGGGAGTGAACTTGCAGCCCATCTCTGGGAGTCTACTAGACCCCTCGCTGACTTTGACTTCAGAGATTGGGGCCCACCTTCCATTCTCACTCAGGGCACTGCTGCTCATACCAGCCATCTACTAGGAGCAGCTCAGAGCACTGGCTGGCACCCCTCAGCTGCCCCCCAGGCCTCCCCTGGTCCCTGTGGGCAGTCACCTCTCTTCTCGGTGGTCACCACTAAGGCCTCGGCAGCATCTCCCCAGCCCTTGCGGGTCTGGGCCGTGATGCGGAACAGGTAGACAGACTCTGGCTTGAGACCCGTAGCTGTGTACTGCCGGGCGCTGGGTGCCAGCACCTCCACGGTGGCGGTGTTGGCTGTGGTGGTGTTGAGCCGGTGTGTGATCTGGTAAGCTGTGGGAAGGAAGCACATGGCTATTATGGCAAGCAAGGCAAGCTGCCCCTAGGGTCCCGGGAAGGGTTGTTCCATCCAAAGCCACAGCTGTGTCTGCTATGGCCACCGTGCTGTGGTCACTTTGGCTGTGGTCTGTCTGCCTGAGGCCTCTGGGTCACTCTCCGGTCTTCAGCTGCCACCTGGGGAGGGTGGACTGTGGGTGGCATGGAGAGGCACTCTATACACAGTGTCTGTGACCCCCATAACAGCCCCAAGTGAAGAAACTGAGGCCTGGGGAGGTCAGATCACCTGCTGGTAAGTGACAGCTGGAATCCCAGCCCAGGTCTTTCTGGGCTAACGCATTTGCCCTTCCTGCCTCCACTCTGTCTTGGGGATGTGGCATTGCTCTAGGGCAGGTGGTGCGTGAGGTCGGGACTGAGACCCTGGAATAGGCACAGGTAGTCCAAGCCCCCATTTTAAAGGTGAGGGGACTGAGGCTGCGGAGGGGAGTAGACTTGCTCAAGTTCACGCAGCTGCCAACCGGAACCCTGCGTGTGTGTGTTGGGGGAGTCCTGGGTGTGTGTATTGGGGGAACCCTGAACGTGAGATGAAGCTTCCCATCTGTAGCCTCCCTCCCCTGCGCCTTGGGACTCTTTTTCCGGCTGTGTTGAGCCGGCCAGCGTGCCCTCACTTGGCCATGCTAAGGAACAGCGTCTGAGGTTTACCAGATGGCCAGAAGGCTGGGGGCCTGGGGACATTTGGGGACGCAAAGCCAACCCATGATTCTTAGGGGACTTGAACTCTGATCTTGCCCTCCGGAAGATAATCTGACACCCTGGAACTTCTAGCAGGACTAACACTCAGATCGCATTCGAGAGGGGATGTGGAGGCTCCCTGGACCTACTCTCCCTCTAGCCAGTAACGAAGTGGCCTCCTCTACAGCTCATACCTCCTCCTCCTTCCTGCAGCCGGGGCACGGGAAGGGCAAAGGCTTACCAAGAATGATGCCATTGGGGGCAGCAGGGGGCTGCCAGATCAGCCGCACCGACGTGGTCCGCACCTCTGGGAACAGGATGCCCATGGGTGGTCCTGGGACTGGAGGGGCAAAGGAGAAGAGGCCAACCGGTGAGGCTGCTGCTCAGCTGGGGATGAGCCCAGCTCGGGGAGAGCAGCCTGGCGGGGTGGAGGGGGAAGGGGCCGCCCAGCTCAGTGAATTTCTGTGGAGTGCTGCCCTGTGCCTGACACTGTGTTAGGAGCCAGGGGTGAGAACATGGAACCAAGGGGGCTTCCTGCCCTCAAAATAGGTGTCATTTGGCAGGGACCTGAAGCTCCAGCCTCCTCTGCTCATTGTATACATGCCCCAGAACCGGGTTACCCTCAGAGCTGGGCGCGTGGGCCCTGGATGGATGTGTCTGTGCTTCAGAAGGTCCTGTTCTGACTTCCTTCCCCTCATGGGGTGAAGTGTCCGTGGGGTAATGGGAAATGGACACCCCCAGGCTGCACCACTCCTCTCTCTAGACCTTGCTCTGGAATCCTGGGACCCTGGAATTCCCTGCCTGGAGAGCCTAAGCATGCTTCCAGGGGCTGCATGGACCTGGTCCCCACATCCACCCCCTTGAGGGTAGGCTATGCACCCCTGCCTCCAGGGAGAGCCAAGAAGTAGCTATTTTGCAGGTGTGGAGATGAAGATTGAATGGAGTGGGTCAAAGGAGAGGGTGAGGAGAGAACGGGGCAGGGGATGGGGGAGGGTAGCTGGGGAGGGGACACGCTTCCTGTGTTGCCGCATTCCAGCACAGGATGACAAGATGTCTTGGATTTCCAAAGGTTTTTTTTTTTTTTTTTGGAGCCCCCGTTTCCCCCTGTTGCCCAGGCTGGAGCGCGGTGGCATGATCTCGGCTCACTGCAACCTCTGCCTCCCAGGTTCAAGCGATTCTCCTGCCTCAGCCTCCCAGTAGCTGGGACTACAGGCGTGTGCCACCATAGCTGGCTAATTTTTGTATTTTTGGTAGAGATGGGGTTTTACCATGTTGGCCAGGCTGGTCTCGAACTCCTGACCTCAAGTGGTCTGCCTGCCTCGGCTGCCTAAAGTGCTAGGATTACAGGCGTGAGTCACCACGCCCAGCCTGAGATTTCTAAACTTGAACCTGGCCTTCCAGATCATTATAAGGGTATATCTGTCAAGGCAGGAGGATAGAACATATTTAATTTAACAGTTCATTAGCTTGATGAATAATGTTAGCATATGCAAACATATGGTATTTGGGCTTCCTTCTGCACTCTGGTCTGGCTCCTGCAAATGTCTGTGGGGGGCAGTAGGTGGGGGTGTGTGCGGGGAGATGGGAGGGGGCAAGGGATGCATCGGTTAGCTTCTGATGGGGAGTTTTGCTACAGGGATGAATGCCTGCAGCCCGCTGGTGACATTCTTTTGCAAACAGGACCAGGAGGTTCATATGTCCAGGAAAAATACTTTCATTTTCACAGACCTTTACTCAAAGTGAACCTGCTCTAGTTGAAAGACAAAGTAAAACTGGCTGGGTGCAGTGGCTCATACCTGTAATTCCAGCACGTTGAGAGGCTGAGGTGGGCGGATCGCCTGAGGTCAGGAGTTTGAGACCAGCCTGGCCAACATGGTGAAACCCCAGCTCTACTAAAAATACAGTTAGCTGGGCATGGTGGCCAGCGCCTGTAATGCCAGCTGCTCAGGAGGCTGAGGCAAGAGAATGGTTTGAATCTGGGAGGCGGAGGTTGTAGTGGGCCAAGATCGCACCACTGCACTCCAGCCTGGGTGACACAGTGATGCTCTACCAAAAAAAAAAAAAAAAAAGTAAATGAAAACTGGGGCAAGTCCCTATTCCGTACACTTGTTTTGCAGAGAGACCAAGAGACTAAATCAGATGTCAAACTGCCTCCGCATTGTCCTCAGGGATACACAGGCTGTAATTAGCACCCGCTGCAGTGGGGCTGGTGGCTCCGAGTGATCCATCCCTACAGGAGGCCTGAGGCCACGGCTCCCCGTGGGGCAGAGCCTGACCCCAGAAGGGCAAGGCCAGATGGGCAGGAGGAAGGGCGGCTCCTCCCAGCCTCCCCCAAGCTCTCTGGGATTTGGACTCACCATCGTCCAGCGTCCGCTCCAGGATGGGAGGGTGGCTGGGGCTGCCGTCCCCGATGCGTGTGAAGGCCAGCACCTGGACCTCATAGAGCACATATTTGCCCAAGCCGGTGAGCTGGGCACTGCGAGACGAGTTGCCTTCCACCAGCCAGAATCGGGGCTGGGCATCCGAGTCCTTCTCCTTATATATCACCTGTCAGGGCCCAGCACAGGGTGAGGGCCTCGGGCCTGCGTCTCACCCATCCACACTTTTCATGAGTCTCATCCCCAGGAAGGGGTGGGTAGACTTGGGCTCTTTGGAGTGACTTGGCCCCCAGGGTCGGGGGTAACTGCAAAGCTAGTGTACCCGGAGGGCTGGGGACACAAAGACGGAATCAGTCATAGAGCAAGAAGGCTTCTGAGAGGGCATGCGGGTGGGAAGACAGCCCTAGACATGGGGCGTGACTTATGCAAGGTCACACAGCTAGCAGCTCTGTGTCACACATCTCCCAACTTCCAGACCAGGGCTGGACCATGTGACTAGGCACAGCTTTAAAAGGGATTCTAAAAGATAATGAAAATCAAAACTGGGTCCATCAGAGTCGAGTGAGGCTGGGGGCATCCAGTGTGGCCTCCCAAGAGAGGAGGAGCAGCCCGAGGACCTGGGTTCTCTCTGGGTGCCTCCCCACCCACAAGGGATGACTTGTGGTTGCCATGGTGACCATTGGCTAGGACGCCAGGCAGATCCCCTGTATCCACTCTAGGAGGCAGAGACCCAGAGGGCGATAAGAACATGGCTCCTTGGATGGAGAGGCTGGAGGGGCCAGTGTAGGGACCCCACCTCCTGGGATCCTGGGACTCACCTTATAGCCCAGCACAAGCCCATTGCGATCAGCTTCGGGGACCTCGCTCCAGCGCACCAGCATGCTGCTGGAGGTGGTAGCCAGTGCGGACACGTTGGTGGGGCCAGAAGAGGGGACTGTGGGTGAAAGGGAGTGGAGAGAAGGCACTCAGGACCCAATGTTGACTGTGCAAGGGACATGGACCAGGACAGGGGGCCAAGGGAGGGGCCAGTTCAATGTTGCCTCTCTATGGAAGAAACGTGGCATACATGGTCCCCAAACTGCAAACGATCCCACCAAGACGGCCTTTGGTTTTGGAATGCTGCAGACGCTGTTTCCGGTTTCCGATGAGCCTCCCTACAGGATTCTCTGCTCGGGTTAGGATTAGATGAGCTTGCATTTCCTGCTAGCACAGCAGAGAGGGTGGGCAGAGGGACTAGGGTGGCCCAGGAGAGCTATCTGTCATTTAAAGGGTGCCAGGAAAAAGCCACAGAGCAGTGAACCACGTGTGGATGGATGAGGGTTGCCTGAATGCTGGGCTCACATTCTGTGGGTCACCCCTGGGCAGGCCCCCAGGAGCTTCCGGTAGTGATTCTGGAATGTTCTGAGAGTTAACCCTTTCCCCGATCCCTCCACTGTGGTCTTTCAGGCTCCACTGGGTTTCAGGGTTAAAGCTGAGGGCAGGGGAGTGGGCAGTATGAATGGTGGAGCCTACTTAGCTGTCCTCCAGAGGCAGGGACACCCCCGTCTCCCTTGGGAATATGAGAATAGCAGGCACAGTTGCAGGGAAGTGGCAGGTGCTGGAAGATGTGGCAATATCATTGTGATGTTGAGCATAAGCAGAGGAAATGAGCTCAGGCTGTGTTTGAACAACAGCTTCAGCCTGGCACGCCCTTGGATGGCCCTGAGGCACAGAGAGCAAGGAGGGGAGAGGCAGCAGGGTGGCTGGGTGTGAGGGGTCGGTACCTGACTCCCGGGTCCTGCCCACCACCGTCTGGCTCCAGGGCCCGCTCCCGATGGCATTGAAGGCCTGGACCTGGACGCGGTACTCCGTCCACTCCTCCAAGTCCTCAATGGTGTACTCCCGCTCCACGCGGTCCTGCACCACGTGGCTCAGCGTCTTGCCGTGCCCATCTGACCGGCTGTACTTGATCTTGTAGCCCACGGACTCAGGGTTCCCATTGTATTCCATCTCCGGGAGAGGCTGCAGTGGGGCAGGGGGAGCAAAGATGCTATGAGCCAGGCCCCCCACTGTGCAGGGACGAACTGCCCTGGTACCCTCTCCTCCAGGGAGCCTCAGGGCTATCCATCCCACTGTCACCCAGTCAGTGTCCACATGAGGCTCTCTCACCCGAGTGTGGCTTAGGTTGTGTGACTGTGTTTCTGATGGGCTCTTATCTTTCTGCAGGGAGGATAGAGAAGCGGCATCCTTTACTGTGCATGTGACAAATCTATTACCCTGCCAAGGGAGCCAGGAGCCACAAAGGCCGTCTGTCCGACACGCTGATAGCACCGCCACTTTTCGCTCTGCTGTCTCTGCTGCTTACCTCTGTCACTCAGGCGCCAGCACACACTTAATTGCCTATCACACCTGGTCTCAGCTCATGCCTGCCTTTGGAGGAGCGAGCATGGGCAGAGAGCAGGATGAACGGGGTACCTGCTGGTCAGGAAGTCCTTCTGTCCAGCAAACTTCAGTCTCTCCTGCTGCATTTTCAGCCTCCTTTTTTTCTTTTTCTTTTTCCTTTTCTTTTTTGTTTTTTAAGACAGGGTCTGGCTCTGTCTCTCAGGCTGGAGTGCCATGGTGCCATCTCAGCTCACTGCAACCTCTACCTCCTGGGCTCAAGCGATCCTCTTGCCTCAGCCTCCTGAGTAGCTGGGACTACAGGCATGGGTCGCCGTGCCTGCTAAGTTTTGTAGAGACAAGGTTTTGCCGTGTTGCCAAGGTTGGTCTCAAACTCCTGAACTCAAGCCATTTGCTCGCCTCGGCCTCCCAAAGTGCTGGGATTACAAGCCACTACACCCAACCAGCCTCCTCCTTCTTGTTTGAGTCTCACAGAAAATAAAAGTCAGGTTTCTTTGTTGGGCCTTAGGACTACGCTGATGAGGCTGTGGTCACCAGCTTAAGGTTGTGTGGATGACCATGGGCAGTGCTGGTGGGAGTGGAGGCGTGCACACAGGGAGGGGAGCCCAGGGCCCGGCCTCCACTCCTCGGAAGGGCACAGAGCTGGGGTGGGGGCATCTCCAGCCCTCACCTCCCCCAATTCTGCTTCCCCAGGGGCTCTGGAGAGCCCTTGGTCCACAAGCTCACCCCAGGCTGACCTTTACCCCACTCCTCACCTTCGGCCCCAACCTCCCCTGCTCACTACACGCTTCCTCCCTCCTGCAGACACTTAGTGAAGCCAACCAAAGAGCATTAAGATAGGAATCGATGGGCTTGAGAGCCGGAGATGGGGCTTACGTGCACATTCCTTTACCTGCTGAGGAAAGGTAATGGACCACGCACCATTAAGCACGGGCCTGAGAGGTGTCTAGGGCCCTGTGCCACGCGGCAACTGCCTTTCTATTCCCCCATGCAGTCCCTGCCCTCAGCATCAGACTCTAACCTTTCAGTAGCTGCAAACCTTAAAGTGAGACTCAGGAAGGAAGCAGGGAGCCAGCCTGGGGTGGGGATGCCTGGGAGCAAAGGGGCAGGAGGTGGGCATGGTCACACTGTGCACGGGGCACTGAGCTGGGCTGAGACAGCTCTGCAGCTCTGCTCAGGTGCCAGCCACTCTGGGAAGGGAACTGCAATTAATAACTAATATTTAGTGAGGACTGACGGTGCCAAGTGCTTTCATGGCTGTTAGCATCAAGCTGTCCACACACGGGAACGGCAGTAATGACTTCACAGTGTGGTATGTTTGCAAGTTGTGTTTTGCACAACGAGTAAGATCTTACATGGAAACAAAGGGTTTGTGTGGTCAGACGGGCCTGGGGAAGCGGGGTCAAGAGGGCTCCTGCTATGCTAGTGTTCCCGGATTCTCTACGGAGTTGTGGTATGCAGTGCTGTTCCCCACATTTATTTGTCTAAGAATTCTTGTTTGCTCCAAGCGCCTCCTGGGATTGCTGCTCTGTGGGACGCGTGCTGGGAAACGATGTTCCAGAGGGCCTGGCGGGGAGAAATGGCCTCTCCTGTTCTGCAGAGGATGAGACGGCAGTGTGCCCAGTGGTTAGGGCTGTGGACTTGCGGGTACAGATTCCCTGGGTTGGGACCTCAGTCCTGCTGTTCATGAAAGCACGTAGGAGGATGTGGGAGGCCTTGGGCAAGTTATCTGACCTCTCTTCTGCCCCAGTTTCCTCATCTGCAAAATGGGGACCAGGATCACTGCTGTCACAGGCTTGTTGTCAGAACAGCGCCTGGTAGGAGAGGAAGCCTCGGCATGTTACTATCACTACCTCGTGCAGGATGGCCCAGGGTCATGACCCTCAACACATAGCCCTGATCTGGGGCACACTCTCTGAATGCCACAGTGGCACCTGAATCCCAGACTCGCCGCTTGGAGCTGTGTGGCTTTGGGCAAGTTCTTAACCTCTCTGAGCCTCAGTTTTCTCAGCTGTAAATTGAGATGATCATGTGTCCTTTGTAAGATTACTGGGAGGATCAAATGGGATGAAAATTTTAAAACGCTTGCCATTTGGCGATGCTCAGTAAACAGTATCTTTTAGCTCCTTCCTCTCATTGGCGGCGGGTATTTATTCATTTGGCTAAGATGTTGATTGTCAGGCATCTCACCAGGTAAGTAAAGAAAAGAGAAAGAGAAGAGAAAGGAGCCATAGGAATTCCAGTGCTCACCTTCTGGGAGGCAATGACTGGAAGCTCATGGAGAGGTCCCACCCCTGCCCCCCAGGGAGCCTTACCATCCAGCGCAGCCACAGGCTGGTCTCACTGGCCGTGCGCAGAGACACGTTGGCTGGGGCCATGTCAGGGGGTGCCTGCAGGGTCTGGATCTTTCTAGAAGGCTGACTGGGGGGGCTGGTGCCCACGATGTTCACCTGGCGCATGCGGAAGCTGGGGCGGTGAGAGATGAGAAAGATGGTAAGGGCAGGACCCCAGCTCTCAACCCTGTCCTGGTCTGGGCCACAGCCCCCCCCGCCCCGTCCTGGGGCTGCTGCCCTCTCCCCAGGCCGGTCTTGTTACCTGTAGTAGGTGAAGGGGTTGAGGTCGGGCACCTCCATGGAGCGGGCATCGGGCTCGTTGGAGAGCTGGTGGATCAGCAACCACTCCTCTCCCTCCCCGACCACGCCTACCTGGAAAAGGGCGAGACCTTAGGCCTGTCTAGCCTACAGGGTTCACACAGGGTGCTCTAAGCCCCGGTACAAGCTCTGCCAGGGAAGAACTTGGTTCAGATCCCGGGGCTCATCTGGAGGGCACCAAATGGGGCTACCATCTTTCCAGGTCCCTAAACACGACTGCAAGTGTGACTCAGCCCTCCTGCCTTACAATCTCTCAGGATGCTTGTGATCAACATATTCCCGGGCCCATCAGAATCCTTGGAGCACTGCCCAGGAATCTGTGCTTTTAACAAGCAACCCAGGTGATTCTCCTAAACATCCTGGGGCACTTCCAGAGACCCAGACTGCCCCTCAAACCAGCTAAATCAGAATCAGAGTGTCTGTGGGTGGGACGCAGGTGTGGGCACTTCTGAACGCTCCCCTGATGATTCCAGGGTACAGCCAAGGCAGATATTTTTATCTTCCAGCACCTGGGTATTTTTCTAGGCACCCCCAGACCCAGGAGGGGACTGTAATGTGTGTGTTTTTCCATGTACACAGGTGAGGGGCAGGGGGAGCTGGAGACAATATTGGGACGTGTGAGCATTTGGGGTATAATTGGCCATTGAGAGTCGCATGTGAAAATTCACAGAGGCTGAAACACACATAAGATTTTTGCACTCAAGGGCACGGGGTGCCCTGGCGGGGGCTGCTGCCCAGGCCTCAGGCCTGCCCTACCTGGGCTTCCACCAGCCAGCGGGAGATGGAGGTTTTCCCATCGTAGCCGGGCCTGAACTGCAAGGTCACGGAACGGGGGCCAATGTTGGAAATGCCCAGGTTGGTGGGGGGCCCTGGGAGTTCTGGAAAAGGAGAACAGGGTGGGGAAGGAGATCCGGCGAGAATAGCCCTCCATGTCGAACGCGACTTTTGGGCATGGAGAGGGCTATGTGTCACGCTTTTCCTGGAAATGTCCGAGGAGAAGTACAGCCACGGCCTCACTCCACCCACAGTCTTCGTTCCCGCGTCTTACAGAGAACCATGTTCGTGCCAGGAGGCTGGGACAGAATTGGGGGCCAAGGGAGATCTCCCAGGGCTGAGAGGGGGCTCAGGGCCAGGAAACTGGGGCTGGGATGCCTCCTTCTTCCTGGCAGTTCTGGATGTGAGTGAGGGGCTCATAAGGAAGCTGAAAGCTGCATTCAAACCAAGCCGGGCTGAGAAAGAAACCAAACAGGACCAATCCTCCCTCCGTCCGCACAGATCTCCTGCACCCTTCTAAGCCTAATGACAGCTCAGGAAGGTGACAGGATGGATGGGGACAGGGGGAAGCTTATTTTCTGGCCAGGAACCCTAGGGATCTTGGAGCTCAGGAAGAACAGAAAGAGCACAGATTCTGGAGTCAGAATGAGTCTAAATCTAACTCCACTACTTACAGGCTGTGTGTCTTTGCACAAGTTATCCACCCCTCTGTGCCCCCATGTCCTCCTTGGTAACGAAGATGGTAATAACAACACCTCCCTCAGGGTTGTTGTGAGGATTAAATGAGTCAATGTGTGCAAAGCTTCTAACACCATGCCCCGTGAGCGCTACATACGTATTTGCCAGCATAGCTGTATTTATCACTGGGGGTTGACTGAGGCTCAGGCAGCCCAGTCATCTACACAGCAGGTGGAGGGATCCTGGCAGGTCATACAAGCACTGCCTGCCTGATCTGGATGGGACCACATGGTTATCCAGTCCAACTTCCCATATATACAGATGGGGAAACTGAGGCACAGAGGGGACCCGGAACTTGCTCAAGGTTGTAGGGCTTGGCAGAAGCAGAGCTGGGAGTGGACCTGGGCTTGCTCTCTGTGACAGGCCTAGGAGTATTCCCACCGTGCTCTGCCACCTCCCAACCAACACTTCCACACGCTGGAATCCAAGGTGGACTCTGGGCGGCAGCGGGAATTTTTCCCCCGAATCACAGATGCCATTGCCTGGTGTGGAATCTGGTGAGAAATGGGTGAAGGGAGGGGCTGGTGGGGAAATGAGACAAGGTAAGGGGCCTCTGCTTTTCTGAGAGCTGTGGGAAGACGTAGCAGGGGGCCAGGGGAGTCCCTGTCCAGAGACCTGGGATCCCGGGGATTCGGCCTGTTCTGAGAGGACCCAGACCCACACAGAACAAGGGAAGGGGAGAGCCCGTGGGAAGAATGCTGGTATTCCTGAAAGACAAGAGGACTCTTTTTTTTTTTCTTGGAGACATGATCTGGCCCTGTCACCCAGGCTGGAGTGTGGTGGTGTGATCTCGGCTCACTGCAACCTCCACCTCCTGGGTTCAAGTGATTCTCCATCCTCAGCCTCCCAATTAACTGGGATTACAAGCATGCACCACCACACCTGGCTAATTTTTGTATTTTTAGTAGAGAGAGGGTTTTACCATGTTGGCCAGGCTGGTCTCGAACTCCTGACCTCAAGTGATCCACCTGCCTCGGTCTCTCAAGGTGCTGGGATTATAGGCGTGAGCCACCACGCCGAGCCAATAAGGGGCCTCTGGAATGGGATGCTGCTCAGGAGAATTCCAAGAGTCCTGCACTGAGAGTGGGCACTTACCTGGGGGCACCCCAGAAGAGATGGTGGAGGCGGACACTTGGCCCTGGCCCTTCGAGGTCATGGCGGCCACCTCAATGGTGTAGGTGGTGAGCGCGGTGAGGCCCGTGACACGGTACTCCAGGGTCACGTTGGGCAGGTAGTGGGTCACACGGGTGTTGGTTCGGTTGTACTCCTCCCAGGAGATCCGGTACCCTGGGGAGAGCCTCCGTGTTGGCATGAGCTTGGCTGTGATCACGAGTTGGCCTGACCCACTTCTCCCTTCTCCACTAGGCTGGCAATTAGATCCACATTGGGAGCAATGGGGCCAAGGGAGGTGGGAGCTGCTGGTGTCATGCCCTGGATCTCAGGTGTAGCCTCAGTGGGATGCCAGCACTTCAGGGAATTGCAGGGGACATATTGAGTCATCATGGCACCCACTGAGATCTGTGGCTGAAGGTGTGGGGCTGGGGACTCTGGGATGCGTAATCAAGTGGAGGTGCTGAGAGCCTCTTGTGAATGGTTTCTAAGAAAGCGTGGGTTGGCTTCAAGGGTTTGGGTGAAAAGTAGCTCGAAGGCAGGGGATGGACCAGCTCTGACCTTTCCAGCCCTGTCCTACCCTCTGGTTCAGAAACACTGCGGTGCCTACCTGTGAGGATGCCGTTTTTCTCTCCCGGCTCTTGCCAGCTGACCTTCAGCGACGTGTCCAGAATCTCACTGAAGCTCAGGTGTCCCACGGGCCCAGGCACTGCACCCCAAAAGGACCCCCACCCCCCAAGGCCAGTTAGAGCTAGAGAGAGACCATCATCTGTGAGACAGCCTGCGGTAATCTGGGGGTACCTCAGCCTGCGAGATAAGCCCGGGCTGCCCTTCTGCCTGGGGCACCCAGCCTGGCCTTGGGTGGGGCAGAGAGAGCAGGGCTGGGGGGTGCCTACCATCCTCATGGGTGCGCACCAGCTGCGGGGTGCTGCGTGGCCCATCCCCGGGGGTGGTGAAACACAGCACCGAGGTGAAGTACTCGGTGAACTTCTTCAGGCCAGACATGAAGCCCACGTGGATGCTGTCTTGAAAGTTAGGCCGGGCGGTCACCATGGTAACCTCCTCTTCCTGCTCCGGCTCCCAAGCGATCAGCTGCAGAGAGGCCAGCAAGTCACACAGGGCAGCAGGAAGGTTCCAGAGGAGGCCAAGCCCTCTCCCACAGGCTGGGCCAATCAACAGATGGTGTCCAGGGACTAGAGTCCCTGTGGTGTCTCCTCCGAGGGAAGGGACAGGCAGTGCAGGGAAACCGCGGGGCACTGGAATTCACTTTGGGGCACTTCTCCGCTTCTTGAGCCACTGACTTTATGTAAAGCACCGTGCTGGGTACTTCCCAGGGGCCGCCTCTCACTGAATTCTCACAGAGACCGAGAGGGTGGCATTTCACCAGGAACAGCTGCATAATTTGCAGGCTCAGTGCAAAATGAAAATTTTGCCCCTTGTTCAAAAATGACTAAGAATTTTAAGATGATAGCAGCAGAGCATTTAACTAAGTGTGGGGTCTTTTCAAACATGGGGCCCTGGATGACTGCACAGGTGGCATATCCACGAAGCCGGCCCTGTATTCCTTTTGTGAGATGGGGTCTCACTATGCTGTCCAGGTTGGAGTACAGTGGCATGATCACAGCTCACTGCAGGCTCAACCTCCTGGGCTCAAGAAATCCTCCCACCTCAGCCTCCCAAAGTGCTGGGATTATAGGCATGAGCCACTATGCCCGGTCCAGCCCTATATTTTATTTTATTTACTTAATTTATTTATGACAGAGTCTTCTTACTTTGTCGCCCAGGCTGGAGTGCAATGGCATGATCTAGGCTCACTGCAACCTCTGCCTCCTGGGTTCAAGCAATTCTCCTGTTTCAGCCTCCTGAGTAGATGGGATTGCAGACACGCACTACCATGTCCAGCTAATTTTTGTATTTTTAGTAGAGAAGGGGTTTCACCATGTTGGCCAGGCTGGTCTCAAACTCCCAGCCTCAAGTGATCCACCTGCCTTGGCCTCCCAAAGTGCTGGGATTACAGGCATGAGCCACTGTGCCCAACCCAACCCTGTATTTTACAGATGAGGAAACTGAGGCTCAAAGAGGCTCACACAGGTAGGGGGAAGCTGGTTCTGGGATTCTAAGCCCTGAGGTCCTACATCTTGCCCCAGGTGAGCTGGGGCAGCTTCGTCTTTGGAGTTCTCCAAGGGTACTTCCTACAGAGCTGGGAACTTCAGTTTGTGGGTAACCATTATCCTCTTACACTCCTTCTAAGCTGGGATTTCCATCTTAAATATCAAGCAGAGGTGGGGCATCAGCAACAAAGTCCTATGTGGAAATCCCTCAAGTTCTTGCTAATCTCCCCTCTGCAGATTGTACCCGGCCCCCGCCCCCTCCTGCTTCTCTCGCCTCCTGCTCTCACCTCACGCTCCTGTTTCTGGGCCCTTCATCTGTCTCCAATAATGACAGCTGGTTTCAGAGATTTCCTCATTTATTTGAAGTTGATTAAATAGCAATTAATGGTGAGAAGCAACACTTGATGAGTTTCAATAAGCACGGGTATTTATAGATATAAAACAATACCACGCCAATGGCTCCCGATTAACTCGTGCCTATAACAATGCTTAATCTTCTCCTTTTCATGGCCGTGTATTTATAAAGGATGTTTTGAAATTTAATTGGTATTGTGAAAAGATAGCCTATAGCAAGTTAATTAGACACTAATTAGACCCTCAAAATACTAAACAGAAATACTAAGTGGCATTTAATAAGTATGTTAAATATCCTCCGTATTTCGATTATCTTGTTTCATAGCAATTATGTTGCCGAACTTCTTTTGAGTAGATTAAGAAACAAGTTTAATGTTTTAATTTAATTTAATTAATGTAAATTCAAATTAATTATGCTGTTAGAATTAATTGTGTGGTGTGTTCCCTAGCAAGTATAAAATCTGGGTAAATATTATTTTATTGGGCTTAGGCCAATTATAATCTCTACCATTTTTTTAAATAAAGAGAAAAGGGTGTCTTTACAGATGCCTTAAAACAGTATCACCAGGCCTTACCCACAAAAATGACCCAGAGGAAGCACACAGGGTCATGGAAGTGTGGTTTGTGGAGTCACGCTGTTGACTTCATTTTCCTACAGCTTGATGCCTGGATCCAAGATGGCAGCAGGGCCACGGGTTCCTGTGGTTGTTTCAAAATATTTACTCTGAGCCGGGCGTGGCGGCTAACGCCTGTAATCCCAGCACTTTGGGAGGCTGAGGCAGGTGGATCACGAGGTCAGGAGATTGAGACCATCCTGGCTAACACGGTGAAACCCTGTCTCTACTAAAAACTGCAAAAAAACTAGCTGGGTGTGGTGTTGTGCGCCTGTAGTCCCAGCTACTCAGGAGGCTGAGGCAGAAGAATGGTGTGAACCTGGGAGGTGGAGCTTGCAGTGAGCCGAGATCACACCATTGTTCTCCAGCCTGGGCGACAGAGTGAGACTGTCTCAAAAAAAAAAAAAAATTTACTGTGGGATGTGAGCCACTTGTCCTTCTCCAGCTGCATGTGAAAAGGAGGAGGCTTGGGGATAGGAGGCCTCCCCACCTCAGGTCCAGGGAGAGAAAGAGTAAAATTCCCTTTTGTGTCCTTCATTGCCCTAAAGAGGTTGGGCTCTGGGCAGCTGTGGGATGGAACCTTAGTGCTCAGCTCAACACACAACAGGGCTTCCACCTGTTGAACTCTTACTATGTGCCTGGCCTTATTTAATCATCACAATGAGGAGCAGATGGAAATCATTGTCCTATGCTGTTACAGAAAAGGAAACTGAGGTTCAGGAAGGTTAAGGAGCTGGCACGTGGACCTACTAAGAGCTGGCTCAATTTGTGGACCCTGAGACCTTTCCTGATGACTTCTGTCTCTCAAAGGTACACAGAGATGTTGAGATGAGTGTTCTTTAGGACGACTCTGTGCCTTCTCCTTGTTAGTCAGTTTCAGCGTTGATTTACCCTACTAGGTCCTTAGTCTCAGGTTCTAAGCAGACGGGGCTCCCCTGAGAAGGCTCGGGTGTGTTCTGGGGAATGAGCAGTACACCTGGGTTCCTGGGACATGCAATTCCTTTAGAGAGCAGAGGCCCAGGGAGGCAAGCCTTGTCACTGAGCAGCGGTGCTGCTGATGGAGGGTGTGGGAGGAGGGCAGCCTTGCAGCTGGCACACTTGAACCTGAACCCAGCTCTGTGACTTAATGTGGGACTCAGGGAAAGTCACTTGACCACTCTGAGCCTCAGGCTATTCTAGGGGATAGAAACAGCTGCCTTGCTGGGTTTCAGGGAGGAGCAGGTGAAATGTCTCCTGTCCCTGGTGGAGGCAGTCCTGAATAGGGTTGAAGGTGTGGGATGGTATATATGGCATCTAGCTACTAAAGTTAGAAAATAAAAGTCAGGCTGGGCGCTGTGGCTCATGCCTGTAATCCCAGCACTTTGGGAGGCCAAGGCGGGTGGATCACCTGAGGTCAGGAATTTGAGACCAGCCTGGCCAACATGGTGAAACCCTGTCTCTACTAATAATACAAAAATCAGCCGGGGGTGGTGGCACATGCCTGTAATCCCAGCACTTTGGGTGGCCAAGGCGGGTGGATCACCTGAGGTCAGGAGTTTGAGACCAACCTGGCCAACATGGTGAAACCCT
>NW_012098097.1:6073853-6077169 GCF_000951045.1 Mandrillus leucophaeus
AGAGCGAGACTCCATCTCAAAAAAAAAAAAAAAAAAAATTAAAATATTAAAATATTAAAAAATAAATTGAATGAACGGTATTTGGCAATAGTAGCAAAATTATTTACACATTTTCCCTTTGACTCAACGATCTCATTTCTAGGAATCTAGTCCAAAGTTATACTGCGAAAACAAAAGAAGAAGCCGGGCGCGGTGCCTCACGCCTATAATCCCAGCACTTTGGGAGGCTGAGGTGGGTGGATCGCCTGAGGTCAGGAGTTTGAGGCCAGCCTGGCCAACAGGGTGAAACCCCGTCTCTACTAAAAATGCAAAAAATTAGCCAGGCGTGGTGGTGGGTGCCTGTAATCCTAGCTACTTGGGAGGCTGAGGCAGGAGAATTGCTTGAACATAGGAGGTGGAGGTTGCAGTGAGCTGAGATCACACAACTATATTCCAGCCTGGGCAACAAGAGTGAAACTCCATCTCAGAAAAAAAAAAAAAAAAAAAAAAAAAAGATATATGCACAAAGTCATTCACTGCAGAAAGGGTAGTTATAGTAAAAGACTAGAAACAACCAAAATGTCATCACTTGGGGGCTGCTTGATTAAACTATGGGAGATCCATATGGTAGCAGAGGATACAGGTGTCAAAAGGAACAAGGGATGTATCTCTATACTTTTATGGAGTGACCTCCAAAATATATTCTAAATAATGATAATAATAAAGGGACTGGGCGCAGTAGCTCACACCTGTAATCCCAGCACTTTGGGAGGCCGAGGTGGACGAATCACGAGGTCAGGAGTTCGAGACCATCCTGGCTAACATGTGAAACCTCGTCTCTACTAAAAATACAAAAATTAGCCGGGTGTGGTGGCGGGCGCCTGTAATCTCAGCTACTCTGGAGGCTGAGGCAGGAGAATTGCTTGAAACTGGAAGGCAGAGGTTGCAGTGAGCCAAGATTGCACTACTGCACTCTGGCCTGGGCAAAAGAACAAAACTCCATCTCAAAAAAAAACAAAAAACAAAAAAACAAACTATCTCTCTCTCTCTATATATATAGATAGATAGATAGATCAATCGATCAAGAATGTGGAAAGTACATTGCCACTTATCTGAGAAGGAGAGCACACACATTTATGTAGGCTTGTACAGCAAATCCTTGATCTTCATGTGGGATTGGTTCCAGGACCCCCCACAGATACCAAAACCCACAGCTGCTCAAGTCCCTGATATAAAATGGTGTAGTATTTGCATGTAACCTACACACCTCCTCTTATATACCTTAAATCACCTTTAGATTATTATAATACCTAACACAATGTAAATGCTATGTAAATAGTTGTTATACTGTATTGTTTGGGGGGAATAATGACAAAAAAGTCTGTACATGTTTAGTACAGATGCAATTTTTTTCTGAATATTTTCAGAACCATACGAGATTGGCTGAACCACAGATGTGGAATCCATGGCTACTATATTTTTTGTTTGTTTTTTGAGATGGAGTCTTGCTCTGTTGCCCAGGCTAGATAGAGTGCAGTGGCGAGATCTTGGCTCACTGCAATCTCTGCCTCCCCGGTTCAAACGATTCTCCTGCCTCAGCCTCCTGAATAGCTGGGATTACAGGCACCTGCCACCATGCCCAGCTAATTTTTTCTTTTTTTTGTATTTTTAATGGAGATGGGATTTCACCATGTTGACCATGCTGGTCTTGAACTCCTGATCTCAAATGATCTGCCCGCCTCGGCGTCCCAAAGTGCTGGAATTACAGGCATGAGCCACCGCACCTGGCCTGTACTCGTTTATATTAAAAAAAAAATGGAAGAAAAAACCAAACCAAGAAAACAGAAAGCAATCAGACTTATGGGGTGTGAGAGGACAAGGATTGAAGCTGATTTTCTCTGAATTTGCTTTGTAGATTTGACTTTATTATGTAAATATTCAACGTAATTATGGAACAAAATTAAATTAAAAAATCAATCCCTAAAAATCAAAACCACAATGAAGCAAATGAACCTAATAGAGTATTGAGCTGTGGCAAAATTACAGAGAGAAATGACTTCAGAAGACTTAGCAGTGCGATGTGAAGTCCATCCCTAGAGGGATATACCTTAGGAACAAGAAGAATGGCAATAATCGGAAACTATGTTGAGTAATCAGAGTGTGGATATGACTATTCTGAAACTGTTGTGTATGTTTGTGGGGATAATGTGGGTGGGTAAAATGCTGGTATTATAGGAACTGGATTTTCAGTATGGACAAAAGAGATATAGACAAAAGACCAATGAGATTATTAGTCTGTCATCATGAAATGGAATTGAAAGTGTGAGTATCTATAGTATCTTAAAAAATAAAGTATTGTTTAGCTAGCCATTAACAGGGCCTAGAAACAACAACCATTTCTGGAATAAATGCACTGCAAGTGCTGAAACTGTGATATCTACAACTATCATTTCTCTCTAAAAGCAACAAGAGCCCCTTGAAGAAATGGCCGATGCCTGGCACAGTGAGGGGAATGTATACATAATAGTTTGGAACACCTTGTTATACCAAATTGCAAGGAAGCCATCAGAGACTACTGGGGCCACATCAAGAGGGCTCACTGTCAAGTTGAAGAGGTCAATGATGGGTCCATTTGTACCAATGAATTGGCAGCACCCAGTACCATTCAAGAAGCATAATCATGGTAATAGATTGAAACATGTCAGATTTGTATTAAAAAAAATCCTTAGTTATCTAATAGTACTACCAAACCCAAAACAAAACAGAAAGATGTCCCCCTCCAACCCAAGCTCATCTATTACCTGAGAAGACAATAAGGAATCCATTTATTATTTATTTTTTCTGTTTTTTAGAAATAGAGATGGGGGGTGGGGAGTCTCACTATATTGCCTTGGCTGGTCTTGAACCCCTGGCCTCAAGCAAGTCTCTGCCTCAGCCTCCCAAAGTGTTGGGATTAAAGGTGTGATACACCACGCCCGGCCAGAACCAATTCATTATATGAAAAATTGGTAAATAAGGGAAAAGAATTGAACACTTACCCTGCTTTTCCTAGATAAACTGAAACTTCAGGTAGCCAAAAAGTTGATAAAGGGAAAATTCTTGTTTTTTGAAAGCATTTCAGTTACTAAGTCAAGAAGAAATTATAATATTTGCCTATCCCCATATTATAACCCTTATTGAAATGATAGCTCATAGATGACTGTCAGTGGCTGACCTCACAGTAAGAGAGACAGCTGGACTTTGTGCCTTCTGATCAAAATACATAATGCCATCTAGGAAGTAAAATATTTCTTTTCTTCTCTTTTTTTTTTTTTTTTTTGAGACAGTCTCGCTCTGT
>NW_012098097.1:6077219-6078298 GCF_000951045.1 Mandrillus leucophaeus
TTTGAGACAGTCTCGCTCTGTCGCCCAGGCTGGAGTGCAATGGTGTGATCTCTGTTCACTGCAACCCCTGCCTCCCAGGTTCAGGCAATTCTTCTGCCTCAGCCTCCTGAGTAGCTGAGATTACAGGTATGTACCACTACACCTGGTTAATTTTTTTTTTTTTTGAGACGGAGTCTCACTCTGTTGCCCAGGCTGGGGTACAGTGGCACGATCTCAGTTCACTGCAAGCTCCGCCCCCTGGGTTCATGCCATTCTCCTGCCTCAGCCTCCCGAGTTGCTGGGACTACAGGCGCCTGCCACCGCGCCTGGCTAATTTTTTTTTGTATTTTTAGTAGAGATGGGGTTTACACCATGTTAGCCAGGATGGTCTCAATCTCCTGACCTCATGATCCACCCACCTCGGCCTCCCAAAGTGCTGGAATTACAGGCGTGAGCTATCACACCCAGAAGTAAAATATTTCGCATAACAAAAAATCAAACCTGAATCAGATTAACCTCTAGCTTTAAGTTCCAATTCACTGTAACTATAGTGTTTAGAGGAATGCATTGAATCACCCCACAGGGATGCAATCAGTGAAATCCAGACAGTGGAAAATTCTGTTGGACAAATGACTAAGTTTCTTCCCAAATAAATTACAATAAAGAGAGAGGGAGAGAGAAAGAAAGAATCTGTAGATCAACTGAGACCTAAAAAAACCCCTCAAGTGACTGCAATTGTGTGAACTTCATTTAGATCCTGAAGCAAATAAAACCACGAGTAACAGAAATTATGCGGCAATCAAGGGAATTTGAAGGCTGACTGGATATCTGACGATATTACAGGGCCTGCTGGTATTTTTAGCCATCATAATGATAATGTGTTTACTGTGGTTTTGTTTTAAATAGAGACCTCATCTATACTATTTCTTTCCAGAAACATTCACGGATGAACTGATACAATGCCTGGGATTTGCTTCAAAATGTTCCAGGGGAGAGGCAGAGGGTCAGGGCAGAGATGGAACATACCTGGCTGGGAGTTGGGCGTTGTTAAAGCTGGGAATGGGGCTATAGGCGTTCACTGCAGTCTTTTTTTTTTTGAG
>NW_012098097.1:6078988-6084513 GCF_000951045.1 Mandrillus leucophaeus
AAAAAAATTAGCTGAGTGTGGTGGCATATGCCTGTAATCCCAGCTACTCGGGAGGCTGAGGCACGAGAATTGCTTGAACCTAGGAGGCAGAGGTTGTGGTGAGCTGAGATGGTGCCATCGCATTCCAGCCTAGGCAACAACAGTGAAACTCCATCTCAAAAAAAAAAAAAAAAAAAAAAAAAAAAAAAAGAAATTAAAAAAAACCAAAAGGGGAAAAATGTTCATTCTCATTGGAGGTATACAAGGGACAAACACTGCTTTTTTCTCCTTGTGATATGCTGAAGGCTAAAGAAGCAGAGGAAAAATAATATCTGCTTTTATTCATTGGTATTGAAAATGTTATCTACAATTAAAAATAACACATTCTGTCTCTTTCTGTCTGTCTCTGTCTTTCTTTTTTTGACACAGGGTCTCGCTCTGTCACTCGGGCTGGAGTGCAGTGGCGTGATTTCACCTCACTGCAGCCTTGAATCCTGGTCTCAAACAATCCTCCCATCTTAGCCTCCTGAGTAGCTGTGATCACAGGCACTCAATACCATACCTGACTAACTTTTTGTGTGTGTAAAGATGGGGTCTTGCCATGTTGCCCAGGCTGGTCTCAAACTCCTGGGCTCAAGGGATCCCCCTGCCTTGGCCTCCCAAAGTGTTGGGATTACAAGCATGAGCCACGGTGCCCAGCCCGATATTTTCTTTTTAATGTAAGGAAAAGTGAAGGCTCCGGTTTGAATCTGAGCTTTGCATTGACCTTGTCACTGTGTTTGACCTTGAACAAGGAACTTCCCTCTGGTGCCTCAGTTTCTTCCTCTGTAAAATGGTGTGATGATAATATTCCTTTTTTTTTTTTTTCTTGAGACGGAGTCTAGCTCTGTCTCCCAGGCTGGAGCGCAGTGTCATGATCTCAGCTCACTGCAACCTCCGCCTCTTGGGTTCAAGCGATTCTCCTGCCTCAGCCTCCTATGTCTGCAGCTGGGATTAGAGATGTCTGCCATCACACCTGGCTAATTTTTGTATTTTCAGTAGAGACGAGGTTTCACCATATTGGCAGACCGTTTTCAAACTCCTGACCGCAAGTGATCTGCCTGCCTCAGCCTCCCAAAGTGCTAGGATTCCAGGCGTGAGCCACGCGCCCGGCCCATAATGCTGCTTCTTAGAGTCCCTGTGCTGCTTGCAAGAAAGATAAATGTGAGCGCAGCATTTAGTGTACTGCCTGGCCCAGAGAAAGTGCCCCATAAGTGTGAGCCCTTCTTATTCCTCCACCAATTCCTGTGCTCAAAACATCTGGGCAATTCACTCCCGCTGACCTTTATCGAGTAGCTACTGAGGGCTGGGCACTGACTGGACCTGGGAATTCAGTGGCCTCTGCCGCCTCCTCTTGCTCCGGGTCACCACGGGCCATTGCCCTAATTGTCCTGGCCACGGGCTGGCCTTCCTGGCCCTCGGGGGAGCTGTTTGCCTTAAAAGTTTGTAGCTCAGCTCTCCCATACGTAGAATAAAACTTGTGCTTAGAATTGGCAGCAAGAAGTTAATTGTTCCCAGTTCAGCTCCTCCGCTCTTCAGCAATGCCGGCCTCCCCTTCCTTCCCCTGCCTTTCCCCAGGGTCCCAATTAGGAGAGTTTTCCAGCAGCGAGTGCTCCAGGCATTCAGCTGCTGCCCCCTGCCCTGCGAAGCTCTGCTCGGCCTTGGGTTCACTGCCTTCCCGGGACCGAGAGGCCCAAGGCCGGAGCAAAGCTGGGTCAGATCCAGTTCTGGACCATCCCTCCTTTGTTTGCTTGCAACACTAGCAGAAATTCCTCTTCATGATTTCATCCCAGTCCCTTCTTGTCCAGCCTCCCCTACCTTGGAGGAAGAACCGCTAAGGCAGCGAGTCCTAGAATTAATCTCAGTTGCGGCAAGCACGATGCAGAGGGCTGCGGGAACCTTCGGGATGTGTCAGCGGTCACCTCGAGGTCATGTGTTCCCTGGGCTGAAGCTCAGGGCCTGCAGTGCTCTTCTCTTCACAGCTGGCCTCCCCTCAAATGCTCTGCCTCCTCTCCCACATCTGGAGGGAGTGGACGGCATCCTTCCATCTGCTCCACATTGCTGGGGGCAGGTCCTACCCCTTTAAAACATAGTGTGGCTCCCCCACGCTGTGCTGTGTCTTCAGTCCTCCGTGGGGAGGACAGGCACGGGGCCCACGTGGAATGACACAAGAGAACCGGGCCTGGGCTCTGAGGTCTGTGTTCCAGGATGGGATGACTGAGAGGTCCTGACTTTTAGCGCAGTTAGAAGGAGAGCAAATGCACTACTACTACTATTACTACTGCTATTTTCTTTTTGTCAGAGTCTCGCTGGAGTGCAGTGGCACAGTCTCAGCTCATCGCAACCTCTGCCTCCCAGGTTCAAGCAATTACTCTGCCTCAGTCTCCTGAATAGCTGGGACTACAGGCATGTGCCACCATGCCCAGTTAATTTTTGTACATATATGTATTTTTTTTAGTAGAGATGGGATTTCACCATGTTGGCCAGGCTGGTCTTGAACTCCCAACCTCAGGTAATCCACCTGCCTTGGACTCCAAAAATGCTAGGATTATAGGCATGAGCCACCACGCCTGGTCTACTGCTATTATTACTATTATTATTTGTTATGGGCTGAGTTGTGTCTGCAAAATCTTCATGTTTAAATTCTAACCTCCAGCACCCCAAAATCTGACTGTATTTGGAGACAGAAATGTTAAAGAGGTAGTTAAATGAGGTCATTAGTGTGGGCCCTAATCCAGTGTGACTGACTGGGGGTCCCTATAAGAAGAGGACATTTACGCCAGACTCGGTGGCTCATGCCTGTAATCCCAGCACTCTGGGAGGCTGAAGCGGGTGAATTACTTGAGGTTGGGAGTCTGAGACCAGCCTGTCCAACATAGCGAAACCCCATCTCTATTAAAAATACAAAAAAATTAGCTGGACGTGGTGGCGCATGCCTGTAGTCCCAGCTACTCGGGAGGCCGAGGCAAGAGAATTGCTTGAACCTGGGAGGCGGAGGTTGCAGTGAGCCAAGATCTCTTTGGACACAGACACAGAGTGAAGACAGACACCTAGAGGTCAAGGAGAGAGGCCTCAGAGGAAACCAACTCTGCCCACACCGTAATCTTGTACTTCTACCCCCCAGAACCGTGCAAAAGTAAATTTCTGTTGTTTAAGCCAGGGTTCCCCAATCTCCCACTGACCACCAGGTACCAGTCTGTGGTTTGTTGGGAACCAGGCTGCACAGCAGGAAGTGAGCAGCAGGCAAGAAAGTGAAGCTTCATCTGTACTTACAGCTGCTCCCCAGTGCTCATATTACCACCTAAACTCCGCCTCCCATCAGTGGCAGCATTCGATTCTCATAGGAGCGTGAACCCTACTGTGAACTGCGGATGTGAGGGATCTAGGTTGCGTACTCCTTATGAGAATCTAATGCCTAATGATCTGTCACTGTCTCCCATCACCCCCAGATGGGACCGCCTAGTGGCGGGAAAACAAGCTCAGGGCTCCCACGGATTCTACATTGTGGTGAGTTGTACAGTTATTTCATTATATATTACAATGTGATAGTAGTAGAAATAAAGTTCACAATAATGTCATGTGCTTGAATCATCCCGAAACCATCCCTTCCCCCACCCCAGTCCATGGAAAAATTGTCTTCCGTGAAACTGGTCCCTGGTGCCAAAAAGGTTGACGACTGTTGCTTTAAGCAATCCAGTCTGTGGTACTTGGTTATAGCAGCCCAAATGCATTTCTACGACTACTAAAATCACTTTCCGAGTGCTTCTCATGTGTTCGTCATTGTGCTGAACAAATTAGAAATATTATCTCACTTAATCCTCACACAACTCCAAGGAGCGGGTATTATTATCATCTTCATTTGCAAATGAGAAAACTGAGTTTATTTTAGTTATTCAGCAGTGCGAGCAGTGCACAGAGTAGCTGCTCAATAAATATTGATCGAAGGACGGAAGCTGAGACATGTTAAAGAACACGTGCAGGTCGCCAGCAAGAGGCAGAGCTGGGACTTTAACCCAAGTCTGTCTGAGTCCTAATCCTGTGCCCTTAACCACACACTACCTGGAGTCGAGCGCAGCCTGGGGATATGTTCGAGCGTGAAGCCCACAAGAGCCCTGGTAAGAAGTGAATGGTGGATTTTTCTCATGGGGCCATGGCTACACCAGGTGTTTCTTTTTCTTTATTTTTCTCTCTCTTTTTTTTTTGAGACGGAGTTTCGTTCTGTTGCCCAGGCTGGAGTACAGTGGCTGCAATCTTGGCTCACTTTAACCTCCGTCTCCCAGATTCAAGTGATTCTCCTGCCTCAGCCTCCCGAGTAGCTGGGATTACAGGCGTCCCTGCCACCACGCCCAACTAATTTTTGTATTTTTAGTAGAGATGGAGTTTCACCATGTTGGCCAGGCTGGTCTTGAACTCCTGACCTCAGGTGAGCTGCCTGCCTTGGCCTCCCAACGTGCTGGGATTACAGACATGAGCCACTGTGCCTGGCCCCTACACCAGGTGTTTCTGAGCCTGAAATAACCTGGGTTTTGTGTGTAACCCAGTCTCACTGGGAAGGACCGTGGCACTGAGTGTCAGTCAGGGCAGTGTCTCCACTTCCTGTGGCCTGCATGTAGCCTTGTGGAAGGCCTGGAGCTCTTTTCCTCTAACATGTGTCCCTAGCTTGACTTGAGCCAACGACTTCAGAAACAGAAGGGGAATTTCCTCTTGCCCACTCTGTCCCCTCTCCCAACCTCCCCCAGAAGACCTTAGGGCCTCCTCTTGGGTGAGCAGGGGCTGCATGTACCTTGTAGCCCTGGTTGATGCCATTGATGAACTGGGGGCTGGGGGCGTTCCAGGTGAAGCGGATGGTCGTGGAATTGGTGGCTTCTGCGTGCACATTGCCCGGAGGGACTGTGGGAACTAGAGGAGATGAGAGAACAGGGTGGGGTGGAGGGGGCCCAGTCAGTCTCTCTTGCTCAGTTCAGTAGAGAAAATGCAGGGGTGGGGGCTATAGCCTCTGCCTTGCACCCCCCTACTCCACTCCTACTCCTCCTTCGCTGTGTAGACTTAAGAGGCCTTCACAGTCTCTGTGGATTAGTTTGCGTTTAATAAAACTTGCCTGACCCACCTCATGGGGTACTGGTAAATAAAAGGGGTGCGGATGAAAAATGCTCTGGCCTGGCTTTCAGGTGGAATGCTAAAATTAAGCTGTTTCATGATCTACTGAACACGAAATTCACAGCAGGTCCCTGTATGCCTGGAGCCTCTGCCCTTCACCATGTCCAAGCCAGCCTCCTCTTCCTCTTCCCCTCAGTCCTCCCACCCTGTGGGGTAGCTTGGCCTGGGGTGGTGATTCCAGTCCCAGAGTGCAATAGCGGGGGCCTGGTGAGAACAGGCCACACAGCCAAGGCTCTCAGGCCTGGACAGGCACAGTACCCAACAGGCGTGGGACTGGTAGATGGGGAAGCACCTGATCCTCTGAGGCCATAGTCTCTTTTCATTTCCTTTCACTTTTTTTTTTTTTTTTT
>NW_012098097.1:6086613-6087106 GCF_000951045.1 Mandrillus leucophaeus
AAAAAAAAAAAAAAGGAAAAAAGAAAAAAGAAAAAATTAGCCAGGACTGATAGTGGGCACCTCTAATCCCAGCTACTCGGGAGGCTGAGGCAGAAGAATTGCTTGAAACTGGGAGGCAGAGGTTGCATGCAGTGAGCTGAGATTGAGCCACTGCACTCCAGCCTGGGCAATGGAGTGAGACCCTGTCTCAAAAAAAAAAAAGAAAAATTATACATGGATTATCAACTGTGTGGGGGTCAGTACCCCTAGTCCCCACATTTTTCAAGGGTCGACTGTAGTTTAAGCAGCCAGAGCTGACTAATGGTTACCTTACTGGGTAGCAGAGGTCTAGGAGATGTATCTGGACTATTCTTTTTGAGGGGGGAGGATTGCTAATTAGGGGCACTGAGAGGTCACAGGGCAGATCTCACAGGTCTCAGCCTTTGAGGGGTCACGGACAGGACAGCTGTCCCTGAAGTCTGAGCTCATTTTCTTTCCCTCTCTAGGATACAGG
>NW_012098097.1:6090146-6092213 GCF_000951045.1 Mandrillus leucophaeus
TTTTTTTTTTTTTTTTTGAGACAGAGTCTCACTTTGTCACCTAGGCTGAAGTGCAGTGGCATGATCTCAGCTCTTCGCAGCCTTAACTTACCCAGGCTCAAGCAATCCTCGCCGCCTCAGCCTCCCAAGTAGCTGGGACTACAGGCATGTACCACCACACCCAGCTAGTTCTGCTCATTTTTTGTAGAGACAGGGTCTCACTATGTTGGCTAGGTTAGCCTCAAACTCCTGGACCCAAGCGATCCACCTGCCACAGCCTCCTGAGTAGCTGTGCCACCATAGCATGTAGCATGCCACCACACTCAGCTAATTGTTTTCACTTTTTGTAGTGACGGAGTCTCCCTATGTTTCCCAGGCTGGTTTAAAACTCCTGGGCTTGAGCAGTCCTCCCGTCTTGACCTCTCAAAGTGCTAGGATTAAACACATGAGCCACTGCGTCTGGTCTGAGGCCACAGTCTCTACCTACCTCCCTGCAGCGTCCACTCGGTGACTTTACTGCTGTAGACGCCCAGCCCAGCGCTGTTGTAAGCAGCCACCTCGATCTCATAGTTGGTCCAAATGATGAGGTCCTCCAGCAGCAGGTTGTTTACATCAGCATCCGTGATGTTCTTAAACTGGTACCCCACGGGCAGCCCGGCCAGGCAGTACCTGAGGGGAAGAGGCGAGGCACAGTGGAGTCGGAGTCAGTTTGCCTGGCCTCATGCCCAGGAAATTGTCTGGAGCAGTGCTGTCCAATAGGACTTCCGGTGGTGGCGGAAGTGCTCTGCATCTGTGCTGTCCGACAGGGTGCCTGCCAGCACATGCAGCTGCTGAGCACTTGAAATGTGGTTAGTGCAACCGAGGAAATGAATTCATTTTTTTTTTTTTTTTTCTTTGAGACGGAGTCTTGTTCTGTCACCCAGGCTGGAGTGCAGTGGCGTGATCTCGGCTCACTGCAACCTCTGCCTCCCAGATTCAAGTAATTCTCCTGCCTCAGCCTCCCGAGTAGCTGGGATTACAGGCATGTGCCACCACATCTGCTAATTTTTGTATTTTTAGTAGAGACGGGGTTTCACCATGTTGGCCAGGATGGTCTCAAACTCCTGACCTCAGGTGATCTGCCTACCAAAGTGCTGGGGTTACAGGCCTGAGCCCTGGCCTGAATTAGAATTTGATTTAGTTTTGCTTATAGTTGACCCTTGAACAACACAGGCTGGAACTGTGCAGGTTCATATATACACAGAGTTTGTTGTTGTTGTTGTTGTTGTTGTTTTTTGAGATGGAATCTCGTTCTGTCACCCAGGCTGGAGTGCTATGGCACGATCTTGGCTCACTGCAACCTCCATCTGCTGGGTTCAAGCAATTCTCCTGCCTCAGCCTCCCGAGTAGCTGGGACTACAGGCATGCACTCCCATGCCTGGCTTATTTTTTGTATTTTTAGTAGAGACGGGGTTTCATCATGCTGGCCAGGCTAGTCTCAAACTCCTGACCTCATGATCCACTCATCTTGGCCTCCCAAAGAGCTGGGATTACAGGTGTCAGCCACCATGCCCAGCTACACAGAGTTTTAAAAATAAACATATCAGAAAAAGTTTTAGAGATTTGTGACAATTTGAAAAAACTCGCAGATGAACCACATAGCCTAGAAATACTGAAAAAATTAAGAAAAAGTTATATCATAAATGCATAAAAATATATGTGTTAATCGACTGTTTTGTTATAGGTGTGACTTCTGGCCAGTAGTAGGCTATTAGTATTTAAGTTTTTGGGGAGTCAAAAATTATATGTGGATTGGGCTGGGCATGGGGGCTCGTGCCTATAATCCCAGCATTTTGGGAGGCCCAGGCGGGTGGATCACTCAAGGTCAGGAGTCCGAGACCAGCCTGACCAAAAAGGTGAAATCCTGTCTCTACTAAAAATAAAAAATTAACCGGATGTGGTGGCCCACGCCTGTAGTCCCAGCTACTCGGGAGGCTGAGGCAGGAGGATCACTTGAGCCCAGGAGGTGGAGGTTGCAGTGAGCTTAGATTACGCCACTGCACTCTAGCCTGGGTGACAGTGAGACTCCATCTCAAAAAAAAAAAAAAA
>NW_012098097.1:6093083-6095664 GCF_000951045.1 Mandrillus leucophaeus
GATTCTCCTGCCTCAGCCTCCTGAGTAGCTGGGACTACGGGCATGTGCCACCACACCCAACTAATTTTTGTATTTTTAGTAGAGATGGGGTTTCACCATGTTGGCCAGGATGGTCTCCATCTCCTGACCCTGTGATCCACCCACCTTGGCCTCCCAAAATGCCGGGATTACAGGCGTGAGCCACCATGCCTGGCCTGGAAGACTTTTTTAAAAGCAAAGTTTTCTGAGCCTATCCTTAAAGTTTCTGGTTTGGTAGGTCTTGGAGAAACTTGATAATTTGCATTTCTGACCAGTTCTCAGGTGACGCTGATGCTATGGGTGCTGGGACCACACTTTGAGAACCACTGCCCTTCAGGATTAGTGGAACACCCACAACAAAATTAACCAATACGGAGCAGTTAAGCCACTGCGAGGGTGTGTACGTGCAGGAATGAGACACATGAAGTTGCGTAGCATTTTGCAGCCAAAATCCAGAATATCAATGAGAGTTCTCAGTAACCTCAAATAACTTATGAATTTGAACTTACGAATACCACATTTTAGTGACCCTTAATGACTCTCATTTAGGTTAAGTCCCTCAGTCAAATGCAAAGATAAGGGTCTGTATAACTGGGCCTCATTTCCAGTAATAACCAAAGAAAGAACTTTCGCTTTTCCATCAGTTCTTCGGCCAGCTGGTTTCTCCGCTCACGGGTCAAGAGAATTCTGGTCTCTGATGGAATATTCGCGGCTTCCCAGAGGGTTGCCCCTCGGATAGTTACTTCCTTCTTCTCCTGTCTCCTTGTAGGCCTGTTCCTATGTCAGCCCATACAGACTCCCCTCTCAAGCATTCCTGCTGGTGTCCAGGGGTCTTGCTGCTGGAAGTTCTGCTAGGTGTCTAACCTAAATCCTTCCTATCATTGTGTAGGCACTTCCTGTTGCCTGGTCCTTGCTAGATGGCAAAGGGCCTGCCATAAATTTGCACTGTTTTCCAGTCCACTCCCGATCTTCCCCCATGCCTTTCCCCTCGGGACTGGGCTCCTGTCCCCAGGGTGGACACCCACCTGATGATGTAGCCCTTGAGAATCCCATTCTGGTGGCTCTCAGGAGGCGGCTGCCACTGGATCATGATGGACTGGTTGGTTCGACCGCTGGCAATGACGTTCTGTGGAGGGGCCGTGGGGGGCTCCTCGGGGAGGGAGACCCTGGATCACAAAACACCAATGATCTTAGTCGTGGAGTCAAACACAGGAGTTTAATGAGATATGAGGCTGAACCCTGGCCTGCTCTGAACTGGATAATTCTGTACAACTGCTGTGTGCATTTGGGCAAGTCACCTAACCTGAGACATATATATATGTTTGTCTTTTAAAAACTGTAAGGCCAGATGCTGTGGCTCATGCCTATAATCCCAGCACTTTGGGAGGCTGAGGCAAGAGGATCACTTGAGGGCCAGAGTTCAAGACCAGCCGGGGCAACATGGCAAGACACTGTCTCTACCAAAAAAAAAAAAACCCAAAAAAAAACAAATCCAGCGTGGTGACTTGCCTGTAAGCTTAAATACCTGGGAGGTTGAGGTGGGAGGATGGCTTGAGCCCAGGAGGTTGAGGCTGCAGTGAGCTGTGTTTGTATCACTGCACTCCAGCCTGGTAACAGAAAGAACTAATGTACATGTCTTTGGTGCTGTTGAGGGGTGTAAGTTTCAGTTTCCTATTTGTCAAAGAAGCTGCTGTTGGGGCTGATGAGGTCATGAGTGTCCAAGCATTCTAGAAGCAGAAGTGTTGGTCACATCCCAGTGACCAGCTGCTGGTATACTTTAACTAGGCCTCCTCTGCTAGTCAGCTGAGCCCCGGGCGGAAGCAGGGCAGGCATGGCGTATGGGGGTGAGAGCCAAGGGCACCCACTCTGCTTCCGGAGCCAAGCACGACAGCATGTCTTTCTCTGACATTGCTGGGGGACGCCGTGTTCTGCCTCAGTGTACTTTTCACATCACGGACACGTGTCCATTCCAAACAAAAGTCAATTGTTTTTGATCGATGTCTTTCCCTTTTTGTTTATGTTTTTGCTTTTTGATGGATAGCTTTCCTAAGCATGCCACTCGCTCCCATGTTTTATTTGAGACAGTTTTGCTATTTCGCCGAGGTTGGAGTGCAGTGGCATGATCTCAGCTCACTGCAACCTCCGCCTCCCGGGTACAAGCGATTCTACTTCCTCAGCCTCGAGAATAGCTGGGATTATAGGTGCCTGCCACCAAGCCTGGCTAATTTTTTTTTTTTTGAGTCGGAGTCTCACTCTGTCGCCCAGGCTGGATAGAATGCAGAGGGGTGATCTCAGCTCACTGCAAGCTCCGCCTCCTGGGTTCACGCCATTCTCCTGCCTCAGCCTCTGGAGTAGCTGGGACTACAGGTGCCCATCACCACGCCTGGCTAATTTTTTTTTTTTGTATTTTTAGTAAAGACGGTGTTTCACTGTATTAACCAGGATGGTCTCAATCTCCTGACCTCGTGATCCGCCCGCTTTGGCCTCCCAAAGTGCTGGGATTACAGGCGTGAGCTACCGCGAGGCCTAGCTAATTTTTATATTTTTAGTAGAGACGGGGTTT
>NW_012098097.1:6097324-6100970 GCF_000951045.1 Mandrillus leucophaeus
CCAGGCTGGTTTCGAACTCCTGACCTTAGGTGATCTGCCTGCCTCAGCCTCCCGACGTGCTGGGATTACAGGCGTGAGCCACCATGCCCAGCAATTTCCATCATTTTAAAAAAGCTTTGTGGGAACCCTAGCAGGGCCTGGCGTCGTGCAACATGTGGCTATGGAGATCTGTGTAGATACTGTATCTCTCTGGAATTCTGCATCCATTTAACAATGAGAGTAGGATAGTAGCCCATGCAGATGTGGAACGGAAGGAGGTGACCTTTGAGCTTGCACAGCTCCCAGTAACCGGGATGACTACATTTGGCTGGTGCTCACCGCGTTCCCCAGTGCCGTACTCACATCACCCCGTTTAACCTTTGCAACATCCTGGCGAGGTGCTCACCAGGATTGCGCTCCCCTTCTACAGAGGAGGAAGACTAGAGAGGGCCAAGAGAAGCTGAGCCAGAATCTGCCACATGGGTTTCGGCTGCAGCCCCTCCCTGTTGGAGTCTTGGTGACGCCCCTGTAGAGCGCCCGCTGCCCTCACCTCTCGGTGTCTTTGCTGAACTGTCCTTTCCCCACGTCGTTGACGGCACAAAGACGGAACTGGTAGGAGCGTGCAGGAACCAGGCCCTTGACTGTCACTGAGGTAGCTTTGGGGTCCACACTGGCCAGGAGTATAGTCCAGGGGGCATCTGCAGGGACAGTGAGTGGGGCAGAAGTGGGCATCTTGGGTGGGATGGGGCGTGCTTCTTACTCCCCACTCCCAGCAGGGTCCAGCCTCATTGGGGCTGGCAAGAGACAGCCTCCCTAGCTTGGTCCAGGAGTGGCCCGCCATGCCATTTTTCTAGGTCCCATTAGCTCACACGACCCTGGGGGAGGAGAGGATGGGGGGTGCCGGAGCAAAGTAAGGGCTCATGGGAACTGAGATGCCTTCGTCTCCCCCACTACCCCCCACAAATCGATAAGCTCTAGGCAAGCTGTGTTTAAAATGCCATTCAGGCTGGGTATGGTGGCTCACATCTGTAATCCCAGCACTTTGGGAGGCTGAGGTGGGCAGATCACCTGAGGTCAGGAGTTTGAGACCAGCCTGACCAATATGATGAAACCCCATCTCTACTAAAAATACAAAATTAGCTGGGCATGACGATGTATGCCTGTAATCCCAACTACTCGGGAGGCTGAGACAGGAGAATCACCTGAACCTGGGAGGCGGAGGTTGCAGGGAGCTGAGATGGCACCATTGCACTCCAGCCTGGGTGACAAGTGTGAAACTCCGTCTCAAAAATAAATAAAGAAATACAAATAAATAAAATGCAATTCAAATGATGCCTGCTAATTTGACTTGGGGAATACATAAATAAATAAATAAATAATAAATACTGGCCATTTTCTTTGCAGCTTCTGCTGTGTCAGGCCCTGAGTTAAGCACCTCTTGTGCATCATCTCTTTCAACTGTAACAGGGCCTGACAGGCAGATGCCTGTGTTTTCTTCAGAGATGGGGAAGCTGAGGCTGCCAGAGGGAGGACTCTGCTCAAAGGCCCGGAACTAGGAAGCCGGAGAGCTGGGACCCCAGCCCAGGGCTGACTCCTAAGTCCAAGCTTGGGCAGGGGGTGCTGGAGGTGACCACAGGAACCTTACTGTTCTCCGACATCTCCAGGACGTAGCGGAGCAGGGGGCTGTTGCCGTCAAAGGGCTTGGTCCACGTCAGGTTGATGGCTCGTCTTTCCACGGTGCTGAGAGTGGCCACTGGGTGCTCGGGTGCGTGGGGCAGTTGCCTGGAGGAGAGAGACACGTGGTCAGGCATCCCTGTGTGGTCCGCAGGCAGGTGACAGGGACACTGTAGACACAGGTTGTGTGGGCCTTGCGCTTCCGTGATTGCTCATGCTCAGACATAAAATGTGGCCTTCGGGCCATCTACCTGGAGATTCTTCTCTCTGCAATCAGAGCCCTCCGGCTAAAGCCATCCTCATACACCCCAGTTCTTGACGGGGGTCCTAACTGAGAGAAAGGTCTGGAAGGATGCTGGGGGCGTGTCCTGAGCAAAGCTGAACAGTTCATGTCACGTGTGGCCTGGGGATCTGACCAAAGGGACTTGGCTGGCTCTGAGCCTCCCAGTTGCCGTTGCCTGGACCTCCTCTGCCCGGGCCTGGGAAGGCTGCCCTTACCTGACTCGCAGGTGGGCACTGCGAGAGTCGTTGCCTCCCGCCGAGATCACCCGGCAGGTGTACGTGCCAATGTCTCCTGACCACGTCTGTGAGATGTGCAGGGAGCCGTTTCTATCCAGGCGGATACGGGGATTGCTCTCCACGCCCAGGGTGGCCCCGTCCTTCTCCCAGATGTACCTAAGAGTAAGAAGAACCCGTAAGTACAGAGGGAGAGGAAGGTGCCTCGGGAGTGGGCTCAGCCTGAAGCTTGTCCCGAGAAAATAGCTCCAAAGCTGGGCAGAGGACCATTGCAGGCAACAGCCGGGCAGGACACTGGGATGGGGAAGCAGGACTGTTGAAGGCCAGGCAGCCTGGAAGTCCATCGTTCTTGCGGGGAGGGTGCTGTGTCCGGGAGAGTGAACACAGTCAGTCATTATTGGTCTTTATACTTTCAGTTCAGGTCGGGTCAAAGCGTTGTTGCTTCTGGCCAGAAGCGACTGCAAAACACCCAGTGAAAGGTATTCTGAAGAGGTTAAAAGATTACAGCTGAAAAAAGGAATTCAAGTTTCCGCATGGACTACATTTAGGAATTAGTTTTACGAGGGGAATCATGATATCAATGCATCAGTGTGACAAATTGACTTTAGTGTCCAAAAAATCACTTTAGCTTCGGTCAGTCAATACAAACGGGGCTTGAGAAATTACACACGCACCAGTGCCTGACAATAAAAAAAATCTTCTCTAGATTTGTTCTTGAGGAAATAGAACCATTTTCATTGTCATCCACGTGCAGGGAGTGCCAGCCCTGGGGGGCAGGATGCCACGCAGTGACCCCAGGGAAGGTTGGCCTTGGTTCTCAGCACAAGTGTGAGGAACCTGGTGGTGGCTGAGGTGCCTTGCAAATAGCCCCGGTCAACTGGGGTAGAGGGTGGGGGCCTGAGCTGCTGGCTCCCAGGACTATCTGGGTTTACGGAATGTCAGATAACTACGGAGAATGAATCTATAATATTTTTAACCTAAGTTTCAAAAGCTGAAACAGGCCGGGTGTGGTGGCTCACACAGGTAATCCCAGCACTTTGGGAGGCCAAGGTGGGTGGATCACCTGAGGTCAGGAGTTTGAGACCGGTCTGGCCAACATGGCAAAACCCTGTCTCTACTAAAAATACAGAAATTTGCCGGGCGTGGTGGCCACTGCTTGTAATCGCAGCTACTCTTGAGACTGAGGCAGGAGAATCACCTGAACCCAGGTAGTGGAGGTTCCCGGGAGCTGAGATGGTGCCACTGAACTCCAGCCTGGGTGACACAGCAAAACTCCGTCTCAAAAAAACCAAAAAAAGCCCCCACAAAAAACAGAAGCAGAACCAACAGAAAAGTAAAAAGTACAGGTAAGAAAGAAAAAAAGAAAGAAAAAGAAAAAGAAAACTCAAAAGTTTTCCGATAATGGGGAACCATGATTAACATTTGAGTGCGTGCCTATCTTCCAGACCCTCCTTCCCTGCCCGGACAGGCAGTGCAC
>NW_012098097.1:6101590-6106472 GCF_000951045.1 Mandrillus leucophaeus
AATCTATTCAGCCATCCTGTTTTTATTTTTTATTTTCTTTTATTCTTTTTGAGACACAGTCTCACTCTGTCACGCAGGCTGGAGTACAGTGGCATGATCTTGGCTCACTGCAACCTCCGCCTCCTGGGTTCAAGTGATTTTCCTGCCTCAGCCTCCTTGGTAGCTGTGATTAAAGGCCTGTGCCACCACGCTGGGCTGTTTTTTTTTAATTTTTATTTTTAGTAGAGACGGGGTTTCTCCATGTTGGCCGGGCTGACCTCCAACTCCTGACCTCAAGTGACCCACCCGCCTCAGCCTCCCAAAGTGCTGGGATTACAGGCTTGAGCCACAATGCTTGGCCAGTCACCCTGTTTTTAAAGCTGCTTTTTGACTCAATAAAAATATCATAAACTCTTTTTGATGTGACATTGCCACACCATGATTTTTTATTGGATGCACAATGTTTCAGTACAGCTGCTTTGTAATTTAGCCGATCCCATAATCTTGGACATCCAGTTTAGCTCCTTGTTTTCCAATATTATAGTTAAAGCTGTGGTCCTTATGGCAAAACGTTTACAATCGTTCCAAATCACTTCCTCAAGGACAAATTCTCAGCAGTGAAATTGTTGAGTTAATTTTTAAGGCTTATACCTATTTACAAATCAACAACAGTAATCACCTTCAAATTCATCTCTTTATTTAGAAAGGACTTGCCAGCACTCATAGGATGGGCAGAATTTTACTTAAATGCAAATTCAGTTGCAGAGAGTAATTCCCATGTAGGAAATAGCCTATGGCAAGCAGACATTCTTTGCTTCAGAATGTGGTGCTTTAGGAAGCAGAGATCATTGCCTGTGAAGTATTTGTGCCAAAACAACTGAACGTGAATCTAATTAGCAGTTACTGCAATCAAATTAGAAATACAGGGGATAGAAAAACAGGTTCACAACACTGTGAGAAAGCAGCCAGGCAAATCCAGGATGTGGAATATTCCATAGCAGGATCAACAAACTGTGGCCTGCTGCCTGTTTGTGTAAATAAAGTTTTATTAGAACACAGACATGCCCATCTGTTTATGTAGTGCCTGTTTATATATGGCTGCTTTAGCACTATAAACAGAGTTCAGTAGTCATAACAAGACCATATGGCTCTCGTAAAGCCTAAATGTTTACTTTTTGGTCCTTTACAACAAAGATTGCTGACCTCTGTCTTCTAGAACCTGGTTTCTCCAACAAATCAATTATGTGAAAACAAAACAAAACAAAAAGACAAAAATAAAACAGATGACTTTTCAACAAATGGTGCTGGAAAACCTTGACATCCACATACAAAAAAAAAAAGAAAAAGAAAAAAGTCTAGACACAGATCTTACACCCTTCACAAAAATTAACTCAAATTGGATCCCAGATCTAAATGTGAAATGCAAAGCTATAAAACTCCTAGAAGATAATACAGGGGAACATCTAGATGACCTTGGGTTTGACAATGACTTTTAAAATACGACACCCAAGGCACCATCCATGAAGGAAAGAACAGATAAGCTGGATTTCATTAAATTAAACATTGCTGCTCTTCGATAGACACTTTCAAGAGAATAAAAAGAGAAGGCACACACTAGAAGAAAATATTTGTAAATGATATCTCTGCTTTTTTTTTTTTTTGAGACGGAGTCTCTCTCTGTCACCCAGGCTGGAGTGCAGTGGCACGATCTCCGCTCACTGCAAGCTCCGCCTCCCCGGTTCACGCCATTCTCCTGCCTCAGCCTCCTGAGTAGCTGGGACTACAGTGCCCGCCACCACGCCCAGCTAATTTTTTTTTTTTTTTGGTCTTTTTAGTAGAGACGGGGTTTCACCGTGTTAGCCAGGATGGTCTCGATCTCCTGACCTTGTGATCCGCCCACCTTGGTCTCCCAAAGTGTTGGGATTACAGGCGTGAGCCACCACACCCAGCATGTAAACAATATCTCTGATAAAGCACTGCTATCCAAAATCTACAAAGAACTCTTAAAACTGGGCAATAAGAAAACAATCTGATTAAAAAATAGTCATTGACAGATGCCTCACCAAAGAAGGTACACAGAAGATTAATAAGCAAATGAAAAGATGTTGTACATCATATGTCATTAGGAAAACGCAAATCAAAACAACAATGAGATATCACAGCACAGCTATTAGAATGGTCAAAATCCAGCTGGGTGTGGTGGCTCACGCCTGTAATCCTAGCACATTGGGAGGCTGAGCTAATTTTCTTTTGTATTTTTAGTAGAGACGGGGTTTCACCATGTTGGCCAGGATGGTCTCGATCTCCTGACCTCGTGATCCACCCACCTCGGCCTCCCAAAGTGCTGGGATTACAGGTGTGAGCCACGGCACCTGGCCAGAAGTGTTTTTTTTCTAGAACTGTTTTGGAGGTTTTCATGCTGGAAACCTGTACCTGCCCAGGCCCTCACCCCTGCACCTGCTCAGGTTGTCACCCCTGCACCTGGTTCTGCTCTGAGGACGTGTTACTCAGGGTTCAGCGGCACCACTTTAGTCTGATGTGGTTGTTGAGATCCTTTCTATTAGGTTGGTGCAAAAGTAATTGCAGTTTTGACTATTCCTTTCAAAGGCAAAAACCGCAGTTACTTTTGCACCCACCTAATAGTCTGCTTAGGGAACTCTGCTGTGTTTTGCAGATAGAACAGGGTTTTCAATCCTGGTGACACATTAGAATCACCTGGGGAGCTTTTTAAAACTTGCTGAGGTCTGGGTCCCATTCCATCCTGAAGACCTACCTCAAGACGGAGGGCAGAAGGGATGCCCCCGTTCCCCCAGTCCAAGGAAGACAGACTGGGGTTGGAGCTGCTGGGGTGGCCTTGGGCATAGACGTTGCCAATTTTGGGGGGGACAAAGGGATGATTCTGCTCCCCACCCCCCATCTTGAAAAGATGGTCCTAGATGATTAATTCCGTTTAAGGCGAGGACCACCCTTCAGTAACCTGGAATAGGGATTTCTGACCTGTAGGTCACTGGAAGGGTCTACAGAGTGGGTCTGCAGGTTACTTGGCAAGAGGCCCCCAAATCCCATTATGCATCAGTAATTGTCTAGAGAATGAATACAATGTATGTCTTTCTCAAATATAAGTTGACACTTTTATAAATAAGTCATCTTTATAAAGATGACATTTTTATAAATAAAATCTGATTTAAAGTGTACTGAATTTCAGAATTTCCCATTAATGAATGCTAAAAGTATAGCTACTACATAATGAATGGGCCCGAGATGCACAGCAGTATTCTATGTGGGTTCTCTCCCAGGACCTTTTTTACAGTTGGTATGTTAATTTTTTAAGAAAAATCTATTAAACCCAGAAATAAGCATATTCTGGAATCTCTGTCAACAATCTTCTAACTATTAATACATCTACATAAATTTTTGCATTTGTGCTAGTGTCACGTGATGACTGTCTTAAGTGGTCAACACTTAATGAGGTGTTTCTCAAACTGGGGCCGCCTATATGTTCTCTGAGAATCGGTGTTGGCCAAAAGCCCCGAGCCCCTTGTATCAACCTGGGCTCCCGGAGTCTCATTTGGTGTGGCTGCACAGACTGTCATAGGCCCAGAGACCACCAGATGGCGCCCCAGGACGCAGCTGCCTCCGGCATGAGGAGGAGGAGGCCATTTCTCCCAGTGCAGGAGCTCCGGCCCCTTCCAGCCTCGATGCCAGTTGCTTTGGCAGTGATATTGCTCATAAAATAGAGAAGCAACACGCAAGGAATATTTATTTCTAAGGAAGCAGTTGCATTTCCCTCAGCATTCTGGAGCTCAAGGAAGAGAAGGCAGGGACGATTTCCTCCTGGTTTGAGCTTCCAAAGCCTTGGGGGTGGGGGTAGGGTTTGGTTCGGGTGCTTGGGAGAGGTCCCAGCTTTTATACCTTTCTTGGCTGCTTCCTCCCAGCCCTTTTAGTGGCTTCCACAGCGGGACTGAGTTACCTGGAGGTCAAGTCCTTTGCCAAGGTCCTGGCTTGGCCGTGGCAGATGGTGGGGTGACCTCGGTTTGGACGCTCAGTTTCCCTCATGTGCTTCTCTTGCAGGATCCCCCCCAGGGGTCATCTTCTGCCCCACCCCTATAGCTGATCCCATATCCGCCTGCTCAGACCCCTCTGCTCCCCATTCAGAGGCCAGAGGGCCAAAGACTTGGGGTAGGCTGGGGGACACTAGCGGTGGTGTCCAGGGCCAGAGACAGCAACTCCCTGCCATCCATGCTCACCAACCCACAAGCCTCTTCCTTTCCCTTCCCTCACCCCCTCTCCCATTCCTCTTACTTCATCTTTCTGCACCCCTTCCTCTTTACCTCCCGCCTTGGAAACTGGCTTAACTCAATCCAGGGTAGCTCAGCTCCCGGGTGTTTATTTCATATCCCCTACCTCTCAGCCCTGCACTCAGCTCTGGAAATGCCACTGCCCAGGAGGAGGCATGGCTGTGCAGCTCTTACCTCCCTGGTGTGGACACTCGCCCAGCTACAAGCTATTGCCAGAGGCTCCCCCTCCCCTCTTGCCTGGAGTCAACAGCAGAGCCAGTACCTGACCGTCACTCGGGGGTCGTGGCTCACTCCGCACACCATGGAGGCCTGGGTGCCCTTGATGACACTCTGGTCCTGCGGGGGCTTGGTGATGCGGGTCCGAGCTGAAAGATACAGCAGAGACAGCGTGGTGAGAAGGGGTGTGGGGGCCGTGTGGCTGGACTCCGGGTGGATGAAGGGAGACTAGGTGCCATACGAAAGTCCCCAGATGCTTAAAAAGAACAGTGAGCTCCCTGGTACTTTAATTCTCGGAAGCCACATCATAGTGGGGGCTCATTAAATTCTGCCCTCACAAACCATGTATGGGATGGAGAGATCAAACTCTAAGGACGATCAGGGCCCTA
>NW_012098097.1:6107572-6108960 GCF_000951045.1 Mandrillus leucophaeus
GGCTTAGGGACAGACATGAGGGCACAGGGTCTCAGAGCAGGCAGCCTAGAGCCCAGGTCCCCTGATGCTCCTGTGCCCGCCACACCACATGCCCTTCACCAGAGAAGGGGGCACAGTTCCCTGATGACGGTGAGCAGCAGCCCAGCACAGCCCTCAGAGGCAGCTGGCACCTGGGTGGGAGGGCTGGGAGGGGGGACAGCTCTGACAAGGTGACGACGGGCGTCCTGCGGCAGGATGCTTCTGGAGAAAGTCACCTTCAAGGGAGTGAAGGGAAGTGACGGGAGCTGCCTGGAGTGGGGGTGGGGTAGAGAGGGACACGGTGTCCCCCAGCAGCAGCTCTGGTCAGGACAGACCTCCTTCTGCAGGGGGACTCAGGGAGCCTGGGGTCCAGCCTGGGAGAGTCCTGGCCAGAGAAAGAGGGGCAGGAAGAGAGAGTGCAAGTACACCTGCAGGAGTGAGCCTGGGAATGCAGGTCTTTGTGACTATGTCTATTTTAAAGAAACGCCCCTCTCTGTATGGAGGGGAATCTCCATGCGTGCATCCGGGGGTCGCGTGTCCGTTTGTATTTGCGTGCAGGCACAGTGAACTGAGTGTGCTGGGTGGGTGTGCTTATTTCCATGTGTAAGCACGTGCCTAGCTGTGCCCCTATTTTCCCCACAAATGTTTACTGAGTGCCTACCATGTGCCAGACTCTGTTCTAGGTCCTGGGAGATGTCAGTGGACAAAACCGACACCCCTGACTTTGCAGGGAGACAGGCCATGAGCGAGGTGAATAAGCCGATGATCGAGTGTGTGAGAAGGAGGGGAGTGAAGGAGGCAGGGCTGGAGGGGAGGGCTGGGGGCTGGCACAGGCTGGGGCTTGCTGGTGTGAAGGAGCAACTGTGTTTGTACGTGTGTGTGCACATGTGTATGTACGCGTGTATGCGTGTGTGCATGTGTGTGCACATGTGTATGCATGTGTTTGTGCATGTGTGTGTGCATGTGTGTGTGCATGGGGAGAGTTGTGAAGGTGAGTGTGCACGCACAGAGACGAAGAGGAAGTACACGGGGCAGATGGACTTACGGAGGTGGCTTGGGTTTTGCTGGCCCTGCCGTCTGGAGCCCTCTGAGCTGCACGGGATAGGAGACTGGCAGCAGCCACCACCAGAATAATATTCATCATCAAGCACCTGTCGTTTCCTGGGCTTCCCAGCCTCCCAGGCACAATGCGAGCCCCTCATGTGTACGCTATAGTCTAGTCTTCACATTACCCTGGGGTATATATATTACTGTCACCAGTTTACAGGTGGGGAACCTGAGGCTCAGAGTGAGTAGCTCACCAAGCTGGCAGGTCTTGGAAGATGAAGAGCTGGACCTTGAGCCTGGCAAGGCTGGGATGTGAGGGATGC
>NW_012098097.1:6110370-6111209 GCF_000951045.1 Mandrillus leucophaeus
CTCTGAAGGTCTGTCCCATCTACCTTTCTGCCAAGTGATAGCTGGTCGGGGCGCCCCCGAGGTCTCACATGCTAGCACCACTGACATGCCGTCGATGACCGTGCTGTCCAGGGGGCCTCTGGTGATGTTAGGGGCGATGCCTGCAAACAGAGAATTGGGGCCTTTTAGCCACACCCTGGGATTGGCCCCCCAAGTCAGAGGTCCAGGGGCCTCCAAGCCCACCGAGGGCCAGGCCCTCATCCTCTGCCTCCCATGGTCAGGGGCCTCCACTAGGAAGGATGTGGGCATCTTGATGGGGCCCCAGTGTTGGGAGGAAGCCCAGAGGGGCCATGAGGACTCCCCTATGCCACCTGCCCTGTGGAAGGACCCAGGTGACACCAGTCCCTACCCTGCTTGGATTCTCAGGCCTGCATTTGGGGGAAACTGAAGACCCCAGAAGGCAGTTCACATCCTCCCTGACAAGGTTATTGGGGTTCACAAGCCAAAAGTGAAAGGAAGGCTCTGGCTTCTTAAAAGAAAAACAGCCACAGTCAAGAGGGGGACTTGGCCACTTTCTAAGTGGCCCTGCCCCAGGAGCTCCATTCGACCGTGGCCACTGTTTAGGGTTGGAGCAGCCTCCTGGTTCTGCGCTCCCCTTGCTTCATCCCAGCACTCAAGGAAGGAGCTCGCCAGACACAGGAACAGAGCTAAGTTCACCTGTACTTGGAAGTCAGAAGCAAGACAACAGCCCCATGGTAGCCACCTTCGGGGCACACCCAAAAGCTCTCTGCCCCACGGCTGCCCCTGTCTCTTATACACATCTAGAAGGGGCTCACGGGCAGGACAAAGGAAGGCCCGAC
>NW_012098097.1:6112470-6114952 GCF_000951045.1 Mandrillus leucophaeus
CACGTGATGACTGTCTTAAGTGGTCAACACTTAATGAGGTGTTTCTCAAACTGGGGCCGCCTATATGTTCTCTGAGAATCGGTGTTGGCCAAAAGCCCCGAGCCCCTTGTATCAACCTGGGCTCCCGGAGTCTCATTTGGTGTGGCTGCACAGACTGTCATAGGCCCAGAGACCACCAGATGGCGCCCCAGGACGCAGCTGCCTCCGGCATGAGGAGGAGGAGGCCATTTCTCCCAGTGCAGGAGCTCCGGCCCCTTCCAGCCTCGATGCCAGTTGCTTTGGCAGTGATATTGCTCATAAAATAGAGAAGCAACACGCGAGGAATATTTATTTCTAAGGAAGCAGTTGCATTTCCCTCAGCATTCTGGAGCTCAAGGAAGAGAAGGCAGGGACGATTTCCTCCTGGTTTGAGCTTCCAAAGCCTTGGGGGTGGGGGTAGGGTTTGGTTCGGGTGCTTGGGAGAGGTCCCAGCTTTTATACCTTTCTTGGCTGCTTCCTCCCAGCCCTTTTAGTGGCTTCCACAGCGGGACTGAGTTACCTGGAGGTCAAGTCCTTTGCCAAGGTCCTGGCTTGGCCGTGGCAGATGGTGGGGTGACCTCGGTTTGGACGCTCAGTTTCCCTCATGTGCTTCTCTTGCAGGATCCCCCCCAGGGGTCATCTTCTGCCCCACCCCTATAGCTGATCCCATATCCGCCTGCTCAGACCCCTCTGCTCCCCATTCAGAGGCCAGAGGGCCAAAGACTTGGGGTAGGCTGGGGGACACTAGCGGTGGTGTCCAGGGCCAGAGACAGCAACTCCCTGCCATCCATGCTCACCAACCCACAAGCCTCTTCCTTTCCCTTCCCTCACCCCCTCTCCCATTCCTCTTACTTCATCTTTCTGCACCCCTTCCTCTTTACCTCCCGCCTTGGAAACTGGCTTAACTCAATCCAGGGTAGCTCAGCTCCCGGGTGTTTATTTCATATCCCCTACCTCTCAGCCCTGCACTCAGCTCTGGAAATGCCACTGCCCAGGAGGAGGCATGGCTGTGCAGCTCTTACCTCCCTGGTGTGGACACTCGCCCAGCTACAAGCTATTGCCAGAGGCTCCCCCTCCCCTCTTGCCTGGAGTCAACAGCAGAGCCAGTACCTGACCGTCACTCGGGGGTCGTGGCTCACTCCGCACACCATGGAGGCCTGGGTGCCCTTGATGACACTCTGGTCCTGCGGGGGCTTGGTGATGCGGGTCCGAGCTGAAAGATACAGCAGAGACAGCGTGGTGAGAAGGGGTGTGGGGGCCGTGTGGCTGGACTCCGGGTGGATGAAGGGAGACTAGGTGCCATACGAAAGTCCCCAGATGCTTAAAAAGAACAGTGAGCTCCCTGGTACTTTAATTCTCGGAAGCCACATCATAGTGGGGGCTCATTAAATTCTGCCCTCACAAACCATGTATGGGATGGAGAGATCAAACTCTAAGGACGATCAGGGCCCTATTTTCAGCATATCAGTGGTTCAGCCAGAGTAAAAATAGGGATTTCTGATTTCCAGTCTAGTGCTTCACACACTAGGACCCCGGGGCTCAGCCCAGACAAGTGGCCCACAGGCATCCTGGGTGTGGATCCGAAGTTGGAAGTGGCCTGAGAAGCTCTCTTACAGCAGGGGTCCGCTAACTACAGGCTGGGGGCCAAATCCGGCAGGTGGCCTTTTTGGCTAAATACACCCTTACTGGAACACAGCCACGCCCATTGGATGACGTATTGTCTGTGGCTGCTTTCTAGATAAAACGGAAGCTAGTTGAGTTGTTGTGACAGAGACCGTCTGGCCCACAAAGCTTACAATATTTATGATCTGGCCCTTTCTTGAAAAAATTTGCCAATTTCTGCCCTAAAATGTATGAAGACAACTCTCCTATAACCTCAGTGTTCTCTCAAGTCGGCCAAGCATAGCATCACTGGCAGAAGCTTTCTAGTCCCTGGCCTCTGAATCACTTTGTCACTGTCCCTCTGATGAGAAGGGCCCTGACTGGGACAGGCACTGGGGGTGGAGACACTGGTGGTGTGAGCCTGTGCCCCACAGCTGTCCTGAGTCCTCAGCACCTACAGAGATGCACACACACACACACACCAATGTTTAAAGCCCTGTGGCTCTGCACACTCACCCCAAACGACTAGGTCTGCTGAGGCCTCGTCGACCCCCCGAGAGTTGGTGGCCAGGCAGGTGTAGGTCCCGGCATCGGAGATATGTGTGGGGCTGATGAGAAGGCTGCCTGACTCCAGGGGCGTAAAGCGAGGCAGCTGCACGGAGCCACTGGCCAAGATGCGCTCCCCTGAGGGCAAAACAGGGTGGGGGTCAGCCTATAGCCCTCAAGGGCACACCCTGCCCCTCTCCTGCTGTTCCAGAGCAGCGTGGTCTCCTCGCAGGTCCCCGGCTCTGGAAATGCTGGAAGGAATGAGGACAGATGGCGGTGGGGCTGGGGTGGGGGCTGAGAGACCTGGAGAGCTTTC
>NW_012098097.1:6117728-6138981 GCF_000951045.1 Mandrillus leucophaeus
GACATCTTGGCTCACTGCAACCTCTGCCTCCTGGACTTGAGTGGTCCTCCCACTTCAGCATCCTAAGTAGCTGAGAGTACAGGTGTGTGCCACCGTGCCTGGCTAATTTTTTGTATTTTTGATAGACGAGGTTTCGCTGTGTTCCTCAGGCTGGTCTCAAACTCCTGGGCTCAAGTGATCCACCCCGCTTGACCTCCCAAAGTCCTGGGATTGCAGGTGTGAGCCACTGCGCCCGGCCCACAGTATCACCTTTGACTGCTAAAGCAGCTCCGGGAAGTGGCCAGGGCAACTATGACAACCCCTGACAGAGACTCCAAGGGCAGAAAGGGATTTGCAAGCAGGAGAACTAAGAGAAAAGCACCAGTTCTCTTCTTTGGAAACATGAGCAGGTCCTCTGGAACGGGGTCACTTCAGCTCTGCCTGGGAACCCAGGGGCAGTTGAAATGCCAGAGCTGGTACCCATGGTTGGTTTCATAGCTCCTTTTCTCAAAAAGCCGTGAACCCAACCTGGGCCCCAGGACACTGGAGAGAACTTCTAGGGATTGGAGATTTCCTCCAGGGCTCTGGACTCGGGGCTGCAGAGGCAGCAGGGGTAACTGGCTGTGCCCCAGGCTGCTGAGCAGCAGGCAGCCTTTGGGGATCCTCTCTGTATCACGGAGCATGCTGTGCTCAACAGCCCCCTAAGAAGACCTTGGAGGAAAGCCACGTCCTGGGAAGAGGGGCTCACGGGCAGGACAAAGGAAGGCCCGACTTACTGGTGACAGCCAGGTAGGTAGAAGTTTGCACCTCGCCGGCTGCATTGCGGGCGAAGCACTGGAACATGCCGGTGTCATTGGGCACCAGGCCGCTGATCTGCAGGCCCCCGTCGCTGCGCTGCCGGAAGCGGGCCAGCTTCTCCACCTCCACCACGGCCGCATCCTTGTACCAGGTGATGGAGGGCGGCGGCACACCTGTGGGCAAGACGTGGACCCACTCTCAACCTGCCTCCTGCCTCCTCTCCGCCTAGGAGGGGTGCTTGGGTGGAGGCCAGGCCTGGAAATCTGCGAGGGGGTCCCTGGTGAATCTTGGTGTCTAGAACCTTCTCAGAGGTGCCACTTTGGGTCTAGGGAGAGGAGGAAGATGCTCATAGAGTGACAATTCTCAAAGTCTTTGGGATAGAGTAAAGATCCTGGGATCAGTTTAGCATGGAAATGCTGGATTGGACAAACTAATTTATTTATTTTATTTTTTATTTCTATCTGTGTAGAGATGGGGTCTTGCTAGGTTGCCTAGGTTGGTCTAGAAATTTTGGTTTCAAGCGTTCCTCCCACCTCAGCCTCCCAAAGTGCTGGAATGACAGGTGTGAGCTGCTGCACCTGGCCCAATTTCTTATTTTTTATTGCAATACTTAGCAGACACACGTGTGCTCTGGGAACCTCCAAGTGGGGATACTTTCCCAAACACATGGCGCCCTGTGTTGAAGAGCACGTAGAGGGCCCAGTGTTCCCTGGGGGGCACCTGGAAGCCCCCCATACCGGCTTTGCACATGGAGGTGAAAGGAGGCTCCTCTCCCCACTCTCAGCCTGGCACGTTTTCAGAAGTTCCCCCAGCCGGGCTGGGCGCGGTGGCTCACGCCTGTAGTCCCAGCACTTTGGGAGGCTGAGACGGGTGGATCACCTGAGCTCAGGAGTTCGAGACCAACCTGACCAACATGGTGAAACCCTGTCTCTATTAAAAATACAAAAATTAGCCTGGTGTGCTGGTGCATGCCTGTAATCCCAGCTACTCAGGAAGCTGCCTCCTTGTACCTGGGAGGCAGAGGTTGCAGTGAGCCAAGATGGTGCCACTCCATTCCAGCCTGGGCGACAGAGTGAGACTCCATCTCAAAAAAGAAAACAAAAAGACTTCCCCCAGAAGAGTTGGCCACACCCTGTCCCAAGGAGCACCCCATGGCCCTGTCCCCACTAAGCTTACTTGCCTTCCTTTCCCGGCACCCTCCAATCCTGACAGCCTGTGATGCTGCATTTCATCCAATCCACCATGCGCTCTCTTTCCCACGTCACGTCTCCGCGATCAGGATGTGTCTTATAATCGACAGCATGTCATAATTTAATTGGCTGCCTTTTTTCTTTCTTAGTGGTCCATAAAATAATGGGGCATCTTACAACCCATGGCATTTTAGATGAGATTAAATAAGGTATCTTTATTTGTTTATCGGCTTGCCCATCTCCCTCCCGAGAATGTTACGTTCCACAGGAGCAGGGATCTGGCTGTTTGGTTTATTCTGTATCTCCCCACTCCTGAGGACACTATCGGCACATGGTAAGCCTTCAAAATATATATGCCGCCTGAATGGATGGATCTTTGCCTTCCCCTTGTGGAGTCTCAGAAGGGAAGTCATTACTCATCCCCTCCAGTGCAATCCTCGCTCCTGCAGAGCCACATTTTGCCCCTTTGCTCAGCGTGTCCCACTGTGCACGCTCTTCTCTCTTTATCATCCCGGATTTCACCCTGGCTGCGGGCTCTTTTGGTGGAACTGAATCAGAAGGAAGGATGATGAGGAAGGGGAAAGTAGAAATTCTCCAGGAACTCTTTCAAGGGGGGTTAAATAGGAATAGCAGAGGGAGCTGGCAGAGGAGATGGAGCAAAATGGCCCAGGAAACAGGCCAAGTTTATAAGACACATCTGAGGTGAGATGCGCCCGGGTGCTGCTAGTTCTGGCATTACGGTAATTTGTCATTGTCTACAGCTCTCAAATTATGGGCAATTTGGGTCTGTCACCTGTCCTGAAATTACGGTAAGTTGGGTTCATTTGTAACCCTCAAGTTATGGTACTGTAAAGGTTGATTTCCAGCCTGAGATTATGGTAATTTGGCCTGTTTGTTTCCTGGGGTGCCTGCTCAGACAGCCAGACAGACTCTCTGCTTAGTGACATGGTCTGGAGAAGAAGCTGGAATTTAGAAATGTCCATGACAAGGACGAGAGAGGCTGAAGATCTGGGGTCTTTGTCCCCCTCCATCAGTGCCACCTCATTACCTTTGGCCCGACAGGGGATGTCCACCACTTTCTCCATCTCTGCAGTGATGTGTCTTTCTGGCTCCTTGACAAACTGAGGTGGTTCTGTAGGAGGAAGGACCAGGGGAGGGGATCAGAGCCATGCTCCCTGTGATCCAGCCACTGTGGGGGTCACCCTTAGGGAGGCCCCTCCCGTTGCTGCCGCTACCCCTCAGGGGAGCCCTAGCAGCCCCGCCCTGTCTCACCCAGCACCGAGAGGTAGGCGCCCCGGACCACAGAGGGGACGCTGCTGCTGCGCAGAACAGCCTCGCACTCGTAGTAGCCAGCGTCGCTGCCAGTGGGGTTGGGGATGGTGAGCCGGCGGTTGTGGTCACTGATGCCGCCTGACAGCAACATCCCGTCCTTCTTCCAAATTATATGCAGCTTGATCAGGGGCCTGCAGAGGGCAAGGGAAGGCCAGTGTTCAGCCACGAGGACTCCCGGAGGCCTGAGAGGCAGGGCAGGGGGTGGTAAGGAGTGTGGGCTTGGGAGCCCGGGCTGCCTGGGTTTGCCACCTTCCTGCCACTTTGTAGATGCAAGATCTTGGGCAAATTCCTACTGGGCTCTGGGTCTCAGTTTCCTCTTCTGTAAAGTGGGCGCATCTGTGCCTACTCAGGGGGTTGTAGCCAAGGTGAATGCATTAGTGCCAGTGAAGTGCTTGGAACAGGGCCTGCTGATGGACTTGGAACTCAGGGCTTGGTGGCTCAGGCAAAGCAGGAAAGCAGCCTGGCCTGCAGCTCTTTCTTCTGGTCTTCCCTGTGTGCTGTGCCCCACCCAACCACAGATCAGTGACATGGAGGAGATGAGGATGAGAGCAAGTGACAGACAGTAACATGAAACACCCAGAGTTTGAAAAGGGGAAATAAGGGCAGACAAGACAGACAGACAGACAGAGAAACCCACCCTCCAACTGCAAGAGAAGAGCAAGGGTGTGATTCTGGCCTGGCTTTCCACCATCACCAGCCCCTGCACCCCCTGCACCCCCAAGACTTGGTCTGTCCAGGCAACTCCTGTTTAGCACCTGGTGGGTCACTGAGGATGGATCTTCCAAAGTAGGGCCCTGCTAGTGCCATGGGGGTATTCAGAGGCGCCCAGTGGAAAAGGAGTTCTGTGGCCGCATACGTCTGGGAAACAGTGGCTTGAGTGACAGTAGCCCGAGTGATGCTGGGCAGGTTCTTCATTGAGGGGCTTCTCAGGGCTTTCACTGCGCAGTTGCACCCTGGCAGCCTTGCCCATGTCCTGGGGTTTGGATATGTTTCCCCTCCAAGTCTCATGGGGAAATGTGATCCACAATGCTTGGTGTCATGCACTTGGTGATGGAGTGAGTTCTTACTCTATTAGTTCATGTGAGAGCTGGTTGTTTAAAGGAGCCTAGCTCCTCCTCCCCTCTCTCTTGTTCCCTCTCTTGCCATAAGACACGGTGGCTCCCCTTTCTCCTTCCGCCATGATTGGAAGCTTCCTGAGGCCTCCCAGAAGCAGATGCCTGTGCCATGCTTCTTGTACAGCCTGCAGAGCCATGAGTCAAATAAACCTCTTTTCTTTGTAAATTACTGTGTCTCAGGTATTCCTTTATAGCACAGCAAACGGGCTAATACACTATGCTTGTGAGAAACTTGGGACTGGAGGAGGATACTTTTAGAAATGCTGCCAAAAATAGTAACAACAACAAAAAAGGCTGGACATGGTGGCTCGCATCTGTAATTCCAGCACTTTGAGAGGCTGAGGCAGGAGGATCACTTGAGCCTGGGAGTTTGAGAACAGCCTGGGTAACATAGTGAGACCCTGTCTTAAAAAAAAAATGCTGCTACAGGACACACTGTCCCTCTCCAGGAAGCTTCAGGTCAAGGGGACCTCGGGGGGATCATCTGTGTAACCCCCCCACCCATCTCATTGGTTTAACTTCATAGTGCACTTAGGAAGGGTCAGGTCAGGCTGGGTCAGTGCGCTGCCTATGCGCATTCCGCTGGGGTTGATGCTTAGATCATTCCCATTTTACAGATGCGGAGACGGAGGCCCAGAGCACAGCAGTGAATACAGGCCTGGGGGGAGGGGGCAGTGCATTTCAACTCAGCTATCATCCAGCTGGGTGACGTTGGGCAGTCCGCTTGCCCTCTTTGGGCTCTTAAGTGGTGACACCTATGCCATACGGTTGTTTTGGGAGAAAGGAGGTCTTGTGGGAAGGTGCTTAGCATGGCGCAGAGCATGGAAGGCACTTAGCTGCACATCATGAGGCTCAGGGGTTACATAATTGTTTCCTGTGTGGGTGAGGTGAGGGCCGCCCATGGCTGGGAAGGGCCCTGGTGGTTCCTAACCCCCAATCTGCCCTCCTACAAAGCCCGTACTCTTTTTTTTTTTTTCTTGAGACGGAGTTTCGCTCTTGTTGCCTAGGCTGGAGTGCAATGGTGCAATCTCGGCTCACTGCAACCTCCGCCTCCTGGGTTCAAGCGATTCTCCTACCTCAGCCTCCTGAGTAGCTGGGATTACAGGCATGTGCCACCATACCCGGCTAATTTGGTATTTTTAGTAGAGACAGGGTTTCTCCATGTTGGTCAGGCTGGTCTTGAACTCCCAACCTCAGGTGATCCTCCTGCCTCGGCCTCCCAAAGTGCTGGGATTACAGGTATGAGCCATCGCGCCCAAAGCCGTACTCTTAACCACCATGTGAACTGTTTCCCATGCACACTTCCCTCCTGCACACCCCTGCATGCAAGCGGGCTCTGCTTTGAGAGGCCACCTGCTCCCTCTGGGCTCCTCCAAGGGTTAGAAGTGAGTCCACCCTCCCTCCGGTCCCGTATGTCCCAGGCTGCCGTCCCCTTCCCTGTAACTTCCATCCAGGGCCTGGTTTTCTCTTCTTGGGCTGCAGAGAACGAGCTGACGCTGGTTGCACACAGCAACCCTCTGACAACAGCCAGCGGGTCTCCCCGCATCCCTCCTCCTCCGTCCTGGATCTCAGGTGATGTGGTTTCTGGCTGCTCTCCCTGGAGCCCGCAGTTTGGGAGCAGCAGCTGGAGTTAGAGGCGCAGGAGCGAGGGAAGAGGCACTACCCACCTGGCATTGGCCACACACTCCAAGGTAACCTCCGAGGTCCCGGCCACCACGCTGGTGTTTTTAGGCGGGATGATGATGGTGGGTGCGATGGGGTCTGCAGGCCCCCCTACATCTGGGGAGAGACCAGATGTTAGCTGGGGGCAGAGGTTGGAAATCCTAACCCTGCCTGGCCTCATTAGAGGCTGACACCCTGGGAGGCCTTTGTCCTCACCGAGTGGAGGAGGTGGCCATGGGGGCAGCCCCAGAGCAGACCTCCAGACACTGACCCCAGGGACTACCTGATCCCTCCTCTTCCTCTGTTGATGAGCCACCACACCAGGGTCCAAGGAGAGACTTCGCTGACCTTGACAGCCTTCCCCACCCCTCCTGTAAAGCAGCCACACCCCCTCTCCCCACCACCACCCTGTCCTATTCCATTCCCTTCAAATCCTTCCCTCTGCCTGGGTTGACCTTGTTGGTTTAGTTCTGCATTGTCCACTTCCTCCACCAGAATGCAAACTCTCTGTACTAGGTCAAACAGAGTCACCCGCCCCCTCTCCCCACACACCTCCCGCCAATTCATGCCCACCCAGCACCTGTAAATGTGACCTTATTTGGATATAGGATCATTACAGGTATAATTAGTTAAGGTGAGGGCATATTGGATCAGGGTGGGCTCAAGATCCAATATGACTGGCGTCCTTGTAAGAAGAGGGAAATTGAGACACAGATGCACAGGCCAGAAGCCTCTGTGAAGACAGAGGCAGAGTGGAGGGATGTGGCCACAAGCCAAGGAATGCTAAGCATTGCTGGCCACCGCTGGAAGCCAGGAAGAGGCAAGAAATGAGACTCCCCTAGAATCTTTGGAGAAGTATAGCCCTGCCGACACCTTGATTTTCAGACTTCAGGCCTCCAGAACTGTGAGAGGCTCAATTGTGAGCCGCTCAACTGGTAGTACTTTGTTGTGCAGGCCGTAAGAGACTAAAATTCTCCCTCACCAGGAACCTCATGGGTCTTTCCTGTGGACTGAGCTGTGTCCCCCACACATTCATATGTAAAGCCTTAACCCCCAATGTTATGGCATTTGGAGGGGTCCCTTGGGAGGTGATTAGGCTTAGATGAGGCCATGAGGGCCGGGCCTCATGAGGGCCAATGAGGGTCCCAAAGAAAAAGAAAAATATTCTCTTGACATATTGTCAACTTTTGCTTAGAAAAGCATCTAATACTTTAATTCTCCCATTGAATGAAATTAAAGAGTTAAGGACGAAACTCTTAGAAAGCAGGTTTCCAGGTACTTGTTAGGTGTGAATATTTCCATATTTCAGATTCATGTCCTTGTAAGAGGAGAAAGAGGCCAGAGCTGGCTCTCTTTCCGCCATGTGAGGACACCGCTGGAAGGCAGACATCTGCAAGCTGAGAAGAGAAGCCGACCGCGCTGGCTTCCCAGTCTGGGACTTCCAGCCTCCAGGATGGTGGGAGCCAGAACGTCTGCTTTGTAAGCCTCCAGCTGCTGTGCTTTGTTACGGCACCATGAGCTGACTCATGCAGTCTTTTTTTTTTTTTTTGAAACGGAGTCTAGCTCTGTTGCCCAGGCTGGAGTGCAGTGGTGCAATCTTGGCTCACCACAACTTCTGCCTCCCAGGTTCAAGCGATTCTCCTGCCTCAGCCTCCCAAGTAGCTGGGACTACAGGCACCACCACCACGCCCGGCTAATTTTTGTATCTTTATTAGAGACAGGGTTACACTATGTTGGCCAGGCTGGTCTCGAACTCCTGACCTCAGGTGATCCAGCTGCCTCAGCCTCCCAAAGTGTTGGGATTACAGGCGTGAGCCACCACGCCAGGTCATGCGGTCTTGACAACCACCACTCCTCCAGCAGGAAGAAGCATGCCTGGCACACAGTAAGTGCTCAAATACATGTGTGAAGTGAACACATGAATGGAACTTGAGTTACCATCATCCACTTCTCAGGGTCGATGATTGAAATGAAAAAGAACTTCCCATAAGTGGGTTTTATTGGGAAAAAACACAAAAAAAGAGAAACACTCCAAACTCTTCTAATAGAGGTGGTAGCATTTTCTTTTTTTTTTCATTTTGAGTATTTTTAAAAGTAGAAGGCTGGGTGTGGTGGCTCACGCCTGTAATCCCAGCACTTTGGGAGGCCGAGGCGGGCGGATCACGAGGTCAGAAGATCGAGATCATACTGGCTAACACGGTGAAACCCTGTCTCTACTAAAAAATAGAAAAAAATTAGCCAGGCGTGGTGGTGGGCACCTGTAGTCACAGCTACTCGGGAGGCTGAGGCAGGAGAATGGCGTGAACCTGGGAAGTGGAGCTTGCAGTGAGCTGAGATCGCGCCACTGTACTCCAGCCTGGGTGACAGAGTGAGACTCCATCTCCAAAAAACAAAACAGAAAACAAACAAACAAAAAACACATAATAAAAACAAAACAAAACAAAACAAAAAAAGTAGAGGCCAAGTTTTTATCTTGGTGGGTCATTGTAGGCCCGATATTGGCAGAAACTCCAATATTCTGTGTATGCCTGATCCATGGCTCCTGAAAATACAGCCTCTGAGGACTTTTTCTCCACAACAAATCTATCCAGTTGGCCCCTTTCCAGAAGGTTCTGGAGGTAGTAGGCCACAATGACACACCAGGCCCCGGTGTGACAGTCACAGGCCATTCTTTATGGGGTCGGGGGAGGGTGCCCAGTGGCTCCACTGCCAGTCTGGGCCACCTTGTCAGCCCTGGGCAGGTTTTCCTTCCTTGACTCCAGGCCTTGCTAGAAAAGGCCCAGGAAGCATGGGAATAAAATGTAAAAAATAAAGTAAAATGAAGGGGGAAAGAAAGGAAGCATATAAAGCAAAATAATTGCAACAATATAAAAGCCTCATGTAGGTGCCATAAAGAGCGATCGGATTGAAAGCTGCTGATATAGCTGAATCCATAAAAGTGTGCTCTAAGTTGTTTATTACATGCGGGGGCGCGCAGGTACCATGGCTCAGATTAATGGGGCACAAGTAGGAGACAGACAGTTAGAGCCCAAGCCAGAGCGCTGCGCGGCACAGCCAGGTAAACAGGGAGCCCTCGAGGAAGGCGAGTTCTGAGTTTAAAAATACGAGGGCTGCCCCAGGGCTCGGAGCTGGCTCATTGGCTCTGGAAGGAATGGAGGACAGATGGCCACATGCTCAGGCCCAGGTGGCAGCCTGCAGGGCTCGACGGGGGCTGAGGTGGCCAGCGATGCTGGCACAGGGAGAAAGGGTCCCAGGAGTGAGGAAGGCCTGGGCTCAAAGCCTAGCTCTGCCCCTGGGTGTCCTGGTGACTTCATCCTACTGAGTTTCAGACTTCTCAGGGGCGAAATGGGATGAAAGTCACTACCTCTCAAGGTTGTGTGAATTCAGGCCCCAGCTCAACAATTCTTTCCTGGGTGAATGCTTGACACGTGCCAGGCTGTGTTGCAGGCACCGGAGATTCCCCACCAAGTGAGATGGCCGGGGTCTGTCCTCATGGAGGGCAAGGTCCCAGAGGACATCTAATCAACGCTCATGGGGTTAATGAATGAAAGAGCATGTGATGGTTGCCAGGAAGGGGGCAGCTGGGCTGGTCTGGGGTGAGTGCAGAGTGCCTGGCACACAGTAGGTGCTCAATAAATGACAGCCTCCCCTCCTGGAGATTTGCCTGCCTGTGCAGGGAAGACCTCTCCCCGCCAGCCCTAGTCCAAGTGATAGACTCAGAGGCTATGGAGAGGTGGGAGTCACAGGTTCGGGGACGCACGTTAAGCCCTGCAGGGTGCCGGGCAAGGCTTCGGGCGTTTCATGGGGTAGCTTCCTGGGAGACAGGGGGAGTTGAGTGGGTCTCGGAGAAGTGAGTCCGTGAGCAGATTTACTGTCAATGAAGGTCATCCCAGCACAAGTGGGTTATTGGGGTAAATGGGGCCCCAAAGGTCAAACCATGAAAATCACAGGCGAGCCCAAGAAAAGAGGAGGGGTGTCTTCCCGGTGAGCTCCTGCCATAGAGCGGGCCCTGGGGTGGGAGGAAGTGTTGGGGGCTCCCCACACGGGAGGCCACACTGGATCTCACTGCCCCAGATGCTTTGCGTAACAGCCACAAGGGACATCTAATGTGATCCATTCTCCCCAAATCACCTCATTGAATCCTCCTATTTTTGCCATAGGCACCAATTTACAGATGGGAAAACTGAGGCTCTGAGACCATGTGACCCACCTGGACCACCTTTTTTTTTCTTTTTTTTGAGACCGAGTTTTGCTCTTGTTGCCCAGGCTAGAGTATAATGGCACGATCTTGGCTCCCCGCAACCTCTGCTTCCTGGGTTCAAGCGACTCTCCTGCCTCAGCCTCCTGAGTAGCTGAGATTACAGGCATGTACCACTATGCTCGGCTAATTTTTTTGTATTTTTAGTAGAGACGGGGTTTCTCCATGTTGGTCAGGCTGGTCTTGAACTCCTGACCTCAGGTGATCCACCTGCCTTGGCCTCCCAAAGTGTTGGGATTACAGGCATGAGTCACTGCGCCTGGCCCTGGACCACCTCATTTAATCCTCCCAACTTTGCCATAGGCACCACTTTACAGATGGGAAAACTGAGGCTCAGGGACCATGGGACTCGCCTGGGCCACAGGTTGGTGAGCGGTGGGGCAGGGGTGTGAGCTTCTCCCCTCTCCTGGACAGGCTTCTGGGATGCCTGTTCTCCAGCTGCCCAGGAACCAGGGTGTCCAGGCCCTGTGACCTGAGCAACCCAATGTGGGGGCCACAAGCCACACGTGCCTATGAGCTCCTGCAATGTGGATGGTGCCCCTTTGACCTAATGTGATTTAATTTAAATTAATTTACATTTAATTAAGAACGGATCCCCAATTCAGTTATTAGAACACTTTTAAGCATGTGTGGAACAACTTATGCATACGACTCTACTTTTCAGCTATAAATTTTGTGAAATCTAAATACAGATCACGTATTTCGGATGAAAATTTCACATCCAGATTGAGATGTGATATAAGCGTAAAATACACAAGGATTTCAAAGACTTAGTATGCAAAAAACCAATGGAAGATATCCCATTAATATTCTTTACATTGATTGTATGTTAAAAAGATAACATCTTGTTATGTTGGGTTAAATAAAATAGAGTAATAAAATGAATGTCAACGATTTCTTTTTACTTGGTAAAAAATGGGGCTACTGGAAAATTTAAAATTTCGCATGTGGTTCGCATTCTATTTCCTTTCGGCAGTGTAGCACTGATCCCCGGGTATCCACCCAAGCATGGGGTTTTCAGGAGCTGTGACAGTCTGGATGAGGTCACCAGGGTTATCCTGAGCAGGGGGCAACTTCTGGGGTCACTGGACTTGCGCTTTCCTTCTCTGGTTCTGAAGAGCATAGGGTCCCTATAAAGAGGTACAGAAAGGGAGTCCAGAAGGGATGGAGGAAGCGGTGCAGAGGGGAGAGCAGAGGGAGGGGTGAGACCCAGGAGAGAAATGAAGGGAGCTGGCGCTGGTGGTGGGCGAAGCGGCAATTGCTCCTCACAAATTGGTTGGCAGGCAGGCAGGCTGGGGATTTGTGTCACGGAGAGGAAGAGGGTTTTCAAGTGCAGTCACTTGTGGGAAGAGAAATTAGCTAAAAATCAGCTGATTCTGCTCTGAATTCAGGATAAATCAGCGTGTGACGGCAGGAGGCCAAGAGGCAGTGGGGTGGGAGAAGCAGACGACTGGGCAGGACTTGGGTGGGTACAGGTGGTAAGGGAGGGGCCCTGCCCATCTCCCTGGGGCCAGCTGGAGGGTCGGGTGGTTTGGGATGGAGCAGAGAGCGAATAACCCCAAAGTCAGCCAGGAAGAGTAGCCTAGTTTAACACCTGTGAGGAGGAGCTGGGTACCGGAGGAGGGGAACAAAGAGGAAGGCCCTGACTCTGTCTCAGGGTAAAATGAGTCACCCAGGAGGATGCCTGGCTTTGACCTGGACCACGAACCACTCCTGTGTCTTTGACATTGTCTCTTACCAAATGATGGGATTCCATGAGACTCCAGGGAATCTGATCACTAGAAAATATGTGGGGAGAAGCATCTCTCTTTGATGACTAAATTCCCTTCTCCTATAGAAACAGCAGCCCCAGGGTATGGGCTGGGGCCCAGGCTGCTGGGACTTGACTGAGACCCTGGCTTGATGTTAGAGGTTACACCCTCAACCCTGATGGTCAGTCTCCAGATATACTTGCGACCCTGATGGGTCCGTCTCCAGAATGAAACTCTCCTCCCCGCATTCAGATTTCCTTCTAGGCAGACTGGATGCTGAGTAGGGGAAGGAGATCCCTGAGATAATGGGAAGTGGTTCCTGCTGAAGTTTGAAAGGCCCTGGAATGGGGATGGCAAGGCCTGGAAATGTCCTGGGCCCTCTGGACACTGACAGCAGAGGCTAGGATCAGAATAAGAGCACAGAAAGGCCCCCGGCTGGTCCGCACCCTCATCTTGCCACTGGTAGGCAAGTACCATCATGACCAAGGATAATAAAAGAGGCTTGCTTTGAGAGCAGGAGTTGTACAGATGTGCAGGGAGTTGAACATCTGCCTCCTCCAGCTTGTGTGATGGCTCAGCTGCTGCTGCTGCAGGAAGCTCTGGCCTCGCCCCACATACTCTGGGATTTGGGTCTGGGTTGCTCCTGGGCTGTCCTTCTCTGTCTTGGGAACGGAGTATGGAGGGAAGGGCTAGTCCAGTAGGGAGAACCAGGCCAGAAAGAACATCCCAGCATCTTGTCCCTCCCAAGAAAACTGGCTTCAGTGTTGGCTGGACAAGCGTCTCTTTGCCAAGCACACCGAGGGAGTCATGCTTTTATGTGTGTCTCACTGTGTGGTGAGTTCTAGAGAGGGATTTGTCCCTTTCGCCCAGGGAGCTGGAGGTGTCTGACGCTGGAGGTGTTTTAGGTGGGTGCCTGGGCAGAGGGCCTGTGTTCCCATCAGCAGGGACCACCTGGCTCCTAATATAGACAGCACTTTTTATGTGACAGCCAACTAGAGGCAGTTAGTATATTTCTGTAAAAACAAGCTTCAACCCTGCAATCACCCGCATGCCCTCCTGGTCAGCATCTGAGTCCCGATAGTGGCTGCAACTCACACATGCACACACTCTTCCTCTGCCCCACCCATCCCTGGGTCCCTGGTAGCCCTGCTAACAGTCGTGCTAAGCATCCTCTCTATCGATGCCGGATCTCAGGCATGTCATGGGAACGGGCTCCAGCGTTCAGCTGCTCCCTTTCTGCCCGGGCACCCCTGGCTCTGCTGTGTCTCCTCCTCCTTGGGAAGGCTCCCCTGGCTGTCCCCCAGCTTCCCTGGCCCCCTCCTCTGCCACTCCATCTTCTCAATGATCCCCTGGAGCACCATTGCCAAGATTTAATGACCCGCTGCGCGATCGGTCCCGGCCCTGCGCGTACTTACTCTCCACGGCGAGCGTGATGGGCTGGCTGGTCTTGTTATCCCCATTCTTGTCGTTAACAGCCTGCACGTAGTAGCGACCTGCGTCAGGGGCCACCGTTGACAGGATGACAAGGGTGTTCTCCAGCGTGATGGCTCTGGGAAGAGGAAAAGGATTCCTCTGACAGGGGCCTGAGAGGCTCTGAACCTCCAGGGAGTGGGAGCGGAAACCCAAAGGGGGCAGCCTGACTGTACCTCCCAGTCCCCAGCCTCCCAGAGCCCCTCCTGCCACCCCTCTCCCCAGCCTCTTACCGTCTACATCCCACCACGTTTAGTTTGCAGAGAATTCTAAACACGGTGCTGACGCTGTCAACCAGACCCAGAGACAGCACGTTCATGTCCAGACACCGAGACCACCCAAAGGAAGCTTCCCTGGCCCCTACCGCAAGCTTGGGCGAGGGGCTTCCAGGTATCCCCTTGGAATTTTGCCCTTTCCCAGGTCACAGCCTCCACGGCTGTTTGTGGTTACTTCTGCATCATGAGTGTCCAGACACTGAAGAAATATTCTCAGCATGGATTAGTGAATGTCGATGAATGAATAAGTAAATGACAAATGAATGCTAATGAATTTAGAAATGCAGGGCCATTCCAGAATCCAAGCCTTAACCCTAATCCTAAATCTGTTCAGGATTGATGTACTCGAAGGCCACAGGTCGCCTGGTAACATAAACTTCTGGAAGTCCTATCTCCCTCCAGTTCCCTTTCTGGGTATCAGTTTCTACCTCATTTTGTTTGTTTGTTTGTTTGTTTTGAGACAGAGTCTCGATCTGTTGCTGAGGCTAGAGTGCAGTGGTATGATCTCACTGCAGCCTCTGCCTCCCGGGTTCAAGCGATTCTCCTGCCTCAGCCTCCCGAGTAGCTAGGACTACAGGTGCACGCCACTACCCCTGGCTAATTTTTTGTATTTTTAGTAGAGACAGGGTTTTACCATGTTAGCCAGGATGGTCTCAATCTCCTGACCTTGTGATCTGCCCGCCTTGGACTCCCAAAGTGCTAGGATTACAGGCGTGAGCCACTGTGCCCAGTCTTTTTTTTTTTGAGACAGAGTTTTGCTCTTATCACCCAGGCTGGAGTGCAATGGTACGATCTTGGCTCACTGCAACCTCTGCCTCCATGGTTCGAGTGATCCTCCTGCCTCAGCCTCCTGAGTAGCTGGGATTACAAGTGCATGCCACCACACCCGACTAATTCTTGTATTTTTAGTAGGGACAGGGTTTTGCCATGTTGGCCAGGCTGGTCTCAAACTCCTGCCCGCCTTGGCCTCTCAAAGTATTGGGATGACAGGTGTGAGCCATTGTACCCGACTGGAGTTTCTACCTCTTTGAAGCTCATAACCAAGAGTGGGACTAGGTGGGCTGGTTAGGAGGGAAAAGGAGGCTGCTGTGCTTTGGGGTGCAGCAATGGGCTGTTTACCTCAGCCAGTTTCCCTTGCTGGGATCCCATCATGCAGCCCCTTCTCAGGCCAGGTCTTCAGGCAGGGAAAAGGGGCTTGTCTGAGCAGGAAGCTGGAGACTCCATGGAATGTGGGTGCAGTGGAGCCAGGAGCGCCACCCACACCAGCTCTGCCTCCCTCCACCCATTCTCCCAATGACAAACAAAGCCATTAGTTTGTCAAGTATATCTCTGGATTTTAATGTGATGGGCCTGAGACAGCTGTTAAACATCCTTAATGTTAGTTTAACAAGGACAAATCCAGTTGAATTCTTTTCAAATTTTCCCATTAGGTGAATGTTACAGAGTTTTAAACAGGCTTTCAAATAAATATCCCCACTAATGCTTCTCCAGCCCAGCTCTCTCCCGGCCTGGCTGTGCTGGTTTTCAACCCCCTCTCTCCTGGTTTTGGTGCTTCACATGCTGAGAATCACACCCTTGGCGCAGCTCTGGGAAGCAGGAAGCCAAGCCCTCCTTCCCCCAATTCCTGGGTACCCTTCCCTTATGATGCCCCTCTTTTTTTTTTTTTTTTTTTTTCTGGAGAGCTCTTGGCCGGACGCAGTGGCTCACTCCTGTAATCCCAGCACTTTGGGAGGCTAAAGCAGGTGGATCACCTGAGGTCGGGGGTTTGAGACCATCCTGACCAACATGGAGAAACCCCATCTCTACTAAAGATACAAAAATAGCCGGGTGTGGTGGTGCAGGCCTGTAATCCCAGCTACTCGGGAGGCTGAGGCAGGAAAATCGCTTGAACCTGGGAGGCGGAGGTTGCAGTGAGCCGAGATTGCACCACTGCACTCCAGCCTGGGCAACAAGAGCAAAACTCCATCTCAAAACAAAAGAGATAAACGAACAAAAAACAAAAACAAAAAGCAGGAGAGTTCTTTTAACCTCCAGCTAATGAGGCAATAGGAGGTGGGGCCAGAGCCAGGCAAAAATATTTCAAAAGCTTAAAATAAGACAGGGATAGTGGTCATTTTCCCACCTGGGAGTTTCCTGCCGGGACTCGTCCTTAGGTGTAGCATGTGAGCGTGGCTGAGAGTTGGAGGAAGGGCGCTCCCCGTGCAGGGCTCTGGCTGGGGCAGGGGTATGCTCTAGAATGGAGCTGTGGCCCTAGCCTCTAAAGGGCATGGTCTCGAGGCCCAGCAAGGAGGGCAGCTTCTTCCTTGCTGGGCCTCAGTTTCCTCCTCTGTGCAAGGGAGGAAGCAGGTATTCTGTAGGATTTCTTCCAGCCCAGAGGTTGAGGGATTCTGATTCCTGTTACTGCTTCTGTTCTTTCCTCATTAGGCCCAAGACAGCCCTGCAGTCTACCATCTGTCCCTTCCCACCCCGCAGACTGGCACACGGCCAGCTTCAGGCCTTAGAGGATTCCAAGTACCACACGCCGGGACCAGCAGGCCCAGCTCCCCCAGCCACGCCACATCCATGACTACCATAGAAGCAGCTTCAAGGAAGCCTCTAGTGGGCACACTGGGCACAGCTTGGCCCACATTCCAGTTCACCCACCTGTCTTAGGACCCTTTTGGTCTCCAAGAAGGCTCCCACCTCCGATTTCATCTCTTTCTTCATCAGGAAGTCTCCTTTGGCTGCATTTTGTCTATGTCACGATCAAGCTTTCTGGGTCAGTGGTTCTCAACCAGGGTTGACTTTGCCCTCCAGGGATGACAATGTCTGGACAACTTTTGGTTGCCAACTCTGTGAGTGCCACTAACAACTAGGGATCAAGGCCGGGGATGTTGTTAAACAAGCGTGGTGCACAGGAAGGCCCACACAGGGAAGAGCAACTGGGTCCCAGATGTCAAGAGCGCCATGCCTGACACGGTCTGTCCTAGGTAGAGTGCATATTAAGATGGCACACACGGCTGCTGCTCACCTCCTCAGTCTCAGGCTTCCCTTGTGTCATGGACTACCGTGGCTGGGAAGCCAGAGACAGGCTTTGCATCTCTGCGTGCATCCAGGTGGGGCAGTGAGGCTGAACTAGTGGGATATGGAGGAAGGGATGTGCACCGCTGCTGAGCTTGCACCATGAGCACCCCCTGTGCGATCCTCATGTCCGCACCCTTTCTGTCTGGCAGAGCAGGACAACTAGGAAGGCTGTGTGCTGATGATGGCAAAACTCCTGTCAGCAGGGCTCCTGAAAGACTGTGTGGAAGACACCATGCCTCTCATCATGGTAGGACTTTAAATGGGGCTGGGCACAGTGGGATTACTACCTGTAATCCCAGCACTTTGGGAGGCTGAGACAGGTGGATCGTCTGAGGTCAGGAGTTCAAGACCAGCCTGATCAACATGGTAAAACCCCGTATCTACTAAAAATACGAAATTAGCCGGGTGTGGTGGTGCGTGCTTGTAATCCCAGCTACTGGAGGCTGAGGCAGGAGAATCACTTGAACCCAGGAGGCAGAGGTTGCAGTGAGCTGAGATCGCACCATTGCACTCCAGCCTGGGCATCAAGAGCGAAACTCCATCTCAAAACAAAAACATAAACAAAAACAACAATAAATGGGCAAGAAATCAACTTCTACGGTGTGAAGTCACTGAGACTTTGGGCTCTGCTTTAACTAGTGCCCGGAGGGAAGCACCCTGGACTGGGACCCCCAGGGCCTGAGTTGAAGTCTTTTTTTTTTTTCCTCTTTTGAGACGGAGTCTCACTCTGTCGCCCAGGCTGGAGTGCAGTGGCGGGATCTCGGCTCACTGCAAGCTCCGCCCCCCGGGTTCACGCCATTCTCCTGCCTTAGCCTCCTGAGTAGCTGGGACTACGGGCGCCCGCCACCATGCCCGGCTAATTTTTTTTTGTATTTTTAGTAGAGATGGGGTTTCACTGTGTCAGCCAAGATGGTCTTGATCTTCTGACCTCATGATCCACCCACCTTGACCTCCCAAAGTGCTGGGATTACAGGCTTGAGCCACCGCGCCTGAGCTCAAGTCTTAAACACAGAGTGGAGCAGGAGGCAGAGGAACCTTTGACTTGCCCCCTCTGAGACCCCCAGCAGGCAGTGAAGGAGGTCCCTGGGCTTGCGGCTCTCTCCAGAATGTCCATCTCATGGATAGACATTCCTGGGATGATGCTGTATTGTACTGTACTGGGTGCTCTTCCTGGCACCCAGGAGGGCTTCCAACCACAGCACTGCACCCCAGAGGCAACCCAGACAGAAAGAAGCTGCAGGAAGAATTCTTGGGGGACACAGACAGCAGAACTCAACTCTTGGGCAGGGGCTGGATTCTATTTTTCAGCCACACCCCCTGGTTTCAATGTACTAGGCTTTTGCTATGGCTCTGATTGGCCCAGCCCTGCCCTCCCTTCCACTCACTGCTCCTATTAATCCAGGCCCTTTTTCTCAGCTCCCTGTGGCCCCCATTGATAATTTAATTATGAATGAAATAAATTATCCTACAATGTGTCCAAAGCCCCCAGCATGCATCTTTATGAGGAATCGTGTCTCCTTTTCAACAATGAGCACCAGGGCATGGGCGAGGGGATGCTAATCCTTGCTCCTGCCCCACCAGTAAGAGCAGCTCTCTGTAGATAGCAGCACCTTCTGTATCCTGCACACCCCTCTGGCAGATAGTGCTCATCAGATATGTATCTCTGACACACAGACACCAGGGAATTTGCTGCCAGGGACCCTTTCTGCTCACTTATGAATATTAATTTGCTGTAATTGCCAGGATAAAACCACCACAGTGTTCTATCATGTAGTTGGTAGGAACACTGCAGTGGCGTGCAGGGGCTAGGGGGTGTGTGTGACCAGGGAGGTGTGCATGTGTGTGTAGGCCAGGGTGTTCCATCCTGGTGCCACAGGGTTGTGGGAATTAAAAGAGGATGAGGACAGAGGCTGGGAATGAGAAAAGGAGGTGGAGAGGTGTTAGGAAAGGGATGACAGGAGTAGGCTGTAGAAACGGTTTCATCCACCACAACAAATTTAATAGGAAAGTGCCAGCACATACCTCACACAGCCATGGCAGACATTGCTAATCAATCATGATATTCATTCTAACGAGTCGAGATAGGACCTGAGAATCCTCAATACAGTGTTCCAGGCAGCCACTACCAACTGACTGGCTTGCAATAGGCCATGGGAAATAACCTCAGAAAGGGAGCTGGGATGGGGCTGGGACTTGCCTACTTGTCCCAAAACCTGTGTGGAGAGCATTCCCTTTCCACAGCATAATCTCAGCATCCATGCTAAGAAACACCCATGCTAAGAACCATTCTCTGCTGGTTTTATTGAACATAAGTTAGGTCTAAGAGGATGGTCTTGATCTTCTGACCTCATGATCCGCCCGCCTTGACCTCCCAAAGTGCTGGGATTACAGGCTTGAGCCACCGCGCCCGGCCACTGAGCTCAAGTCTTAAACACAGAGTGGAGTAGGAGGCAGAGAAAGCTTTGACGTGCCCCCTCTGAGACCCCCAGCAGGCAGTGAAGGAAGGTCCCTGGGCTTGTGGCTCTCTCCAGAATGTCCATCTCGTGGATAGACATGGACACGAGAGGACAGGGGGACACACTCTGATTCATGCAGCATGCGTCCCCCTGTTAATCTGGGGTGCCACTCCAATTCTTCACCCTGCTCTGTATCCACACTCTTTGTCCCTTGACTTTGCAGGTTCCGTCGCTCAAGAAACAGAATCTATTTTCCTACATCTTGATTCTGAGGTCTGCCATGTTCTTGCTTTGGCCCATGAGATGTTAGCAGAAGCTGGAAAAGTGTTTGTTCCTGCTTCTTCCCCTGCTCCTCTGCAATTGCCAGGAAAACGTGCTAGGGCTGGCAGGCAGGAGAATGCATTGTGCCGCATAGTCAAGTCACCCCAGTCACCCAGACAAGTCAGCTAGTCCCAGACAAGTGAGAAAGCCCAGCCAAGACCAGAAAAACTACCCAGCCAAGCCCAGCCTAAATCACCAGCCTACAGACTCACAAGAAAAAGAAATGTGTATTGTGTATTGCTCTAAGCCACTGAGCTGTTTTTTTTTTTTTTTTTTTTTTTTGGAGATGGAGTCTCACTCTTGTCACCTAGGTTCAAGTGCAGTGGTGCAATCTTGGCTCACTGCAGCCTCTGCTTCCCAGGTTCAAGCGATTCTCCTGTCTCAGCCTCCCGAGTAGCTGGGACTATAGGTATGTGCCACCATGCCTAATTTTGTGTTTTTAGTAGAGTTGGGATTTTGCCAGGTTGGCCAGGCTGGTCTTGAACTCCTGACCTCATGTGATCTGCCTGGCTTGACCTCTCAAAGTGCTGAGATTACAGGCATGAGCCATTGTGCCTGGCCCACTGAGCTGTTTTGTTACACAGCATATTTGTGGCTGTGGATAGCTGATATACACTAGCATGGTGGTTCTTAACCCTGGCTTCACATTAGAACCACCTGGGGAGCTTTTAAAAATTCTGATGTTCAGATTCCATCCCATTCCAATTAAGTCAGAGAGTCTTAGGATAGAGCCCAAGGATCAGCACACAGTCATGCACAGCATAACGGTTCAGTCAAAAACAGACCACATACATGATGCTGGTTCCATCAGATTATAAAGAAACTGCCTTATACAGGTGTGCCATTAAAAACATCTTTTATACCATATTTTTATGGTACCTTTCCTATATTTAGATATGTTTAGATACGCAAATACTTACCATTGTGTTCCAATTGCCTACAGTACAGTAACATGCTGTACAGGTGTATAGCTTAGGAGCAACGGGCTACACCATACATCCTGGGTATGTAGTAGGCTGCACCATCTAGGTGTGTGTTCACACAACGATGAAACTGCCAAATGACACATTTCTCAGACTGTATCTCTGTCATTAAGTGACACATGACTGTATCCCCAAACTCCCAAATGATTTCAATAGGTAGCTAGGTTGAGATACTCCACAGGGCTTGTTCCCCACAAATACAATCTTTTCATCGAGTCTGTAGGCCTGTTTTCAGGCACTTTTCACATAATACAAGAATTAAAGAACCTGACTCCGGAGTTGGCAGGGCCGGACGCAGCTCTACCACTTACCAGCTGTGTGAGATTTGGCAAAGTAGTTAAACTTTTGGGAACTTCACTTGACTGTCTGTAAAATGGGGAGAAACCTAGCACCTCACCGGGTTGTTGTGAGGGTCATTCATTCAACAACGCCTCCTTTCCACAGGTGCTCTGGGGACAGGAAGGAGAATGACATTGAGAGCATCTTCTTCCTCACAGAGTGTGGCTGTCCGGGAGGAGAGGGGATGTGTGTGTCCGGGAGGAGAGGGGATGTGTGTGTCCGGGAGGAGAGGGGATGTGTGTGTCCGGGAGGAGAGGGGAT
>NW_012098097.1:6139031-6141523 GCF_000951045.1 Mandrillus leucophaeus
GAGGAGAGGGGATGTGTGTGTCCGGGAGGAGAGGGGATGTGTGTGTCCGGGAGGAGAGGGGATGTGTGTGTCCGGGAGGAGAGGGGATGTGTGTGGTGTGCTTAGCTCAGTCCCCAGGACATAGCAGCCATTCAGTAAACGGCAGCTGCTATTATGATGATGGTGATATTGTCATTACTATTATTACTTGAGATGGAGTCTGGTTCTGTCTGGAGGCTGGAGGCTGGAGTGCAGTGGCCCGATCTCGGCTCACTGCAACCTCTGACTCCCAGGTTCAAGTGATTCTCCTGCCTCAGCCTCCCAAGAAGCTGGAATTACAGGCGTCCACCACAATGGCCAGCTAATTTTTGTATTTTTAGTAGAGACAGGGTTTTGCTATGTTGCTCAGGCTGGTCTCAACTCCTGACCTCAAGTGATCGGTCCACCTCAGCCTCCCAAAGTGCTGGGATTACAGGCGTGAGCCACTGCGACCGGCCTATGATGGTGATACTATTATTATTGTTATTGTCACTATGCTTCCTTCCCCCAACTAGACTTAATGTTCTCCAAAGACAGGAACTGTCCATCTATGCCTCCACTCTCTACAGAGACCAGGAAAGGCTCCATCCTGTGTACACGCAGCCTGAGTAGATGAGAAGGTGGTCTTCTGGAGGGAGGGGAGAGCTGGAGTGGGAAAGAGGAAAGCCCCAGCTGACTCCAGACCTGGGGGTGGGCTCAGCAGGGCGGGGAGACGGGTGTATCTCGGGAGGAAATGCTTTGTTGCTCGCCTTCTGCGGAGGTGTGGGGTGCTGGCTCCATGGCTCCTGCCCACAGGCTGGGCTGCCCCAGCCAATCCCAGGGGCACACAGAGACGGCCTTGTGAACACTGAGAGGCCTGTGTGTTTCTCTCCCTGGGACTTCCCCGGCCACACCTCCACCTCGCAGCCAAGACACACACAGACCTCACGCACCAGTAAACACCCTGCCAACGGACACGCCCAGGGCCGCCCGGCTGCCCGGGGGACACCAGCCTCTCCAACAACCCCTGGCGCCACCGGCCTGCGTCCTGGGCCTGTAACCGCGGTGATCGCACCTTCGTACGTGCCTGTTTGGGTTTCTTAAGTGCTCTGAAAAGCAGATTTATTCTCCAGCTGACGGTGAAGGCAACGCCCTGGGATTCCCCAGGAAGGCGACTGAGCGTGGGTTTCATGGTCCCAAGTCCTTGCATGTACATCCCAAGAAAGCCCCTGGGAGGTCCCCTACCTGGCTGTGTCCCACAGGAGCTGAAAGGAGCTTCTCCGCATTCAGGAGAGACTTTGTCCCCAAACCTCCTCCCCCAGGTCCCCCTCCCCTCCCGTCCCCCCAGAGTGGTGCACTCACATGCGGCTGCTGGGCGGGATCTTGCGGCCGTCCCGGAACCAGGTCACCTGTGGCCGGGGGAAGCTGGCGATGCGCGGGGCATGGATGACAGCGGCTTCTCCGTGGGAGACGCTCTGGTGCTTCTCGCCCTCCTCAAAGCTCCCCATGTCTGCAGCCGGGACAACGGCAGTAGGATCAGGGGCGGGAGGTCAGCCTCAGGGACTGCCCAGCTCCCAGGTTGGGAGTGGTGGCCATGGACGGAAAATTTGGGGCAGACAGGATGACCACAGGGAAGGGGGACACCTTGCTCGGGCCACCCCATTCTCTGTCTCACCACTAGCACCCTGCCCTATGCTACTGTCTCTATTCATATCCCTATCTCCTTCAATCAGCCAATTCATCCCACCACCCTGAGAGGTTGGTCATCATTTCACACGTTTTACAATGGAAAAAACTGCTCAAATGGGCTCAGAGAGGTTAGTTAACTTGTCTAAGGTCACCCAACTAGGAAGAGACAGAGTCAGAATTTGAACTCAGACCTTAAACCCTGGAGTGAGGCTATGTAGCCCCTCCTCCTCTGCCCTACAGTGTGGCCTTCAGCACGGCGGGAGTTCCTGTGTGAGGTGAAGGGCAGGTTTCCGTGCCCTTTCAGGGAGAGAAGGGTGGGCATGCTGAGAGAATGGGGTCTTAGATGCTTGCAAATGGGGGCAGACAGCGTTTCTCTCCTGCGCCTTGGATGTGTAGTGTGTAGTGTGTGAGTTTGTGTGTATGTGTGAACATAAACACCATATTGCTCTTTTAAAACGTGCCACCCCCTTGGCAGATGAGGAGGGGAACATTCATCCTGGCTCTGTCAGCCAGGAGGTAAGCAGAGAGTAGAGGAGCCACGGGTAGGAAACTCTTCAGCCAGCCTGCCTGCCTGCCGGGGTGGGACCAGGGCGTAGGGAGACTAATTCCAACACGGAGGCTTGGAGATAGGGTTTGGGAAGGGGTATTTGTGTCTCCACCACACCCCTGAAAATTAATGGACATCCTTGTTACTTCGAGTGTGGCCCATGGGCAGGTGCCTAGGCACCACACCTGGGCACCTGTCAGAAATGCAGAGTCTCAGGCCCCCCAAAACCTGCTGGATCAGAAGCAGCATTTTAGCGAGA
>NW_012098097.1:6142278-6166628 GCF_000951045.1 Mandrillus leucophaeus
CTTCTACCAGGAGTTCTCCAACCGGGCTGCACCTTAGAATCCTTGAGGGACCTTTAATATTCCCAGAGGTGAGAATCTTTTGGGGTGTGTCGGCTGACCTCAGTATTTGTTTATTATTATTTTAGAGACAGGGTCTTGCTCTATCGTTCAGGCTGGAGTACAGTGGAGTGATCATGGCTCACTGTAGCCTCGACCTCTCGGGCTCAAGCAATCCTCCTGCCTCAGCCTCCTGAGTAGCTGGGACTACAGGTGTGTACCACCATGCCTGGATAATTTTATCTTTAATAGAAATGAGGTCTTGCTATGTTGCCTAGGCTGGTCTGGAGCTCCCAAAGTGTTGGGATTATAGGCGTGAGCCACTGTGCCCAGAGCAGACCTGAGTATTTCTAAAGCAGCTCGGGTAGTTCCAACATGAGCTAAGGCTGAGTTGGGTGGGTCTCAGAATCTCCTGAGACTTGGCAAACTCACAAAGGTGCTCACCACTCTCCTTCCCTCCCAGGCATCCCCCAGGGCACAGAAAGGCCCTGCTTCAACCCATCTGGCTTTCTGAGTACCTGATTCACTCTCTTGGTTTGCAGATTCTGCTGCACAATTGTTTGAGAATGCGGGCCTACAAGTTCATTTTCCAAAGCCCTAGTCTTGATTCTCTTTCCAGCCACGCTGGCCCCTTGGCGGCTTCACCTGGCCTAATGGTTTGACCACAGTCTTCCTGCAAATGACACTTGTGCCTTCTGCTCTGATTGCTGAGATCCAATTTCCAACAGTCTATTGGGCATTTCTCCAAGGAGAGCCCTCCGTCACCTCTTTGCCAAGCTCTCCTTGCATCCTAAGTTCTGTTAAAATCTCCCCTCGGCTGGGCATGGTGGCTCGCGCCTGTAATCCCAGCACTTTGGGAGGCTGAGGCAGGCAGATCATGAGGTCAGGAGTTCGAGACAACCCTGGCCAACATGGTGAAACCCCGTCTCTACTAATAATACAAAAAGTAGCCGAGCGTGGTGGCACATGCCTGTAATCCCAGCTACTCGGGAGGCTGAGGTAGGAGAATCCCTTGAACCCGGGAGGCGGAGGTTGCAGCGAGCAGTGAGCCGAGATCTGGCCATTGCACTCCAGCCTGGTGCAACAAGAGCGAAATTCCATCTCAGAGAAAACAAAAATTAAAGCAAAAAAACTCCCCTCATGCCCTGCAAACCCAATTACCTAAGCTCAAACCTCTGGAGACTTTGGTGGCGCTTTCATTTCCTGCCCCCGCCAAGCCTTTCGACTCCTCCTCTGGGACATTACTGTAATTTACCAAGGGCCTCTAGTTCCTCCAGCCTTGCCAACGGGCTGGCCCTTACTCCAGCTGCACAGACCCTGGGCATGCCTCCCACCTCCAGATTCCCTCCTGTCCATCTTACACACTGTTCTTGATTAGTTTTTCTTGGAGCCTCTGGGAACTCCTCACTGCCCTGGGAAAGTCTAAATTCCCTGGCCTTGACTCAAGGTTCTTCCCTAATCTGACCCCAGACAACCTTGCTTGCCTTCATGCCCATACCATGTCCCGCCACCTCCCACCCCACGGCCTATATTTTGGCTAGGCCACTGCCTGGAATGCCACCAGAGCAAGCCAAGAGTCACCAAGGCACCATGATTCTACAGTATCCTGGAAGGATGTAGTCAATTAAGTGTTTCAAAAGATCAGATCTGCTGTTGGCTTCCTTGTTCTACACTTGGTAGGCAGTGTGTGTAATGGTAATGGCTTTGGAGTTTTTATACCTGACTTCAAATCCTAGTTCTGTTGTTCTGTTACTCATTAGCCATGACGCTGGGTAAATTTCTTTCTTTTTCTTTTTTTTCTTTTCCTGTAGAGACAGTCTCGCTATGTTGCCCAGGCTGGTCATGAACTCCTGGCGTAAAACTCTCACCTCAGTCTCCCAAAGCTTTGGGATTACAGGCATAAGCCACTGTGCCCAGCCAGGGCAAAACTTTTGACTTCATCAAGCCTTAATTTCCTCTTCTATAAAATGGAGTTAAGAAGGGCTCCTTCCTCATAGGTTGTACTATTTCATGAGATGATATGTGTATGTCAGGCTGTGTCCCTCCAAGGATGGCTGCATCAATATTGCTACTATTCACATGCTCTTTTTACAAGTGATGGACATTCCTCTCTCTGACAGATGGGGCGTAGGTCCCTTCCCCTTGAATCTAGGGAGCCTGTGACTATTTGACCAGTAGAATGTGCAGGAAGTGATGCCATGTGACTTTTGAGACTAGGTCATTGAAAGGATACAGCTGCCACCTGGCTCTCACTCTTCATACTCGCCCTTGGAATCCAGCCACCATGTTGTGAGGAAGCTCAATCTAGCTGAAGCAGACGTGGGAGCAGCCCACATAGAGAGGAACTGAGGTCCCCAGATGACAGCCAGCATCAACGCTAGACATGTGAACAAACAGGTGTGCCCTGAGAGGACTTCAGCCCCAGCCTTCAGCCCCAGACCGAGCCCCAGCTGAGGCCTCAGTCATCCCAGCATACAGTCAAGCTGCCCTTGCTATTCTCTGTCCAGATTCTAGAGTCACAGGATCTGTGAACACGATAAATGATTGCAGTATACCTTTATGTTTTGGGGTAATTTGTTACATAGCCATAGAAACTAGAAGAGTAGAGAAAAATGTTAAAAAATTGTATCTAATATTTGTAGTGTTAAAATATTGGAAGCCTACACATTTTTCACAGTTTAGTTTAAACATCACCTCCTCAATGAGGTTTACCCAAAACCATTCAAATAGAATTCAAAAACAGAGCGGTTGAGCACTTACCCTACCCCGAACTTCTTTCTAGGTAGATTTCCCATGCATTATCTCATTTAATCCTTACAATAACATGACAAGCTCAATTTAAATAAATATACATTTTTAGTTGTTTATTAATTTCCATTACTTGGCTCTGTCTATAAAAAAATTACATCAATGAATCACATTGATTTCAGTTCTTAAAATAATTTTATCTACTTAAAAAACTTTTCACAGAACTCAGAAGATATATTTGAACAATTTAAAGCAATTTTATGGTAATAGTGTTTCTTTCTCCTCTCTAGTTTTATTAGCTCCGTTTTGCCAGTGAGGAAATGAAGGCTCATGGAGATTGAGTGGCTTATGCAGCTGTGAGCACTGAGGGCCAGGCCCAGTCCATGTTCACCCTGGCCCTCCCCATGTTGTCCCTCCCTGCCTCCTTCCTGAGTTGCATCCTGCATTGCGATCCTGCATACACATTCTTTATCTCTTTCTATACATGCTAGGCCTTGAGAGGCAGTCACATTCAGAAGCAAATCCCGACAAGACATGTGGGCCTGTGCCCTGCACACAGTACTTTCTAAATTCACTCAATGCCAGCATTCACCACTTCCCTATGGAGCCCCTACTGTGGGCCAGGTAGGCTCTGGGGTAGGCACTGAAGAAAGACCTAATGCCTGCCCTCTTGGAGCTTCCAGTCTGGTCAGGGAGAAAGTATTAAGTGAATCAACCCACAAGCAAACGTTTGGTGATGTCTATGACAACTGTTGAAAGGGATGGAATGAGGTTCTTCATGAGAGGAATAGCAGAAGGAACTACTTTAGACTGGGAGATAGGCGAGGCTTTTGTTAAGCTGAGTAGGTATTCCCTAGGGGTGTATATGGCAATGGGAGGGGAAGTGTGTGATGGCTCAGAGGTAGGAGAGAAGGGATTCACAGAGGAAATAAAAGAAGGCCAGTGGGGCAGTGCCATGGATTTGTTCAGTGGATGGATGGATGTTTGGATGGATGGATGGAGGGGGAGAACGCTGTATGGGTGAATGGGAGAATGGAGGAAAGAATGGAAGAATAGATGGAGGGATGGGTGGATGAATGGAGGAAAGGCAGAGGAATGGATGGTTGTATGTACATTTGTATAGTAGTATGGCTATTGTATGTATATATGCTTACATGTATGTCTGTATATTTGGATGGTGGGATGGATGGTGTGTTTGCATGTATGCATGTACGTTTATATGGTGGGATGGATGGTTGTATGTAGCTATGTTTGTATGTACATGTTTGTATGATGGGATGGATGGTTGTATGTTTATATGTATGCATGTATTATTGGTGGGATGGTTACATGCATGCATGCACATGCTGTGGGATAATGGTTGCATGTTTCTATGTATGCATGCATGTTTGTATGATGTGATAGATGGTTGCTTATGTGCATATTTACATGAATGTGTGCATGTATGGTGGGATGGATGGTTTATACATGATTGCATGCATGCATGTTTGGTGGGATGTATAGTTGTGTGTATGTTTATATATATGTGTACGTGTATAGTGGGATGGTTGTATGTGTGTACAAGTGTCTATGGTGGGAGAGATGGTTGTATGTATGTACATTTACATGTATGTATGTTTGTATGGTGGGATGCATGGTTGTGTGTTTATGTGCAGGTGTGCATATGCAGTGGAATGTATGTATGTATGTACATATGTTTTATGGTGGAATAGATGGTTGTATGCATGTATGTTTACATGTATGAATATATTTATGGTGGGATGTCCATATATGGATGCATTTGGTGGGATGGTTTATATATATATGCATGTTTACACATATGCATGCATGCTTACATGTATGGATGCATGTGTGGTGGGATGAATGGTTTTATATGTTTGTATGCATGCATGTTTGGTGAGATGGGTGGTTGCGTGTATGCATGTTTACATATATATGCCTATATTGTGGGACAAATGTATGTACATGTTTGCATGCATGCATGTATGTATGTGTGGTGGAAGGATGGTTGTATGTATACATGTACATAAGTTTGTATGGTGAGGTGGATGGAAGCAGGCAGGGCACAGCTGGCCTTGGTCCAGGTTCTGCAGTTGCCCCTTTCCTCCACTTCTCCACTCCAACATCTTCCCACCTCACTGTGGTTCTCAGGCCCCAAGGCCCCCACAGTCTTTCCATTGTAGTTTGTCCAATGTGCTTCTTGGATCTGCCCAGGGAGCTCCTTGTTGAGCAGGCCATGGGTGAATGTATCCATACATACATATGTGTGTGTGTATGCCCCACCCACACAGCCATGTATGCACTGAACCACAGCAGCAAGAGGCTGCTAAGAGGGGGTCTGTTCAGCCAGACAGTGCAGGAGTGCAGGCTAGAGGCAAGAAGGGAGGGTGGAGACAATGATGGTGATGACAGAGGCTGAGGCCCCAGGATCCCCTGGGAAAACTCATTCACACTAAGGCAAAAACAGTTAAGGGCTTGCCACACTGACTCCCCGAGGTACCTGCTTGCTAATGTGCTGTGTTATGCCCTGCAGGGCTGATCCAACATTCTCAAGAAATTCCCCCAAGAGCAAAGAAGTGCAGGCCTGGGGCACAGTAGAAGGTGCTAAAAATTATTCTGATGTCTTTGTCATATCTTAAAAGGCCTTGTAAAGTGTGCATTCCACTTCAGAATATATTTCCTGCTTTTATGTGTTTATTTTAAAAACATTTTAAAATCATGAAATATGTCATGCATACAAAAGAGCAAATATAATTATATGTATAGTTTAAAGAAGAATAAAATAAACACTCCTACACCTACCTCCCAGCTGAAGGCCCAGAACACTAACAATACCTTTCCCCTACCCCAGATCTCCTCCGCTCCCCCGCACCAGGTGATTTTTCTCCTGAATATTGAGGCCATGAGGCTTTGCTTTCCTTTCACGTTTCCTTTCCTAGAGCAACCTTAAGCAATTTGTGGTCAGTGTAGTCTGTTTCTAAACATTTTACACCTGGGATTATTCTGTATGTAGTCTTCTGTGATTTGCATTTTTGTGCAACATTTTTTCTGGAGGGGCTCCATCCTGGTCCTTGCCCTTCATTGAGTCATTTTCATGGCTGGATGGAATTCCATGGATCACACTTGGTTTGCTTTTGGTGCTTTGCTTGTCCTGCCAAGAGCAGTCTCACAAAGGCTAAGAGAATCTCTAAGCTCTGCGCCTAGAAATGGAATTGTGGGTTGTGGCGTTATACACACATTCATTTTACTAACAACGTTTGCATAAACTCCAATTGGTATCAATTTACCAACTTGACACCAGCAGCCATGTGAGTTTCCACCAACACTTGGTGTTGTTAGACTCTGGTTTCTGCCAACCTGGTGGGCACGGAATGGTACTTTGTTGTGGTTTCATGTGTTGTTTATCATGGAAACAAAGCTGCTCACTTCAGATCACTTCATGCCTCTGCCCCCAGTCACCCATGACTTCTCTCTCATTCTGAGTAGCATCGTGATATGGTTTGGATTTGTGTCCCTACCCAAATCTCACCTTGAATTGTAATAATCCCCATGTGTCAAGGGTAGGACCAGGCAGAGATAATTGGACCATGGGAGTGGTTCCCCCATACCGTTCTCGTGATAGTGAGTTCTCACAAGATCTGATGATGAGTGGAAATTCCCCTGCACAAGCCCTCTTGCCCGCCGCTATGTAAGACGTGACGCTGCTCCTCATTCACCATGATGGCGAGGCCTCTCTAGACATATGGAACTGTGAGTCAATTAAACCTCTTTCCTTATAAATTACCTAGTCTTGGGCATGTCTTTATTAGCAGCTTGAGAACAGACTAATACACATCCAAAGCACTGACCACAGCTTAGAATGCTGGGATCTGTCCCCAAGGTGTCACCTTCCAGCCTTACTGTCTTCCACTTTCTGCTTCCCCACTCCACTTCAACTACCTGGCCTCAGACATCCACATCTGCCTCAGGGCCTTTGCACCTGCTGTTCTGACCTGGAATGATCTCCTCCTCTGTCTGCATGGTTCACCCCCCACAACCTTCCTTTGAGACTCTATTCCATGTCACCCTCTCCCAATGGCCATCCTCCACCATCATATCAAATAAGACCCATGTCCCATCCTCCAAACCTCTCGCCCAGCTTCATCTCTCCTTAGAACAGTTTAGTTTTTGTCATGGACCTTATCTATAACCTATATATTATATATTCACCTTTTAACTTTTGTTTCTCTTGCTACTTTCTTCGAGAGAACAGATGTGTGTCTTGGGTTTGTCTCTCATTATGTCCCCACTGCCTGGAACAGTGCTTGGCATATGGGGGTGTGCAGCAATGATAATTGTCTCCTGGGTGATTTGAATACTCAGGTAACATGAGTGCTCCAGAAAGACATAATGATGTTATCAGGAACTGTCACCTGGCCCCTAAGCATCCTGCATTCAATACCCACACTTCAGATTGAAAATGAAGAGAAACAGGCATACGGGTGGCATTTTAGGATTACCCCTAGCCCACGTGACAGCAGGCTTGTTCCCCTCCAATTGTCTTTTGCAGGAGTGGCTGCCAAGCCGCCTGGTAGGAAGGAAGCTGGCCAGCCTCCCAGAATGGGGCAGGCGCTCTGCCCTGCTGTGGGTGGGTGCGTGCGTGGGTTTGGTGCTGGAGTGGATGGTTTCAAGTCTGAGCCCCACAGATGAGGGCTGGGGAAAGGGATCAGGAGGTCTCGCCCAGGTGAGAAGAACACAGAGATGCCCTCAGGACCTGGATGTGGTGAAACGCTGGCTCAAGGGCCTCTGTCACCTCTGGAAGGCTCTCCCAACCCTCTCAACCATTCATCCCACATGCTGAATGCCGGAAATTTATGGTGACTTAAAAAATACAAAGAAGAGACTCCGGGTGGGGACAGGAAGGGGCTGGGGAGGGGGGAAGATGTTTTATTGACTTCCCCTTAATTGCTGTAATTAAAAACATGTAAAGAATCCTTTTTTAACGACTTTGCCATTATCATTAGTTGTTAGCACAGCTGCCTTATTAATTTCTCATTAGAACCCAATTCACAGTCCTCTTTGGCAAGGGGGCTGGGTGCCAGGGGTTGGCCAGCCTGGCTCCATGATCTGGCTCTGTGATCGGAGAACTGGCTGCTTAGGGCCCCAGGAGAAGTCCTTGTCACCCCAGGAGGCACGAACAGCCAAGGAGGGAGGGGCATTTGGGAGAAGTGACCATACCCCGCCCCCTCTCAGAACTGTGTGCCATCTGCGTGTCTGTAAGGAGACAGACGGATAGGCAGACAGGCAGCTGCAGCAGGCCTGAAGCGCAGAATCCTGGGAGGGCCTCAGGACCGGGGTAGGGAGAGGGGACTAAAGTGCTGAGGGTGAAAGATTTAAGGAGGCACCCACTCTTGGGGTCATGCAAGTATGGGGTGAGCACTTGAGAATGAGCACCTCCTTAAATTGGGCACCCTCAGGGCCTGGTTTGCCCCAGCCTAGTCCAGCCCTGGAGAGCAGGGGTAGAGAGGGTGGCTAGGCGTGTATGTACTTAGGTAGACAGATTCAAGAAGGTTGTTTCTTCCAGGACACCTTTCCCGTCTGACCTAAAGTCTATTTCTCCCTGAGTGCCGTCCAGTCTGGGAACCCGTCGCAATGGTTTGTGTGCGTTGATTCGTTAATCCTTTCAACCACTCACGTAAGTAGGTACTCATAGTGGCATCCTTTTTCACACAATGAAAACCAACGGCACAGAGAAGTAACTTGCCTAAGGTCACTTGTGGGAGGTGAGTCGGGATTTAAACCCAGGGCTCACAGCTGGGGCCACGGCTACACCCTGCCAGGCAGAAGAAGGTAGAGGGTGGAACTGCCAGCTGTGGAATGGGAACTGTGGGGTATTCTGCAACCTCTCTGAGCCACAGTTTGCCCCTCTTTTGTTCCTCAAACGATTTGCCTTCTAACCTCTCAGACCTGTCTTGGGAGCCCACAGAAGAAAGACATTTACACAATGGCACAGCAGGATGGGTTGTTCTGGAAGCTCCGAGGAAGCCCCCTTAGGCTCTGCATCAGGATGGGGCAGCTCTGGGCTTCTTTGGGGGACAATTCTCTCCCGGTTGGGCCCCACGGGTCATGACCCTGAAGGTCACTTTAACCTTATTAACATCAGAACTGAAATGGATCTCATTTTACAGATGGGAAAACTGAGGCCCAGAGAGCGGAAGGGAGGTGCCCAAAGTTCCAAGCTCTTCAGTGCCTTGGTTGGGGCTAGAATCCACGCTTTCGGACCTCCATCCCCACGACATGCCGTTATTTCAGGCACAAGGGCCGTGCCCAGCACACAGAGGAACCCTGGAGCTCTGTGTAGGTACTTTGCATCTACTCACCCTGCTGAGAGCAAGGAAAACGATGTGACTGGTAAAGCCTACCCCACTCTACCCACTGGCGTTAGACATTCACCCTAGGTGGGAGACCGCGTGCGTTTGCAGAGCCATTTGGACATGGATTATTACAGCCCAGGGCTGTCCCTGATTCTGTCTGAACTCTGACCCCAGCAGCTCACCCTCACCCTCCTCCCACACACCCAATTTTGATTTTTTTCTTCTTGTCCTCAAGCAGTTGAGTGGGGGGCTGTTTTGGAATCAACCAGTCATGGGTTCAAATCCAGGTTTTTCCTAACTGTGTGACTTAGACAAGGTGTGTCACCCGGCTGAGCCTCGGTTTCCTCATCTGCAACAGGGAGATGGGGACTTGTACTCCGCAGACTGGGACGAGAACCACTGTGCCCTTCCCAGCACAGTGACCCTCAGGACGAGCACTGTTGTGAGTGAGAATGGTTTTGCCAAGTGCTGTTTCCCTAGGCCCAGAATCCCAGGGAAGTGGGGCTGGGACAGAGGAGTCTTCAGCTTCTACAGCTGGAGAGGGCGGCCCCTCTGGGATGAGGGCAGCGTGTCCAGCAAGCAAGGGCGTGCATGGGGGACATGTGCTTCTCTCCTTCCCGTCCTGGCTGGGTGAAACCTTCCTCAGCTCGTCAGGAACTGCGTTCCTCTCAAGGGCCGGAAGGACTTTCTAGGGCTTCTATAACTTCCTGGCTTTAGGGCCCAAAGGGCTGTGGACTGTGGTTCCCACTTTACAACATTATGGAGGAAACAGCTTCACACCTGCAAAGCCGTGTGCAGTAGCAGGGGCAGCTTCTCAACACTGGTTTCAGGGAGCTGCAGCTGGTGGACAGCGGGAGGTTAACCTGCGTCTCTCCCTCTGCTCCCCCTTCAGCCACTCCAAGGTGTCCCATTCCTGTGCCAGGAGCCTTACCCACATGTGCACAGCTTGGCAGCACAGCATGGCCCTGGTGGAATTCAGTGACATCCACGGTCTTAACTATGTCTGGGGGCACCTGGAGCTCTGGGGCTTTGAGGGGGCTGCCAGAACAGGGCAGGAATCCCACTGAGGTAGTGGAGGGGGCAGGGCCTGGCTGGCAGGATGGCATCGGGGAAGGTGCCAGCCTGCTGCATTTTGCTGGGACAGCATTTGCTGAAGGCTATTCTGCTCTGTGGCTGTTTCTCTACTTCCTTAAAGTGATAATATAGATTATTAACTGCAGCAGTCGCTCCCACTGACGCAGGGTGCACTGTGTGGGAGCTGGCTAGGCGCTTTGGCACATATGAGCTCAATAAATCCTTCCAATGAGCCTAGGAGGTTGATATTAGTAATACATTTTATGAATGAAGAACCTGAGCTGGGGTGAAGCTCAGAGAGGTCCAGTCACTTCCCTGGGGTCACACAGCAATCCAGGACAGAGCAAGGATGTGAATGTGGTCTGTCTGACTCCAAAGTCCACCCTTTTTATTTATTTTATTTTATTTATTTATTTTTGAGATGGAGTCTCATTCTGTTACTCAGGCTGGAGTGCAGTGGTACAATCTCAGTTCACTGCAACCTCTGCCTCCCAGGTTCAAGCAATTCTCCTGCCTCAGCCTCCTAAGTAACTGGGACTACAGGCACATGCCAGCATACCCAGCTAATTTTTTGTTTTTTTGTTTTTGTTTTTTGGTATTTTTAGTAGAGATGGGGTTTCACCATGTTAGCCAGGATGGTCTCAATCTCCTGACCTTGTGATTTGCCTGCCTCGGCCTCCCAAAGTCCTAGGATTACAGGCGTGAGCCACTGTGCCTGGCCTTATTTTTATTTTTTATTTTTGAAATGGCGTCTCACTCTTTCACCCAGGCTGGAGTGCAGTGGTGTGATCTTGGCTCACGGCAACCTCTCCCTTCTGGGTTCATGCGATTCTCCCGCTTCAGCCTCCTGAGTAGCTGGGATTACAGGCGCACGCCACCATGCCCGGCTAATTTTTGTATTCTTAGTAGAGACGGGGTTTCACCATTTTGGCCAGGCTGGTCTCGAACTCCTGACCTTGTGATTCACCTGTCTTGGCCTCCCAAAGTGCTGGGATTACAGGCATGAGCCACCGCACCTGGCCAGTCCACTCTTTTTATTAAGTCAAACTGCCTGTCATGGTGATGAGCCCCCAGCCTGCCAACACTGTAAGGCACTACCTGCAAAGCCCTTTCACTGTCGCCCTGGAGCTCAGCAACTCCCTGGATCTCAGAAGCTCCCTCTTGAGTGAGGTCCCCATATGTCACTGCCACTGAGGGTCATCACTGCCAGCATCACCCAGTGCGGTCCAGGGCCCTTTGAACCTGCAGTGTGGGGAAGCGGAAGCTCAGGGTACCCCCATCCCCAGGGTCTGTGCCTGGGCAGAAGTGTCAGGCAGGTGTCAGGGTGTCAGGCAGTACAAGTCCCCTTCCATCTGCTTCTCATGGCCTGGAAGTGCCCAGAGGGCAGGGCCCAGGTCTGTCTGAGCCCTTCTCTGCAGCACTCACGAAATGCCAGGACCTTTGCCCGTGATCCGTGCTCCCTGCTTGCTCACCCTGCAGATGGGCCTGGTCACACCCGTCTCCCAGTGTGAAGGCAGAAGGACACCTGTGGGTCCAGGGGAAGGGACCACACATGTGTCTGGCCTGGTGTGGAGGGAGTTCCCCCCACACTGGGTTTGTGCGTATGTGGGAAGGAGTTTGCGTAAGGAGGCGGGTCAAGGAGCTGAGTCTGGGCCCGGGGATTCCTACCACAGCCAAGGAAAGAAGCATTTCAGCTACAGAAACTCTGACCTCCCTTCCTTTCTCTCTTTGATTGGCAGAGCCAACCCCGGGGAGGCTGTGTCATTTCATCTCAGCGGCTCTCAACTCCAGAACGTTTCTACTGTCTCCTATGAGCCAAGGGCTTGGAACTTACACCTACCCCCAGCCCACGGCCTGGACTAAATGGCATCCTGGATGGCATTTGCAACTGTGCGTGCACGCATACACACAGGTTCTGGCCCACACACAGGTAAACAAAGAGGTTACTCCAGACACGCATATCTGCACAGATAATACGTGTACGTGCACACACTTGCACATACTCGAATGCACACACATGGATACATGCAATGCAAGGGTATACATTTGCACCCACTCACACTCATGCTTACAACACACATGTTCTCTCAAATACACAGGTGAGAGGCAGATTGGCAACAGAAACATATACCCAAGCACCCATGCATGCATGCAAACACACACACACACACACAAATATCCTTGTGCACACACCTGCACATATACACACTCATTCTTTCCCAGACACATGTGAACAAAAAGGCCAACCAACCCGGACACAGACATTTGCACAATACCCATGCACACACATTGGCACACACTCATGCACACACACATGCAGTCTCTGGAGCCTCAGCCACAGCTTCTCCCTGCCCCCTGGACTCTCAGCACTGACTAAGTGAAGCTCCCAGAGAGCCCTCCAGCCGGCTGACAGCTGCCTGAGATCCGTCACTTTAATTCAGGGCTTTTTCTGCTCCTTGGAGTAAGCTGAGTTGCCGTTAGTGCTGATTTATGGGGACAATCCATCCTCCACTTTTGATTACGGTTGTTTTCCGTAATTATCATAAACACTCTTTGCCTCACTTGAGATTTTCTTTTAGATTTCTCTCCTGCACTTCTCTTTAAGTAGCAAGCTCTCTCCTGTGCTAATTTAGAAGCATGCCCCCATGTGCTCCAGATGAGAGGGTGCCTTAAAAAAAATTCAGGCCTCTCTAAGGATTGCCACCCTCTCATGTCCCACAGTACCACTTCTCCTCCTAGGAAAACCCAGAATGAAACAGCCCATAATGAGCCTCATTTCTAGAAGACAGCAGATATTTGAGGAAGCGGAGACAGGGCTGGGAAGGGGACACTGGGTCCTGGGGGAAGAGTGTTGGTTGGTGCTCTAGGACCCTGGACCCTGAGATGCCCTGGGGTTCTTCTGAAGCTGTCTTCCCTTCCTCATCGGAGGGAGATCCTCTAGAATTGGCGGCACTGGGGAGAAGGCCATTATGCACAAAGGCTTGGTGAGGGCCTCCTACTTCACTCTCTGCTCCCCAGCCTTTCTGTGAACCCTGATTCATTCCTCACTCTCCCCTTCCTCTTGGAGTTTCAGCACTCACCATGAGGCACCTCCCAGCACCCCTGGAAGATCGCAGGGACCCCCAGGCTGCTATCGCGCCAGGATTGAGCAAGTTGGAGGATGGAAAATAAAAGTCATACTGGGCATGGTGGATCACACCTGTAATCCCAGCACTTTGGGAGGCTGAGGTGGGCAGATCACTTGAGGTCAGGAGTTGGAGACCAGCCTGGCCAACATGGTGAAATCCTATCTCTACCAAAAATACAAAAAATTAGCTGGCTGTGGTGGCACATGCCTGTAATCCCAGCTACTCGGGAGGCTGAAGCAGGAGAATCGCTTGAACCTGGAAGCGGAGGTTGCAGTGAGCCAAGATTGCACCACTGCACTCCAGTCTGGATGAAAGAGCGAGACTCCATCTCGAAACAAAAAAAAAAACAAAATAAAAGTCATGGAGGCCCTGGGAAGTCTGCTGAGAAGAGGGTTGTAGCTGGAGAGACTCAGAGTGGCCATTCTGAAGATGCCCCTTCCCAGGTGTGAGGTGGATGACAGAGAAGACATTTGAAGCAGGTGCAAGGCCCTTTTTTGAAACACAAATCAGCTGGTACCATTTAAAGGACACAGACGCAGCCACCCTTGTCTAAAATGAATGAAAAGCACCAGGGAGCTCTTGGCTCTCAGGACATGTTGTGGGGTCACCAGGGTCAGCAGATTTGCATGATACTTACAGTTGCATGACCTTGGAGAGGGCCTGCTACCTCTCTGGGCCTTGGTTCTACCAACCGTAAAATGAGGTCGCTGGCTAGAAGGGGCAATGTGGGCACTCTGGGTATAGATGGCCATGATGGGATCTGGCTCTGCCCAGGATGTGGCTAGTGGGTGCCACCCTGGCAGCATAGCTCCCCCCTGCCCCGGGTCCCCATTGTACTCACAGGCCACCTGGACCTCGGTTTGCCGCTGCAGCAGGGCGCCCATTCGGTTCCGCACGATGCAACGGTAGAAGCCAGCGTGGGTGCGGTCCAGGCTGGTGATCATGTATCTATGGACAGATGAGACAGCCAGTGAGCAAGTTAGGCAGCTGCAGGGGTACAAAGGTTAAACTGGGCTCAGAGGTCAGAGGTTGCCAGGTCACCCTCTTTTGGAATAAGAGTACCAGGGAACTCTTGACTCTCTGGCCATGTCATAGGATCACACAAAGGTCTTTATCAATAAATAGGAGCGTTCCTCCTAAAGCCAATGAGGCTTTTACTCAGTCGCCTGGGAATTAGCCTGCACTTCTCCAAGCACAGAAGGTGCTGCACCCAAATCCTTGACCCTGATCCTAGGGCTGTGTCAGCTCTGTGGGAAGCAGCTTCTCTCCCTCACCTGTGACTCACATGACTGAGAAAGGTGGGGGTATTTTTTTTTTTTTGTCCTTGCACAGGACTGTGCTATAAATATTAGTTGAAATGGATGGAGGTGACAGAGACAGGGAAATTTACATGTTTTCCCAAATGCTCAGTATCATTCCTTCCTTAAAATTACAGACAGCCTCTGATATGGTTTGGCTCTGTGTCCCCACCCAAATCTCATCTTGTAGCTTCCATAATTCCCAAGTGTTGTGGGAGGAACCCGGTGGGAGATAATTGAATTGTGGGAGTGGGTCTTTCCATGTTGTTCTCGTGATAGTGAATAAGTCTCATGATCTGATGGTTTTATGAGGGGGAGTTTCCCCGCACAAGTCCTCTCTCTTTGCCTGCTGCCATCCATGTAAGATGTGACTTGCTCCTCCTTGCCTTCTGCCATGATTGTAAGGGCTCCTCAGCCACATGGAACTGTGAGTCCATTAAACTCTTTCTTTTGTAAATTGCCCAGTCTCAGGTATGTCTTTATCAGCAGCATGAAAACGGACTAATAATATAGCTCCACTGCTGCTTTTGGGCTGGCAGGGTTGGGCAGAGCCTTCTGAACAAGACAGGCCAGTGTTCTGTGGGCTCTGGGGACAGGATGTGGGACTCCAGGCTGGCCCCTTGAAAGCCCACTCCAGAAACACTTGTTACCCACAGAGCAGCAGACTCTGGCATTGGCGGGCAGGCAGTTGGGAGCAGATGTATGTGCACTCACCTGGCTGAGAGGCAAGGAGGAGGCAGGTCAGTGAGAGGAGCTTCTGACAGTGGGACAGGAGTGCATGGAGGGGACTGGGGACCAGGGGCTAGTTCCCCTGGTTCACCCTTGGTGGTCACCTTTACCATCCCTAGGCAATGGTCCCACAGGACCCTCAGAGGAAGAAGGGATGTCCTAGGATGTCTCTCCCCAATTCGTGGGTATTCTAGGGTTTGCCCAGCTGACCTGGTTGACAAGTTCCTTGACGCCTCCCTCTAGGGTATCTCTAGGTGTGCCAACCCTGGGATGCAGCAGCCTTATTCCCAGGAGATGCCAGTTTTGTTTTATTAATAGATGAGATCTGGCTAGGGCCTGTCATCATCATCATCTTTCCAAGAATGAAACAACCACCACCCCTTCCGGAGCACCATCTCTGCATCAGACACTGTGTTAAGTACTTATCATACATTTCTTCATTTCACACAGCAGTTCCCAGCCTATTGAATATCATGAACCAGTAACACTTAAAAAAGTGAGACCAACATGAGACGGTGAACTTCTTGCTTTGCCAAGATTATTAAAACAAACCAACCAGAAGGCAAACAGACAAATAATCAGGCAACAACAACAAAAACATTTAAAAAGGGATAATATTAAAAAGTGCCAGGAAGAGAAAAATCAACAGAAATGGTTAGCATTTAGTTTAAAAAGGACATTTCTGAGATGACAAAAAACCCCTCATCTCAGCATAAAGTCATTTAAAAAACTTTTTTTCTCCTTTATATTAAAAAAAGCTTTTTAAAAAAAGAGATGGGGGTTTTCTATGTTTCTCAGGCTGATCTTGAATTCCTGGGCTCAAGTGAGCCTCCCCCCTCTGCCTCCCAAAGTGCTAGGATTACAAGCGTGAGCTACCGCACCCAGCCAATTTTTAACAGATTTTTAAACTTAAATTTTACACAAAGCCCACTACCCTAGCCTGACTTTTATGAGGGCAGTTGCAAACTGTCATCGGTCAGCATGTGAGAGCCTGTGACTTAATCTCCACACTAACCCTAATAGCACCTTCCTTCTAGAGGTGGAGAAGTTGAGGCTCAGAAACACCTTGTCAGTAACCTGTAAGTTTCACACACTGTAAGAGGCAAAGTCCCATGGAGCCTTTCAGACTCCAAGCCTGACTGTGAAGCTGAGGTCACATCCCAAGGGCCCCACCCTCCATCCTGGGTCCGTGCAGGCCTGACTCACAACTGGCCGTGTGCCAAGTTCACTCCGGCTCTGCAGCATTTTCCAGAACCTTCTGGCTGTCCAAGCCCCTTATCTCTGCCACCGGCTGCAGCTCTTATCTGTCTCTTGCTACTGTGCGCAGCGTGGTGGCGGGGAGACAACAGTGCCCAAGCTCTGGCAAATCTCTCTTCCTCCTTTCACCTCATTTTCAAATCCACCCTCAGCCCTCTCTCCTGCTTGCTTCCCATCTCTCCTGAGGTGAGGGGAGGCCACTGTGGGGGAATCGTCTGGGTCTCTAAAGTGATGGGGTGACCCTAGAGGGGAGATGGAAGAAGAGATGGGCTGGAAAAGCTCTCTGCCTTTGGAAATGGAATCAGATGTTATTAGAAAGCACCAGAGAGAGGAAAAGAAACAGAAATGGCTGATAAACTCATGAAAAGATGCTTGACTTCCTTCATAGTGAAAGAAATTCAAATCAAGACGACAAGACCATGTTTGCCTAACAGATCGTCCAAGATTTTCAGGTGTGGTCAAACCCAGGGTTGGCAGGAGTGGGGAGGAGGGGAAGGCACACCCACAGGACTGCTGGTGGTACTGGAAACTGGCCCAGCCTTTGGGAAAAAGTCTATGAAAATTAGAATATGCCAGCTTTTTGACTCACAGGTTGTGCTCCTGGGAGCTGGCCTTTTATTTATTTATTTCTAATTTTTGAGACAAAGTCTCACTCTTTTGCCCAGGCTGAAGTGCAGTGGCATGATCTTGGCTCACTGCTGCCTCCACCCACCAGCTTCAAGCAATTCTCCTGCCTCAGCCTCCCTAGTAGCTGGAATTATAGGCACCTGCCACCACACCTGGCTAATTTTTGTATTTTTAGTAGAGATGGGGTTTTACCATGTTGGCCAGGCTGGTCTCGAACTCCTGACCTCAGGTGATCCACCCACCTCCGCCTCCCAAAGTGTTGGGATTACAGGCGTGAGCCACCGCTCCCAGCCCGGGAAGCTGGCCTTTTAGATACACTAGCAACTATGTGACAAAAAAAATATGTGCAAGGATGTTCACTGTAGCATTTGCTTGTCATCGCAGAGACAAACAAACAAAAGCTGGAAGCAAACTAAATGTCCATCAAAATGGAATTGGACCAATAAATGATGCGGCAGCCACAGAATGAACACGTGTATGAAAGGAGGTAGGAAGGTGTCCAAGACATACAGAGGATGGAAAGAAAGAGCTGGGGAGGAGGGGAAGGTTCGTGAATAAAAGCACGCGATAGCAAGATGCTAAACAATCTCATAGTTGACTGTTAGGGACAAGAATGATAATATATTCTTATCAGTTGCTGTTCATTATACAGGCTACCAAACCCTTAATGTTTGACATCATACACACTGGTCTAATAAAAATCCCTGCACTCTGGGAGGCAGAGATGGGCAGATCACTTGGAGTTCAAGACCAGCATGGCCAGCATGGCGAAACCCTGTTTCTACTAAATATACAAAAATTAGCCGGGTGTGGTGGTGAACGCCTGTAGTCCCAGCTATTTGGGATGTTGAGGCAGGAGAATCGCTTGAACCCAGGAGGCGGAGGTTGCAGTGAGCTGAAATTGTACCACTGCACTCCAGCCTGGGTGACAACGACTCCATCTCAAAATAATAACAATAATAATAATAATTTAAGTTTGCTGCAAAAATACAAGAGAAAGTATAGAAAAGTGTGACGACATGATGCTATTTGCTAAAAGGCCATTTGGGTAAATTGAAATATTATATATATATATATATATATATATTTCTGAGTATGTGTGTATACCAACACACAAGCACAAACACACACACTTATAACTACACAAACACACTGGGATAGGCATAAAATTCTTTCAAGATGGATACTCCAGAATGTGTTATCTCCCTTTTGGGAGAGTTATCCGGGATGGCGGGGGGGAATCTTCTATTTTTTGATTTTATGTCTTTCTATGCCATCAGACTTTTCTTTATCGTATGCATATATTGCTTTTATTTTAAAAATAAAAAAAAAAGATGCACGTCGTGCACATAATTTAAGCATACATGATAAAAAAGGCGCCAGGGGCTCATTGGATCTGGATTTGTTTGCTGATGTCAGTGAAGCGTGGTGAAATTTAAACTTTAATAAAAGCCTATTTCCTTTTTATTTTATTATTTTTATTTTTTAGAGACAGGGTCTCATTTTGTCACCCAGGCTGCAGTGCAATGGCGAGATCCTAGCTCACTGTAACTTCAAACTCGTGGGCTTAAGCGATCCTACTGCCTCAGCCTTTCAAGTATCAAGGACTATGTCTATTTGCTTCAGCCAGGAATCCCCAGGTCCCAGTTACCGCCTAATTAGGGCCACAAGGAAGGCCCATGGGCTGCTGGCCCCTCCCCTCCCCCAGGCTGCTCTCTGTCCCCCTCTGCGGTTGAGGGCAGGTACTCCCTGCCCCAGCAGTGCGGGTGCAGCCTCTCTCCCACTCCTCCGCCTCCGTCTCTTTGGGCTGTCTCTTTAGTGCTCCCTGCCTGGGAGACCTATTTCTGGCTTGTAGGCAACATTATTTAAAGTAACAGTTCCGCCCACTGCCTTTCCTACCAGGGAAACCCACTTCACTCCACCCAAATTGTAGCTCTCCTCTCCCTGCCTCCCAGGCGGGTGGAAGAGGCATTTGGCCAGCTTCTCGGTTTGCGAGTCCAGCGCACTGTAAGCATCTCCGATAATGACAGTAACAGCACTCATTATCCCCATCGCGTTCCCTCCTGGGCCACCAAGACACACTCAGCCCACAGCTCTGCCTGCCCCACTCACCCGTAGCTGCCAGCCCAGCAAGAAACTGGCTGAGTCCAGCCCCATCCAGGTCACCCCGGGGGCGGGGGATGGATGAAATGGCTCCTGGAGGAGCAGCAGGACCGGAGCTGAAGGGTCCACACCCGGTCCACTCAAGAGGAAGTGCAGCGTTGGAGAAAGCACCAGGACTTCCACATCAGGGGGACTTACACTTGACTTTCACTTCTGTTCTTTCTTAGATGTGTGGCCCAGGCAAGTTATGGGACCTTGCAAGCCTCAGTTTCCCTGTCTGTAAAACGGGAATAATGATGGCCAACTTTGATGTGAGCATCCAGAGAGGCCGTGGATACAAATGCCTGCACAAATGCTTGCCAAGTGAGGGGGTAAATGTAAGAGCCATTGGCGGGGAGGCTCAGAGAGGAGGACTAAGAGGGTGAGGCAGGGTCTTCCCCCTAGAGTGGGGATCCTCTAGGGGCTTCAGCCAAGCACTAGGGGAGCATGGAGTCCCCCGCCGGGCACATTCCTTGGCTTCTGACCCCCAACCTCCCAGTCACCTCCATGTGCCTCCTTGAGGTGGAAGAGCAGGAATCTGTCTCCTCCAGGGATGAGGAACAGTGACTGTGGCTGGGTGACCTGCAACCTCACTTTCTATTCAATGAGGAAGAGCTGCAGGGGTGTGGCCTCTGGGAGCTAGTGCACACCTGGATTCACTCAGCCCTAGGTCCTTTCAAAGGACCGCTCTTTATTTACTTATTATAGGAAATATATTCACAATTCAAAATTCAAAGAAAAGAAAAAGCACACAGCAAAACAGCTCTCCCACCCTTGTCCCCCAGCTGCCCTGTCATCCTGATCCCCAACACACACAGGTAGGAAACGACTGTCATTAGTTTCCTATCTTTTCAGAACTTTTTTATGCAAATGCAAGCAAATACGCATTTAGAATCCCTCCCCATTATAAACAGGAGACAAGGTTCCTGTACGCACTGTTCTGCTCCTTGCTTTGTGCAAGTGACAATGTATCAAAAATCTTGCCATAGCTGTGCATGGAGCTTCCTCGGGCTTTTTGACAGCTGCAGAGTATTGAGGAATCTTCTGGGTGGAGGAAGATTTGCTTTCTCCCAGTTCAGTGGTCAAAAGGAGCAGGCGGTGGAGAGAGCACCTCAGGGGCTGGGCTTGGGGCTGGGGGCAGAAAGAGGGCAGTGAAGGAAGATACGCCAAGAATCCACACCCGTTCTCGTCATCCCCATCACAGATTGTCCTGATTTTAATCTGGCAGGACCCTGTGGCTCAGTCCACTCTTCGAAGATGAAGAGATGAGCTCAGGGTGGAGGGTGCAAGACAATAGTGGGAGGAAGAACCAGGACAGATAATTGGATTTTTAGAGACAAGAGAGGAGCAGGGGGGAAAATAACTGCCTAACAAATGTGGCATCTTCTCCAGCACACGAGGAAACACACGATGCCCTTTTTGGTTCGAGTCCTTGAGTGTCACAGTTGATATTTAAAATGATTCTTACTCATATTAAATAAGATATTTCAATTCCACGAAGCTGTCAGGAGCTGATGCGGACACCAGAAATAATAGGCACACTCTCCTTGTATTGTCCTCGTTAATAAATCAGACGCCTGGAGATGCACGCGGTGATGCTCCCGTGGCGGAAGGGGGTGTGTGTGAGTGCACATGTGCACACTTGTGCACATACATGGAGCACACTCATGCATACCCACCACGGTACAATGCACACTCATGCATGCCGTGCTACGCACACACACGCAAACTCAGGCAATCCACCTCCCTGCAAACTCATACATGACTGTGCACACACATGTTCAGACAACGCCTCCTCTCCTCAAGTGAACTGTGCTCAGGTAGAGAAGGCAGGTGGGTCACCATGTCCACTGGGGGTCAGGGGACCCCGTGTGCCTCCTGCCTGCAGGTGTCACCCCAGATGTCTGAGGCCAACACAAGTTCCAGGGACAGCAGTGAGCCACGGAGCTCGAGAACCCAGATCTCCTTCCCTCTCCCCATGGACTTTTGGGCAGCAGGCAGGACAGGCAGCAAGTGCTGAGCGTGTGCGCGCGTGTGTGTGTGTGTGTGTGTGTGTGTGTGTTTGGCGTGTGTCCTCAGACACCTGTGAGCACACACTGGGCCTGTTCCTGCAGCAGGAAGGCTTAGGTAGTACTCGAGGACCTGGCCACTGGACTGTGGCCTTCTAGAAAAGGACTGACTCTATGTTTGTGGGTTTGCTTTAGCAAAGTTTCTTCAGGAAATCAGGCAAAACTCTGTCCAGGGTGATCAAAAGGGCAAATGACATGTACCAGGTAATAAATAAGAACAATATACCCTTATACAATTAACCTAATAACTATTATTATTATAATAAATGTCACTGTTCTAAGGACTTTATATTTTTTAATCACCTTGCTGTAATTTTATTTTATTTTTTAAGGTTTTATTTTTATTTATTTATTTTTGAGACAGAGTCTTGCTCCGTCGCCCAGGCTGGAGTGCAATGGCGCAATCTTGGCTCACTGCAACCTCCGTCTCCTGGGTTCAAGCAATTCTCCTGCCTCAGCCTCCCAAGTAGCTGGGATTATAGGCACCTGCCACCATGCCTGGCTAATTTTTAGTATTTTTAGTAAAGACAGGGTTTTTCCATGTTGGCCAGGCTGATCTTGAACTCCTGACCTCAGGTGATCCAGCTCCCTTGGCCTTCCAAAGGGCTGGGATTACAAGCTTGAGCCACTGTACCTGACCTAAGTTTTATTTTCTTTATCATCACCCAGGTATTAAGCCTGGTACCCAATAGTTATTTTTTTTCTGCTTCTCTCCCTCTAGGACTTTAACGTATCCCCTCATCTGATCCTCACAATACTGCAGAGGCAGTGCTACTATAAACCTCGGTTCACAGATGAGAAAAATGGGGCCCAGAGAGATAAAGTGACTTACCCCAGGCCACACAGCTAAGTACCTAGAATGCTAGGACAGTCTAGCACATTGACAGCATGAACCTCAAGGGGATATGTATCCGATGGCTTGGGGTCTCTCATTCCTGGGGTATGAAGAGGGCAGTTTGGCTGTCTACCGCCTCCTGCTTCACTCAGAGGCAGAGGTATTTCTGGGCAGGGCCTAAACTTTGATCTGGGCCATGTTTATCAAAAATTGTTGCTAAGTGCTGGCCAGTCTAGTACACTGGAGGCCCAGGAAGAAGGAGCTGGATGGCTTGGGCAGCCCCTTTAGTGGGTCTTTTGACTGTGGAAGGAGAGGCTCAGGCATGGAAGGGGTTGAGGCAAACAGAGCTCAACTGTTCCGTATGATCAAGTGGCTGTAATGTTGAATTTCCCTTCTGGTAGCCGCCCTAAGGATCTGCTGGGGGTGAGTGGGGGTGAAAATGAGAGACAGAGAGAGAGAGAGAGAGAGAGAGTGCCAGAGTGAGTCAGAGAGACAGAGAGATCTAGGGAGAAAGAGAGAGACAGGGAGGCTGAGACGGAGAGACACACACACAGAGAAACAGAGTCAGAGAGAGACAAAGAGAGACAGGGGACAGAGACAGAGAGGTAACGCCCTCTCACCGTGTAGGACTCGGCCAGAGGCCGGGTAGTGGCAGCAGGCTGGCTGCGGAGGGTGATGTCAGCTGCACCTCGCGGTGAGGACTGGCAGGGCACCTCAGGAACAGCAATGTCTGTTTTTCTATTTTAAGCGGTTTCCGTCCTGTGCTGTAATTCCCCTCCCACATCTTCGGTGAGGGTCGGTGACAGGCACAGCGTGTTCTGTGGATGGTGCTTGGTGAAGGATGCTGTGCTCTTGGCTGGGGTGCTAGGGGACTGCCATTTGAAGGGGAGGCAGCGGCCTCAGGAGGGGAAGGGTTGGGGGAAGATCCAGAATTGGTTCTGGAACAGGCACTGGGAGAGGACAGGCAAGTCCAGGCGAGCTGAGCATGGGGTTCCAGAATCCTTGGAAGGCAGGGGAGGGTCCTGGACTTGTCCCCTCCCAGAGGACAGACACTGGGATAGGGAAGGATTCTGTGTCCCTCGGAGGAGGGCAGACTCGGGCACAGTGTGTTCCCCCTGCCTTCTAGGGAACCATAGGGTGGAGGGGGGTACCTGCAGCGGACAGAACAGGGAGGAAACTCTGACTCTGACATGACGGTTAATTTTAGGTGTCAACTTGACTGGGCCGCGGGACACCTGCCCAGACAGCTGGTAAAGGATGGTCTGGGTGTGTCTGTGAGGGTGTTTCTAGAAGAGATCAGTATTTGGATCAGCAGATGGAGTAAAGAAGAGAGAGACAGGGAGACAGAGACAGAGAAAGAGAGAGACAAAAGGACAGGGGACAGAGACAGAGCGATGAAAACCCTCTCCCCTCGCAGGACGTAGCTGGAGCCGTCACCAACGCGGGAGGGAACCATCCAATCCACTGAGGGCTTGGATGGCACAAAAAGGCGGAGGAAGGTGGAATGTGCTGTCTTGGGAGGAGACGCCCGTCTTCTCCTGCCCTTGGACGTGGGTCTCCTGGTTCCTGGCCTTCAGACTCTAGGATTTACACCCATGGGCTCTTGGTCTCCAGGTCTTTGGGCCCAGACTGAATTACAGCACTGGCTTTCTTGGGTCTCCAGCTTGCAGGCGGCAGTTCGTGTTCTTGGCCGGCCTCCACAACCATATGGGCCAAGTCCCATAATGAACCTAATGCATCTGTCTCTCTCCCATTGGTTCTGCTTCTCTGCAGAACCCCGACTAATACACTGACCATAGAATATGGGAGATAGGCCGGGTGTGGTGGCTCATGCCTGTAATCCCAGCACTTTGGGAGGCTGAGGCAGGAGGATCACCTGCGGTCAGGAATTCAAGACCAGCCTGGCCAACATGGTGAAATCCCATCTCTACTATAAACACAAAAATTAGTGGGGCATGGTGGCATGTGCCTGGAAGCCTAGCTGTTCAAGGGGCTGAGGCGGGATAATCTCTTGAACCAGGCAGGTGGAGATTGCAGTGAGCCAAGATCACGTC
>NW_012098097.1:6168298-6184352 GCF_000951045.1 Mandrillus leucophaeus
CTGCCTCAGCCTCCCAAAGTGCTGGGATTCTAGGCATGAGCCACTGCACCTAGCCAGATAGAATGTTTTATTACTAGGAGCAGAAAGGAATGAAAAACTGCAGAAGACAAGCCCTGTCCAGGGTATAAGGAGTTAAAACTCAGGTTTCAATTTAAATGGCTGGGAAAAAAGAAATGCTGAGATTTGGGGGAGGCGGTGTGGTTATTTTATATTTTTTTTAAGAAACAAGAAAACAGAAAAGCAAAATGAGAGGAGCATCTCCTCTCACCTGGATTACAATTGTGCTTTAGAATTTCCTCACCGCTCCCTGCTCCTCCGGCTCGTGGGGGGGAAAGCTTCGCCACCTAGCTCCCCCTCCCGGGGTTGGGGAGGACTCCTTTGTCCCGGGCTCCTGGCACCGGGCTGAAATTCTTTGTGATTCTTTTCATGCCAAGGTGGATCAGAAAGAAACCAAATTAAAACAAACTGATAAAGAGGCTGCATGGAAACCAGGCTTTAGGGAACCAAGGGGCTGGGGCTCCGTGGCCCAATCATGGTGGGCAGCCAGAGCAGCCTCATGGATCCACTTCTCCAGGCTCACTCCAGCCTCCCAGGTGTGCAGGGGAGACTCAATGGCTTCTCAAACTGGGAGAAGCAGCCTCCTAATAAGACCTGCTGAATGCACAGTGGTGCTGGCTGAGGAGCCTCTTCCCTCACAGTGAAGGGGTTCCCTGATGTGAGAGGCCTCACTTGTTTGGGGGAAGCAGGACACTGGGGCATCCAGGGGCATATTCGTTTCTCAGGGCTGCTGTAACAAAGCACGATGGCCTGGGTGCCTTAAAACAACAGAAATTTCTTCTCCCACAGCCCTGGCTGCCAGGTGTCTGAGTCAAGCTCAGCAGCACCATGTCCCCCATGAAGGCTCCCAGAGAGAATCCTTCCTGCTTCCTTCGGCTCTGGGGGCCCCAGGTGTTCCTTGGCTTGCAGTCACATCACTCCAATCTCTGCCTCTGCCTTCACTTAGTGTTCTCTTCTCTGGGTTTCTCTCCTCCCTCACTTTTCTTTCTTAATAGAGATGGGATCTTGCTATGTTTTCCAGGCTGGTCTTGAACTCCTGGGCTCAAATGATCCTCTTTTTTTGGCCTCCCAAAGTGCCGCGATTATAGCCATGAGCCATTGTGCCTGACCTCTCCTGTCTTCTTAAAAGGACCCCATCATATTGGATTTGGGGACTACCTAGTCTAGTATGACCTCACCTGAACTAATTAGCTCTGCAATGACCTTATTTACAAATAAGGTCACACTCTGAGGCACTAGGGGTTAGGACATCAACATATATTTTTGAAGGAGACACAATTCAACCCATAACAGCTGAGGCTTACTCTGTGGGGTGACTTAGAGATGGGTGGGACTTGGGAGGGCGTGCATGTGGGGAGAGGTGGGGGCTGGGCCTCTCTATCTCCTTCCTGAGGGTGGGAAGGTTTAGGTAAGTGCAGGTGTTGATGGAGGCTGAGGGGGCGAGGGAAGGAAAGGAGGAGATGCTGTCCAGTGCAGATCCTGAGGGGAAGGCAAGGATGGTTGAAGAGTGCCAGGCATGATAAGTAGATGTCAGAGACAGAGATTCCTAAGACATTGACTGTGGTGTTAGCCAGAGAAAGAGCCTGGCTGGGATAATGGGGAGGCTGGACTTCATGGCTGGGCCAGTGCCCACCGGGCCTTGTGGGCTGGGCTGAGGAGTTTGGGCCTTTTCCTGAGGATAGTGGAAATATGTTGAGGGTATTAACCAAGGCTATAAAACAGCTTAGCAAACTACAGTCACGGGCCAAATCTACAGCCACAGCCTCTACAATAGGTGTACCAGGAAGAAAGAGTTCATATATTTTTAGCAAAATGTAACAATATCAAGAGTAATGTTAATGTCAGATGAAAATTATATGATATTCAAATTTCTGCATCCATAAATAGTTTTACTGGGACACAGCCATGCGCATTTGTGGACGCAGCATCTGCAGCTGCTCTCCTGCTGAACAGGCAGAGTTGAAGGTTGCCATAAACTGTGTGGCCTGTGAACCCTCAAACATTCACTGTCTGTCCTGGACCAGAAAATACTTGCCAACTCCTGGTGCAAAATAGGCAGGTTTACATGTGTACAAAGGTCACTCTGACTGCAGACTGGAGAGGGAACTGGAGTTGGTCAAGGCTAAAGGGTTGGAAGCCAATTCGGCCTTTGCCATAGACTGGGGAGAGGTGATGGGGATGACTGTGTACAATGGTGCTGGGGGGCCAGGGGACATGGAAAGGTGTCACTGGTGCTAGCATGAGGGGGCACCTGATGGCCTGGGGTGGGCGGCGGTTTCAGTGGGCACAGCTGGCGAGGAGAGGAGGGGTCTGGACAGGTGGAGAATGCAAAGTTGTGTGCTAAAAAGAGGAGGTGGTTCCTGGCAAGAAAGGGAATGTGGGGCAGAGGGAGGTCTGTAGGAGGGACTTTGGTTTTTAAAGATGTGAGACTTGAGCACGTTAAACATTGGGGGTGGGGAACAGTTAGGAGAAGTAGAGGCTGAGAGCAGTGACTCACACCTGTAATCCCATCACTTTGGGAAGCCAAGGCAGGGGGAGGGCTCGAGTCCTAGAGTTTGAGACCAGCCTGGGCAACATAGCAAGAACCCATCTCTACCAAAAAACAGAACAATTAGCCAGGCGTAGTGGCATGTGCTTGTAGTCCCAGCTACTTGGGAGGCTGAGGAAGGAGGATTGCTTGAGACCAGGAGTTGGAGGCTGCAGTAAGCTATGATTGCATCACTGTACTCCAGCCTGGGTGACAGAGTGAGACTCTGCCTCTAAAAAAAAAAAAAAGGAGAGGCAGAAAGAGAGGACAAGTGATGGAGTCAGCAGCCAGTTCCTGAGGGTCTGGGGTCCTGTACCCAGTGGAGTGCAGTCCCTGGCAGAAGGAGAGGCCTGGTGGGGCAGAGTTAACTGAGGCAGGGTGGCAGGAAGTGGGAGAAATGAATTCCTTACAATTCTCCTACTTCCTCGGGGAAGGGAGCAGTGAAGGGAGGGGCGGTGGGCTGGCTGTTCAAAACAGCAGCTGTGGAGGATGAGTAAGCTGACTGGGGAAACTGCGGGAAGGCGCAGGCAAGGGCAGTAGCTTGACTTTGTTTTTTTTGCTGTTTTTTTTTTTTTTTTTGAGACGGACTCTCACTCTGTTGCCCAGGCTGGAGTGCAATGCCACGATCTCAGCTCACTGCAACCTTTGCCTCCCAGATACAAGCAATTCTCATGCCTCAGTCTCCCGAGACGCTGGGAATACAGGCATGCACCACCATGCCCGGCTAATTTTTGTATTTTTAGTAGAGATGGGGTTTCACCATGTTGGCCAGGCTGGTCTCGAACTCCTGACCTCAGGTGATCCACCCGCTTTGGCCTCCCAAAGTGCTGGGATTACAGGTGTGAGCCACTGCGCCCGGCCAGTACCTTGACTTTGTACAGGTGCTGTCTACACAGGTGGCTGGCTTTCTTCAGCAGGGCTCAGTAGCCTTATGGAAGGAGCAAGGTGGGTTGAAAGCTGGGCTGACCCAAGGCTGGGGCTCTTCCAGGAAGCTGTGACAGATGGACCCCAATGCCAGGGGGCTGAAGACACTGACAAGAGGGAGGCTGAGATGGTGATGACGGGGTCCACTGGCTGGGGAAGCAGGTTCAGCCAGCAGGGAACTGACAGATGGGGCGGGAGGGCCAGGGCAAGAGGTGGAAGGCGTTCCACAGCCCTCCTGCTCACAGCGAGGTGTGGGCACCAGCCACAGGAGCACCACCTGGGAGTGGGTCAGAAATGCAGAATCTTAGGCCCCACCCTAGACCTGCTGATCAGAATATTCGTTTACGGTGTTCCCAGGGTAAGTCCTTGCACACAAACTCGACGATGCTCTGTGATGAGATGGAGACACAGGTGTGAGGGAGATGGGTGGTCAGAATCAAGGCTTCAAATGGGAAACGGGTCTAGGTGATGACGGAGGTCAGGGTGCCGCCTCATCAGTCCTCAGTTTCCCCGTCTGCGAGCTGACTTTGATCACAGTCTGTGAAAAGGCTGATCATAGCCTCAAAGACTCATAGTCTTTAAGAACCTTGGCTGTGGCTTCAGACAACCCTTTACTCTGGTCCCAGTTCTATCACTCACTGAGCACGTGACCTCAGACAAGGGATGGAATCTCATTATACCTCGGATACTCCATCTGTGTAACGGGCAAAGTAAGAATGGCTGTCTTTTTTCTTTTTTTTTTTTTTTTTGAGATGGAGGCTCGCTCTGTCGCCCAGGCTGGAGTGCAGTGGCGCGATCTCGGCTCACTGCAAGCTCCGCCTCCCGGGTTCACGCCATTCTCCTGCCTCAGCCTCCCCAGTAGCTGGGACTACAGGCGCCCGCTACCACGCCCGGCTAATTTTTGTATTTTCAGTAGAGACGGGGTTTCACCGTGTTAGCCAGGATGGTCTTGATCTCCTGACCTCGTGATCCGCCCGCCCCGGCCTCCCAAAGTGCTGGGATTACAGGCGTGAGCCACTGTGTGTGGCCAAGATGGCTGTCTTATAGAAAATACAAGTTCAGGCAGCTCGCTGTAAGGCTTGTTTTCAAACACACATTTGTTCCACTGAGATTGATATATTAGAGAACGATATGAGCATCTGTGGATTTTGCATTTGCTATGCACAGTTTTGTCTGCAAGAAGCAGGAGTCAGTACAGAAAACTGCACCCAGCTGAGGTGGGATGCACAGTTGTGCACAAAATGCACATGGCTCTGGGGTCCTCAGCTCACTGCAAATGTTACTCACCCACACCTGGTGTTACAATTTTTTTTTTTTTTAAATTTCTGACAACCTTCCTTCTACCACTTCATAGTAAGTCATAAGCTGCACCCCTTCTGACACCCACTTCCGCAAGCAGACTGGGAGCCTTTTCCAAGGCAAAGTGTCATAAGTATTATAGTAGTTATTATGCATTTCTTAACCGCTTAATATGTGTAAAATTGTGCAATCGTCTTCATTAAGTTCCTTTCTTTTTTAACGTGTCGCTAATGAAGTTTTTGCATGTTGCTGCCCCCACTCCATTTCCCCCATAAGCCCTTTGGTTTTTACTGCACAGTTTGGCATAGCATGGTGATTTCTACAAACGTATCCATCACACAGTAGCAGAACTGACGGCAAAGTGCTTAGCACGGCGCTTGACATTTGGTAAGCAGTCACAAAATGCGTCCTTATGCAGTTTCCCACTGTTATGAATCATTCTACCCATACTGGAGTGCCTACAACGAGCCAGACACTGTGTTAGGCTCTGGAAATTAGCAGTAACAATGACAACAACTAGAGTAATAGCAATACCCTTGTCTCCATGTACTGCGGTACCAGCAGTTGCTTGCGTTTAGATGAAAACGTTACTGTTGCTGCCACGCTCTGCTTAGAAATGCACTGTTCCCCAGCTCTACTTGGAGTCCATTCATTTCCTGTTCCTACCCACCAAGACAATAGTGGTCACTTCCCTGGAGGCGAGAGGAAAGGAGTTAAACACGAGGCCTTTCAGCATCTCCAAATCCCAGGGACCTTAAGGGAATGAAGACTTGGTCATCTTTGGGGAGGAATGACTTTGTCAAGCTAATTAATACTAAGGTTGGAGGGGGGTAAGGGGATTGGAAGCATTAACTCGGAGGGGGGTTCCAGGTAGGGAATAGGTGAGTTGTGATGGCATGAACCCTGCCAAGCACCACCCAGATGGCCAGAGCTTCCTGTCCTGCTGAGTCCTGCTCTCTGGGCTTCACCAGCCTCTGGGTTTCCTGAGACCAGATGTTCTGGGATTACTGGATGTTGATAAGGCTGGAGGATGAGCCACAGTCTCCAGGTCGTTCCCTATAACATGCTTGGTAGGTCAAAGGATGCTGGAAAGAGGCCGCCCTGTCTGCCCGCAGTGTCTGCTGTTGGCAGCCCTGCCTGAAGGTCAGCATTGACCCTCTGTATCTGTGGCAAGGCTTCAGGTGTGGCTGAGGCTCTCCGCTCTGGGATCTATATCTATACTTATGCCCTCCGCTATATCATCAATGTCTATTTCAACCTAGGTAGAGTAGCCGACTTTAATTTGGCCAACAAAAAAGTGAAACAACAAAAGCAAAAAAATCTGTCATGCAGATTTTCTTTTCTTTCTTAAAAAGGACATTTTTAACATCAAAAGAGGACAAAACACACAGAATTTTATGCAAAGAGTGGATTTAGCACTATGAGAACCTGCCACGTAGCCCTGGTTTCGACTAGTTCACAGCAGACTTCTTACAACGCCACCCCGGCCTTCCTCTGCTACTGAGCACCAGAGCTTGAGACCTGTGCCCTCTCTCAGAGCCTCCCTGCTCTCTGGGGTTGCGTCCTGACTTTTTCGGTGGCCTGTCTTGACTTCCCTAGCAAGGCTGCAAGCTCCGCCTGTTCTTGGAGTGCCCCTGGTACCTGACACTTTATCTAAACTCACAGTGGGTGATCAAGAAGCCGGGGCAGGCGTGCTGCTTGCAGGGCTGGAGGGCACCCCGCTAAAGCACAGCACAAAGGCATCCCAAGTCAAACCACTCGGCTTTGCTCTGCCCAAGGAGCTCTGCTCTAAGGGATGGCAGGCACAGGTGGAGAAGGAGGGAGGGTTTTTGATTGCGTATTTCACTTGCTGTGTGACGTTAGGCAAGCTGCCTAATCTCTCTGTGCCTCCATTTCCTCATCTATAAAATAGGGGTAGTAACAATAGGTACTAATATGGGCCAGGCAGTGTTTCATTTTGTTGTTGTTGTTGTTTTGTGTTTTTTTTTTTTTTTGAGATAGGTTTTTGTACCCGGGCTGGAGTGCAGTGGGGTGATCTCTAGTTCACTGCAGCCTCGACCTCCTGGGTTCAAGTGATCCCCCCAAGTAGCTGGGGCTACAGGCATGCACCATCACACCTGGCTAATTTTTGTATTATTACTATTATTATTTTTAAGAGACAGGGTTCTGCCATGTTGCCCAGGCTGGTCTCAAACCCCTGAGCTCAAATGATCCATCCACCTTGACCTCCTAACATGCTAGGATTACAGGCATGAATAACCACACCTGGCCCCAGGCAGTGTTTTAAGCATTTCACATGTGATAATGCATTTACTCCTTATTAACCACCCTACGAGGTTAGAATTAATAATATCCAAATGTGGCAGATAAAAAAGATCAGGAAACCAAGGAACAAAGATGTTAAGGAACTTGCCCCAGTTCAGATGGCCAGTAGTTGGCAGAGCCCCAGTGGGCTTCTAGATGTTGTGCTCTTAACCACCCTACTATAGCCCCTACCTGAATGTCCAGTGTGAGGATTAAATGAGAAATGCATGTAGTGTGCTTAGGACACGGGCTGGCATAAAGCTTATAGTAAGCAATCTTTAAGAGTTAGCTGTTGCTGTTATTGTTAGTGTTATTATTACTCCTTCATCTGTCCTTGTTCTCAGCACCCTCTAACAGCGCCCTGACACTGGCCCAATATATACTTATCTAGGACAAGCCCTGGCCCAGCAAAGCAGCCTGGGGACCTTCAGTCCCAGGTGTCAGAAGCTGTGACCCTGGCTGCTGGGAGCCTTATGCCCCAGAGCCAACTCCTCTCTCTTTCTTTTCTGTTTTTTGGCTTTCTCTTCTTCTTTCTTTCTTTTTTCTTTTCTTTTTTTTTTTTTTTTGAGACAGGGTCTTCCTATCACCCAGGCTGGAGTGCAGTGGCACGATCACGGCTCACTGCAGCCTTGACTGTCTGGGCTCAAGCGATTCTCCCACCTCAACCTCCCAAGGAGCTGGGACTACAGGTGCGCACCACTATGCCCAGCTTTTTTATTTTTAGTAGAAACAAGGTCTCACTATGTTGCACAGGTCTCTCTGCTTGCAAGTGTGAGCCACTGCGCCTGGCCCCTCTCTCTGCCTCTCTCAACATCTGCTCAGATCACAGGCTGCAGATCCCAGACTCAATCCTACCAGCTCTGAGCTTTCTGCTCTTTGTCCTGCATGACTCAGTTCCAATCCTTGCCCAGTCTCTCTGGGTTTTCCAAAGTCACCCTTGTGGGTGCCTTCAGAAATACCAAGTGGGAGAATTGGACCAGAACCGTGCTAATGAAGCCCTGGGGACCCGCCTGCGAGCTGCTATCTGGAAAAGGCGATCGGTGTAGGCTTTGGGGTAACGGCAGGATCTGAGAGGAGGCCAGAAGGGGACTAAGAAGCATGGCTCTGATACTTTACAGCGACCCCCATCAGGATGTGGAGTCCATTTCCCCACTCCCGAAATCTGGGCCGGCTTCATGACTTGCTTTCACTGACAGAATGTGGTCCTTACAGCTTCTACATTCACCCTCTAGGATCATGGCCCCAACACCATGGTGGCCCACTATGCCACCAAGGAGGAGAAACCACGTGGAGAAAGAGATCCCGCACCCAGCTGTCCCTACCAAGCCCAGCCCAAGCTGACTGCCAGATGGGCACAACTTCATGGCGAGCCCAGGAGAGACCAGGGGGAATAATAATCCTGGTTGTTTCAGCCGAGTGCTGAGTTGGTTTCCTAAGCAGCAGTAGGTAGCTGACCAGAGTAGCTATCTGTGCCCCGGCCGGCACGCTCCTGCAGGCAGGACCTCACTCTGCACTCCGGGGGCCCGTGGTGTTTGAGTGCCCCAGTGGCCGGAGCCTGTGGATGTGCTGTGGGTTGGCCTCCAGGGACTGGGCGCCATCTCCCCTGGGAAGACTGTCTCTCTTAGTCACTAGTCTTCATTCTGCAGAGAGAACGGCCTGTTCCTTCTCCAGCTGTGAGCCCACCAGTGTCTGGAACCCCCTACCTATGCATTCTGTTCATCTTGAGCCGCAGAACACACCAGCATCTCTCAGCCCCCAGGGGCTGCCGGTTAGAGCCAAAACCCCTATTTTCAAACCCCCTCCCAGGAGGAGTCTCTGACACCCCAGGGCCCTTGGGCGACCCTGGGAGAAGACTGGACTGGGGAGTCAGAAACCCCAGCTCTCCTGCCAAGTGGGCCACTGCAGAGATTCCTCTTCAAGGGGATGAAGACACAGGGGAGAGTTACCTGCACCCTCCCACACTGAGGAATCCTATGAATGGGCCCAAGGGAGAGCTCCGCGGGGGAGGGGGAGTCAGGCGCCACGGCAGCCCCCAGGAAGCAGGGGTCATTACCAACTCCCCAGGCGTCTGTCTAGACCGTTTGCCTGCCTGAACGCATAACTGAGTCAAGATCTAATTAGTTTCTGTGTCCTGGCTGAGAGCCAAGGCCGGGCGGGCGCAGGAGGACCTGGGAGCCGGTGGAAAGCAGGAGACTCTCAGGGTAAGCGGGTCTCCAGCCTTTTTCAGTGTGCGGAAAAAGAAGGAACTCTCATTTCCACGCACTGAACTACCCCAGATAAAAAACATCTGTGCCTCCGATGGAGACCACCCCTCCCCTCCGCAAGGACTGTGGGCCACACACGGCCTGCGCCCATGTCTGTGCACCAGTTACCCGGGATTCAGGCCAGATTCACCTATGTCAATCTCATGTGATGAATGATCAAACCCTTCCTAATTTGCATGTTAAATTTCCTTGTGGTGGAAATAAATAGCCTCAGTTCATCAGAGAAGAGCTTTCCTCGGGAGCCTTTCATTAAAGGCGGCGGCGAGTGCTTCATTTGCATGTTCTGTGCGGCACATTGGGGAGTCTGGGCGGATGTGGCCAGCGGCGCCCCAGGGCTGCCGGGATGGGCCATGGAAAATGCATCCGTTGCTGGGAAGTGGGAGGAGATGACGGGAAGAAGTGAGGGTGTGGCTGTGTGTGCGCACCTGTGCGTTCCAGACGTGCAGAGGAGGCGGTGGCAGGTCCACATCCCTAGCTCCTGCCTAATTTGCAGTGTGATCCTGGCCTTGTCACTTTACCTCTCTGGGACTCAGTTTCTGTATCTATCAAATGGGAAGCATTAAGAGTTTTGTATTAAGTAAAAGCAAAGCAATAGGTGTTTTGTATCCTCACAGCCCTCCTTGTGAGAAGTAAATGCATTAACACTAATGAAGGCACATTGTGCACGGCTGTGTGTGGGGTCATGCTCTGTGGACCATGGATGGAGGTGCAGAGCTGTGCATGGGCACACAGGGTGCCTTTGAGAGACAGCAGCGCCTCCCTGCCTGCCCCAGCTTCAGAGAGCTCCACAGCTTCATGGAAATGTCCTCCCCGTCCCACCTACAGCTCTCTGTGGGTGGTGACGCCCTGTGTGATCCTGCAATCAAACAGGGACATTGAGGGAACTGGGCAAACATCCCGTCAGAAGAGAGAGGTGAGGACAGAACCTGTGACCTGGGGTGCTGGGCCTGGCAATGTTCCCATCCCTGACACGCGAGTCCCTCTTCTGTTCCCAGGTGCCCAGCCTGACCAGGGAAATGACACTGAGTGAAAATGATGTTGGCGCCTTTGCCTCTGATCACGCCAGGATGCCGAGGAGCCCAGTGAGATCCAAGCGGCACGGAGACTCAGGGGGCCTGGGTCTGAATTCTAATTCTGATATGAACTCATGCCGTGTCCCCAAGAAGTCATTTCCACTCAGGGCCACCATGTCCCCGCTGTAAGACAGGGCTTGTCCCAGATGCCAGCTGAGGTGTTCCGTGGCTGCGTGACTCTCTCATAGCTCCTATCTCCCCTGCCTGCCCCCTGCACCAGTGCCCTCAGCCCAGATCCAGCGAGGCCACACCCACCATCCATCTCCAGCTTCCTCGGGAACGGGGGACTCATTTTCTCCCCAAGCCAGGACCTGTTAACGGAGACTGTGAGGAAACAGGTTGCTATGGAAACCAAGCCAGCCACGGTTTGAGAGACTTTTGCATGTTTTTTCCGCCTTTCCCCTTACACTTTGAACTTATTAGTCTTAATTGACATAATTATCGCAAGGTCGTCAACCTGATGCATGAGGAGCAGCTGTGCCTCTCGCTGCCCAGCACCAGCCCTGACCCTCGGGGATGCTCCCTGCCGCCTCTGTCCCTCCCATCTGCCACTACCCTGGCTTTCCCTGCTACTGACTAGCAAATCCTGAGGCCGCACGCGGGCCCCGTATGTCAGGAAGAACCTGTCCTAAAGCAGGAGGGGGCTCTCAGGCCAGGGTGGATGGATGGACGGCATGTAGGACCACGTGCATCCGTGGGAAGCAGGTCATAAGGAGCACCACCCCGTGTCCTCTTGCACCAGTATCCTCAACCTCTCGGCCAATGGTTTTAGCAGGACTGATCAGAGGAGGCTGGAGTGAATCACTCTTTCCGAGCCTCTGACTTTTCTGTGCAGTGGAGGTGTTATACCTGCCCCAGGCTGAGGATCCAACAGATAGCATCAAGGAAGGTGGCCCGTGCAGCAGGAAGCGCCTTCTACTTGAATTGTTATGAGAAAGGGGGCTGGAGGGACCCCCAAGAGGGAGCGAAGGGTGGCCAGCCAGCTCTTCATCCCTTCCTTCCATGCCAGGCCCCTGACCCCATGTGCCAGGGCAACTACGCATGGAAGGGCAGCTCGGTTCCAGCTGGGAGAGTCCGGGGGATGCCAGCGCCTCACTCTAGGTCATGGTTCTCAATGGGGCTGCTGTTGCCCCAGGGCACAGGTGGCAGCATCTGAAGACATTTTTGGTTGTCACATCCAGAGGGTGTCTATTGGGATCTAGGGGTTATAGATTAGGGCTGCCTCTTAACACCTTACATCACACAGGACAGACCCCCGCCCTCCAACAAAGAAGTTTCCATTCCCCAATGTGAGCAGTGCAGAGGCGGAGAAGCCCTGCTTTAGCTGTTTATAGCTGGTGCCTTCCTCCCAACCAGCATAAGGCTGTGGCTTGAGGGTCCTCAAATAGTGGTACCCCTCCCTCACCCTCTGCCCCGCTGTTGGATATTGGAGGCCCGCCCCGTGGTGTGTGTGTGTGTGTGTGTGTGTGTGTGCGCTGTGTGTGCAGATGGGATCCCTTCAGCCTCCTCACCTTCCCCGATCCTCAGGAGTGGGAGGAGCTGGCCTCAGGTCGGGAGAAGGACAGCCTGCTCCTCCTCCTAGCCCACCTCTCCCATTCCTCCCTGAGGATTATGCCATTTCCAAACTCGTTAACTTTTAATTACTACCTTCCCTCTGCCTGAGTACACTGGCTCCATGCCACTACATCTCTATTAAAATTCAATTTATGCCCATCATAACTAATTCCTGTACTTCAGTTTTCTCACCATCAGCCTTCAATTTTCAGACAAGATGTCCAAGCTCATGGCCGAATTGGAGTAAATCTCCAAAGGGCTGGTAACAGGCAGATAGGATCTACCTTCATTGAGGAAAAGAACCTGGACTTCCCCGGAGGGTGGGAAGGAACCGTGGCCAGGAAGAATGAGGTGGGAGGAGCCTGCCCTGCTGGGTGGAGGAAGGTGGGTGAGCGTCAGCGTCATGCCCTTGGTGGCTCTCAGATCATCCTTTCCATTGATAGAGCCATCTGTGACCAGACACTCTTCTGCACGCTTCATCTTGCATGCCATTCCCAGCCACCCTGGGAGGTAGCTACTGGTCTTATTATTCCCATTTTTCAGATTAGGCAACCGAGGCAGGGATTAAGCAGTCTGCTCAAAGGCACATAGCGAGTCAGGGGCAGGACTGGACATCACAAGTGGGGGATGCTGGGGCTGGATCTGGGAAGATAAGCAAGGGTTTGCCAGGTAGCAGAGGTGTGCGAGGACGGTAGAGGTGGAGGACGGAGGTGGGCATGGGCGCGAGGGCATGAAAGAGCAGAGACCATGGGTGCACAATGCGTTCCGCCCATTACCGAAGAGAGTTAGCGAGAGAGGAGGCTGGAGAGATGGACAGGACTTGGTGATACAGGGTCTTGTACTCCCTCAACCAAAATCCTTTCAAGACTGCCTACTGCCTGCTGCCTGCTGGATGTATTCGAGAAGATTCTTCCTGGCATTCCAGGTCCTACCTCTGCCATCTTGGGTCAGCCATGTCTCCCATTTCCTGGGGCAACTGGCTCAACCTGTCATGCCCCTTCCAGTCTCCAATTCTTGATTCCTACTTTCCTGTGAGGATTCCCCTCCACTCCCTGCCCCGACTTGCTCATCCCTCTCTCACTCCTCAACTTGCCCCATCCTCCCCCTCCTGAAGGTCACCAGACTTCCATGTCCCTAAATTGAGCTGGTGATTGATTGATTGATTGATTTTTATTTATGTTTTGAGATGAGGTCTTGCTTTGTCGCCCAGGCTGGAATGCAGTGGTGCGATCTTGGCTCACTGCAACCTCTGCCTCCCAGGTTCAAGTGATTCTCCTGCCTCAGCCTCCCAAGTAGCTGGCCTTATAGGCACGAGCCACCATACCTGGCTAATTTTTGTATGTTTAGTAGAGATGGGGGTTTTACCATATTGACCAGGCTGGTCTTGAACTCTTGACGTCAGGTGATCCACCTGCCTCAGCCTCCCAAAGTGCTGGGATGATAGGTGTGAGCCACCATGCCCAGCCTGAGCTGAGGATTTTAGAATCCGGCAGCGGTTGATACAGTTGGTCCTTCCTAAACCAAGAACACACCCTCTTCCCTCCCAAGACACCCCAATCTCCAGGCTTCCCCTCTCCCATCTAGCCTCTAGGTTTTGTTCTGCTGGGCTGGTTTCCAACTCCCTTATATATGGTCTGGTGGGACCACAGAGCCCTTTCCTTGCCCAGCTTCCTGAGCAAAGATTTGAAACATGAGCATCTGATCATGTCCCTTTCCTGGGAAAAACCATTCGAGGGCTCCACATAGCTTTTGGCAGAAAGTGCAAGTGCCTAAGAGAGCAATAAGCCCCCACTTGATCTCGCTCCAGTGTCCTCCTTGGCCACGTGGACCTTCTTTCAGCTCCTCCAGACACAAGGTCCTTGGATAGAATTGCAGGGACCATTCCTGTGGCATCCCCCTGCCCTGGCTACCTCCACTCATTCTCTGGGTCCCAGCTCCCCCAGTGGAATCTGCTTGACTTTACTTTCCCTTGAAAGCACGCATCAAAACCGGAATCCACCCACACTCACACTATTATTTACTTCTGTGCGAATAACACGTAGGGGTCAGGATCTTACTGTCTTATTTAGGGCCACTCAGCACCCAGTATCTGGTCACAACTGGCACCCATCGTAGTGACCCAGGGATGCTGGCGTCTCCTGCCGGGAGCACCTCCTTCTTTCATGGTTTGTCCACACTGCTCAAGTTCTGTGTCTCCCAGGGGCTGCTCCCAACTCCTCCAGCTCCTTCTCGCCTCTTCCTGCCTCTTCCTGAAACTCTGAGGCTCACCTGGCCTCAGTCCCCTGCTGTTGCTCCTCAGCCACGGTGCTTAGAGTCCTGTGGGCACCTCTAGCTCCAGTGAGAACAAACGTTTCCAAAGGTGGCGGGGCAGGCAGGGCTGGCACTGCCTTTCTGATTGCCCTCCTTGCCTAGCTCTGTGCCGGGCAGGCAGAAGGCCCCCAGTCCTTGCCTGACGAATGAACAAACGCTGGCATCTCCTGCCGTTCCTTCACCAGGCTTGGAAGCAGAAGGCCTGGCACTCGTCTTCAGTCTATGATTTCAGATCTTGGACAAGAAATGAAACCTGAGCCTTTGTGTTCCTCATGTATCAAGATGCCTACCCTGCAGGAATTGCTGATGTTAAGGAATTCAGAAGAACCGAAGTAAAAGCGGCCGGTGTGGGGCCTGGCATGAGGTAGGTGATCATTTGAGTGTTAGTTCATAAGAGTTAATGTACTATTTCTCCTTCTGCAGTGGCTTAGAAAGTGCTGCTGCCCTGGGAAAGGACAAGCTCAGTCAGGCGGCACAGAGCAGGGGAGGGACGCAGGCTTGGGGTCCTGAAGATCCTGGGTGAAACCTGACTCTGTGTACTGGCTGTGTGACCTTGGGTCACACGCTGAACCTCTCTGAGCTGTGACTTCTAGTTAGGAAGCAGAGATAATAATTGCACTAGTCTTCCAGAACTGCTGCCAGTAAGAGCTTGGCTCGGTTCCTGGCATTCACCCTGTGCCACGCAGGTGCTCCCGTGCCCTCTGGGAAGGCCCGCTGGCCTCTGCCTCCCCGTCTCTGCTGCCTGCTCTCTCTTCTAAGGGGAGGCCAGAAAGAGGGCCAAAGAAGCCAGAGACAAAGCCGCTGGCCTGGGGAATTTCTCTTCATCTTCTTATCTGAGGAGTTTCAAAGGCTGCCAGTGGCTCCGCGTGTGTCCCCTGCCTTTGTGTCCCTTGCTGGGGCTGTCACGTGTGCGGGGCTTCTCTGTCTCAGATATACTTTCTTCTCCCAGCTGCCAAGCCCATGCAGTTCCCAGACATCACAGCTCCGCCACAAGGACCTCAGCATGGCAGGTGGGCTGGGGACCCAGCCTGGGGCCAGCCAGATGCCCACCTGGCTCTCCTGGGCCTCCCCTGCACACATCTGCTCTTCTCCACACGGGCCAGGGATGGGACTCGGCCTCAGCTGGTCTCATACCCTCACGCTTGCCTCTCAGAAGGGGGTCTTGCTTTCGTGGCCCCCGGGGCAGAAGAATGACACACAGTGATGTGCGGCAGGGACAGAAGGAGCCCGATGGGAAACTGTGTGGGCCTTTGCAGAGAAGACAGCACACTCAGGTCCAACAGCGCTCCCGGATCTGCCACTCACTGTCTGGATAGTCCCAGGCAAGTTCCTGACCCTCTCTGAGCTTCAGGTTCTTCATTTGCAGAATGAGGGTAATGAGATTCACCTGTTGTGAGATGATGGCTGTAAAGAACTTGGCACCCACAAACCTCCATAAACATTAGTGTGTGCGTGCCCAGTTATGTATGGGAATCTGTGTGTGTGTGTGTGTGTGATCTGCCTTGCTCATCTTTTCTTTTTTCTCCTATTCGACTTTAAGTGTGAGAATAATTATGCCAGAAGATGTTACCAAGGTGGGACAAAATCATCTGGTTGATGACGTTGTCAGGGCACAGACCCAAGGACAGGTGGCAGGTTCCATTCTTCGTCCATCGTCCCTCCATTCTCTTCCATCCTCCATCCATCCTCCCTCCATCTCCTCCATCCTCCATCCATCCTCCCTCCGTCTCCTCCATCCTCCA
>NW_012098097.1:6184782-6241140 GCF_000951045.1 Mandrillus leucophaeus
CTCCATCCTCCATCTATCCTCCCTCCACTCTCCTCCATTCTCTGTCCATCCTTCCTCCATTCTCCTCCATCCTCCCTCCCTTCTCCTCCATCCTCTATCCATCCTCCCTCCCTTCTCCTCCATCCTCCATCCATCCTCCCTCCATTCTCCTCTATCCTCTGTCCATCCTCCCTCTATTCTCCATCATCCTCCATCCATCCTCCCTCCGTCTCCTCCATCCTCCATCCATCTTCCCTCCATTCTCCTCCATCCTCTGTCCGTCCTCCTTCTGTTCTCCTTCATCCTCCGTCCATCCCCTCTCAGTTCTCCTTCATCCTCCTGCATCCTCCCTCTGTTCTCCTCCATCCTCCTTCCATCTTCTCCATCCTCTGTCCATCCTCCCTCCATTCTCCTCCATCCATTCTCCCTCCATTCTCCTCCATCCTCCATCCATCCTCCCTCCATTCTCCTCCATCCATCCTCCCTGTTCTCCTCCATCCTCTTTCCATCCTCCCTCAGTTCTCCATCTGCTGTCCATCCTCCCTCTATCCTTTGTCCATCCTCCCTCCATCTCCTACATCCTCCATCTATCCTCCCTCCGTTCTCCTCCATCCTCCCTCTGTCCTCCTCCGTCTCCATCCCCCGTCCTGTCATTTCTCCAGCCAGGGGGGTTGTCTCCAGCCATGCTGCCCTTGGTGGTGAAATGGATGTAAACTGAAGCTGAATGGATTCAACCTGGGAGATGGTTCCTGGAGAGGAGGGAGCTGAGAACAGTCAGATGAGAGAGGCTCCAGCACTAACACAAGAGGGCCTGACCTCTATGGCTTTTATGTGAGTTGCACACACACCTTCCTCCTGTACTCAGATAGGCTCGTGACTAACTGACTACCTGTTAACCTGCAAACAAGGCTGTATGGGAATCATACACACACAAACACATACATGCATGTGCGTACACACACACACACACACACACACACACACACATTTTAGCAGACACATTAGACTCCATACATTAGACTCTATATATCCAAATAAGTTTTGTGTTCTTCCTCCCCCCACCACCTGTCCCCAGCACACGCCCCAGGAATCACTTTGGGAAGCTGCATGCCTGTTCCAGGGGAGGGGTAGGTTGTGGAGCCAGTGTCCACACCTTGAGGAGGGTCTCCCATGCAGTATCCTCCTGCTCACATGAGAGAAAGGATCTCATTTCTTTAGAGTCAGATTTTGCTTTGTTTCCTTGCTGTGCTCCCAGCTCTTAGAGCCGCCTCATTTCTTAAACTGGGAATTCAAGGCTAGTTTCAAAATGGATCAAGATTTGTCACCAACAAGGGGCTCTCACAGCTCTTGTCTAAGAGGAGTTCTGCACAGGTGTACAGAGCCCCAGGTGGCCACTCAGAGGAGACAAGCTACCTACACACGTGATTTTCTGGGGGGTTTGTTATCAGATCTGTCCCATGATCTTGTCAAGACAGACACCTTGAATAGTCCTAACAGGTATCATTCAGGTCACATCTATTGCACCAGGGTGGGCTTGACCTATAGAATCCCAGGTATTCCTTACAATAATTCTCTGACGTAGGCATTACTGTGCCTGATTCCAAGGAGAGAAAACAAAATCAGGGTGGCTAACCACTTCTGCCTCAGGTGACAGAACTAGCAGGGACAGGGTCATATTCATGCAGGCCTGACTTCAACATCTATGTTCTTTTCACTCTGACCCCAATGATGGATGTGGACCCACATATTTGTGCCACAGTCACACGTACTCAGAAGGGTACACAGTACTTCATGTAGCACATGTACACACACACACACACATACACACACACACACACACAAACCCAGACTCATTTGGCTACAGAACCCACCAAGAATAAAGACTTTCAGAGATTGAACATGAATGTAAACTTTCCTCCCTTTGGAAACATAGTTAAATTTATGGCAGCACTTCTAATCTTATTTTCTCTCAACTTGCTGAGTAAATTTAGCCATTTTCCTGCCTGAAAATTGGATATTATCATCTTACTCAGAGCCTGGGGTTTGTAAAATATGGGGAAGTCCTCAGTATCCAGCAGTGGTTGGAGAGCCGTGGGCTATGAAGCTGGACAGGCTCCTATGGAATGCAGTTTTCAGTATGCATTTATTTAAAAGGTAAACCTGGAACATTTTGTTGAGCCCAGAACAAGGAAATGTTCAGAATCTAATGGGGATATGTTCAAAGAACCCATGCTCCAGCTTGAAAGAGCTCCATCGGCCCAATTTAGGTTGAGTATGGAAATGAACAATGACATGGGTGGATTAAAGCACATTGAATAAAAAAACATAATGCATCAGTTTATACTGATGCTAAATTACTTTAAAGGGGGTCAGAAAAGAAAGCTGTTTACAAATGAATGCCACCTAATATAAGTAAAAGGAATACAAGAATATCTCCTTATCACAACCACCATAGTAATAACTGATTCAGGTAAGACTCATCAGTGGATACTAAACCACTGGGTGGGAGAATCCTGGGAAGGAGATTATTCACATAGTCCCAAGTTATCACTCTATAGGCCACTCATCAACAACAAAGTGAAGAAGATATGTCAACCTTTTGACAATGGAGAAATCTGGTGGACATCACCTTGACCAGTTCACCAAACCTAACGTCACCAATAATGGGGCAAATTGTTATCAGGCGCCTTCTCCTGTGGAGCATCAAGGACACATACCTACAAATATGGTTCCCAAAAGGCTTAACAAGAGTTGAATCATGAGGATATAACTGGACAAACCCACATTGAGAGAAATTCTGCAAAGCTGGCTGGACTCTCAGAAGTGCCAAAGCCATGTAAGGTAAGAAAGAAACAATAAGGAATAGTTCTAGATTTAAGGTGTATCAAGACTCATGGCAACTAAAGGCCACGTGTGGTCTCCGATTAGGTCCAGCACTGAACAAGAACCACAACCATGGCCATGAAGGACACTGGGATAAAGGTACGTCTAGCGGAACAAATGGAGAAACTTGAATATAGGCTGCGTTTTAGATAGCGGTATTGTATCAGTGTTAAATTTCCCAACTGTGAAAATTGTGTCATGTGTGGTTCTTCAGGCAAATGCCTTGCTCTTAGGAAATATTACTTACGAATGAAGTGACAGGATGTCTACAGCAAATCCTTAAATAGTTCAGCAGAAAAGGTACATGTGTATATGTGTGTAGGGAGACAGTAAGAGAGCGCACATGAGCGAAATGTTAGCAATCGTGATGGCACCCGTATGAAGGTGTTTACAGTACTAACGATTTTACTAAGATTTGAAAAAAAATCAAGATTAAAAGAAAGAAGAAAAAAGCACCTGCTATGAGCTAGGGACACAGGTGGCTTCTATCTATCCACCACCCTTTTCCATTCTTGTGTTAACAACTTTCACCCTTCTTCCCTATCACATGGCTGTAGTGTGGGGGCTGCCAATCCTGGTGTCTGAAGCTTTGGAGTAGACATATGATGCCAGCCTGGCCAAGCAGCATGCTCCATGCTGTTGCCCACCACGACTGGTCAGGGATGGTCTGAGCTGGGCCAATCAGAATCCTTCCCTGGGACTTTCTAAGTGAAACTTCCAGAGAAGTTCTTTCTACTCAGAAAACAGGCAGCTATAGCCTGTGAGCCCTGAACTTCTCAGTGTCACTCATGACTTAATGAAGTATGAACCCAGAGGTGGGCACAGCTGAGTGACTTGGAGGGAAGAGGGCCTGGCCGTATCAAACTCTTGGTTCTAAGTCCTGAGGTTCCAGGAACTGCCAAGGTTCGGGAAGCTCTGACTTCAGTTCTGTGGTGCACTTGTGGTCTCCTCCGTAAATAATGAGAAGGCAAAAAAGGTGTTAGGGGATACAAAAGGCCATACTTTGTGGACAGTCACAAAGGACAGAGGAGATGGAGCTCTGTATGTGTGTGTGTGTGTGAGAAAGAGAGAGAGAGGGTGGGGGGGACAAAGGGGGAGAGAGAGAGAGGGAAAGAGAGAGAGAGAAAGAGAGAGAGAGAAAGAGAGAGAGAGAGAGAGATTAAGAACACATGCATTATCAGGACAGGTTTTCTAAAAGAGAAGGAATTTGAGCTGGGCCTTGCGGGAGAAAGAAGTTTCCCAAAAGGGGAAATAATCCTGTGGAGGGGAGAGGACAGTTTGGACAAAGTCCAAGAAGAGGGAGTTTGTAGGGAACCGTCCTGAGACCTTTGTAGGGAACTGTCCTGAGACCTGTGGTGGCCTGATCTGGTGGGAGTGGCAGGAGGTGAGACTATGCCATCAGGAGCAGATCAGGAAGAGTTCTAAGGCCCTTCTAAGGAGTGCAGACCTTGCCTCCGGGGCACAGCAAGTGTTTAATTGAAGGAAAATCCTGATCAGACCTGCATTCAGGCACAGCATTGCCCCCAGGCCACCAGAGCCAACACTCTTGCGGGTGAGGAGGCAAAGGAATGAGTTTCCTAAGTGCACGCTCATCTATTTCCCCTGAATAACTTCCACCCAACATAGCTATACAATGGAGTATCTGCATTCTCCCTATTGCTTTGTTTTCTAGAATTTGCAGAGCACAGTTAGCAGAAAGATTGCTTAGGATACACATTAAGGAAGCAATTGCAGCAATCCTTCTTCAATGAGAGGCAGTGTGGTGGATGGTAAAAAATTCCCACTCTGCTGTCAGACAATTTATATTTGAAGACCAGCTCAACCATCTGACTTTAGGTGATTTCTTTAACTTCTCTGAGCCTCAGTGTGTTTATCTGCAAAATGGGGGAAATAACTGAAACTACTCATAGGATTGTGGACAGGATTAAATGAGATAATCCCAGAGGGACATCATAATGTCTGCCATATAATATATTCTTTTTCATTGTCTATGATTGCTATCATCATTGTCGTCATCGTCATCATCATCATCATCACCATCATCATCAATAGCAGGACCTCATCATCGTCATCACCACCGATAGCTGGACCCTGTCCACTCCTTGAATGCCTGCAGGGACGAGGGCTATTTTCAAAGGCAGCCCATTCCATCTGGTCCTTCCACTGAGCTGGAACCTGCTTCTGTGTACCACCCACCCTTGCATCCTAGCAGTGCCAGGGCCCCAGAAGAGTGGCTCTGAACCAGATAAGGAACCAACTCTCCTCCTCGCCTCCTCCTGGATCCTGCCTCCAGCTCCCTGCCGGAAGAATTCAGGGGCAGGCTAGGCCCAGCACCACTTGCACACATGGTATGCCATCCCATGCTCTTGGTAACCCACTCGCGTGTGTCCAGCGTCTAAGAAGATGCAGGGGCTCTTCACAGAGACGGTCACAACTTCCTGGGGGTGCTAGGTGGTGGTCAGGAGAGGCTCTGACCCCCAACTGAAAGCCACAGCAGGGACTGCTCAGGGAGAGCCTTCTGGTCTCCTTGTAGGCTTCCTGGAGAACCGGAGGCCCAGAGTGGCCAGCCCTGCAGGACCTCTTGCTTGCCCATCCAGCTCTCCCCTCTGCAGGAGGGATGGGGGTGCCCTGTCCTGGACTTTCTTTTGCCAATGTGGCCACACTACACCAGCCTGTGCAGTCCAGGGTTAAGGCAGAAAGACTGGGGTGAGGAGTCACTCCAAACTCTGGCCTCTGTACTCCCTAAAGGAAAGGATGGTTCGCCAGAAGGACAGATCGAGCAATTATACCCCCTCCCCTTATTTGCATTCCTGTCCCCGGTGGCAGATTTGTATCAACATCACCAGGGCAAGACAATCTTGTTTCCCCAACACAACTGATTATGCACATCAGGCCCTGGGATTAATCACCAGCCACAGGGTTGGAGCCAATAAAACAGGCAGAGATGGGAGGATAAGAGCAGAAAGGAGGGAGTGCCTGCCCCAGTCTGTGGCTGTGAGGAAAGGCTGGAGGCCAGGGTGGCCTGGGCGAGGGGCTGCTTCCCTGCTGGCAGCAAATCCACTCTTACTGAGACCCTGTTCTCTGTCCCGGCTCTTCTTTCTCCCCTCCTGGCAGTGTCCCAGCAGGGAAAGGCCAGTCAGGCCCAAGAGCTCCATTGCATGGGCACAGATAGGAAGTGAAGATAAGCCCAAGAGGCCCTGGGAGGGCCATCTCTGTGTCCCACCGGAATTGCCCACAGATAGAAGATGTCCCCTCCTTCACTGATCCCAGGTTGCTGCAGACTCCACCCCTCCATTGGACCCAGGCCCCTCAACAAGAGTCCCCTGGAGATGGCAGGGTTCGAGAGAGTGAGGAGGGGGCCGCAGTCACAGCCACAGCCACAGCTGCTGTTAGTGAGTCCCTGTGCCCAATGCCACCTCTGCTCCTATGCACCGTGGTTCAGACCATCCTGTCCGGCAGCGCCCCGGTCCACAACCCAGCCATCCTCTGCAGGGATCAGAAGGATGGAGCCATCTCACCTCGGAGCAGGGCTGCCTTTGCCACTCACTTTCAGAACTCCAGGCTTCCAGGAGCCCCGGGCCCCACACTGTCACACACACCCCCTCCCCACCACGCCCTCTTCAAGGCAGGGCAGTGGCCCTGGCAGCCAGGAGGAAGGGCGGGGAGGCGCAGTTTACCTGTATTCCAGGGAGAACTTGGTCAGCTCCCTGTTGTTGTGCAGCCACTTGAACTCCAGCGGCCAGCTGCCCTCGGCCATGCATGTAAGCACCAGGCGGTTTCCTTCCAGGTGCACCTGTGTCCGTACAGGCTCCGTCTTGAAATACGGGGACACGTCATCTGCAGAAACAGGGAGACAAAGTCGTCAGTGGTCACCTGCTCACCCATGTGACCTGGTCATTTAGTATCCTAAGGCCCCTAGGCAGATGGAGCAGGTGCAGCCAGGTAATCTGCCCAAGGTCCCGTGGCTGGGAGGGACGTGAACCTGGGTCAGTCTGACTCCAAGGCTTGGCCATCAGTGTGAGTCCCCGACATCTGCCAACCAGAGCCCTGCCTCCTTCCTCCCCAGACCACGCTGGGCTATTGCCCTGCTGCCAGCCCACACTCCAGCACCTTCTATCACTTCCCTCCCAGCATGCACATCCACTCCATCCGCTCTGCTCGTGGGTTCTCCCTCCAGGGCAGGAGGCAAGGGGGCACTTTCTGTGGCTCAGCCAAAGGGAATATCAGTGTCACAAGGAGAATAGGGAGGTGGGTTGACATAAGTCGTAGGGGGTCCTGCTCCCCAAGGCTGGGGGAAGCCCTCAAAGGCATCAATCACAGAGTCTATCCAGCAGGGTCCCGTGACCACTGGCTGCCTGTACCTTCCATCCTGGGCCCTGGGCCAGTCTGCCTCTACCTCCCCATTCACTCCAGGATGGCTGCCCAGGTGGTGGGTGAGGGGCAGAATAGCTGCTTCCCCCTCCCTGCAGTCACCCTCATCCTCTGAGCTGACTTAGTCCCGCAGACCTCCCTGCCCCACCACAGTTCTCTCGACAGAGACAGTGAACTTCGCCCCGGACTCCACAAGACTGCTCAGCTGGCTGCTCCGGATGGAAATGGGGCCTCTGCCCTTCTGGCCAGTGCGGGAGAGGGTGGATGTAAGTGTACACAAGGGAACTGATGGAACAATGGGGCAGATGCAGGAAAGGGCAGGGGCTCTAATCCATCATGGAGATACCTGCCTTTTTGTGGATAGGGTGGGGCCGGGAGGCAGGAGCCAGCATCTGGAAACAATATCCACAAAGATGACAGCACCTGCTATGTTCCAGGCTGTTCTAGGGGCTCTACCATATGCTCTTCTAATCTTCACTGCAACCTCATGACCAGACAGGATTACAATCTACATTTTGGAGAGGGGACACCAAGGCCTCGAGAGGTTAGAAACCTGCCCAAGGTCACACAACTGGGCGGGAGGTGCTCAGTCCCACAGACAGCTTCAGAGCTGAGGCACTTGAGCCCATAGCTCCCTCTGTGAAGCCAGAACCAGGGCTGGAGGAGAGGACAGATATCATGGAAGAACCTGCAGATGCCCAGAGCTTGTGCCAATGAGCCTTGCATTTGACCGATTCGAGGGAGTGGGTTCTAGAAAGCACCACTCAACAGCTCACCTAGTGAGCACCTACTACGTGCCAAGGGCTTGAGGCAGCAGCTGGCGGGGAGTCCAGGCTTGCCAGCCCAACTCCATGCATCTTCCGGTGTGACCACAATGTGCCCAGAGGGGTGGGATGTAATTAAAGCTGCACAGGCTGCTGTTGTCAGGGCAGGCCCTGGGCACCCCAACCTTCAGGCCAGTGGTAGGGGATCTGTCATCTACAGAACTGTCTACGTTCACTCTACCACTTCCCAGCGGCGTGCGGTGGACAAGCGTTCATTTATCTGAGTCTCTATTTCTCCATCAGTGGACACAGGAAAAGAAATAGCTACCTTCATGTCTAAGGATGGAAGGAAACAGTGATGGTGAAAATGCTGGCTCCATGCCTGGCCCAGAGTAGATGTTCTGTCAATATTCTTTTCCTTCCTGAACCCTAAAGTACAGTGTCCCCTCCAGGGAAGGGGCTCCACCACCCTTAGTGCTGGCTGATGCCCCAGGCCCATCTTGGTCAGACAGTTAACTTTCCCCTGTGAGCCCGGAGGGTGGAAAATACCAGACAGCTTTCTTTTGGTTTAAGAAATGGAACAAACCAGGCTGGCCATGGTGGCTCATGCCTGTAAGCCCAGTGCTTTGGGAGGCCGAGGTGGGAGGATCGCTTGAGGCCAGGAGTTCAATACCAGCTTGGGTGACATGGTGAGACTCCCTCTTTACCAAAAAAAAAAAAAAAAAAGAAGGAAAGCTGGGAGGCTGAGGCGGGTGGATTGCCTGAGCTCAGGAGTAACACGGTGCCTGGGCAATACGGTGAAATCCCATCTTTACTAAAATACAAAAGAAATTAGCTGGGCATGGTGGCGAGCACCTATACACCTATAGTTCCAGCTACTTGGGAGGCTGAGGCAGGAGAATGGCGTGAACCCAGGAGGCGGAGGTTGCAGTGAGCCGAGATTGCGCCACTGCACTCCAGCCTGGGCAACAGAGTGAGACTCCATCTCTACAAAAAAAAAAAAAGAAAAAAAAGGAAAGAAAGAAAGAAAAAGTAAAAGAAATGGAACAAACCAACAAAAGAAGAGGAAGGGGCTAGGCAGGGGGCAGTTTATAGCTGGAAGGGAGCGGACCCAGGTGATAGCAGGCCGTGGCTGGGTACAGCGGGCCTTCTCCTGCACCCCAGGCTGGAGCATAAGGAAGGCCCGGAGCCTGGGACCTGGGTCTATCCTCTCACCATCAGATGTGCCCAGTACTGGACGTCCTGGTCTTTGGTCAGGTTGAGCCCTTGTTTCCAGGCCTCACTGGGTTCAGGTAGAGATTCACAACTTAACAGAAGCCATCATGTACATGTGGGGCCCCAGTCAGCTGGCCCTGCTGCACAGCACCCCCACACTTTGCACCCCCCAGGCCCGAGGGCTCAGTCTTATTAATATGTAATCTGCGGTGGGTTGGGAGGCTTTTCCTTCAACTCCCAGCCTGGCTGCTACTAACCCTTATTGTGGGGACCACCAGAGGGGCAAACCTGAGGGTGGCCTCAGGGTGGCTCAGAGTGCAGGTGCTGGCAGGAGGCTGCCTTCAACTGCTCCCTCTACGTTTGTCTGACTGCTGATGTTTCTTTTTTTTTTTTTTTTTAGAGACAGGGTCTCGCTCTGTCACCCAGGCCACAGTGCAATGGCATGATCACTGCAGCCTCAACCTCTGGGGCTCAGGTGATCCCTCTACCTCAGCCTCCTGAGTAGCTGAGATCACAGGCATGCACCAGCAGTTAACTTTTGTATTTTTAGTAGAGATGCGGTTTCGCCATGCTGGCCAGGCTGGTCTCGAACTCCTGACCTCAAATGATCCACCTGCCTTGGCCTCCCAAATTGCTGGAATTACAGGCGTGAGCCACCGTGCCCGGCTTGCTAATGTTTCAATCACGCATCTCTCCCTGCTCATTCATGCACATCTTTCCATTGCTCTTAACAAGCGTCAGGTGAATGCAGCATCTTAAAAACAGTTGAGAAGATGCTTCTTTCTGAGTGTGGACTTGGAGGTGTGACTACCACTGCTGGTCCCTTCCAGGGGCGCTTGTGCCTCCAGGGTCTTTGGCCACCTCTGGTCAGGTGGTGAGGAGGTTGGAGAGGCTGGTGGGCACCCATTTGCCAAGGAAAAAGACCCACTGCCCGCTGCCCGCCTGGCAGCAGCCAGCTCTGCTCTCAGCTTAACAAATGGGCACATTCTTACTTCAAAGGCGCATTCATATTCTCCAGTAGCTTTCAAGAGCCCTTTGAATCGCGCTTTTAAAAACCCTCTGTTCATTGCTGTCATCACTCGTTTGTTTTAAAACAATAACGATCCAGCCCCTGGGTGATTAAATCCCTTCCATGTGGGGCTGACTCAGAGCCAGAACAGTCAGAAAGGCTGGGCAGTGTGTGTGTCTGCATGCACACATGTGCATATGTGTGAGCACACACACACTGCGCCCAGACGCCCTCGCCTCTGTAAACCTGCTCACTGGGCAATTTCCTCCCAGGTCTGCGTTTGCCAGTTCATTCTTCAAGCGCTCCCGGGGGTGCCAGCCTGTAGCAGAATGACTTTTGCTTGGATGGGTTGATTCCAGAGGCTGCTGGAGATAATGACTCTGGGGAGGAAGAGAGGAAAGGGGAGGCCTTTCCCTGAGAATCTGCTGGGTACCAGGCTCTGGGTTGGGGGCCCCACATTCTCCGCCTCCTGTTGTCCTTACAAGGCTCCTCTCCCCAGGCTCCTGCGGTGAAGTCACCCCCTCCCGAAAGACCCCCTGCCCTCTGGATACAGGGATCCTAGAAGGGACGCCCTACCTAGGACTCAGAGCAGTGACAGCTGATTTTCCTCCAGGACCTGCCTCGTCTGAAAGCAAGAGATGGCAGGGGGCTGGCAGGGTGTGTGCTGTAGGAAGAATGACAGACGGAGGGGAAGATGCTGCTGGGATAACAGAACGTGTGGATGTGTCCATGTATGCATATGTATGTGTGTGTGTGCATGTGTGTGTGTGCATGTGTGTGTGCAGGTGTGTCTGCATGTATGTCCATGTGTGGACGTTCACATATCTGTGAATGTCAATGTGTGTGTCAGTGCACATCTGTGTGTGCAAGCCTGTGTGTTCAAGTACGTGTGTCTGTGGTCTATTTCTGTGTGCACATATCTGTGTGTGTGTGTATGTGTTTATGTGCAGGGATGGATTTCTGTGCTGTGAATGCTCAGGAGGGTAACACAAATCAGTGACTTTGGGAAAGTCACTTAACCTCTTTGTACCTCATTTTCCTTAGCTATAAATTGGGGATATGTTTGCTTTGAAGATTAAATACATTAATAAATATATACCGCTTAGAACTGAACCTGGCATGTGCTAGGAGGGGTGGCTATTAATACTATTGATCATATATAAAGATGGACAGATTAGCCCAGAGAGAAGAGCTCATATCCTGTTGGCAGCTGCCAGTGGCTCCCCTAGCCTTAGTACTAGGATGGTACAGTATACAACGTATGCAACTGTATGCAACAGCCCTTTTAGCCACTCTCCCTGTGGAAAAGAGGATAATTGAGAAGGAAGGAGGATTGTGGATAGAAAGAATCAACGTTATAAAGATGTCATTCTCTTAAACTTTTCACTTCAAACACACACACATACACACATGAAGGAATTTTTTTTAAGTAGACAAAGTGATTCTAAAGTTCACATAAAAACAACAACCGTGAAAGAATAGCCAAACAAATTCTGAAAAAGTATAGCAAACAGAGGAAACCAGCATAGACATTTAACTACATTACAAAGCTGCAATAATTAAAACAGTGCCTTCTTATAAAATAGACTGATGAAGAAATTGTCCGGGAGTCTAGAAATAGACCCAAATACATACGAGGAAATTTAATGTATGATGAAAGTAGAATTTCAAATCAGTGGGTAACAGACCAATTATTCAATAAATGGTTTTCAAACAGCTAGGGAACCATTTGGGGATAAAAAAATAAAGTTGAATCTCTTTCTGGCACTTTTACCTCAAAATAAATGCTAGAAAGATCAATGTTTTAAACATAAAAAATGAAATTCTAAAAGACCTAGAAAAAAAAATCAGAGATTTAAAAATATACAGTCTTGGCAAAGCAAAGTACTTGCCAAGTACTTTCTAAGTACTATGCAAGCTCCAAAAGGTCATAAAACAGATTGATACCTTCAACTACACAGAAATTCTGCCTGGAAAAAGAAAAAGCCTCATAAACAAAAAGAAGCAACAAATGACAAACTGGGGAAAGATATTTGCAACTCTTATCATGGGCAAAGAGCTAATTTTCCTGATATAGAAAAGTTCCCACAAATCAATAAGAAAAAGATTAACAAACCAATAGAAAAATGGGCAAAGGATATGAAGTTCGCAGAAAAGAATTACAAATGCCCCTGGAACTCACACAAAGATGCTCAGCCTCATGATAAGAGAAAGGAAAACTAAAATTCAATAAGATACCATTTTTTCCCCTATCACATCGGCCAAGATGTAAAAGTGTGATATTCTGGGCTGGTGAATTTGTAGAGCAACAGGCACCCTCGCAGACAGCTTTGCGGGACTGTAGCTTGGTACGCCCTCTACGGAGAGCAATTTGGCAATGCTATCAAAGCTAAAAATGCACACATCCTCCAATTCGCCAACTCTTCAAGGAATTCACCCTCCGCAGACTCACTTGTGCATGTGTGAAATGACAGCACTTCAGAGTCTCTTGGTTTGTAATAGCAAAAGCTTGGAAATGGCCTGAATGCCTATCAAGAGGGCACTGGTTAAAGAAACGATTGTTCCTCCAAACAACAGAATTCTGTGCAGCAGACGGCGTCTGAGCGATCTTTGAGAACTACTGGTAGATGACAAAAACAAGAATAGGGCGGATAAGCTCAGGCATGGAATAGGGTGGATAATCTGCTACCGTTTACATAGAAGCTTTTCTTCTTCAAGTATAAAAATCAATTTGCTTGTATTGGCACAGGCTTTTTCTAGTGGCTCCATGAAAAACGGACCCCAGTGACACTTGAGGGAGATCTGGATGCCCAGGGACTTGGGTTGGGGGACTAGCTTTTCACTCTATACCTTTGTGTAACATTTATATTGTGGACCACGGGTATGAATTACTTATCTATGATCAGATATATGTATATATGTGCATACGTGTATGTAAGTGTGCAGGGTGGGCCGTTCACAGGGTGATCCCATTGATGACAGGGAAGAGGACAGACCCTCTGTGTGTCATTTAGGCATGTCACATGGCTCAGGGGTCCCGGACCACCGGAGCCTGAGCTGCTTAAATGAAGAGCTGGCCTTCAGAGGCCAGCAAGAGGCCTCAGCCTGGGGCTTCCTTGTAATTTCCCATAACAGGTCAAGGGGCGCTGATTGCCATCTTCCCTTGATATTCGCACTAAATACCCCCATTGTCCTCCCTAGGCTCCAGGCTAAATGGCCCCATACAGAAGCCAATCTCAACTTCAACTTTTCCCCTCCTCTGCAAAATAATGTCATCTTTCTCTGGAGTTCCCAGGCTGTGTCCATCTCACTGTTCAGGGGATTTGACTTCCCAGCCAGCCCAGCCCTGGGAACCGTACCTCCCATGGAGCCATTCTGCTGGGAATGGGTCGGTGGGTGGAAGAAGCGGGTGATGGCTTCTACTGGCCACCTGATTGGCCAAGTGATGTCCATCTGCCCTCCAGAACAAGCTGCAGGGAGTACCAAGCCTGGACGAACTCCCTTCCCAGCTCTGAAACATGCAGAAACCTCTCTTTTTGTGGCTTCTTCTCAGGCATGGAATAAGGGCTCAGTCATCATGAGCTTCCCTGGAATGCTTGGCAACAGGGTGGGAGCTGGGATTTCTACACTCACAAACTTTTTCCCCACCATCTCCTAGTCTTGACCCCACTGCCATGTCCTGGATTGATTACCACGGCCTCCTAATGGGTGCCAGGGGTAGAAACCTGTGGTCCTTACCCTTGGCGGGCCACAGACCTGAGCAGGATGAACCCTGGGTCAGAGGGAGCAGGGGCTCAGGGTGGGCTGCTCTCACCAAACCTCACTTTTCTCCAAACTTCTAGTCTTGCTGCTGCCTTTATTCCATATTAGCCATGGAACTTTCTATCCACGAAGCACTTTATGTCCATCATCTCAGTTAAGAGGCCTGAGTTCATCTCAAGGAAACCACTATCATTGTCCCCATTTTACACAGGAGAAAACCGACGCTCAGAAAGGTTCTGTAATTGGACTCTGCCACATTGACATAAACCCAGATCTGGCAGGTTCCAGAGCTCTGGATCTTTCTACCATTAGCATAAGACTTCCCAAAGCTGTCTCACCCTTCATACCCCAACCTGTAACACCAGGGGTGGTGAGAGGGACGCGGAACATTCAAGGAGGGTGGTGGCCTCTCTCAGGGAACTGGTTTCCACTCCACAAGCAGAGGCCATGCAGCATTCCTACTCCAGCCTGCGATGTCACGGCCCCAGAGCCAGATCCTGGGGTGAGGGCGAGACAGGCGGCCCAGCTGGGAATGAGTCCTGGAAATTAGCTAGAAGGATAAGGTCGCAGAATATCCCAGGAGAGACTGGTCTGCCCAGGGGGTGAGGGTTTCAGGTGGATGAGCTAAGAAAGTGCAGGGACAGAAGCTTGGAAATGGAGGTCAAATAGCACAGAAGACGAATGCAGACAGGCGTGGGAGCCGGGTAAAATGAGGCAGAGGCCAGAGCCTTGGAGGCTTCTTGGGAAGAAGGGGCTAAGCTGGGGGAACCCACCCCACAGCCCTGCTCCCAAAGAACCACCTTTTCAAGAATCTGGCTTGAAGATCCCAGTGCGAGAAGATAAATTGGGTTTACATCCCATTTCCATGCTAACTAAAGTTTGACCTCATGCAGATTCACCTCCTGGGCCTTACCTGTCGCATCAGTGAAACAGATGGAAGCCCCTGCTCCCGAGGCTGCAGGAGGATCAAATGAGCTAATGTGTGTGAGGTTGGAGCCGCAGTGCTTGAAGCCTCCGGGGTGCCCCTTTCTGCCACACAAACCGTTGGGGGTGGTCACATAGGGAGGAGATGGGGAAAGAGGGGCAGGGCTGTTATGATCATCCCAGCTGTTTCCTTCTTCTCAGAACCATCCCCCCTAAGCAGCCCACAGTCTCCTGAAGGTCTTACATCTGAGGCTTCCAAATTCAGCCTCCTCAAGGCCATTCCAAGCTGGCTCAAAAATTGGGTCTTGCCTGGGATGGCTCATAAGGTTTTGAGCAGGGTCGGGACTGGTAGAGACAGCTGGAGCCTGGGGAGGGGTTGCAAACGCCTGCATGGACTGGTCCCACAACGTTGGTCAAACCCAGGTAGGAGACGGTACCGGACAGAGTGCTGAGGGCCCAGGAGGAGGCTGCTGTGGTCCTGTCCAGCCCCTGCCCTCCAGAAGAAATGTCTGCACGCCATACGCCGCAGCAGGCGGGGCAGGGACTCTCTAGCTGCCTATAAAGGCTGCAGGGCCCAGGGCTCCCTTCCCTCTCCCAGCCCCATGCCTGGCAAGGCTTCCTGCTCCTGCCTCCCCAGCCAGGGCCCCACAGCACCCTAGCCCCCTTCCCTTGGATTCCCTCCTCCTCCCTTCTCCCACAAATGAGATGCTAATTTATGCCCCTCCCTGTCTCCTAGCAGATGCCTGGCCCAGCTCCGGCCCCGGTGCCGCCTGCATGCCAAGTGCTTCATTAGCCAGGAAAGAAGACTCTCGCCCTCCTTTGTCTAATCCTCGCCAGTGACCTTCAGGAGCCAGGCACCTTCTGACGTCGGGGGCCTGGGACGGTGCAATCATCAATTATGCCGCGGCCTCCGCAGCTGTTCCCGAATGGATTTCTTGCTCAGAGAAGCGTGTTCGAAAAGCATCTAATGGAACGGATCATCAATTTGTTTGAATACACATCTAATCTGATTAGGGGGGCACTGGCCACCAGGGCAGCTAGTACAACTGAGCCTTGACATGGCCTCAGGGAATCGTAAGTGGGATGGCGGGGCCAGCCTGGGGAAGGAGGGTTGTGTGCCCTGGGCCTGCCACCGAGCCCTCCTTGAGCTCAGCCCATGGTACGTTCAGCCAAAAAAGTCACAGAGAAAAGCAGAGCACGTCACACAGATGCCAGGAGAGCTGGGCCCATGCCTCCTGTTTTTCTGTAGCCCTGGCACTAGGCACAGAGCCTGGGACAAAGAAGATGCTTGGGAAATATGTGGTGAATGAATGACAATAAGACCCAACATGGAAGCCAAGGGATGTTAATAAAGTCATCTCCGGGACAAGACTAGGTGATGCCTGTATTGGGTTGAATATGTCTCCCCTAAATTCATGTCCTTCCCAGAACCTCAGAATGTGACCTGATTTGGAAATCGAGTCTTTGGAGATGTAGTTTGTTAAGATGAGGTCACGCTGGAGTAGGATGGGCCTTCCGTGACTGGTATCTTTGTAGGAGGAGAAGAAATCTCGGGACAGAGACTCACAAGGAGAAGACAGGAGCCAAGTAAAGACAGAGGCAGGGACTGAAGCGATGCATCTACCAGCCAGGGAACGCCAAGGACTGCCGGGAGCCACCAGGTAGGCCTAGGACGGGGGCGGGACGGAGCCTCCCGTTGAGCCTGCAGAAGGAGCATACTCCTGTCACCTTGATTTCAGACTTCTGGCCTCCAGAACTGTGAGAGAATAGATTTCTGTTGTTTAAAGCCACCCAGCTTATAGTACTTTGTCATGGCAGCCCCAGGAAACTCACACGATGCCTACAGGAAGCTTTGTCCATCATTCCACAGAAGGCAGCCTGGCAGAGAACCTGAAGGGAGCCCGAGCCCTGCCTCGCTGGACGTAGCCAGTCCTTCCCAGACACACCACGTGCGCCTTGCCCCAGGGCCTTTGCTAGTGCCGCTCTCTTCCCTGGGGAGCCCTTTCTTTCCTTCTTTACCAGGGAAACGTCGGTGTTCAATCCATGTTAGTTCCTGTCCAGCACCCCTTCAAAGCTGTAACGCTTCTCCAGATGTCCTCCTCGGACTACTGAGATCGCCTCCCTCCCAGCATGCTTGGTGATTCCCATGCTACGTCCCCCACTGCTGGGCACACTGGGGCTCCCTCATCTCCCTAGCCCCAGAGCCTGGCAATGGCCTGGCATACAGAAGAGCCCAGATCCATGATAAAGTAGGCAAGCGAACTTGCTGTGGACCAGTAGGTTCCCTCCCCTCTTGGAAGCAGACCAGACTGGAGATCACAAAGTTCCCTTCCAGCCCTGACATTATAAGAGCCGAGTAGCTCTCTGGGGGATGACCTTACTGGGCCCTGGAATGGGACCACCTGGGTTCAAACCCAGTGGACTCTGCCACCCACAAGCTGTGTGTCCCTGGGCATCACTAATTCTGCTGCACCTCTCCTGAAAAACAGGGATAGCAGTGCCTACCTCACAGGTCTATGGAAAGGGGTAAGGGCTTCAACCAGTGCCTGGTACAGAGAAAGAGCCCTTGAAAAGGAGGCTGTTATTATTTCTCATCTTGGCTTGGTGTAGCCTCTGCAAGCCCATCTCATAGCCAGGGCCTCCTGTTTGAACCACACAGGTAAACAGGGCCAAAGCACCTCCAAGCTTGCATGGAAAAAAAGATGGTTTTCATTTCCAATAGGGTTATTTTGCAATTAACAGAGGGGAAGGGAGCTCTTTCTTACATTTCCCTTGGAGGGTTCAGAGATTAAACTTATACCATTGATTAGAATGTTTTGGCCTCACGGTTCTATTATCATTTTAGTGTGTTCAGATTCATTTGCGCTATAAAAGCGGTGATAATAAAATGTTCACAAACTCCTGGAATTCCTCCCAAGCCCGATGGTGCTACGTGGACCACAATCCTCTTCCCCTCAGGGACCCCGAGGCAGGACAGCATGCTTGGAGCAATTCTCCAATTTTACAGCTGAGACTTGAGACCTCCTAGAAATTGATCAATGGCCTGGCCGGCCTGGGTGGCTTCATGAGACTTGGCTCTGCCTCACCTCTGTCACTCTTCTCACAGGTGACTTTCTCCACCATGCAGGTACCACTCTTCTGCCCATCCCCTAAGCCTGTGGACTCTGGTGACAGAGAGCCACTGGCTTCCCACAGGTCCGCAGGAGCCCAGAGCAAGGACTTATAGGACCAGGGATGCTTCCCAGAACCCACAGCCTGGAGGTCTCCAATGTCTACCTCCTTGGTCAATGATGATGCCACCAGATGCAGGGCACAGAAGGCTGTGCCGTGAGGAAGGGACCAGCACCCCAGAGCTCTGGCTGGCATGCTTCCCGGGGCAGCCACTGTTCCTCCTCTTGCCCACCCTTGGAGAAGGGCCATCATCTAAAAGGAGGGAGAGATGGAAGTGGGGGGAAGATGGGAGTTAGGGGTGGTGGCTCTGACTTAACACCAGCCTTGGTTTCCCAATATTGAATGAAGAGGGCTGAACTGGACAGCGGGTGTCCTTAGGGGCTTGACCTCACCACCCCCAGATGGGGCCTTTCTGCCCAATTTCAGGGGCTTCTCCTCAATTTCCTGGCTTCAGGTCAAGGCTGCTCAGCCCAGGGACAAGAAAGAAAGGTGGGTATTTTTTAAAGGCCGACTCCACACTGAGCTCCTCATGTTTACCCATTTAATTCTCCCAGCTTCCTTAGGGGAGTGCTGTGAGGACTCCCCTTTTATTTCTCTCATCAGAAGCTCAGAGGAGAGAGGTACCCAGTCACATGTGTGTCAGCGGCCGAGCTGGGTTTTGAACCCACAGCTGCCTGCCTCCATGCAAGTCCTCTGACCTCCCCTCCGTCCAGGCTGTGTTTGGAGCCCAGGAACGGATTCCGAAGCTGGGCCCCGCAGGGGAGGAAAACAAAGCGCGAGTCGCTCTCCGCACGGAGGCTGAGAGATGGAACCCCCGCTGAAGAAGAACACACATTCATCAGGCTGGTGACCCCGGTGTACCGGCGCTTTGTGGCGTGTAACAAAGACTGCCGAGCAGAAAATTGGAGTTCAATTTGCCGTCCATCCTGCGCGCAGTGCTCAGCCCATTCTAGTCCCTGGCAGGCACCTCTGCGTTTTATCATAAATAATAACACCACGCAGCTCTATGGCCCTTTCCGCAGTTACAGTCCCCGAGCAATTTACAAGCCAGATTATACACAGAAGCCTGCACATGCCAGCCGGCCGGCACACACCACACACATGCGGCCTCCTCCCCAGTCACTCCCAGGGGCCCATGGCCACCCTCGTGTCACCCACCTGGGGCTGCACCCAATCCGGAGGGAAGCAGGCCCTCGTCCACCCCTGGATGCTGGGCTCTGCTCCTGCCCCGGTCACCTTCCTTATCCCTTTTACTGGTTCTCATGGTTGGCAGAGAACCCATGAGGTCTGGTGGCCCTCTGCCCCTTGCTGGGCCAAGGTTAAGGCCACTGCCCCTCTCTTTCCTTTCATTTTAGAAGGAGCTTCTGGACCCCCTCCCTTCTGATCAGCAGTGGCCCTTTGTCTCTACCACAGGGAGCCCCGTCTTTCCTCAGAACTTATTGGTGTGGTGGGGGACACAAAAGCAGCAAGAGAGACCCACAAGTTCAACCTCTCACTTCACAGATGAGATCTCCGGGGCCCAGAGGGGTGCAGCAGCTCCCCTGGGGACTCTGCATCAGCTGCTGAGTGAGACCAAAGCTCAGGACCACCAGCGCCCAGTCCACTACACATCAGAGCTCTGTGGAGGGAGGTCCACAAAAGTCTAGGGCAGACTGGCCGGCTCCCTCTGAGCATCTAGAAACTTCCCCAGAGACAAGAGCTTCAGGCAGGGTCTGGAGGGGCTCCAGCCGCAGCTCCTTCCTCCTCTTGCCATCAAGCTAAGTAAGAGGTCAGCTGTTGTATGATGCCATTTATACGAGATACCCAGAGTAGGAAGATCCATAGAGACAGGGCTCAGATTGGTGACTGGCAGGTGGTTGGGAGAAAGGGGAATGGAGAGTGACTGTTAGCGGGTACAGGTTTCCTTCTGGGGTGATGAAACTGTTCTGGAACTCAGTGGCGGTTGTACATCATTGTGAATGTAGTAAGTGCCACTGAATAGCTCACTGTAGCCTTGCCCTCCCAGGCTCAAGTGAGCCTCCCACTTCAGCCTCCCGAGTAGCTGGAACCACAGGCGCGTGCCACCATGCTCGGCTAATTTTTTGTATTTTTAGTAAAGATGAGGTTTCAACATGTTGCCCAGGCTGGTCTCGAACTCTTAGACTCAAGCAATCTACCCACCTTGGCCTCCCAAAGTGCTGGGATTAAGGCATGAGTCCAGTCTTAAAATGGCTAATTTTGTGTCATGCAAATCTTACCTTCAGCAAAAAAAAATAAAAAAACATACAATGGTTGCCAGGTGGTGCGTGCTCTCCTACTTCCCCTCCTGTCCCTGTCAGCCCCATGCAGTCCTTGGGAAGAAGACTATAAAGCAACTCCAGGTGCTGTGCTCCTTCCTGTGCTAAGCCATCATCTGGCTCCTGCCTTCCTGCCTCCCGCCCTGCCTGTACTCAGGAGCTTCTCGCATGTGTGGGCTCAGGCGCTGGGTCTCCTCTGGGTTCTGGAGGGTGGGGATGTGTTTCCAGTCACTCTCAAGTTTGCAGGCCATTTGCAATGGCAGACGGCCTTGGCTTTGCTAGTGGATGGGAGTCGCGGGGGGCGGGGATGAGCCCCACCTCCGCATTTACAGACTGCTTGAGACAGAGTCAACACCTGTTTTCTGAGCCACAGTCTCCTGGTGTGCAGCAGGGAGTCCTGTGACACCTCCCTTGCTGGGTTTTGTTAGGATTCAATTCCACAGAACTGGAGAAAAACCCGGGGGACACCATGCCTGGCCGAGGGCTTGGCATACAGAGATCACACCAACCAGGCAGGTGCCAGGCCTCGTGCTGGTGCGTCCAGTGTATTTTCTTATTTGCACCACACAGCAATGCTGTGCACTCAGAACTATTCACGGCCTCACTTTACAGAGGAGGGCACTGAGGCTTGAAGAGTTGAGTGACTCCCAAGGTTACATAATGGAAGGTTCATTTTCTTGCTCCTTCCAGAAGCCCAGTGTCATCAAAGACCAACCCAGAGTGTGTAACTCTGAGCGCCTCAGAGAGAGAAGGCAGGCCTTAGCTCTGGCGGAGTTCCAGGGTGGGTGGATGGGCTGCCCCAAAGGCAGGGAGGAGTGACGCTGTGCCGACCCATGCCCCAGGCTGCAGCCACCTCTGCTGCCCACTTCATCCTGGTCTGGCTGCCTTTGCTCATGTGCTGGCGGCAGGTGGCATTCCCAGACAACAGCCTGGCCCGCCTGCTTGGGGAAGCAGAGGAGTCTGCTGAAGGGGGGCCATTGGTGGTGGGGAGGGACAGGAGGCAGGCCCCCACATTCCAGGGGACTGTATTCATTATCCTTGCCTGGGAACCAGCCGGGGTTCTCTGCCGCCTCTGCTCTTCTGCTCTGAAAACGCATAGCCCATCTGTGGTACAGGAAAGGTAGCTAAACTGACATCTGCAGGAGAAGGTGATGGTATCTGGACTCTGCTACCATCTCCTGATGGTTATCCACCCAGGGAGGTCAGCAGCTCCCCTTGCTTCTCTTGCTCAATGTCATGTCCCCAGATCTAATCAGCACCACCCCACCCAACCCCGCTCCTCTCTGGAGGAACCTGGGGCCAGCAGCTGATACCAGGGAAGAGGAGAGAGACAGAAACAAGAGGAGAGAGACAGAAACACAAGGAAATTCACACTAATGAGAGAGCAGGCTGGGCTCACCCTGAGCATCTCCGTGGTGCCCAGGTTCACATTCAAATGGAGTTTGTGTCTCTGTCTCTGGTCCCCAGCTCCTCTTGCAGGTGGGATGAGGGGGAAGAGGCAGCTGAGGCTGGACATTAGGGAAAGCCCTGGGCTGGAGGCCAGGCCCTGTCCCGGCTGCGGTTGCCGCAGCTTCTTAGCTTCTCTAGTGGGAAGCATCGTGGAGCTCATCTAGCCCAACCTCTCTTTCTGGCAGATGGGAAAACCGATGTAGAAGAGACCGAGGGAGGATCAGAGCTAGATTTTCTGATACCACGTCACTCTGTCTTACTTGATAGCTCTTGGCCTCATTTTTTCCATCTGTTAAATGGGCATGAAGGTTTCACAGTCATCCACTGTCCCCTTCCAAGTCTAGGCTCTGCAATTGGGCCTTTTTGAGGATGTCTGGTTATGCCAGGAGAGCCTCTTTTCCCCGAGAGAGACCAAGCTTCTTGATGGGGGAAGGGCTGGTGCTGCTGAATGCTCTTCATGGATATCTGCTCTACCCCATATTCAGGGCTGAATTTGTTGAAGTCCTAACCCTGGATACCCATGACTGTGGTCTTATTTATTATAGAAGTGGTTTTTGCAGACGTAATCAAGTTAAGATGAGGTCATGAGAGGGGCCTCTAATCCCACATGACTGATGAAACAGACACACAGGAGAAGATGGCCACGTGAAGACAGGTGAAGATGGGAGCAACGTAGGTGCCAGGACGGGAACGCCAGCACGGCTAGCAGCCCCAGAAACCAGAAGAGGCAAGGATGGGACTTCCCTTACAGACTGCAGAGGGAGCGAGGCCCTGCTGGCACTTTGATTTCAGCCTACTGGCCTCCACAACCGTGGGACAAGAAATTTCTGTTGTCTGAAGCCACCCAGTTATAGCACTTTGTTATAGCAGCAAATGGAACCACCCCCTCACCTGCACCCCCCATATAACAGGCCAGCACTGCGTGGAGCCCCTTTCTGTATGCAGGTGTCCCAGACGCTGCCCTAGCAGAAGTGAGACCCCTCTTGTATGCTCACATGTCCATCACGACAGCCCTAAACTTCTTGGAGCCTTGCTGGACCTGGTACACCTTGGTCATTTCTGTACCGTCAGTCCTTAATCTGGTGTCTTCCACAAAATAGGAGCTCAGTGGACATTGAGCAAGGGAATGAATGAAAGGGATTTTCTCGTCTCCAGGCTCTGTGATCATCCCTTGCCTGCCCCTGCATCCCGCTGACCTATCACTTCTCATTCCTACTGGCCACTTCTCCATGTTCGGGCCTCCATTTGCCCTCCCTGGCCCCAGAACCACGTCATGACAGCTGCTCTGCAGTTGGGCCTGAGCTCAGCTAATGGTGACTGACGACATTCTGCGCAGCAGGGACCCTCGGGCAGCAGGATTGGCATGTTGGCGGGAGACACGGTGTGACTGATAGCTCTACGTGTTGATAGGTCCTTTCCAACCCCTTCCCCAGAGGCTGGCGCTTTCTGGGAAGGAGACCAACATGGCCCCCCTCCTCCGCCATTCACCCTTCTTTTTCTGTTGCCTCCCCTCTTTCCTGGAACTAAAACTCCTGCTTTTCCCCTGGTTGGCTGTGGATAAAGGGATGTTTAGTGTTCTCAGGCTCAGGCAGAGAATGAGGGGCTCCTTAGATTCCCCTTTTTCCTGCCAGGACACCCCCATCCAGACAGAGTGATGTGAGAGTCACATACCTACTGTGCCCTCTTCCCTCTGGCATGACTGGAACAGGGGCCCTCCTTCCCAGGGCCTCTGTCTGCGTCACGAGGGCCAGGCACCTCTGTGCTCTCTGCGTGTGATCCCTGAGCCCAGGTAGCACGACTGTCCCATTGCACAGATGAGAACACCGATGCTCAAAGACATGAAGTGACTTCGCCCAGGTTACACACATGGTCAGTGTAGACCCTGGGATTGGAATGCCAAGTCTCCATCTCCAAAGCCCACGTTTCTTCCACTGCAATGCATGAAGTGGGTTGGAAAGGCAATGGAGCCATCACGGGGTGCTCCCTCCTCGACCACGCAGAGGACTCACGCGGGAGCAAGGGTTCCATCTCCCCTCTGAGCACATTGTTCCCATGGACATGGGCTGCCAGGGATTGCCCGGGAAAGGCCAAACCATCACATGCATCCCATGGGTGAGGCTGTGGACGGCTGTCCAAGACCCCCCTTCCTAGGCCTGTGTGGCTCTGGGCGGCCAGGCTACCTCTGTGGGCCTCGTTCCCTTCAGCGCATGATGAGGCTGGTCTCTGCCCACCCCTCCCCAGGGCACCAAGGAGTAAGCGAGAGCTGGCCTTTGAGGCAAGAAGCCCGGAGAACCATGGGTCTTGTCCCCAGCTGTGTGAGACCCCAAGACAGGCTCTCCACGGGGAACTGACACAGGGAGAGGGAGGGCCCCAGAAGCAGCCCTCGAGGGGGCGAAGGCCAGGAGCGTCCTAGGAGATCTTTGCTCACTCTAGCCAGGCCAGGGGCATACCGGGCAGGAGAGCAGGCTGGGAGCTAGGGTTTGGCAACGGACAAAGCCAGCATGGGAAAGGGAGAGTTTACAGGAAGGCGGCAAGTTACCAGAAAGGACAATAAATTAATATAATAGGGCTGCTTGGCTGGTGACAGGGAATAAAACACATGGTACAAAAGAGCCCCATGTGAGATTGTCAACAGGATGAATGAGAAGGGAAGAGGGAAACCGGGGAAAGAATGGGAACCGGAGGCTCACTGAGCAGCCTGTGGGAGGTGGTGAGGTGGCTGTCCTCACTGCACCAGCACCTCCTCTGCCTCTTCTCAGATCAAAGTTGGGACCAGAGGCTTCTCTCCAAACGGCCCCGCAGGATCCCATCCCCATCCTAGAACTCATTCCCTCCCTTTTGCACTGGCTCCCCCATCCCCACCTACCCAAGAAGGATGCCCCTACCTTGCCCTCTAGATTTTGGTGCCCTTGACTCCCATCCCAAGCAAATACCCTCGGTTCCTAGCCATAATGCAGAATATGCATTTCAACCATTCATTCGTTCACTCAAAGGTCAATTCATTCATTCAGCAAATGCTTTCTGAGCACCTACTATGTGCCAGGAGATGTCAGAGGGAGCAAGAAGGAAACCTCTGCCTCAAGGAGCTCCCAGGCCCACAGGGGAGATGGATGAGCCGCTTGGCAGTGGGACTAGTGCACGACAGAGCGAAGCACTTGATACATCAGGCTGCTGCGGAGGCACAGCTTACAGGGCCGTAATGGCCCTGGGGAAGGTGTCTCCAATGAGTATCCTAACTGGCACGAGCCAGGTGGGGCAGTCGGGAACACTCACAGGCAGACGGTGTCATTTGTGAAAAGCCAGGATGCGTGCAAGGAGTGGTGGCTTCTGGGAACTTTAGCTGTTTCAGCATGATGGGGCTGGAGGGTGCGGGGCTGGGGGCTGCAAGGTGGAAGGAGATGTGGCCGGCCAGCACAGGGGCCGCAAGAGCAGGCCTAGGTGAGATGAACTCTGATCCAAGCCCTGGCTTTGCAAATTAGGACCTGCATGACCTTGGGCCAGTCAGGTAACTTCTTTGATCTGGTTCCTCTTTGAGGAGAAGAGAAGGGGGTGGGAATAATACATTAATATCTGCTTCAGAGGAGAAAATGCAGATGTATCTCTCAGCTTGGCTTCTGGGTTTTGAATGAATCAATGAATGAATGGTGAGGATCAGAGTCCTAGGCTTATAAATTACGTCTAGGTGCTTGGATGTCATCTGTGGGCGGTGGGGAGGCACTGGAGATTTTGAGCGTGTGTGTGTGTACGTGTATATGTGTGTGTGTGTGTGTGTGTGTGTGTGCATATGTGTGTATGTGTGTCCTGAGGGCTTATTTGGGTGGCAGGATCAGCTCAAGGCCCCATAAACCCACTTATGTCTCCATCTCCAGCCTTTCTTAGAGAAGAGTCACGTGCAGTGTGGGAAAGATGAAGTTGAGGATGGTCCTGAATGATCTTTGATGAGTATGCAATGAAGGACCCTCAATTCCTCAACACAGAGGATCTCAAAGTCATGACCCGTCTTGTCAACCTTTCCTGCTCAGTGAACACCAGTTACAGGCCAGGCCCTGGCAACACAAAGAGGTGCGGACATGGCCCTGCATGGAGGCCTTCGCAAGCTGGCCTGAGAGATAGGATTCACGCTGTGAAGGATGACTAATGGTGTGAGGCATCACTGGGCATGGGGTCACTATGGATACAGGAGCCAGGCGGATGGGCACTTGGGCAAGAGTGGGGCCACTGAGGATTGATGGGGCAGTCAGGGGAGCTCCAGGGAGGAAGGGGACCCTGTGAGTCATTTGCTCGCTGATCAATCCAATGGCATTGGACTATCACTCTGTGCAGGGGGAAGGGAGCAGGATGATGTAGTCTTTGAGTTCATGGAGCTTAGCATCTACCAAGAAATGCAACGTTAAGCAGGGACTACAAGAGTGGAGGAAGGGGTGTGGATGGTGTGCAGGTGGTGATGGGAATGCATAATGCAAAGAAGAAACCTCTTGAAAAGGTCACCCTTATGGCAGACAGAAGCCAGGCAGAGGGAACAGCAGGGTAGGGAGTTTGGAGGGAAAGACAGCTTGGCCCATTCACATCTGGCTCAGAACTGGAGGGGGGCCCTTGTGGTTGGAGTCATAATGGCAAGAAGAGGAAAGGAAGAGGGAACAGGAGAAGAATGCGTGGGACCTGCACTGGCCTCATTAGTGAGCCACATCCAGGCTCCAGGGCTTTATCCTAATGCCAGTAAGAAGGTCCTGAAATGACATTGCTAGCCTGGCAGTTTTCTGCACCCCTCCTGGCAGTGCAGAGAAGCGTGGATGGAAGGAGGTAGGAGTGCAGGCTGAGAGTCTAGTTTGGAGGCTGCTGTTGTAAGACTCCAGGGCAGAGACAATCTCCCGGGGAGAAATACCTCCTTTGGTGGACTTCGTTTTCTTCTCCGTCCCATGGGGAAACTGTTCCCTGTTCAGAAGAAAAATGATGCTGAGGGGAGAGGAGGTGGCTCTTTCGCTCGGACTCTGGTGCTGACGATGGGGGTGGTGAGAAGAATGGGGATTGTGGAGCTGTTTCGGAGGTGGAGTCAACAAGATCTGTGTTAGATTGGAGGGCGGGGGGTGTCTGAGGGAGAGGGAAGAGTCAGCCGTGAGGGCGAGGTGACCGAGATGGAAACACCGCAGCTGCTCTGGGGAGAAGATGCCAGGTCCAGTTTCGGGCATGTTGTGGCCAGCTGGTTATCCAGGTGGAATGTTCAGGTGCTAGCCAGGCCTGGACCCCAGAGAAGGGGTGTGGAGCCATCAGTTAGCACTTATAGGGGAACTGGAACTGCCCACGTTTCAAAATTCCCAGAGAGAAAGGGGTGAGTGAAGAGGCAGTCTTTGCTGGGTACATCTCCAAAGTCTCCCCAGCTTCTTTTCCCGTCCCGGGTTCCTCAGCCCCATTCCTAGTCTGTGCAGGTGCAGTGAAAAAGAAGCAATGTCTATGAAGAGCTTGCAATGTGCCAGGTTGTCCCAGGTGATGCACCAAATCCACATGACAGTCCTTCAAGGTCACTACCACTTCTCCAACAGATGGGGAAGCAGCGTCGCAGTGAGGCTGAGGATCAGCCCACGGTCACCCGGGAGTGAGCAGCAGAGGGATTCACACTTGGGGCCGGTCAAGTCCTTGGTTGGGGCCGGTCAAGTCCTTGGTTGGGGCCAGTCAAGTCCTTGGTTGAGCCCGGTCAAGTGCTTGGTTGGGGCTGGTCAAGTCCTTGGCTCCAGCTCTCGTCCCAAGGTGACCTACTGCCTCACTAAGCCCCAGGTGAACAGGGAGGGCTGCTTGCTCCCTGTTCTCCACTGTTTTCTCCCAAGCCAGGGACTGAGGCCTTCCACTCCTCCATCTATCTCCTGCCCTCTGTTGACTCTCTGACACTGCTGGGTCGCCATCCAGTACAGCAGATCAATCTCTCTATGGCTCATCTGCTCCCACTGCATTTATCCCCTGATGGTCGAAGCTTTTATTTCCGGGTGAGAGGAGCATCCCCTGGCCATCCCCAGGCACAGATAACTTATGGACCAATCAATACACCCATTAACCTTTGGACCATGGCACCGACACAGGTGCAAGGAGCCGGGGGAGCAGGCCTCGCCCCTGCACCTCTGCCATCCTTGAGGTCCCTGAGCTCTGCGCAGCTTCTACAGCTCCTTCTGGGGGCTCTCACGGGGTCTTCTCATTGTTGCCCCCTCTTCTGTCTTTCTTGAGCTCTCTTATACCATTTTGGCTACCTAAGCCTTCTCTAAATACCTCCTTTAGGGACTTATCTTTCTTTTCTGTCATATAGGGAAACTATTTCCCTGTCCAGAAGAAAGATGATTCTGGGGAGAGGGGAGGTGGTTTCGTTTGTAATGAGCGAAAAGCATGCATGAGTGGGAACCAGGGAGTCCTACAGTCAGTACCGAGGATGGGGGCGGCTGAGGGAGGACCAGGCTGGAAAACAGAGATTTCACTTGGGTCTGTCTCTACCACTGGGGGCTGGGAGACTTTGGAAAGGCCACCTTATACCTCTGTGCCTCAGTTTTCTCATCTGAAAACGGAGGTAGCATCATCAGTATGAAGAGTGGAATGATTATGAAACAAGGCAGGCTAGGATGCTGCCTTGTTAACAAACCATAGCCAAATTAGGTCAGGGCACTGGGTGGAGTAGTGTTCCCCAAAATTCATTTCCACTTGGAACCTCAGAATGGGACCTTAATTTGGAAATAGAGACTTTGCAGGTGTAATTCTTCCTGTTAAGATGAGGCCATCCTAGATCAGAATGAGCCTTAAATCCAATGGCTAGTGCCCTTACAAGAAGACCAGGTGAAGCCACAGACACATGCGGGGAAGACAGCCATGGGAAGATGAAGGCAGAGATTGCAGCGATGTATCCACAAGTCAAAGAGCACCAAGGGCTGCCAGCAAACACCAAAAGCTAGAGACAGAGGTGGAACAGGTTCTCCCTCAGTGCCTCCAGAAGGAACCCACTTGGCTGACACCTTTACTTTGGATTTCTGTGCTCCAGAACTCTGAGATGATATATTTCTGTTACTTGAGTCACCCAGTTTGTGGCATTTGTTATGGCAGCCACAGGAAACACATAGAGTTGGTAATGAGGTAGTGGGAGAGATTTCCTTAACACAGGACCCATTCCTGCCGCCCAAGTGGGGTGGAGTGAAATTCTCTATGGACATGCGCAGGGTGGAGGGAAGGGGGGAAAACCCTTCTACATCTTGCATTCCAGTCGAACCTTTACCTGAAGACGGGGGCAGCTAGCTTCTTTATGCTTTGCTCTAGCTTCTTGTCTCCTCTCTGGCATCCGTTTATGATAGTCCCCGCCTGCATTAGTCCATTTTCACACTGCTATAAAGATACTGCCTAAGACTGGGTAATTTATAAAGGAAAGAGATTTCATTGACTCACAGTTCTGCATGGCTGGGGAGGCTGTGGGAAACTTACAATCATGGCAGAAGGCGAAGGGGGAAGCAAGGCCCATCTTACAAGGCAGCAGGAGAGAGAGAGTGCAGGGGAAACTACCAAACACTTATAAAATCATCCATCAGCTCTCATGAGAATTCACTCACTATTGTGAGAACAGCATGGTGGAAACCGCCGCCATGATCCAATCACCTTCCACAAGGTCCCTCCCTTGACACTTGGGGATTACAATTCGAGATGAGATTTGAGTGGAGACACAGAGCCACACCATATTGCCTCCCTAGGATCCGTGGAACACCAAGGATCCTATATACTGCGGTAGGGGCTGTAGGCCCCTGGCACGGGTGGAGCTTGTACTGCTGGTTGGGTGAGAGTGATGATGTCCAAATGGCACTACCACATGCATCCCTTTCACCTGGTCCTATGGGTCTCACTCCCCATTAGCATTCTCCAACCTTCTCCCCATGATGGTCTTAACAAATGTCATGGCACCATGTTAATTTTCAGAAGGGAACCATTTTGAGCATCTGTTAGTGGGAACCACCATGCCCCTTGTGGCCCCAGTAGAGCATCTAGCTACAAACCCATAGGAAAAGGGGACCCCGTCTGTGTTCTCTGGCAAGGCTCATAAGACCCTCCCCAATCACCAGCCCCAGGGAGGCTTGAGGGACCTCTCTGGGGTGTCTGACTATGCCAGTCACTTACTTCCTGACTCTCTAACCCTGGTTTCCATCACCTTCTCCTAGTCTTCCTCCTTTTCCCACCCTTCCTTCCCTGCCTTCCTTCTGCAGTTCTGAAATGTTTGATGTTTCCAGCTTTCTGCTCTGATTTTCCTCATTTCCACCCTCATCCCTTGGAGAATTCAGCTGCTTTTCTTTTTTGCTTTTAGCTATGGCCTGGATGTGAATGCCTCCCAGATCTTTAACCCTGATTTCTTGCCTGAATAAGTCAACTGTATTTTGATGACCTCCAACATGCTCAAAAGTTTAAAATATCCAAAGCTGAGCTCTGGTCTCTGCAAGCTTGTAGCTGTCCCGTAATTTTCTAATATAGTTAGCGGTCTTGTTTGCACAGTCGTCCAAGCCAGAAATAATGGTGCCATCCTTGGATTCTTCCCTGCCCTTCTCCCACCTCTGACCACCTACTCACCCCCAGGTCCTGTGAGCCCAGCTGTCTGTTCCAGCTCCGGTGCATAACACGGCGTCTGGTCCACCGTCGACATTCAGTAAATATTTTCTGAACTAACAAATTAGTCCTGCTGGGTTTACCTGCTAAGTATTCCTTAAACTGGCAGGCCACCCCTGCCCCATCTCTGATCTAGATTCCATCTGCCAGGCCCTTACCGCCTCCCAGCTGCCAGTCATTAGCCCAATCTACTTAATTAAAGGGATTTCTAACCATGTGCTTCCTGTTCAAATTCCTTCAATGGCACCCCATTGCATACAGGATAAAATACTTCTCAATGAGGAACACGTAGTTCTTTTTGTCACGGAACCAGAGACACGATGGAAATTCTGGAAATACTGACTCCATGGAAGGTCTTAACAACTTGTGGTTTCCTCACAAACCACACATCTTTTCCCCTGGGCCTTTACTCCTGTCAATCCACTGCCTGATGCCTGTGGCCTGTGCCCACCCACTGGCTTCTCCTGGACACTGCCAGTCAGCCACAGAGTGGCTGAGATGCCTCTCCCTATCGGTGCCTTCTAATCTCCATCATGGTGCATTACAATGATGTCTATGCATTCGTCTCTCTCTAGAGACCAGATGTTCTCAAGGGGGGTGATTCTGAACTCCTGCCTCCAGCTCCCAGGGGACCCTTGGTGATGTCTGGAGATGTTTTTGGTCGTCACAACTGGAGGGAGGGGGATGTTATTAGCATCTAGTGGGTAGAGGCCAGGCTAAATGTCCTACAATGGACAGGACAATCAAGAACGATGCAGCACAGAATGTCAACCATGCTGAGGCTGAGAAGCCCTGGGCTAGACAGGAGCGAGGTCCATGTCTGTCCATTCCCACCTCCAGGGCCTTGCCTTGAGCCTGCCACACAGTAGGCCCTCATTGTGTGTCTGCTGAGTGAATATCCCCACAGCCCACCCCAGGCCTAGAGTGCAATCGGATCACTTCTTCTCCAAACAGGCGGGCTGGGCTGTGGAGAAAGGGTACGGGTTGCCTCCCAGGCCTGAGTCAGGTGGCAGGGGAGGAAGCGATGGAGAGTACTGTCCTTCAGAGAGGAGCCACTTCCTCCAGGAGCCCGGGCGGATGCAACCAATTTAGCTAACAAGTTGCCAGGGCTGTGATGACGTTGCCAGACAATGAAATTGCCCTTCTTATCAACATGGACTGCCAGACTGATGAGACACACAAGCCTGTTAATTAGGCCTGTAATGGCAGCCGCAAAGGGTACAGCATTTCCAAGGAAACGGGGGGCTGGAGGCTCTCTCTTGTCCCACCAGAGATGGGGCATGCAGTGGGGCTTAGTTGCATTCTACAGAGGAAGGCAGGCTCCTCTCACCGTGGCCATGGCCCCACGAGGCCTGGGCCCGAGAGGGTGGTTAGCGTGTCTGTCTTCAGTCACAGGCTTCCCAGGGACAGGGCACAGTGCAGTTAACTCTATTGTGGCCCTCGGCGTAGCAGTTTGCCCAGACAGGCACTTAATAAAGGTATTTAATAAAGATGAGTATAAACATCAAAGGGTCCCTCTCCTCTTTCAGGTTCCATCTTTCTCTCTCTTCCTCTCCAGCTGTTCCTCAGATGCCCACCTTGTTCTTGTCTTTCTCAGAGCCTCTCTGTCCAGCCCTCTGTGTAACCCTCATGATCCTACGGGACACAGGCATAGCAGCGCTCCATCAAGCAAGACCCGGAGAGGTCTCCTCATCGGTATCCCCTTTGGCTGGTACGTGTTGGTGGGATGTGCCAGTCACTGCCTCCCGACCCCATTCCTCAGCATCCCTGGTCCTGTAGCCAAGGACACAGGTGGGCGTGCAGCCAGGCCACACTCTAGGGCCCCGGGGCCGACTGGCACGGTGGCTTGGCCTGGATTCAGAGGCAGGTTGCCGAGCCTGGAGGAATGACATCCCCAGAGCAGGCGGGCACGTTCCCTGGCAGTCTGTCTGGTCATTGGGCAGTGGCCAACCACACAGGTTTGTGTCCCAGCAAGAGTGCAGACAGTCTGGGACACCCCACGTCCCTGGACACAGGCCCTGAGGCCCTCTAGGGAAACACCTAACTCCAGATCATCACTACTTCCCACCATCATTTCCCTGGCACAGGGAGGTCCCCTCCACCTCCAAGACTCAGGTTCCCAAACGCTCTGTGCTGCCACTTGGACCACACCCAGCTACAGATGTGCCAGCAAGCCTCCCAGAAAGGACCCTCCCCCACCCCCCTACCCCCCAGACAAACTGGTGAACCCACTTGGGCATCACTAGCACCTTTCTTGCAGCCTTCTCTGTCTTCGCCAGGTTCCCTGTCACCAGCAGGCCCCTTCAGCCTGCCCTCCAGCTCCTTCAAGGAAGTGCCTCTTTGAGACTCTGCCCCCAAAGAAGGGTCATTATTGCTAATGCCTTTTCTCCCCCATCTGTTGTGATTGTTTACACTCCACTTGCTAATTAGAGACTAATTAGCTGGTGCTGAAATTCATCACTTTCCAAACACAATGCGGCAGCAGGAAAAGCACAGCGATGCCGGCAACATCTGCAACTCTGCTTGTAGCCAAGACGCCATTCTGCTCCGCCTGCTCCCCTCTCCTCCTCCTTCCCCGCCTCCTCCCCTCCTCTTCCTCCTCCTCCTCCCTACCCTAGGGGCTTCTAGGGGCTTCCAGTAAGCCCCTAGAAGCCTGGGGATGTCTGCACTTTTATTCAGCAACCACAGGACAGTGCAGTGCAGTGGCTGGTAGGAGAGACTCAGTCCATCCTTGCTGAAGGAATGAATGCTTGTATATGAATGAATGAGGATCAACGAGCAGATGCAAGAGTGGGTCTGCTGCTGGGGAAAGGGGAGTGGAATTAAATAGCTGGTAGGCAGTGAGACACAGCCGTCCACGATTCGGAGGAGGGTGGCACTGGGCAAGGCAGGGACCAGGAAAAAAGCATTCCTGGGACAGAGAGGCAGCGCTAAAGAGATGATGCCGGCAGACGCCTGAGCTCTGCGAGGCCTGGGGGCTATGGAGTAGAGAGTGCAGGGACAGCGTGGGGGGTGGGAGAAAAGACAGACAGGAAGGAGAAGGAAGGAGAAGTCAAGTCACAAAAGGAAGGGGCAGGAAGATGCACAGAGGCAGAGCGTGAGACCGGCAGGGCAGCAGGGAAGGCCGGTGGAGGGGAGGCAGAGGTCTTGGAGTCCTGGCGCTGGCTGGCTCTGGTGAGGAGGTGTGACTGCATCCTGGGATTGAAACCATCCATTTGCATGACAGCGGAGAGTGGCGCAGGCCTAGGCCCTGATCTTTCTTCCTCTCATTTAGGGGAAAGCGGCTGCTATTACCCAAACTCCCCTTCTTCTCAGTAGGCTGCAGGCAGTGAGCCGGCTCCCTGGACTCCTTTGCATCTTCTAGGGCTCCCTGTGGGGATACTCTGTGATTGGCCGATCTGCTCGCTGCTGGGTCTAAGGAATCCAGGAGGAGGGAGGCAGCCTGAGACTCCAAGGGGCAGATGGGGTCTCTAGCCCAGGCCTCGGTGCCCAGTTTGAGGAGGAGTCCCCAGGACATCCTGGAATCTGGAGGAGAAAGAGTGGAACCTCTTTCCTGCCCATCTCACAGTGACATCCCAGAAGACACCGCCAATCCCGTACAGCCCTGCCCAGGAAACCGAAGGTGGCCTCGACGCCAAGCCTCATCCGTGTGTGACGACAGCACGGGGCTGCCCTCTCTTGTGCATGGGTTGCGTACATTTCCCATCCCACCTTCCTTGAGAGCAGGATTATGGGAGTCACAGCCACGCAGGTTACAATCCCCGCTCTGCCGCTTTCTGCTGCTTTCGGCTGCGCGGCTTAGAATGCGCTGCATAACTTCTCTGAGCTCATCTGTAAAATGGGGATGTCCGCCCTCCCTCCTGGCGTTGCTGACAGGACAAATGACATGATGGCTTCATCTGAAGCATGGTGCCCGGTACTGGTGTGCACTTGCTGGGCGAATGGCGGGTTGGGGCACTCTGCAGTCCGGCTGCCTCCTGGGGAACATAGACTGTTTCCTTCCTCCCGTCTTGCTTCACAGGCAACACATGTGTGCTCACACGTGTGCTGGTGAACACTTAATATCCTGTTCCCCAGGAAAAATAAAAAAGCCCCGATTGCCCACCATTGCCAATTTCCCTGGTGTAAATGCTCCAGCCGTGGCTGATTTGAAGCTATCAGTGGGACATCACGGGCCACAGACTGGGAAGAGAGGTGCACAGTGAGCACCAGCTCTGGCACACCATTGCCTGCCCATCACCAAAGGAAGGGTGTGGAGCAGAAATCTCTCTATCTATGGACGTGGCTGGCAGGGGGCTGATTAGGAACCTGGGTGAGGCCAATCAAGTTCCTGGCACACAAAGCTGCTTGGATCAGAATGATCACTGTTCATGTGGGGAGAAGGCAGGGGGCGGCTGGGGTGATGGATGCCCTCCATAAGGACCATGCCCACCCACCACGCACATCCTTTCTTCCGAATTCCTCCCTTTCCTCCACGCCCACCCTGACACTCTTCCTCTTCTGATTTCACACATCTTGGAAACTCTTACCTGGTTCCACCTGCTTTGCCTACACTAGCAAGCAAATCCCAGTTTCCTCGCCCTGCAGTTCATGGACCAGAGCACACCTGGGCTATATCAGCATCACCCAGAGGGCTTGTTAGACCACAGAGGTGCAGGGCCCCACCCACGGCCTCTAATATAGCAGGTCTGGGTGGGGCCTGAGATTTGCATTTCTAGCAAGTTCTCAGGTGATGCTGCTGCCTCACAGGCCACCCTTTGAGAACCACTGGCCTAGCGGGAGGGCTGGGTCAGCAAGCAGGTCACTGGGATCCAGAGAGCTGCAGGCTGTGCTGTTGTGGAGGATTCGGTGTTGGGAGTTCAGAGGCTCTCTTCATGCCCCAGAAAAAGCTATGACTTACTTCCTTGTTGGTGTTCCACCCCAACCCCTCTCCAGCCTCCTTCCGAGGCTTCCACTGAACCCCCCACTTCTCTGCCCTCTAACACCCTCCAAGCCCCCAGGCTGGGTGACCTGGGCACCTCCCGCCTCTCTTTGTACCAGGGCTAAGTGTGCAGATGTCTTTTCAGGCAGGGGAAGACCTGACCAGGGGAGGCCACACAGAGACAGCTGGGGCTGCTGGCTATTGTCCTAGAGGCAGCAGAACACGCTGCCCCCATGCCAGCAAGGGGCGCCGCAGAATCACTCATTGCTTTCCTTCTCCAAGGCTCCATGTGCAAGCAATGCACAACTAGTTTCTGCCTCACATCCCCTGGCCATAATGGGGGCAGGTGACAAGGGTCCACTGGGGACCTCTTTTAAGTTGGGGGGGCTACAAAAGTGGCTCCAGAGGGCAAAGGAGACTGCAGCCCCACTTCCTTCCCTCCTCTGCCTTCCTGCTGATACTCTAATCTTGGCCTCCTGAGTAACTAATCCCCCTAATGGGATCAACATGTCTGTCCCTGCACTTTATTTACATAATGGGACAGGGAGGCCTCCCTCTAAACAGGTTGGAGGGCCGCTGGGTGGAGGGGCAGGAGTGAGATCTGGGGTTCAGGAGCATTAGCTCACCCTGAGGCTTTGGGGACTGTGAGGATGGATCTTAGCATGGTGCTGGTTGGAGGCGACGGCTCAGGATCACGACGCATGTGCACGCATGTGCGTGTGTGCGCGCGCATCATGTGTGACTGGGCCCTCGGTTAATACTCAGCTGCAGATATTAATCCCTTTTTGTGCAAAGAGACGATGGACCGTGAGCCCTGAGATATCAAACTTGAAATTCAGCCAAACTCCTGCCCTGCTCCCCTTGCCCCTGCCAAATGGCCACGTCTGTTAACGAGGGAGATAAACGGAGAGGCCATCAAAGCAGATTTCCAATCTGTCGATTTCGCTTTGGGGCCTTCAGAACGCGATGGTTCACCTCCCGCTTCTGCCCCGACTCCAGCCTCCTCTGCCTTCGATTCCCACTTTGTTCCCCAGCCCCCATGCTTTTATCTCCCAAAGTTGGATCTATTGACCCAGCTCATAAGGGCTCCTTTCATCGGGCTCCAGATCTGCTAATGGAGAGGCAGGCGGAGGGGCGGAGGGGCGGAAGGGATGGAGAAGTGGGTTCTGCAGCCTGGAGCGTGGGGGCTGGGGAGAGGGGGAGGTTTGGGGGGATGAGCAGGTTGCCAAAGCAGACTGAAGCCTGTGTGGGTGGGGATGTGCCCAGCCTGGGATGGAGGAGGAGGCGGAAATCAACTCAGGGAGGGAGAATTGCACCTAAGCAGGGGGAAGGAAGGCCCTTCTCAAGGTGCCGATCCGATGGTGCATCTCCTGCTGCATTGACTCAGTTTCCCCACTTCAAATTCACTTTGCTCTTCTATTGTCTTGCCAGGAAGCACCCTGAACTCATTCGTATGAGTGAAAATAAAAAATGACAACAGGGGAAAAATAACAAAACAGTTTCCCCATTCACAAACCCCCCAATGGCTAAAAGAAAAGGGGATGAAGAGTGCGGAGGGGTCGCCTGTGCACTGACCTGACCTGGCACACAGTCCCCACTGATCCCTTCAGAATGGGTGGTTTTATTTCCATTCTGCAGCTGGTAAGAGTGTAGATAGGTAACTTACAGCTGGTGCCTGGGAGACAGACTTCTGACTCCAGGAATGGCGGTTTTCATTGCGCTTGGCCTGGCGGGAAAGGTTCAGTGAATATTTGTAGTGATAGCACAGACTCAGAAGCCAGACAGACTGACCTCCAGTAGGTGCCACAATTGTGCTGATTTTATCGACAGGGAAACTAAGGCACAGAAAGGTCAAGCAGCTTCCCAAAGCCACCCAGATACAAATCAGCTGGCCAGTCTGCTGGCTCCTGAGTCTGTACTCCAGCCGCTCCACCAGGCTCCGATTTCTTCTTTGTTTTCGACTCCCCTTACCAGCTCCCCTTACCAGGCCCCCACCCATCTCTCCGTCTCCTTTTAAATGCATCACTTCGGGTCTTCTGCCAGAAACTCACCATGTGATGCTGGGGCCTCGGAGCCCTAATCCAGGACTCTGGCTTTAAAATGTGCAAAGATCGCTCTTTCAATAAATACAAAAATAAGTAAAATAAACGTACACAGGTGACATTTGAAAAGACGAATGGATGAGCAAACCACCTCCTGGCCTCCGAATACACAGAATCGAACAGGTTCTTGCCTACACCCAGGCCACCCAGGCCACACTGGGGGTTCGGGGAGGGCAGCTCTGGAGAAACACTGTGATTCCTCTGGAAGCACCCAACTCTACCATGATCAGAGGAGAGGAGAGGAAGAGGACAGGAAATCACATTAGCGGGCGCCCAGTGTATACCACAGCCATTTCTTCTCAGCCTTAAGAGGCTAGGAGTCCCACCTTGGCCTCAGTGTCAGCACTTTCTAGATGGGGCACTGACCAGTTAGGAGCAGAGTGGGCCTAGAAGCCAGGCCTCTGGACTCCCGTGCCCTGGGTCCAGGAGGTCACCCATTGCTGCTCTAATCTTCAGGGCACTTAGTTTCTGAACCACCAGGTGCCCTTCTGATCTCCTTTGTAGACCCTGGGAGCATTCTCTAGAACATAGTGAGCCTCCCTCTATGAGGAAGGGGGCAGGTGACCTCAGGAGAAGGCTGGAGAAAGAACAGGTGGAGTGGCCTTACCACGCTGCCCTGCCTCGTTCCTTAGAAGCCCCCATCCCCAAAGAGAAGAGGAACCAGGGTATGTCCTGCACTCCAAATCTCCCAAGGAACTAAGGAGAAGCTTTGGGGATATTTCCTTGTCGCGTGAAATGTGTTTGGCCATCACTCTCTGGAGAGGCTGAGCAGACCCCTTAAAGAGAAAGAACAACCGTTAATGGGGACAGCCAGAAATCATTCATCTGTCATCAAAGGGAAGTGAAGTCTGTGAGGGAGGCAGTCCGGGAGCGCCGGGGCAGGGTCAGCGGGAAGGGAAAGATTAAACAGCCAGCCATACATCAGCCCTGCTCAGCTCAGCACAGCCAGGAGTGGGCAGAGGCCAGCAGAAGAGGGAGGGCCAGATGGGGACGCTGATGGGGAGAGGTGAGAGGGAGCTAGGGGGTGGTGGGGGGCGAAAGCACAGCTAGGGTTCAGATCCAAGGATTCTTTGGTGAAAGCAAGTGACACAGCATCGGAGTCACATACGAAACGTTTTGCTTGGGTGGCAGCAAGAGCCTTGTTGTGGGTGGAACTGAGTCCCACCAGAGGATACAGTGAAGCTCTCAGCCCTGGGACCTGTGAATGTGACCTTCTTTGAAAATAGTCTTTGCAGAGGTAACCAAGTTGAGATGTCATCATGAAGATGGCCCCAATACAATTTAACTGGTGTCCTGAGAAGAAGAGAGAATGTGGGCAGAGACACACGGGGGGAATGCCATGTGATGACAGAGGCGGAGACGGGGTCATGTGGCTGAGCCGCGGTACCCAGGATGGGCGGTCCCCAGCGGAGACGGGGTCATGTGGCTGAGCCGGGGTACCCAGGATGGGCGGCCCTCAGCGGAGACGGGGTCATGCGGCTGTGAGCCGGGGTACCCAGGATGGGCGGCCCCCACCGGAAGCTGGAAGAGGCGGGGAAGGATTCTGCTCAGAGCCTCCGAGGGAGCAGGGCCCTGCCGACACCCCAAGGTCACACGTCCCACCCTCAGCAAGGCAATAGAATCTATTTCGGTGGTTCTAAGCCACTCAGCATGTGACTTTGTTACTGCAAATCCCAGGAGTGGATTCCATCCCTGACTTCATTCTCCAATAACACTGGAACTTTACACACACACACAGTCCCCAATACAATAAACATATTTCTTTGTGTCTAACGTCAACGCTTCCTGCTGTCGCAATGAGACTACTATAGCTTCAGCAGGGTCTTTCATCACCCCTGTGAGTCTCCTAACAGAATACGGGACTAGGTATGATATTTGCTATTAAACCCATAACATAATATATATCATATACCCATTTTATAACTGAGGATAATGTTTATTTATTTATTGCTCACACTTAAGCAAAACGCTTCGTGCGTGACCCTGGTGCTATGTCACTTGCTTTCACCAAAAGGTCCTTGGGCCTCTTCCCATTTGATAAATGAGGAAACTGAGGCTAGCTAGGAGGGGTAACTGGGAGGACAACCATCAGTTGGTAGGAGAGTCTCACATTTGGGCATCCATGCCAGTGACCTGTCCTCTGCTTCTCCCCTGGTGGGCTGTGGTTAATCTACCGCTAAGTCAGGCCCTACCTGGGAGGCAGGTGAGCACTTGACAGAGATAACTGGGTGGTCCAGAGTCTTCCCTGGGGCAGGCGCTGGGGCCAAGCCTGCCCTGTAGTTGTGGCTACACCATATACCCCAGCCTCCCCTACAGCACTCACCGGCAAATGTGGTCTCGGCCATCAAGCTGCCAATGGGCAGCTGCTAGGCCCCCTGAGAGTGGATGTCTGCCCAGCCCCCAACATGGGGCACCCCTCCCATACTCCTGGCCAAAGTGGTATTAGCACCCTCAGAGCAGCTGTGAGGACAGCTTTGGCTGGGGAGAGGCAGCTGGGCCCCAGGGGGCTGGGGCACCAGCAAAAGGAGGTGCCCTGGGGTCTGCAGGGGATGGGCTGCAGTGTGTGGAAACAGCTGCCTGCTAGGAGCTCTCCACCCTTCTAAAAGGTAGACCAGGCCAGAGCCAGGCTCTCCCTGCTGGTGGAGCGGATGTGGGGCATGGCTCATCCCCAAGCCGCAGATGACATCAGAAGGACCAAGGCCAGCTTGGACAGCACACTTAGCACACAGGTGCCTCGCTGGGTACTCCATCCCATCCCCTCTCGACATCCTCACCTCTGTCTTAGCAGGACAATACCGCACCACCCCCATTTCACAGACAAGGACCCTGAGATGTGTAGAGAGGTGAGTGCCCATGGTCCGCTTCATGACGACGTCAAGGCCAGAGCTCGCTCCACCGTCCCCCCATCTCTCCCTGCTGGCTCTCCATTTCTTGTGGCATGTTTACCTTCCTGATTTCGCCTGCTTTTGTTTGGTTTGATGTGAAAATGAATTTGCCCAGAATGCATAGCGGCAGAAGGAAGGGGGCTCAGGGCGGAGTTGTGCTGAGTGACAGGAATGTGCGGACGTTGAATTAGCAGCAGCTTGGCACAAACAGAATCCGGCTACAGAATATTCGAAATGTATTTAGAGCCCAGTGGGAGATCCTAGTCAATCGGGCTCGTGGTTTGGTGGTAACCACCTAGGCTGGGATGAAAGTCCAGGCCAGTTCTTGCCTGTGTGCCCTGAGGACAGCCCCGAACCTCTCTGAGCCTCAGCTTCTTCTGCTGATAAACAGTGACAATGGCATCTCTTTTACAGGAGCATCGCGACAAGGATTAAATAAAGCAGCGTCTGTGAAGTGCGTGTTGCCAACTGCCAAGTGTCATACAATGGTGAGGTTGTATTTTTGGATTCTCTGCTTCTAGGGACGTCTAAAGTACCTGGGACTGGCCCATCCCATCACAGTGCACGTAGTGCGCTGGCCTCAAGTCCCTCTCTGGGGGCTGTGCCTCTCTGTCTGACCCTCCACGCTTCCTACCCCTGGTGCCTTCTGAGGTGGGTTCCCATGGACCAGCACGGCTGGGAGAACAAACCTGAGGTTGTGACTTGCCTGACAGCAGCAGGGGCAGCTCCCGGTGGGGATGGCTGCTCCTGCAATGGAGGGGGTGCTACAAGAGAGGGCAGGGGTCGTCCCATCTGTATGTGCCTGCAGCAGCCCTGACTCGGCCTCCTGGGCGTCCGCTTGGTGGAGGGCGCTGGTGAAACAGCTCAGCAGGAATGAGGGAAACCTGCAACAAGCGAACTCCAGCCAGAGCCCGGGGGCATCATGGGGCCCTCAATGAGCAGCGGGGGCCCGGTGGGCATCACGGGGCCCTTAGTGAACAGCCGGGGCCCGGGGGGCATCGCGAGGCCCTCAGTGAACAGCTGGGGCCCAGTGGGCATCGCGAGGCCCTCAGTGAACAGGTGGGGCCCGGCAGGCAGCGCGGGGCCCTCAGTGAGCAGTGCGCTGCTGGGCAGGCTGGGCCTCTGTCCCCTCAACAAGGAGGGGTGGAGGCAGGGCAGGATTATGAGGCAGCAAGGGGAGAGCGAGGCCCCAGAGGAAGGGCCAGCCACAGAGAGGTAGCAGTGGAGGGGTCTTGGGATTCAGGGCCTCTGGCAGGGCCAGGCTGGGACCCGAGGACACTTGGTCTCCCTCCCTGGGCCTGCAACAGGCCTGAAACTTATGCCATTTGGTGGCCCTCTTTAAGAACACAAAATATCAAATGTAAAATTAGGTGCTGAAGTCCAGAAAGGGTAGGAGATGCCCAGAAATGACTGCAGCCCCACAAGCACCCAGAAGTGAGGACATTTATAAGACACCCTTCCCCAGCCCTGGAGTGCGTGACTGGGATCCGGGGAGATTGGTGTGAGTCCTGGGATGGGGGCCGCTCACAAGTTCTAGGCCACGCCACCTCTGCAGCAGAGGCAGGTCCCCTCCAGGGTGCAGCTTCCTCATCTGCAAGAGAGGGGATGGGAGAGGGGAATCTGAAGGTCTTTCCCAGCTGTCATTTGTTCATTGCTTCTGGGATTTTACGAATAGGGATGAGTGACCAGCAGCCTTCCATTGACTGGGGACACTCAGCTCCCCGCCCTCTCATCCAGGATGTGGGGACTCCAGAAGGGCTGGGAAGGGGAGGAGGAGGAGAGGCTGGAGTGGGATGGCCTGCCCTCCCTGGGGTTGAGGCAGCAATGGTGCCTGCACCCTCACAGGTGTGGTGTGTGTGGGGCTGTCCTTCCGATGTCCTCAAAGAAGGCACACCAGGGCAGATGCCATGCTACTCACATCCCCTGGGAAAGGATTCCCCACCCTGAGGACAGGTGTGTGGCTCAGCCCATCCCTATTCTTCCATGTGCAGAAGCAGAGTCTACGTAAGCGACAGCCCAATGATCGCTTCCTCCTCCCACTAGACAAAGAACCACTCTTCAGAGGAAAATATCACCTTCTCCAGACTCTTCCGGCAATCGACACTGGAGTTATTCATACAAGGGATGTGGCTGGGCAAGTGTACCTTGATCTAGATGTGGCCACTAGTCTGAGCCCGAGAAGAGTTACTGGCCCAGGTTGGTGCATGGGCACTGCCCTCGGGGAGCAGGGGCAGGCCAGCCTCCCACCCTCTTCCAGAGTCCGACCTGACCAGCTTCCCACTAGGAGAGGCACAAGGGCCAGGCTTGCCCTCCAGCAACCCCAAGGTGCAGGTGGAAAGGCAGCCTCCATCCCTGGGTGATGCCGCTCTGCAAGTGTGAACTGAGTGCCTCCTGGGTGAGGCCACCCATGGGTCCCAGACACTCATCACAGGGAGAAGGCAGACACTCAGAGAGAGATGCAAGTGCTCTTAAACTGCAGGCAGAGGGACGCTAGGGGACACCAGGAGAGCTCCATGGAGGAAGTCACCCTTCAGCATGGTCTTGAAGATGAGTGGAAAGGTGGTAACGTGAGCACAGTGTGTTTGGGACACAGGAGATAGTTTCATGTGGCCAAAGGTCAGGGCACCTGGAGGCAAGGAGACGCTAAAGGTTTATCCCATAATGACGGTCCCCTGTATGTACAGAGGCTTTCCACATCCTTTGTCTTCGATGGACTCATTTAAACTCTCACAACAAACTGTGAAGCTGGCCTAGCCCTGTCATCCTCAGGTTGCAGCTTCAGTGACTTCCTTCAGGAAACCTTCCTGGACTCCCCAGTGGATGGACTGAGGTCTGCCATGTTGTTCTCATAGCTCCTCCTCTTTACAGCATCATCACTGCCATTCCCTTGCCTGTCTCCCCACTCGCGCTGAGCTCTGTGAGGACAGGGACTTGCCTGGCACATTGATCATTGTGTCACTGTCAAAGTCTGCAATGGGATCTGGCAGAAAGAAGGTACTCCACTTATTGGAAGGATGAGTGGATGGATGGATGGATGGAAAGAAGGAAAGACAGATGGATGGATGAACAGATGGATGGATGAATATGTGTATGTATGCACATGTATATGGATGGACAGAATGGATACATGGACAGATGGATAACGGATGGATGGATGGACAGTGGATGGAGGGTTGAATTACCTAGCAGTCCCAGAATCAAGTCACATCATGTCAAAATCATGCCAAGAATCACCTCAGAAAGCATCTAACTTAACCTCTTCATTTCACAGGGAGGAAACCGATCAGGGAGGGAAAATGGCTTCCATGACACTTTTGAGGGGAAGCAGGGAGCAGCTGGGGTCAGAGTTCGGGAGTGCAGCGCCCATGCCAGGACCTGCTGTTCATCCAGGCTGCTGGGGCACTTCACTGTCAGGAGTGAATTACAGATCTCAGGTCACTGGGACCTCATCCATTCCCTGGACCTGTCTTCTGCAGAGACAGGCCTCCTAAGCACACCCCCTTGTCAAGGCTCCTTCCTTGAGCCTCCACTCCTTCCTTGGGCCTCCACTCCTTCCTTGGGCCTCCACTCCTTCTTCCTTGGGCCCCCTCCTGTTGCATTTTAAAGATTTTCATAGTATGTGGTTTCGCCTAATAAAGCATTCTCAACACACACACACACACACACACACACACACACAGTGGAGTCCTAAGGAAGAAGGCCATGGAGAGCCTCTGTATCTTGTTGGGGTTTCCCTCCCCTGGAAATCCCTTCCTTTAGAGAATGAATGGCAGGGAGCTCGTCCCTGCTGGACTCATTCGACCCCACCGGGCTTCTTCCCCAGCTGCCCAGCCTGCTGTCCTGCCCCTGACTCACCCCTACTGTATGTGGGTCGGGTCCCACGGCAGGAGGGGGACCCTGTGGAGAGTGATTGTGTCGCCACCTCAGTGAGACTTTCCTCCTAAATGAACGCACCCACACACGAGCTACTTGAGAGACACTGGTGGTAGGGGTTAGAGATGAGGGGGTTGAGGGGAAAGGTGCAAGAAGAAGGGCCAGGGAAGCGAGAGAAGGGGCGCATTTGAGCTAAACATGCCCTGCCGCAAGCAGGCAAAGGGACCAGAAACAGAGGAGTCCCCACCTCCACCCACCACAGCCTGGGGCCTCAGAAGGCGGATCACATACGTCACACTAGGAGATTGGGGGACAGCACTGCCATTTCCAGCTGCTCCTCCAACCAGATTAAAGCCAATTAATGGAAGTCCCCACTGGGCTGGATGATGCAACCATCAGCTACTCTCAGGAGGGTGTCCTAGAGCTGCAAAGCTGCCCTGGGATGCCCAGCCTGTCTGTCCAGGACTAGTTCTGGTCTCATTCTTCCACCAACCTCACAGTGTGCCTGGGGGCTGGGAGAGGGTCTCTCAGGCGGCTGGGGCCAATTCCTCCTCTGCTTCTTAGGATTGGGTTGGGTCAGACAAGTTGGGAGGTGGCCAGGGTATGGAGCAGTTAGGCTGTAGAGCAAGGACGCTTGCGCAACCTAGGACTCAGATGAGGCCAATCCCTACATAGACTCAGACCCCAGGGCTCAAAAGATGGGACTAGGGAGGGGTTGGGGAAAAGACACCAGAAGGGCTTTTCAGGAAAGTATTGGGGGAAGAAGTGCTGTCAGGGGCAGGGGATGAGGAGAGACAGAGAGAGAGATGGGAAGCCTGGACCCTCCCCAGCTGCCGCCTCCGCCTTTCTCCCTCCCCGAAGGCAGGCGGAGGCAGAGCTCAGACCTGCCTCTCTCCTGTGCAGGCGGAGGAGGAAAGAATCAATTAGTTCATTAGCTGACACGTCTGTGAACATGGCTCCTGGGACTGGACGGGCCTGGCGGCCAGTCGTGGTTTAATGGGCACTTTCGCTCTGAAATGACACCTGGGCCAGCTGCTTCTGCTACAGCACGGGGCTCGCTTAAAGAGGACGGAGCTGCAAGGCAGGGCAGAGAAAGCAGGAGACAGTGGAACAGCCTCGGCCAGAGAAGGGAAGGGCCCCCACCCCCAGTCACCAGGCAGGCCACACTGCAGCCTACTCACCACACAGGCCACACTGCATCCTCTCTGGCGATCAGAGGGAGCAAGGTGTCTGGGCAAGGTCCCTCTCAGGCCTGCCTGGGGCCATGGCCTGGCCTGGGCAGCAGGTGTGGCCCCCTGGCATGGTGGTGGGGAGACCTCGCTTCCTGTCTCTGGGTCTTGGGGTCTTGTGGGTCTGTGCAGTGACCTGGCCAGGTGACCCAAAGTCCCTTTCAGTTCTGATATGGCAAGATCTATGATCTGGTAGGGAAGGTACATTTCAGAATAAGCAGACTGATTTTTCAAATGCCCAACCACTCGAGTTATCAGGGTCTTGAGAACAGCACAGCTCAGAGAGGTGCAGGGATGGTGTAGACAGGTGCAGAGCTGGGATGCAAACTCAGATTCCCTGGGACCCCCAGTCTGCACTCTTAGCCACGTCCTTGTGCTGTCCTGCCGCCACACTGGGAAAGCTGACTTGACTCTGGAGCCAGGCACTGATCCAGGTGCTTCCCTCCCTCCCCTGCATGCATCCCCCTGAGTCAGGCTGGTTGGTCCTAGCCTGCCCTACCTAGGGCATCTGGTCTGGCTTTAGCCAAGTCTCCTCTTTTGGACACAGCTGCAAGTGATAGAGTCAGTGTCTCACAGAGTCCACTCCCTCGAGACCTAGGCAAGTTGCAAGGTTCTAAGCCACGCCCCCTCTGCAGGGCAGGCAGGTCTCTAGGGCTCAACTTCCTCACCTGCAAATCAGGGGATGAGAGAGGGGAGCCTAAAGGTCCTTCCATGCTGTCATTTGTTTATTGCTTCTGTGATTTTATGAATAGGGATGAGTGACCTGCAGCCCTTGATTTACTGAAGACACGGAGGCTTTGGGCTTGGATTGGGTAAAAGGCTCTGACGCTAGACCAACCGTTGTGCCCAGGGACAGGACGAACCCCTCTGTGCTGCATGTACGTTGCCAGCTCCAACAGGGCTGGTCTGCAGCAAGGGAACCACCCAAGAGTGCAGATGGGGAGATGGGGACAGTGGAGACTCAGCAAGTCCTGTGTCCCATTCCCCACCTCCCAACGGGGCCTGTCTGTACCACCCCAGACAGGGCAGAGACACCACGAAGATGTTCAGAAGGTCCTCCATGTTCTCCTTCATGCTCTTGGTCAGAAGGGAGGGAAGGCAAAGGAAAAAGCCGGTTTTGAGCAGTTCAGGGGGTCCGGGGCTGTGCTGGATGCTTTTTAGATTTTTGATCTCATTTGATCAGATCTGCTGAAGTGTTCTTAATGGCTGTGTTAGTCCATTCTCACAATGCTATAAAGAACTACCTGAGACTGGGTAATGTACAAAGTGAAGAGGTTTAATTGACTCACAGTTTTGCAGGTTTCCTAGGAAGCATGGCTGGGAGGCCTCAGGAAACTTACAATCATGGCAGAATGCAAAGGGAAAGAGGCAAGCATGTCTTACCGTGGTGGGGCAGGAGAGAGAGAGATGGGGAAGTGCTACACACTTTTAAATCTTCAGATCTCCTGAGAACTCACGAGAACAGCGTGATCCAATCACCTCCCACCAGGTCCCCCACCTTTAACATGGGGGGATTACAATTCCAAATGAGATTTAAGTGAGGACACAGAGCCAAACCTTATCAATGGCCCAATTTACAGATTGAGGAAACTGAGGCTGAGAGGTTAAGTCACACGCTAATGTCACGGGGCTAGGAAGTGGCAGTGGTGGCATTCAATCTTGGGATGTATGCCCTTTTTGCTGCCCCACAGCTTAGAGAATTCTAGTGCTGCACCTGTTGGGAGGCAGAGGATTCTGGCACCCAGCTGGTGGTACGACTTGTGCCTCTAGAAACCCTCTTCCCTATCCCCCTACCCCCGAGTGGGTCCTCCTGTCCACACAACATCAAACCCTGCTTCCCTGCTGCTCTCTAAGCTCCCCCTGCAGCTTCCTGGGCACAGGATGATTATTCCTCCTGGGGCAGGGGACAGACAATCCTGATCCCATTTGTGGGACATAGAAACCGATGCCAAGGTCCAACTGGCACAGAAGCTGGGAGTGCTGGGCTCCCTCTGCAGACCAAGCTTGCTGGGGTTCCCACTGTGCCCTGCTCCCAGGAGGCCCTGGATAGCCTGTCCCCTCCCTGGGGAGGAAATGTCCTTGGACATTGCCCAGTCCTTGCACATTGTCTGGGGGAAGTGGAGGGGGAGGCTTCTCTCTCACCAACCAGGCTCTGCATGGTGGGGACCTTGGGCCTGTACACTTAAGCTTGCTGCTATCCCAAGGAGGGCAGCTGGAAGGTGGCTTCCCTGGAGCCCAGCCCAGCCTCCTTTTGGCCCCAGTTACTCTCTCAGATACCCCAAGATGCGTCCTCCACGCCAGCTGCTGAAGCTGTCAGCTCTCCTTCTCAGCACCACTCAGAGTCTCAATGACGACCCCGGCTGCCTCCTGAAGAGACACGTCAAGGACTCCTGTCCAAATGATGCCATCAGCTTTCCTGTCGTTGGCTGAGGTGCTGGGCACCGGCAGCCCCCACCCTGGCCCTGTCGCTGGCTGATAAAGGAACAATTTTCCTGCAGAAGGAAAAACCCAGCAAGCAGCAATTTTCATTTGTGAGAAAGCTTTTAGGCAGGCAGAGAAGCCGGAGTGAGGAGCAGGGAGGAGTAGGAGAGAGGAGTGGGAAGAGAAGAGGCAATTGCCTCCTCCTGGCAGCCCTCCTTGATTGTGGAGCAGCTGCCAACCACCTGGGCTGCTTACTGTTGAAGAAAGCTTCCCATCACTTCCTCAAGACTCAAAGCTCTGCAAGTACTCTTTGCCCTTTAGCTTGTACTTGATTAATTCATTTTCAGTTAAGTGATGTGATCCCTCATCCATTCACCCAAAAACCCTTCCTGGAGCACCTGGCATGTGCTGGGAATCGCAAACAAAGATTCAGCCCTTGCCCTCAAGTTGCTCATAGACTAAAGGAAGAGGAAGGCTTGGTAAGGTGTCATGCTATGGGGGAAGAAGGTGGGGCTGGATGGGTCAGGGAAGGCTTCCTGGAAAAGGGAGTGTCTAAGTCAAGCCCTGAAGGACGGATGAGAGTCAGTGAAGCAGAGATGGGGGCAAGTTTTAGGGGAGGTGAACACACAAGCAGCAACTCGGTCAGAGAGAATGCGGCAGGTCCCATCAGCCACAGTGTGTGGGAGAGGGGATGGTGGGCAGAGACAAGGAGAGGGGTGAGAGGGGGGTTCAAGATGTGAGCGAGGTGACATGATGAGAGGCACTGAAGGGTTTCGGCAGCAACAGATCAGATTTCTGTATCAGAAAGATCACTCTGGCTGCAACGTAGTGGGGAAGGCCAAGTAGGACCTGGTCATAACCAGGTGGAGGGGTGGTGGTGACCAGAATCTGGAATGAGACCGTGGGTGAGGGCCGCCGGGGGTGCATAGAGGCAGATGCATGCAAGACACTAATGCACCCCTCTAGCTGCTCTGCACTGTGTCCTGGGGACACTGAGCCCTGGGCCTCTCCCTCTGGCTGCACCAGCCAGGCCCCCTCCCTACCTGCCCATTTCCTGCGTGGCTTGCCTTGGGCTCTTTCCTGGTCTAGTGCTCCTGACGGTTTCCAGCTCAGGTTGAGCAGGCCTGGCTTGGAAATACGCTTGATGGAGTTCTGAGCCCGCTGCAGCAGGCGGCCAGGGGTCAAGGAGGTGGCAGACTGCAGGGGCAGGAGCCACTGGTTCTCCCCGGCCTCCCAGCAACTCTGCTCTAGGGTTTACGGCTCTGAAATCTATGCTGCTAATGCTACATCCCCAGGAAGGGACCCCTAACCTGCTAGCCCTTTGTCCCACTGGAAAATAGCTCAATTACTGCCAAAATGAGACGCTGTCCTAGTGTGCATGAATTAGCACCAAAGGATAATTAGAATGGGCTGGACATAAGCAGCCACTTGTTTGGAAAGGTGGAGGGCCACGGCACAGAGACCCTGGGTGGTGGGGGAGTCAGGGTGGCGGTGGAAGGGCAGCAGGGACCCAAGGAAGCCACAGAGCTTTTGACCCTCTCCCATTCCCCTACCCCTACCCTGCAGCTTCCTGCCACACGTCCCTTTCTGGGATGTTAAGGAGGTTGGCATAGAGTCAGAGTCCAATCAAGAAAGCAGAAACTACTGGCTATACTCGCACAGAAGGAATTTGCTACAGGGAACTGATTGCAGGTGATAGTCAGCTGAGAAGCCCAGCAGGAGACAGTGAGGTAACCCAGAGACTGGTGACACAAGAGGCCTCTACATCCCTAGGCTGGAGGGGTCCAGGAGGAAGTGAGGTTGTTAGGAGCCCAGGGCAAGTCACCCATCCACAGGGAGCTGGGGTCATGGGCCAAATGCAGTTGCTTCAAGGAAGCCAGTGGAGGCAGAAGGGAAGAGAGAAACCCCACCTTCTCTCTCCCTCCCACCTCCTGTCTCCTGCCCGTGCCTCCCACTGGCCAAACCTAACCTGAAGCCAGCTGACCTGGGAGCCTGGGAAGCCAGGAAGACAGCCACCTGTGGTACAGGACAGAGCAGAGGCAGGACAAGGAAAGGACCTGAGAGGTCACAGCCCAGGAAGGACACAGTGGGCTGACGTGGTAGCCTGAAGCCACAAAGCATGCAAGCCGGGGACTCGATGTGCACCCTGCTTTCCCTCCCACACCGTTGGGCGATGGCGGCCAACTCCCCACCAGCTCCTGGTGCCTTAGTGATAAATGCCCACACGGTCCCACCCCAGCCTGATTCATCAAGCTCCCCGTGGCAGGTTGCATGGCCAGAGACCTTGCCCATCAGGAGCTTAATCTCCCAGACAAAGAACAGAAACACAGCCTGGGCCAGAGACATATGACACACTGCGGGGAGCCACTGACGGTCTAAGGGAGCCCTGGAGCCTCGAAGCTCCTGCCAGGAATGGGGAGGGAGCAGAGCGGCTGAGGCCTTCGGTTTTCTTCCTCCTTTCATCTCTGGTGTCAGGGGTGACTTGGAAAGGAAGCCGAAGTTTCTCTAGGCCATTCTCCCACCTTTTCCTCAACCTAACCCCTCCTGGACCAAGCAGGCTCTAATAGAGCTGTTCCTTTCTCCTTCCCTCCCTTCCTTCCTTAACATGGATTAAAAGCCTCCAACACACTGTTTGCTATGGAAGCTGTGGACGCCACAGCGAGCAAGACAGGCGTGGTCCCTGCCCTCACGGTGCTTACACACGCAGAGCTTCTGCAACCTTGCCTAGTTGTCCCCCTAAGGGCAGGGGGCCCTTCAGACCACCCCACCCCGCTACTTTCCAAACTCAGCTTCCAAGAGGAAGCTGAGACCCAGGAGCTCTGGACAACAAGTCCAGGCTTCACTTCCCTCTCCAACTCCTTTTGAGTAAAGAGAGGGTCAGCGAGGGGCGGGCACTAGATTCAGGGGGCTGTGATTGGCTGCCACCAGACTGATAGATGGGTGAAGAGACCAACCAAGACTGTGAGACAGCCAGGGTGGCAAGGCAACCTAGAGTCAGGCAGATGCCGCTGCAGTCCCCACCCCTGCCCCCACCCCTCGGCCAGCATGTCCCCCCTGTCTGGGGCCCAGCTCTAAATCTCTTTGACATAAAATATTGTCGGAGAGCCGCAGCACAGAGAGATTAAAAAACAATAAAGAGAAAGCGAAACTCTCGTCTATAATTACCAGCCTCTAGCCGGCAGCACCAGAAACGCACTAAAATTTTAATAGGAACCACTGCATTTAATTTAACGACACATTTTTTCAATTACCAGAATAATTGTTTTATTCATAAAATGAGTTTCAATAAAGAGGGTAATTTTCCTTTGTTTTTATTATTCATTTGTGCAACATATTTGAGATAGAACTCCCTCATGTTAAGGCAGCTTGGCAAGGACTCATGACATCTGTGTCATGCATTGAAACTGGAGTGGCGCAGGGGACCCTCCTGAGGAGGGGGTGGCCGTCCACATTGCCGGCTGATGGCCGGGTAGCCAACGGTCGAGGCGCAGGTCTGAGTGTACTGAGCCGGGGCACGGAACCTCCGTTCCCCAGGGAGTCTTGCCAAGTGCCCCACAGTCCACTTCCCGGGCTCATTCGAGCTCTCTCGCTTGCATCCTCCACTCACACTTGCCGAGCTCCCCATGCCATCGGGGATTAGAAGTGCATCCTCTCTGCACTGATGGAGGGAACCAGGAGCTCAGCTCTTCCAAGCAAATAAATAAATAAAAATAAAATCCTGTTAAACTCTAACACAAAGCTCAGGATGGCTTGGAGGAGTAAAGAAAAGCAGGCAGAGAAAATATGCCAAGGAGACAGCCTGTTGCTAGAGAATTGGAAGCAGACTGTATTTAGGGATGTGGGGCTTTTATCTCTGCCTTCCCAACGTCGAATGAGATCATTATAATGACCAACATTTATCAGGTACCCATCATGTGCCACTTAGATTAGCTTCTCGGCACTCGAGAATTACGTACTAGCATCACACCCGCTTGAGCTATGAGAAACTGAGGCATAAACGGGTTAAGTAACTTGGCAGGACACAGGGGAACAGGATTTGAGCCCGGCCAGGCTGACTGCAGAGCTTGAGGACGGTGCTACTACCCTGCCAATGGGCCCCGCTGTAGGCTGCTTCCCAGACAGCGTTCCCTTAGCGACTTCATCTTTGAACCAACTCATTTGCACTTCTCGCTCTGGCTTCGTTTACGCTGCACTCTAAGCCCTCTCCTTGGCAAGCTCTCAACTCAAGAGCCCTCGCCCTGAGCCTCTGGCTGGTGCTCAGAGATGGATGGACTGTTTGGAGAGGAGCTGTCGAGAAGAGGCTGAGACCCGTTTGGGTTCTGGGTTCCTCGAGCATCCTAATCCCAACCCTTTGGGATTGGCTGCAGCTCCCAGGCAGGGCAGACAGCTGCAGCATCGTGCTGCTTCTCTGGAAGGATGAATGCAAAGGTAGAGGCTTATGTGGGGGCTGGGAGGGAAGGACCAGAGGGAGCTCTTGGCCCCACTCTGGGCATGGAGGTGGCCTTGAGCATGGAAGCACCTTCTGGAGTGTGTGTTTGTTCTGAACATCATCAGAGGCAAGAGGCAGAGATGGGGCAGGACAGGCCACAGCGGGCCAGTGGTGGGAGCCTGAGGCTGCCTCCAGTAGGGAAATTGATATTGATAGACCATTCTCACTGTCAAGGGTTTCGAGCCAGGACTTACTGCCTGTTTAATACCAGGGTCCCCACAGTGACCCTGGAAGGTGGACGTTATTATTCCCTTGGTAAAGATGAGGAAACTGAGGCCTCAAGAGATCAAACAAATCCGGCCCAAAGTCACTGAGCCAGTGAGCAGCCCAGTGGCAAGTCACCCCCAAGCCCTGCCAGCTACACCTATCCCTATGATGGCGTTTCCTGCAGGGTGCTGCCCTCCCAGAAGCCAGGATAGCACAAGGAAGGACAGGAGGGGACAGAGAGGTCTGAGGCCCAGGGTTACCCCTGAGCCACTACCTGGCCACAACCTCTATCCCACCTGCAACCTTCTTCCTCTGGTCTATACCTCCTGCAGGTGAACAGCGCCACCCCCAAACCCCCATCCTTGTTATAGCACAGCCTTCATCCAGAGATGCCAGTCACCCCCTTCCTGAGGAGGTGCCGGCAGAGGGGCCATGACCAGCTCCAGCCTGAGCCTCAGATTCCTCTCAGCCTTTTGGGGTGTTGCCAATGCTGGGAGGATAATATGGGATGCAGGAGTGGTGGTTTCCCTCCTCCTTCCCTAGGTATAAATCTGGCCTGCAGAAGACCTCTTCAAGGGGAGATACCTGGTGGCCCCAACACATTCCCCTGAAGCCCTGGCTTCTTCCCACTGGGGAGAGGACAGGAGCATGGAGGGAGGGTTACTAGGGGTGCTGGGGTCCTGCGGCTCACAGGGAGGGGGGTTTTATGTCCTCCAGGTGGAGCTGGGACCACCTATTCCTAACCCTGGAGCAGACCCCTTGTCCTCATCAACCCACGGTCTCTGCCTCCTTTCAGGTCTTCTGCTTCTTCCAGGGGGCCACCTGACAGGACAGGGGGCAAGTCATCCTCCCCTTTGGAAGCCCAGTGCTTTGCGCAATGCCAGGCACACAGGAGCAGCTCATCAATCTACTACGTAAAGGCACCTAGATGAAGCAGAACCACATCCACACTGTTATGGGCCAAACTGCATTCCCCCAGAATTCATCTGTTGAAGCCCTAAGCCACGGTACCTCAGAATGCAACTAAATTTGGAGATAGGACCTTTACAGAGGTAACTAAGACTAAATGAAGCCATTGGGGTGGGCCGTAATCCCATGTGGCCGATGTCCTTATAAGCAGAGGAGGTGAGGGCACAGGCTCATATGGAGGAAGACCATGTAAAGACATGAGAAAAGACGGCCATCTACATGCCAAGGACAGAGCCTTCTCTCATGGCCCTTGGAAGAAAACAACCCTAATAACACCTTGATCTTGGACTTCTGGTCTCTAGAACTGTGAGAAAATGAATTCCCATCATTTCGGCCAGCCAGTCTGGTATTTGTTACAGCAACTGTAGGAAACTAATACACACTTCTGTGCAAATCTCTTTCCTTCCCTGGAATGCATCCTCCTCTATCTCTGCAAGTGTGAGCTCTGTCCGTCAAGTCCTGGTTCAAAGTCCACCTTCTCCAGGAAGCCGGTTGTGCTATGGAGCTCTTGGGCATCCTGTTTTTAGAGTATTGATTTATACTTATTCATGGGTTGTTCTATAAATGTTACAAAGTCAATTGAATATGGGTTTTATTGCAGGATCAAAACTCTGTGAGTTTCCTCCTGCCAGGACCTGAGTCTCTTCTATCTTCAGGAGCCCTTGAGGTGCTTTGAGCTCAGGCAGGGCCTTGGTGCCCAGACTGGCTGGGGACCAGGCTGGGAGGAAGGAGGACAGGGAAGCTTTGTTCTGGGCTGGCCCTCTGACAGTGCCAATCCCCATCTCCAGCCTTGGTGAACCCTAGAGCTTGCATTGTCTAGCTGCATATGCAGCCCCGAGCTGGGCTACAGACCCTTGGTCTTGCCCTGGGAGGCTATGCATTGAGCAGAGAAGATGATGGTGAGCAGAGGAGATGATGGTGACCAGAGACAGCAGGAGTAACAGGAGTGCTCTCTATACAGATGAGCCAGCAAGGGCCTCATGGAGGGCTTGAGTCTGGAACTGGCCTTGAAGGCTGGCAGGACTTGGACTGGTTGAGGGCAGGGGGAGCTCATCCCCAGTGGGGAGAAGAGCTCATGCAAAGGTGTGGCGTGTGAATGGGAGTCTTCCTGGCCCGGAGGAGGCGCCGTTGGGAGTGGTGCACTGGACCTTGGACTCCACGCAGCTCATTGTCGTCTCTATGTACTGAGGATGCTGAGGCCCAGGAGAGAAAGGGGTTGGCCCAAGGTTGCTCACTGTGCTCAGGCCTCTCTGCCCCTGGGCCTCAGAGGGGACTTGGAGGTCATTATTCCAGTCCCTGCCATCAGGCAAGAATGGTGGATTAGCCTGAATCCCCCATCATCTCCCTCTCTGCCTCAATGTCCCGGAGCTCAACTGGGAAGATGAGGAAGGGTCCGGGTGGGGGCAGAGGAGGTGCGGGGCTGCCAGGCGCCAACATCATATAAGCAGCAGATGTCGGCGGATTAGCAGCTCTGCTTCCCAAAGCTGCCCGAGCCACTTAATATTCTGCAGAGGGGATCACTTCTCTTTCATAAAAAGCAAACATGGGACTGAAATGCTGCAGACTCCAAACACCTGGGGAGGTTTGGAGGCTTGAAGCCTTGCACCTCGGAAGAGGGGTCCTGGGAAAGACACAGAGGGTCAGGAGGGACCAGGGAGTCAGCCCTCCTTGCTGGTCAGAAGCAGTGGATGGTCCCTGCAGGGAGAGAGGCGGTGGATGCACAGAGGTGCCTGAGCTTCTGGGGTTTCCAGGGAAAGGCAGGGGCTTTGGGAGACACAGGGGCATCGTCCATAGGGCTTGGGCTTGGGGTGGACAGTCGGCAAAGTGATGGCACTCAGTGGAAGTCACTGCCAGGAATCGGCACATGCAGGGACCATTCCTCTCCCTCTTAATGACCCTAGACATCAGGGATGGAGGCACAGCCACTGAGGCGGATCACCAAGATGGGAAGCGGCAGGTTCTTTCCAAACAAACAGATCAACAGAGCAAAACAGCAAACAGCTTTAGTTAAACACAAATAATTCCAAGAAGCCGGTGGCAAGCTTTTACCTTAGGTGTTTGGGTTTTGTTGCTGTTGTTGTTGTTTTTTAATAAAGGAAGATGACTTTCTTTGATTAGACAGAGCTCACTTTATCCAGATGGGAAATAAATACAATGGTTCTCTCTTGGCTTCTTCTGAAGAGCCAGGTATGTCTGGGCAGCCCATCCGGGTGATGCTCATTGGACATGAGGCTGGGTATGGTCAGATGTTTATGTACCGTGAGTCACTTTCGGTAGAGGCATTCACATTTGACCTACACGTGATTCTTCTTTTAAGCACACATTTTAGGAAAAATATTTGCTGAATTCTTACACGGCTGTTGCTACTGCTGTTATTGTATGGTTGTCACCATTTTCACCCCTTTGGGAACCTGTTTCCAGTTTTGAAAGGACTTCAGTAGGGGTCAATAACTCAGCTTGCCTGGGTGGAAGTCTAGCCCGGCAGCTGTCAGCACAAATTCTGGAGCCAGATCACCTGGATTCACATCTGAGCTCTGCCCTCTATTGCCTGTGAGGGGATTTTCTAAGCCTCAGTTTTCTCATCTATAAAATGGGGATGATGATGATCATAGAAACTCTCTCATAGGGCCTTTCTGAGGATTGTATGAGTTAAACCACACAAGGAAATTAGCACCAGATTGACAGTATGGGGCTGTGATTGTTGAGACTGGAAACAAACCTTAGCAAATTTCATTCTTCTAAGCTAGGCAAAGGCCACACAGCAGCTAGAAAGTGCAGACACTGGGGTTGGCCTGATGTGGGTTTGAATTCTCCAGAATATTCTGGCTGTATGAAACTGAGCAAATCAATTT
>NW_012098097.1:6241810-6257306 GCF_000951045.1 Mandrillus leucophaeus
TTTCTTTCCTTCCTTGTTTTGGGGTTGCAGGTCCTCTTTCAATAGAGGGTAGAGAGAGCCCAAAGTGTCAAAGCCCTGCCATTCTAATTTCCTTTCCCATTAACAGGAGTTCCTTGAACTCTGCGAGTCCAAATTTCCTGCCCTCAGTAAGGTCTGCCTGTAGCCTGTATCACGTAGTGATATGACGGGCACCTCTGGACTCAGCAGTAGAAATGGCAGCCAGTGGCATTGACCTGGATTCACTCACCCTCTCTCTCAGCCTCTCCCCAGGACTCCCTGGACGACCAAGTCCAACTCTCTCATTCCAGGACCCTCCTCTCCCTGTTGCTCTATCCTCCTTTGTCCTGCCCCATCCCCAACACCATGGGCTGGGAGCCTTGGGGGCACTTAGCAGCCCGAGCTGCCACCTGGGAGTGAAGCGCCTTCTGCTGAGGGAGGAGGGGTGCAGGTCTGCTCTAAAGGGGCATCCCCAAAGTTCTGCCAGTAGATTGATAGGGAGTAAAGACTCTGACCCCACAGCTTCACTGACATGTGTCAGAGGAGCTCGCGAATCTGAAAAGATGTGGCTGTGACTAGCTCTGCATAAGGTTCTGCCAGATTTCCTGTGGAACCTTCCAGAATTTCTCCATTAATGGCAACAACCATGCCCAGGTAGAGATGGAAAGAGACTCAGATGCCTTATTCTGCAATTAACTTCAGTTAGGAAGGGAGGGAGGGAGGGGAGAGGGAGGAAGAAAGGAAGGGAGGGAGGAAAGGAGGGAGGAAGGAAGGGAGAAAGGAAGGGAGGGAGGAACAGAATAACGTTCAAGCACTTTTTCATGGCACTTTAAAATGTTCAAGCACTTTTGCATTGACTGTATCTCCTTATATCATCCAGCCTGTGAAGTTCACAGCTCGGCATTATTAGGCAGTGGACTATGGAGGACCCACACAGAGCCAGGTTCAAATCCAGCTTCATTAGACAGATGAAGAAACCAAGGCCTGATGAGATGGAGTGCCTTTCCCACCTCACATGTCAAGTCAGTGCCCAAGTTAACAGAACTTCAGGGCCCCTGCACCAAGCCATGTGTCTCTCCTACAAGATCCTCGAGGATGGGCTCTCAGTTGGGATCTCGACCCTTCCCCCAGATAGGAGCTCTTTGTGGGCCACCAGTCCTCCAGAATGAGAGGTGCTCTCACCCACTGCAGTAGCGGCCTGGAGAGAAAGCGCCTGCCTCCCTGGCTCTGTTTGCGGCCTGGCTCCCAGGACGTGGCCTCATTTCAAAGACTAAAAAGTTACCTGAGAAACAAACAAAAGTTAGCTGAGATGGGAAAACACCCATGGGAAGGACAGAATGCACCTTCTCCTCCCCTTTTCGCCCTTCTCTATGGGGAGAAAGAAAAACCTAAATGCTGCTTTCAACTGGATGCTCCTGCCTGCACCGGGGCCCCGCAAGCAACACCCAGATCCTGACAGTATTTGTTCCAGTCAACGGGGCAGAGTGACCCACGAGGGAGAGAGTGCGCCTGCCGAGTTCACACTTCCTGCCTGCCTCTGGGAAAACTATTCAACCTCTCTGAGCCTTAGGTTTCCTCGCTGGTAGAGAGGATGGTGATACATGCGCCATGGAGTGGCAACGAGGATTAAATGGGATAATGTACGCAAGACAGTTGGCAAGAAGCAAGGAGCTGATAAATGGAATAGATGATATAATATAACAATTACATTGTAATGTGTATTATAATTCTTTTTGCGGGCTCTTGAGAATGAGAACTTTCTGCCAGGTGGAGAATGAGAGGGGCAGATGGGAAGAACACCGAGATAAGAGCAGTAAGCCTTGAGCAGGACGGTGTGGGGGCAAGCTCTGTCCATTCGCCACTCCCCGCTCTGCTCCCTGCCTCCCCGCCCATGCCACACATGTCACCATACTGTGGCTGCTCTCCAGCCTCCGAAGGGCCTCCCCACAGCCAGGTCTGCAGCCTGAACAGGATGGGACAGGTAAGGTTGGCCCCTCCCCCTTTCTTTTCTTCCCTACCTCCCCGTCCTGCTAGAGATAAGCGCCCCTAATGCCTGTGCTGCAGAATCATAAGACCACAAGAACCTTGCCAAGATAGGACGAGAGAAAGAGAGGGTCTGAGACAACTCAAAGCCTTTAGCCCCTGGCCTGATCCCCCAAGGGCTGGGCACCAGCTGGTTGTCATGGTCTCACTAAGCATTTCTTCTGTATCTTTAGTTTGCTGGGCTCAGTGGCAGTCACCCCCGGGAGGGACGGCATGAAGGGCTGGGGGTTCCTCTGGGCCATCACACCACAAGAAGCAGGTCTATGCCTCAAGGGTCCTGTCTTGGCCCTGCTGAGACCAGGCAGTGAACTATGGAGGACCTGCACACAGAGCCAGGTTCAAATTTAGCTGAGGGCAAACTGCCTAACCTCTTACAGCCTCAGTTTCCTCACTAAAAGGATGGAGTCACTCCTAGTGCCACCACCAAAAAGCCACAATAAATGACAGACAAGGTGTTGTTAGAAAGATTGAATAATCAGAAACATTCGTGGAAATGACAGCAGGGCTGCAGGGCTGGAGCCCGGCTGGAGGCTGCTCTGCAGTGGCTCCGCCTCGCATTAACCCTTTCTTGTTTGTTTGTTGTTTGTTTTTGAGACGGAGCCTTGCTCTCTCGCCCAGGCTGGAGTGTAGTGGTGCATCTTGGTTTACTGCAACCTCCACCTCCCAGATTCAAGCAATTCTCTGTCTCAGCCTCCTGAGTAGCTGGGATTACAGGCGTGTGCCACCACGCCCGTCTAATTTTTGTATTTTTAGTAGAAACAGGGTTTCACCATGTTGGCCAGGCTGGTCTCGAACTCCCGACCTCAAGTGATCCGCCTGCCTTGGCCTCCCAAAGTTCTGGGATTACAGGCATGAGCCACCTCGCCTGGCCTCATTAACCCTTTAGGTATGGAACATGGAACATTCCAGAGATGTCAGGACAGCAGTTGTTTACCAACTGTGTAAATACAGAACTTCAAAATCCAAGCACCCACATGTTGATGGGGAGTCCTCGGGACCATACGCCCCACTTACAGGGCTACTATGAGGGTTGGTCAGATCACGGCGCCACTGGCGCCCACCCCAGCCTGATCCTGATTCAGGAACACACAGGCTCCTTGACCAGTGGGTGGCATCTGGGCCAGCAAGGACCTGTGGCAGGAGACAGGATCCTCTTTGAGGTCAGGAAGCCAGGCATGTGGGGTGTGCCACTGGGCCAGGCATGTCCCTGCTCGTCCCACCCAGACCGGGCACAGCAAAATCAGGCCCCCTTCCTCCCCTCATTACCCACAGGTACAGGAAAGAGAGACCCAGCCTTGCTCCTGGTCACTCCGCCCAAGCTTTTGGGGACCTGGCCAGTGCTCCACTCCAGACCCCACAACTTGGCATTTCTAGCTGTGCCTGAGATGGGGCCAAGGGAGGAGACAAGGGAGCTATTTTGGGTCTGGAAAGAGCTGTGGTGGGTGTGAAAGGGAGACAATTACGGGGTTGGTAGGGCTGAGTGCCTTCCACCCACACCACCCACCCGACCTGCGGTCAGCCCTCAGCCTGGCGTCAGCACAGATGATGACGAGACCTAGGGGGAAGTGGGAGGTGGAGAGGAGAGTCTCCAAAACGGGGTGGGGTAGGGAGAGAAGATGTCAGCACAGAGCCATCTGGGAGGACCCCAGATGGTGACATGGTTGCAGAGTGGTGGCCAAGAAGCCATGGTTCCTGGGTTGCCTCAATTTATTAATTAACCTCAATTTATTAACAAATTAATAAAAATTTATTAATAAATAATAAATAAATAATTATTAATAAATTAATTTATTAATTATAAATTATAAATTAATAAATTAATAAAATTATTAATAAATTAACAAATAATTATTAATAAATTAATAATTTAATTATTAATAAATTAAGCTGAAGGAACAGTCAGCTGCCTTCTTCAGGCCATACTGTGTGGTTGTTGTCCTGGGCCCTAGAAGGCATAACATAGGGTCATTTTGGGAACACTGGGGATCACTGTGTCACAGGCTACCTTCTTCCTGTACATGGCTCAAGTCTGGCCTCCAGTGGCCTCCAATGGCCACAAGCCTAGACCAGTAACAAGCAGGGTGGCCTGAGAGTGGGGAGCACTGTGCAGATCCCTGCACTGGCCTCCCCTGAATTGAGTCTCTACTCTCAAAGACTCTGTTCCAGGGCTGGGTGAAGGGAGGCGAATGAGGCACTGTGTGCAACATTTAAAGGAGGGGCAACCAAAAATCCTAGTCATCAAGATAAGTAACATTGTAGGCCAGGTGCAGTGGCTCACACCTGTAATCCCAGCACTTTGGGAGGCCAGGGCGGGTGGATCACCTGAGATCAGGAGTTGGAGACCAGCCTGAGCAACATGGTGAAATTCGGAGTTCGAGACCAGCCTGATCATGGTGAAACTCCATCTCTACTAAAAATATACAAAAATTAGCTGGGTGTAGTGGTGGGTGCCTATAATCCCAGCTGCTTGGGAGGCTGAGGCAGGAGAATTGCTTGAACCTGGGAGGCAGAGTTTGCAGTGATCTTGCCACTGCACTCCAGCCTGGGCAACAGGGCGAAGCTCTGTCTCAACAAAAAAAGACAAATAACATCTTAATAGAATATTTCAAAGGATCCAAATCAAAGCAAAAAATTTAACATGAACACCACCAAAACGTTACGAAAAGACATGCTCCACTGGGGCTGCGACAGCCTCCAAGGTACCAGGATGGTTCCCGTCTTTATTGGACGTTTTGATATTTTGTTCCTTGTGGAATTTTTGCATTAGTTTGCATTTTTAAAATATTACATTCAAATACTATGTGTTTGATTATTGAATTTTGGGAGCACCCCCTCTAAGATTTTGTGCTTGGTCTTGCATCTGTTCTGTGTTTAGATCCAGTTAACTTCCCTGTTCCTCCCACCTCCCTCCAGGAGTTAGACCAGGGGAAAACATAAGAGAACAACAGCTACGTGGGATCTGGGGGAACATGAGGCCAGACGCTTCCCAAAGGAGAGAGAGAGACAGGAGAGGCGGGGAGAAGAAGGCAGGTGCGGGAGGGGGCTGGGAGGTGGTTCTGAGGGTCTGTCCAGGCTGCCGGACAAGGATGAGGATGGGGAGATGAGGATGAGACCTAGGGCTGGGACTGTCAGAAAGAGTGGGGAAAAGGGAGAGAGAAGCTGAGTGCAGAGAAAGGTGTAAGAAATAAAAATCACCACCGAGGCATTCTGTGCGGAAGACGCCACAGGCTGCTGGAAATGCCATGTCTGCGTTTTGTAAGCTTTACTAAGGCGCGCTAACTCATTTCATCCTGGCAGCCGCCCTTTGAGGCAGGTATACCTCTTTCCCCATTTGATGATGGGTACATTGAGGCACACAGAGCACCAAGGCTGTAGGGCTATGCTGAAGCTGGAATACCAGCCCAGGCAGTCTGACTCAGACCTGGGCACTCATCCTCGGAAGGGAGGAGGAAGGCAGGGGAGGGGAAGGACAGCTCCACTCCGATACCGCCCCACTGCCTGCCACCCCACCCTGGTCCTCAGGCCATTGCTGGTGAGGAGGCTTGGACAGGCACCACCACAGAGGAGACTCATGGCCTCCAGCAAGTCTGGGATAAGACGAAGTGAGTCACCGTCAACTTCTCTTCAAACCAGAAATATCCTCCCCCAGAAGTATCAGGCAAATCTAATTTTTATAAATGACATTGTAGCTCACATATCTTAGGGAACTCAACTTACAAACATTTCTGGCTGGGTGCAGTGACTTACACCTGTAATCTCAACACTTTGGGAGGTGGGGGCAGGAGAATCACTTGAGGCCAGGAGTTCAAGGCCAGCCTGGGCAACACAGTGAGACCCCATCTCTATAAAAAATAAGATAAAAAATTAGCTGGGTGTAGTGGTACACAGCTGTAGTCCCAGCTACTCAGAAGGCTGAATGTGGCAGGCTTGCGTGAGCCCAGGAGTTTGAGGCTGCAGTGAGCTATGATCAGGCCACTGCCCTCCAATTTGGGAGACAGAATGAGACTCTGTCCCTTAAAAAATAAAATCTTTGTGCCTTTTTGTAACCATTGCCTAATATATCTATCTCTCAGTTTGAGATTCCATGAGCAACTTTGTAGTATAACAGGGCTCTGAAAGGGTCTATTTTAGGTATACATATTTTGGGGGCAGGGTTGAGATTAATGAAATCCCATTTCAAATGGCCTAGGTGAGTCTTCTTTCTTCTCCCACTGATTTTTTTCTTTCTTTCTTTTTTTTTTTTTTTTTGAGACAGGGTCTCCCTCTGTCATCCAGGCTGGAATGCAATGGCACCATGATGGCTTACCGCAGCCTTAACATTCCCAGTTCGTCATCCTCCCTCCTTAGACTCCCGAGTAGCATGTGCCACCATGCTCAGCTAATTTTTTATATTTTTTGTAGAGACAGGGCTTTGCCATGTTGCCCAGGCTGGCCTCAAACTCCTGGGCTCAAGCGACCCACCCACCTTGTTTCACCCACCAGGCCTCCCAAAGTGGTCGAACTACAGGTCTGAGCCACTGTGCCCAGCCCCCAGTCAATCTTTTTGAAAACTTCTTTTGTATTCCTCTTGCTTTATGTTTTTCTGTAAACTCACACTTCAATTTCTTGGATTTACTTAGAGCTGTTCAATACGGTAACCACTAGCCACATGTAGCTATTTAAGTTAATTAAAATTAAATAAAATTAAAAACTCAGTTTCTCAGTGGCACTGGCCACATATGGCTAATGACTACCATGTTGGACAGCACAGACCACAGAATGCTTCTATCACTGCAGAAAGTTCTACTGGACACTACTGGCTTAGAGTATAAAGTCCACTTGAGTCCATTTCTGCTTAAAGTGAGGCAGGTCTGTATTCTCTCCTGCATCTGAGCCCCTGGGCTGTGTCGTCATCTGAACAACTGATTTAACTAATTCCACTGGATGTATGTGACCCAGAGAGGTGCTTGATGTCCTTCCCTGCTCCCTCCCCATGATATTAAAACTAAACAGCTGGGGCTGGGCGTGGTGGCTCACGCCTGTAATCCCAGCACTTTGGGAGGCCGAGACAGGTGGATCCCTTGAGGCCAGGAGTTCGAGACCAGCCTGGCCAACAGGGTGAAACCCTGTCTCCACTAAAAATACAAAAATTAGCTGGGCATGGTGGCACGTGCCTGTAGTTCCATCTACTCAGGAGACTGAGGCATGAGAATCACTTGAACCCAGGAGGCAGAGGTTGCAGTGGGCCGAGATCGCGCCACTGCACTCCAGCTTGGGGGACAGAGTAAGACTCTGTCTGAAAAAAAAAAAAAAACAAAACCCAAAACAAAAGACTAAACAGCTGGGCTTTGGACATCTGGTAAGGGTGGAGTGGCTACTGTTAGGTCAACCCTTTCCCCAGATAGCAATAAACAACTGCCTGAGGCATTGGAGAACAACCAAAAGCAGGCCAACACTAGAGGGAAGTCAATGCTTAGAAGACAGAAATGGCACTGGGTGAACTTCCCATATTTATGGGTATTTGTTTGAGGTCAGGCTCTAGCTCCTGCCAAGTGGGGTGGCTAAATCCAGAGAGAAAATCCACAGTCTTACTGGCTTAAACAACTAGAAGACAGAGTTTGGGGCAACTGCAGCAGTTGGAAATTGAGGGCGGGAATCCCAGAAAGAGGAGAGCCAGAGGGAGGAGACCTAATTCTGTGTATAAATTCTACCCAAACCTTAGGCTGATCTCTGGAATATGCATGCAGGGGGCCAGTCCCAAGCAGCCCAGCAAAGGCTAGAGGGACTGAACAGAGATTTCTGCTATTGCCAACCACAGGGGAGAGCAAGTTTGGAGTTTGAGTGCAGTGAAGTTACCTGTGCTAAAAAAATATATAATTCATGACATCCAGGATACACTCCAAAATTTCTAGGCACATGAAGACACAGGAAAATGTGATCCCTACACAATAGAAATGGCAATCAATACAGATTGTTTTAAAACAGCTATTATAACTATGCTCAAGGACATAAAGAAAAATGTAGTCATAATGAATGAACAAATAGAAAATATTAGTAGGAAAATAAAAAGCATAAAAAAGAACCAAATAAAAATTCTAGATCTCTAATATGATTCAGGTATTTATCCCCTCCAAATCTCATGTGGAAATGCGATCTCCAGTGTTAGAGGTGGAGTCTGGCGGGTGGTGTTTGGGTAAGGGGGATCCCTCATGAATGGTTCGGTGCCCTTCCCATGGTAGTGAGTTCTTGTTCTGTCAGAGAGTTGGTTGTTTTTTGTTATTGTTGTTGTTTTGTTTTTTTGAGATGGAGTTTCACTCTATCACCAGGCCAGAGTGCAATGGCGTGATCCCAGCTCACTGCAACCTCTGCCTCCTGGGTTCAAGTGATTCTCCTGCCTCAGCCTCCTGAGTAGCTGGGACTACAGGTGTGCGCCACCATGCCCAGCTAATTTTTGTATTTTAAGTAGGGACAGGGTTTACACCATGTTGGCCAGGGTGGTCTTGAACTCCTGACCTCGTGATCCACACCCCTCAGCCTCCCAAAGTGCTGGGATTACAGGCATGAGTCACTGCACCTGGCCAAGAGCTGGTTGTTTAAAGGAGTCTGGCACCTCCTGCCTTCTAACTTGCTCCTTCTTTCTCCATCTGACACATCTGCTCTCCCTTCACATTCTGGCATGAATGGAAGCTTCCTGAGGCCTCACCAGAAACAGGTGCCAACACTATGCTTCTTGTACAGCCTCCAGAACCATAAGCCAAATAAAATTCTTTTCTATATATATATATAACCCAGTCTCAGGTATCCCTTTACAGCAATGCAAACAGACTAGTACAGAAAATTGATACTGAGAGTGGGGTGTTGCTATAAAGATACCTGAAAATGTTGAAACAGCTTTGAAATTAGGTAACGAACAAAGGTTGAAAGAGTTCGGTGGGCTCAAAAAAAGACAAAAACATGACAAAGTTTAGAACTTCTTAGCGGCTAGTTAAATGGTTGGAACCGAAGTGCTGATAGAAATATAGGTAGCAAAGGCCAGGCTGATGAGGTTTCAGAGGAAAACAAAACATTTATTAAAAATCGGAGTAAAGATCACCCTGGTTATGCCTTCATAAAAATCTGGGTTATGTTGTGTCTATGGCTTAGGGCTTTATGAAAGACTCCACTTACAAGTAATAACCCAAGATCCCTGGCAAAAGAAATTTCTAAACAACAAAGCACTCAAAATGTGGCCTGGGTGCTTCTAACTTCCTACGACTAGATATGAGAACAAAAAAATGACTTAAATTTAACACTTATAATTTAAAAAAAAAAAAAAAGCAGAGTGTAAAAACTTAGAAAATTTACAGCTTGGCTACGAGGTAGAGAACAAAAGCGCCTTTCAGGTGAGAAATCCAAAGCACCTGTAAAATAACTACCTGCTAGAGAAATCTACAAGACTAAAGGGGATTCAAGCATGAACAGCAAAGACACTGGAAAAAAGGCCTGGAAGACATTTTGAAGACCTGGAAGACATTTTCCCATTTCTTTGGGAAAATCCCTTCCATGACAGGCCCAGAGGCCTAAAAAATGGTTTTAGGGGCCAGGCCTGGACCCCTGCTGCCCTCTGCAGCCCTAGGAGACTGCTCCCTGCATCCCTGGCTGCCTCAGCTCCAGCCAGGGCTCAAAGAACCCCAGGGACCACTCAGGCCTCCACGTCAGAGGGCATAAGCCATAAGCCTTGGCAGCTTCCACATGGTGTGAAGCTTACAGGCACACAGAATACAAAAGTGAAGGAGGCTCAGCAGCTTCCTTCTAGATTTCAGAAGATGTATGAAAAAACCTGGGTGCCCAGACAAGGCCTGCCACAGGGGCAGAACCCCCACAGAGGGCCTCTGCTAGGGCAGTGTTAAGCAAACACGTGGGCTTGAAGCTCCCACAGGTTCCTCACAGGGACACTGCCTAGTAGAGCTGTGGAAATGGGACCACCAGCCTCCAGACCTCAGCATGTTACAGCCACCAACAGCTTATAACCTCAACATGAAAAGCCACAGACACCAGACTCCAACTCGTTAAAAACAGCCAGGGGGGCTGCACCCTACAAAGCCAGAGGGGTGGAGCTGCCCAGGCCTTGGGAGCCCACCCCTCACACCAGTGTGCCCAGGATGTGGGACATGGAGTCAAGAGAGATTATTTTAGAGCTTTAAGGTTTCACGTCTGCCCTGCTGGGTTTCGGACTTGGGTAGGGTCTGTCATTTCTTTCTTTTGGCTGATTTCTCCCTTTTGAAATGAAAATGTTTACCTCACGCCTGTACCACCATTGTATCTTGAAAGTAAATCATTTGGTTTTGCTTTTACACATTCATACATTTAAAACAGCTTGCCTTGAGTCTCAAATGAGACTTTAGGCTTTTTGAGTTGATACTCAAATGAGTTTAGACCTTCGAGGACTATTGGAAAAAATGATTATATTTTACAATGTAAAAATGACATGAAATTTAGGGTGCTGGAAGTGGAATGATATTGTTTAGATGTGTATCCCCTTCAAATCTCCTGTGGAAATGGGATCCTCAATGTTAGAGGTGGTGCCTGGGGGAGGCATTTGGGTTGGGAGGCAGATCCCTTGGTGCCCTTCCCATGGTAATGGGTGAATTCTCGCTCTGTTAGTTCACAAGAGAGCTGGTTGTTTAAAGGAGGCTGGCACCTTCTCCCTTCTCTCTTGCACCCTCTACCTCTCTTTTTCTCTATGTGACACGCCTGCTTCCTCTTTTCTTTCTGCCAATGAGTGGAAGCTTCTTGAGCCCCTCGCTAGAAACAGATGCTAGCGCCATGCTTCCTGTACAGCCTACAGAACCGTAAGCCAAATATGCCTCTCTTCTTTATCTGTTATCCAGCCTCAAGTATTCCTTTATAACAATGAAAAATGGAGTAATACAAGCTGAATACAAGATCTGAAATTAAAAATTTATTAGATAGATTTAACAGCAGGTTTAAGAGAACAGAAAAGTCAATGAATGTGAAGATAGATCAATAAAAAATACCCAATCTGAAGAACAGGCAGAAAAGAAGACTTTAAAAAAAAGCCCAGAGCCTCAGACTGGAAATGAAGGTCTAACATACATTATACATGAAGTCTAGGAAGAGTCAAGAGTGAATGAAGGCATAAAAAGTAGTTGAAAGAATAAGGGCTGAAAATCCCCCAAATTTGGAGAAAGACAAATTGGAGATTCAAGAGGCTCAATGAACCCCAAGCAGGATAAATACAAGGAGAAAAGAGTCATTAATAGGCGACTTCAGAAGGAAGGATCATGCTTTATCTTCAAACACCTGGACAGCAGGGCCCACCTCTCTCTGGGCTTCACGTACTTTTGTGATACATCACATGACAATATTACCATCATCTCCCTACAAAGTGGACACAGGGGGCAAAAGCTGAAAAAGCACCTATTATGTGCTAATGGCCTTTGTGTATATTTTTTAAATTTACACTCACAGTAACCACAAGAACCAGGAACTCCTGTCTCCAAGTTGTTTTGCTTACTATTAATTTTTTAAAAACCAAAATCAGCACTAAGGCTCAGAGATGTTGAGTAACTCACCTAAGATCACAGAGCTAGTGGTAAGAGGTAGAGCTGGGGTTGAAAGCCTAGTTCCAAAGCCCATGTTCATTCGTTCTTTCTTCTCTTCTCTTCTCTTTTCTTTCTTTTGAGATGGAGTCTCACTCTGTCACCCAGGCTGGAGTGCAATGGCGTAATCTCAGCTCACTGCAACCTCCACCTCCTAGGTTCAAGTGATTCTCCTGCCTCAGCCTCCTGAGTAGCTGGGATTACAGGCGTGCCACCACACCCAGCTAATTTTTGTATTTTTTGTAGAGACGGGGTTTCACCATGTTGGCCAGGCTGGTCTCGAACTCCCGACCAGCCTGGCCAACATGATCCGCCCACCTGTGCCTCCCAAAGTGCTCGGATTACAGGCGTGAGGCACCGTGCTGATCCCCATGTTATTTTGTATTTGTGCCTATTAACCTTTGCAGCACATTGGAATCACATGGTGAGGGATGGGGGTGGGGAGGGCTTTCAAAAACAATCCCCACCCCCAACGAATTAAATCAGAATTAGGGCTGCGTCCAGGCATTGGAGTTTTTTTTTTTTTTCAGCCCCTGTGTGATTTTAAGGTGTGATGTGGATTGAAAGCCACTGTTGTACACTATGCTGCACTCTGGGAAAGATCAGAGGAGAAAAGAAAACTGGGCCAATCCTACTCACATTGGTAGGTGGGCGGTGAGAACCTCCGCCAAGGTCCTCGGAACGGAGCTCCGAGCTTTGATCTGTAAGCCTGTACCCTTCCTCCCTTGTCTTTTCCTGATCTCTAGGGCTACACGGCTGTCACCACTCTCAGCTCCAGAAGATATGGGGGTGATAAAAGCGGCCCAGGAGCCTCTCTGCAGCAGGTCCTGAGTTATGGGAGGCCGCAGCCGTGGACGCGGGACACTTACTCTGGGTGAAGGATGAGGAACAGGACCTCAGCGCTCTAACTCTTTCAGGCTTTGCGTGGGGAAGGAAGAGAGTCAGGCAGCCCCAAGACTCTCCCCAGAGCCCCTCGGGACGGCCCCGCGGTCTTGGGGAGAGACTGGGACTGCTGAGCTCCTCGGACACAGGGCGACCATCCCAGGGGCCCAGCCTTGCTCCCTCCCCTCGCTGTTTACTCCCCTGCCTCCTAAGTGCAACCCGGCCTCAACATGGCCTACATTTCCTACCACCCCCTGCACCGGGTCCAGAAACCACACAACCCATAGGTTCTGTGAGCTCCTGGCTCTGTTTTCTCAAATCCCAGCACAGAGCAGATGCTTGATAAAGAGCTTCCAGGTGCCTGTGAGGGTGGGTGAGGCGGCTCCCACTGCTGGCTGGGTGAGTAGCTGGCGTCGCTTTGCCATTTGCCACTAGATTAACCCAAAAATCAAAAAGAAGGGGACCCACCCAGCACCTCTCTTGTGATGATGGCTGATGATGGTGACGTTGCTACCTTCCACTGAGCACTGACTACTGGCGAGGCGGTGAACACCACCATCAGCTCACCACCATCTCACAACCACCCACAAAGGGCGCAGCTTTAACTCTCTTTTACAGATGTTCGGAAGGCTGAGGCTCAGAGAAGATCAAGTCCTTGCCCGTCGCAGAACTAATCAAAGCCAGGTCAGTCTTTAACACCGGAGCCCTTTGGAGGGGTCCTCTTCTACCCGTTCGTATGTTCTTCCTGCCCCTCACTGGACTGAATTTAGCCTGAAATGGTCCTCCCAGGCCTGCAGGGACATGGCTGACCTCACATGCTCTGTGCCCCCTTTAGGGTCTCTGCTCCCGTACTCTGCCTCAGCTCACAGCCTGGGGTCAAGGGTGACTATTGTGAGCCCTGGTCTGGTCCTGAGCGGCCGCTGGGACCTTCCCAATGCCTGGGCGAAACTCTCCAGAGAATGTATTCTGGGCCGGCAGGAGTTTGCTGGGCAATGGAAGTGGGTGCAGGAGGTGGCGCGGGTCTTTTTTTTTTTTTTTGGAGATTGAGTCTTGATCTGTCACTGAGGCTGGAGTGCAGTGGTGCGATCTCGGCTCACTGTAATCTCTGCCTCCCAGGTTCAAGCAATTCTCTTGCCTCAGCTTCCCGAGTAGTTGGGATTATAGGCGTGAGCCACTGTGCCCGTCTCAGGTCTCTCTTTGTGTCAAGGCAATGATGAGGCTAAGGAGGGTGACAGAGGAGACCCCGAACTCCAGGCATGGTGTGGACCCAACCACCAGCTTCCTGCTTCACTGATGCACCAGGGGGAAGACACTCGTATTCAGTACTAGCAACCCCACAGCCAGTAGATAGTCAAGTTCCCTGCCCTTCCCAATGCCCACAGGCCACTCTGGGTCACTCAGGGAGCTCAGTGGCCCACCCAGGCCCAACCCTGAGCCCATCGATCTGGGTCCCAGGGGGAGCATGTGGGAGTCCAGCCCGGTGGCCCCCCAGGCGCTCTGAGCAGCCTGTGCCTAATGACCGCAGAAAGCCATTACAGCTCACTTAGCTGTAAACAGCTCTCCACAGCACTCATTAGGGCCGAGGAGCTCAGAGAGCTCTCCTCCTCGGGTGTGGGGCGTGTGCACAGCGGGGGCTACGCCTTCTTACTGGAAACACCGCTTTCCACCCGGCCTGTCTTCCAGGAAAGGTGAGCCCGGCTGGGGCCCGGCCAGCGCCCTGCCTTCCCCTGTCCTCTCTGACCGGGGTCTGACCCTCCACAGGGCTCTCGCCTCCCTGGGCATTTCCCAGCTTGCAAGGGTCCAGGGACAGGACAGGCAGAGCCCCAGCTGCCCCCTTGACAATACATGCCAGGCTTTCCATGGCCAACCTGATGGCCCATGGGGAAGGAGGAGCACCCGCGGGGCCAGCTCCCTGGGTGGGCCAGCACCCTGGACATGCCGGGCCAGGCAGGTGCCCACAGAGACTCCCCTCCTCCCTATGGTGGAGATGTGCTGACCGTGGCTGGGAAAGATGGACAGTTCTGGGGCCTAAACTGCAGGTGAGCAAGACCTCGACATTCAGTGCAGGCGTTGTCTCTACCAAATCAGAGCTGTCCAAATGGTTTTAGATTCGGTCCTCACAAAATCCTGTTGAGGGTCCCAGGAGATAAAACAGAGGTAAGGGTGGTTGTCCTCATCTAAATGGGGGTGAGGGTGGGGTCCACAGCCTATCTGTTTTGCTGTTTCCCTCACTCCCCACCTTGTCCTATCCCCTACCTGCTGTGAGGGCTCAGTTACCCCTGTAGAATTCTGGGGTGTGCAGACACAGTTTAGTAACCACTGGCCTGCACCACGCACTGTTTTTTCTGCCTGCAACGCTCCAACCCCTCTTCCTGGCCAGCTCCCATCCACCCCCACATGCTGATGGCACCCTGTCCCCAGCCCCGCCCTCCCTTCCTCTCATGCCAGCCTCCCTCTTATCACCCAGTTCTTTTCCTTCTTAGCATACCCTACATTTTCCAATGATATTGCTATTTGTGTAGTTATTTGCTTATTGCCTTCCTGACTATTCCCTGAGCTCTGTAGGGAGGAAGACCGTGTCTGTTTTTGTCTCATCTCCAGCATGAGCCCAGTGCTAGGCACACAGCAGGCAGTCCATAAAGACTGAATGACTGACTGACTGACTGACTGAATGAACGAATGATCTAAGCATATGATGCTCAGCTTGCTGGAGAAGCAGCATCAACATCTTCCTATCATTGACCCCTTCTGTGTCCTCAGCCCTCATGACCGATGTGTCTTCCATCTACCCCTCCACCCCAATCTGGTCAGTATCTACTTGTCCTTTATCTTTCATCTGAGATACTTCCCCCCTAGGGAGCCTCCCAGCACCGTCAAACACCCAGCATGCTCACTTGTAATAGTGCCTTGTTATCTCTTTCTCCCTGGACCAGGAGGCAGAGGACAAGTGTCTAGTGTCAACACATGCCAAGGTGTCCAGTGCAGGTGTGCCA
>NW_012098097.1:6258429-6260602 GCF_000951045.1 Mandrillus leucophaeus
TTGTCTGTGTTGTTTTGCTCCTGTCCCTTCAGCCCCTAGAACATTACCTAATACATCAATAAATATTTATTATATGAATATTTATGTAATATCTATTAATTTAGGGGTAGGTGTAACAAATATTTATTACAAGAATGGATACTTTTAAACCCATTATTGATTAATCGGTCAGTTCCCCTTGGTTAAATTTGTTTATAAAAGAACACCAGATCCAACCCTGATCACAGCTGCCATCACATGCATGCACACGTGTACGTGCACACAAGCACACATGCACACTCACACGCCTAGCTGATCAGCCTTATTAGTTTTTTCTCTCCCTTTTCCCAGTAGCTGTAGCTTCAGGAGATCACCCTGTGTGTGAGTGAAGGTGATGGGTGTGGATCTTTCCCTCAAGGCCAGCCTTCCCTATCAGGCTCAGCTATCAGCCAGGAGACAAGGTCCTCCATGAACACAGCATCACTTCTACCTCCCCTTTGGAACCAGTGCAAGCTCTAAATGCCTTGCCCTTGCTTTCCTCCTAAACATGTAATGCCACGCTGGCCTTCCCCGTCTCTCTAGACACTTTCTACCACCCTGGCTTGTGCTAGAAGATCAGATGCTCATGGTAATAATGACCCAAGTACAACTTAACCAGGAGGGTGAGTCCTGAGTCTTGAGAAGTATGAGTCTCTGGTGGAAACCCAATGGAACACCCTAGAGGGTGCTGGGTTTGGAGGCTATACCAACAGACCAAGAGTTCAAGTCCTGCCCCTTAGTAGAGGCCAGCCCTAGGACTTGGGGAAGCCACTTGTCCTCTCCGCTCAAGGTTTCAGTGACTGGTTGGCTAATGGACTGCTTGTATAGTCTCGGACAATTAACCTTCCTTGAGCCCCTGTTAGTGGGAGGCTGGGCTCTACCTGGGTTTGGGAATCTGGAAGATGGGCATATCCCCTGGGAATCAAACAGTCCTGGCTCTGCCGCTTCCCCCTGGGGTGATGCCGGGCAGGCTGCTGAAGCTCCCTGGGCTCCAGGCTCCTCAATGGGGTGAATGACGCCTTCATCGGGAAGATCAAAACCACTGCTGAGTTCTAACTTGACCTGGGCCATCCTGTGACAACTCTTGTAGTCGAAGAAACCCTGGGTTCTCCCTCATGGACTTCAAATCTGCCCCAATCACTCCAGGGCTCTCAGAAGAAGCCATTCTGAACCAGCACTTCATTCATTCACTCGTTCATTCTCCAAGTATTTCCAGAACGCTTGCCAGTTCCAGGCATCACGTGAGGTTGTGAAAAGTGGTGTAGCGATGCAGACGAGAGCTTGGATTCTGAGGCAGACTCATTTGGGGCTGAAGCACTATCTCTTGCTAGCCATGACCTGGGGGCAAAACACGTAATCTCTCTGTGCCAGTCTGTACTGTATCTGCAGAATAGAGCAGTCATCACAGTTATCTCACCAGGTGGTGATCAGGATTAAACGAGTTAATATGTGTAAAGCATGTAGGATTGCGTCTGGCACTTGGCAAGTATGATATGATTGTTGTCTTTGTAATTATGGAATTAAAGTTGAATAGACAATCTCTGCGCTCAAGGAGCTCAGCCTAGCGTGGGAGACAGAGCATACACAGACAACGGCAACGCAGCAGCGCTAGGGCTAGGAGAGGAAGACGAACAAAAGCTGGGGCTGTGGATTCTCATCAAGGGGCAGGGCCTGCTCTTGAGGGGCTCACAGTCTCAAGGGGGAGAAGAGGTATAAATAGGGAGAGCAAAGTCAACCAAAATTCCACAGCGTCTGCAGCCCACCACATGCAGCACTGAGCTGGGGGCTGTGGGGGATGACTTCAGCCAAAGACACGCCTGTGGTGGGATGAGGAAGTTTGCACCAAGGATAGAAGCAGGGCAACTAGGTTCCCGTTGAACAGGACCAAAAGGCAGCCAAATTCTCAAGGCAAAAGGAGCTGCCTGGGATGCCTGGGAGGAAGGTGAGTGTGGAAAAGTTAAGATGATGAAATCATGAGGATGGGTGTCTCAAGGAAAGGAAGGGAAAGGCATCCTAAAGAAGGGGAGGGATGTCCCATGGATAAGAAAAGCATCCCAAGGATGAGAAAGAGCATGCCAAGGATGGAAAAGGTGTCCAAGGATGGGAAGGGCATCCCAAGGAAGGGAAGGGCATCACAAGGATGAGAGGGGTGTCC
>NW_012098097.1:6260652-6262298 GCF_000951045.1 Mandrillus leucophaeus
GCATGTCATTCTAAGCGGTAAAATGGCAGACGCAAAGAGGCGTGGATAGAGAGGAAAGGGCTTTGAGGGAGAGTGAGCCGGGAAGGCTTGCTGGACACAGGTGGAGTTCCATGACAGAGGGTGAGACATCCAAGGCACAGCTGGCTAGAATAAATTCTCATCACTGTGCAACATCATGGCCTAAGAAAATGCAACTCAATGTATTGCAAATACAAAATTGGTGCATTTAAAAGGATCCTCATGATCACAGGTGTAGTACACTCCCCCAGAGAGGCCGGGGGTTGCCAGTACCTATAGGTCTTCCTCACCTGGTAGGACTTGGCCGAGCTATTGTTGACAGTGAATTTTTACAGCCACTGCTATAAAACCTTCAGCCTTAACTACCTTGCTCTGCTATGGCTGGCAACCCCAGGGTACCACTAATGCTGCCCTATTAGCATCCCAAGCATTCTGTGCAACTGTGAGAACAAGCCCTGATTACCAAGGCCCCAAGGATGCCATGGGAATTGCGAAGGATACACTGTGGCCTCTGAACAGCAGAGGCTTCGGAGCATGGGAGCGGCCCTGCTGCCATCTCCCAGGTCCCATGGCAGCCTCACCTGCAGTGCCTTCCAGGAAGCATGTCTCCTACGGGAGGGTCCAGGCTAGAGAAAGGACATGGACTGGATGTGGAGGTGTAGACCCCAAAGAGCCTTGGAATGACTGTCCTGGAAGCAGATCCTTGGACCTGAAATCCAGGTCCAGAGATGGACACAGAAGATTTGAAGGAATTTCATCCACAGGCACTGTTAGCCACGGTTTAGGAACCCATAAAGAGACCCGTAAAGTCTTCAGTTGAATTTATCCAAAAAAAAAAACCTCTTAAGTGGAATCCATTGGCACCAAAGTTCCAGGACCAATCCCAGTTATTCATTTTCTTATTTACTCAACAAACAAATAATAAGCATCCACCCTGTCACAGGCACTGGGCTGGGTCCCAGGGATACACGGACAGAAAGCGGACAGCCCCTGCCCTCAAGAAGCCATAAGTTCAGTGGGGGAGAGAGGGTCCCCAGCTGGCGTGGAGAGTGGAGGGCGATGGTCCTACCCTTCAGAGCTCCGGCCATAGGACTGTTTATCACAGGTCAGTTTCCTCCAGGAGATCAAGGTGTCCTTCATTTTTACCAGTGCTGGAGTCAGTTCTCCCTGAGAGAGGCAGGTGATGTGGGGGAGGGAGGAGACCATCTCTACCTGGGTGTGAATCCTGTTCCTCCCTTACGAGCCTGATGACACTGGGTAAACCCTTGACTTTCTTATGCCCCCGTTTTCTCATGTGTAAAATAGCAATGATGACTGTCTGTGGTCAGCAGAATGACACCTCCATAGAAGTCCGTGCCCTGATCCCTGGAACCTGTGAATACGTTCTGTTACATGGCAAAGATGGAATTAAGGTTGCTAATCAGATGATTTAAGATAGGGAGACTATCCTGAATTCTGAGTGGGACCAGTGTAACACGAGGGTCCTGAAATGCAGAAGAGGAAGGCAGAAGGGGAGTGAGTGTCAGAGCGACGTGGCAGGAGTGCAGGCAGCTTCTAAAAACTGCAAACGGCAAGAAGATGGGTTCTCCTGCAGGGTCTTGAGCCCTACGGATTTTTTTTTTTTTTTT
>NW_012098097.1:6270983-6271518 GCF_000951045.1 Mandrillus leucophaeus
GGGACCAGCTGCTGCCCACCCCTGCGTCTTTGCCCAAGGCAGGAGGCAACACTCTCGGAATGCCAGCCTTGCCCGGGGCTTTCCTTAAAGGACACCTCGAGGGAGCAGCCCCTCTTCTGCTGACGCAGGGCCTATCTCAGACAGCCCAGGTCACCCCCAGCGCAATGAGCCCCAAATAGGCCAGGAGTGGGGGATGGTGTTGTTTGGGGGAGGGGGCAGACAGCCATTGGCAGAGCCACTTGAGGGTGGTGTGGCCTATTTGGGAGGGACTCACAGCCCACGCTATCCCTCAGGGGTCAGGGCAGCAGCCCTCGTGAGAACTCCGTCTGGAGCCTGGCCTCTCTCCTGCGTCTTTCTGCCCCACCCAGGGTGAGATTTGGGACTGGGATGCGATAGGGTGTGGACAGTCCCTCCTGTGTCTTACTTGGTGCCCCACTTTGGGCTGAGCAGGGGGCAGTGTCTGATCTACAGCAGGAAAAGAAGAGACAAGGTAGGGAGTAGGGTGCATACCGCACAGGCCCGAGCATTTGGGGGT
>NW_012098097.1:6274377-6277174 GCF_000951045.1 Mandrillus leucophaeus
TGAGACGGACTCTCGCTCTGTCGCCCAGGCTAGAGTGCAATGGTGCGATCTTGGCTGATTCAAGCAATTCCCCTGCCTCAACCTCCCAAGTAGCTGGGATTACAGGCACACACCACCATGCCTGATTAATTTTTTTGTGTGTGTATTTTTAGTAGAGATGGGGTTTCACCATGTTGGACAGACTGGTCTCGAACTTGTGACATCAGGCAATCTGCCTGCCTCGGCCTCCCAAAGTGCTGGGATTACAGGCATGAGCTACCACACCCAGCCTGGACACCTTGATTTTAGCCCAGTGAGGCCCATTTTGGACCTCTGACCTCCCAAACTGTAAGATAACAAATTTGTGTTGTTTTGAGCCACCACATTTGGGGTCATTTTGTTACAGCGTCCCAGAAGCTCACACACCACAGTGGTCCCTACCTCCTAGGGTTGTGGCAATTAATGACTCGGCGACATACAGCAAACAGAGGAGTATGATTATTTGGGGAGCTGGGAGGACATGGCTCTGCAGACCAGGTCTGCGTTGGGGGATCCTACTGGAGACAGCATGAAGGTCCCGGAGCCCTTGGCACAGGAGACACCCAGGTCAAAGGGTCAGGGGCAGGGATTGGGGTTGGGCCAACAGTGTGAGAGGCTGAGTTAGCTAGAGCACCTCAGGCAGGGAAGGTGGACTCAGCTTATCCACCCAACCATTCACGCCAGCCCAACCTGAGGCACAGTCTAGGCCGACCCCACTTCCCATTTGAAGCCTCATCTCGGGGTTGTCATTGTCACAGGCTGCCTGAGCCCGAGCCCTCACTTCTCTCTCTGCCCAGTGTCTCTAAGTCACCCCAAGGTCACCCTGTCCCAGACCAAGTTCCCTGCCACGTCACCATCTCAGGCTTCCTCTCCAGTGTGGTCTCCTTCTAGAACGGGCAACCCCCCCATCGGCCGGGTCAGGGACCCAGGAGCCATCCTCACCCCTTCCTTCCCCTCAGCATCCTCACCGGTTCCTCCTGGGCCCTGCCAGTTCTAGCTCTTTCCTCTGGTGTTCTTCCATGTCTCTCCGTCCCTATTGCTGCACGTCTGGCCTGAGCTCCCACCACCTCTGCCTGTTCCTTCAAGAGCCTCTCATTCATCCTCCGCAGCCTCCCCAGGCTCTGATCACCACCACAGTCACAGATCCAAGTGACCATCTCAAGATTAAATCCTACCAGGCTCTGGGAATAGAGACCATGTTTCTTATCAGGGCCCGAGGGGTCAGGCCCCTGCTGTCCTCTGCAACTTTACGGGGCACTGCTTTCCAGAATCTTCTACATGTTCTTGCCTATTACACAGCCCTTTGGCAGCACCCTGCATCCTCTTGCTCAGGCTTCTTGCACAGTGCTCCTCCCTGAAGAGTCTCCCCCGACCCTCACTGACTGAGCTCACAGTGCTTCCTCAGGAAGCTATGATGGGCTGAATTGCCCTACCCACCCCAGAATCCAGATGTTGAAGTCCTAACCCCTGCACCCTCAGCATGTAGCAGTGTTTGGAGATAGGGTCTTTGCAGAGGTCACTGAGGTAAAATGAGGTCAGTAGGATGGGCCCTAATCCAATATGACTGATGTCTTTGTAAGACGAGATTAGAGGCTGGACGCAGTAGCTCACACCTGTAATCCCAGCACTTTGGGAGGCCAAGGCAGGTGGATCACCTGAGTTTGGGAGTTCAAGACCAGCCTGGCCAACATGGTGAAACCCTGTCTCTACTAAAAATACAAAAATTAGCTGGGGGTTGGTGAAGGGCACCTGTAATCCCAGTTACTTGGGAGGCTGAGGCACAAGAACTGCTTGGACCTGGGAGGTGGAGGTTGCAGTGAACTGAGATCACACCACTGCACTCCAACCTGGGGGACAATAACGAAACTCTGTCTCCAAAAAAAAAAAAAAAAAGAGAGAGATTAGGATGCAGACATGCAGAGGGAAGATGATGTGAAGATGGCCATCTATGACCAAAGAGAGAGGCCTCAGAAGAAAGCAACCTGCAGACACCTTGGTCTTGGACTTCCAGCCTCCAGGACTGCGGAACAATACATTTCTGTTATGGCCATCCTAGCAAATGGAAACAGATAACTTCCCTGCCCCCTCACCTGCAGTGGGTTCTCCTTCCCGTTAGACACTCCCGCCTGCCTCATTCCTCTCCGTCTTGGCACGTACTGATGTGTAATTACACAGCCTCTGCCAGGCTGCAAAGCCCCCTCTTTTTCTGCAGATCCTATGAGGACATGGTTTGCTTTCCAGGCCAAAATCTGTTATATCCACTCCCTGGTGTTAGCACCCCTCTTCCGTGGGGCCCCCAGCTCTGTACTGTACCCTGAGTAGGGGCACTGTGGGCTGTTGCCCCGTCGCGGGGGCAGCCTTCCTGACCAGTACTGGCTTCTCTGGAATACTGCGGCTCACGCTGACCCAGGGCCAGCTTCGTGAGCATGAGATCCCTTGTGGTAACACAGGGCCCCGGGCTCAGAGGAACCCATGCTTGGTTTAATGTTTTGCTGTTGCTGTCTTGAAATTCTTAATTCCTTCATCTTTGAACTTGTGCTTTGTAAGTGAAGTGGAACAATGGCACATATGTGTGAGCGGAGGAGCTACACAAAGAAGGAAAAAGCTTAGTATTTTAGTACAGGCTGAGTATCCTGCATCTAAAAGGCCTGGGACAAAAGTGTTTTGGATTTGGGATTTTTTCAGATTTTGAAATATTTGCCTTATATATTTACCACTGAACATCCCAAATAGGAAAATCCAAAATCTGAAGATTTTGAGCACCGACATGACATTCAAA
>NW_012098097.1:6278844-6283395 GCF_000951045.1 Mandrillus leucophaeus
GAGCATTTTGCCTTTTTCTTCATGCTGGCAACAGCTGGTGCTGAATTTCAGAGCCTGTGGCTGTGACAATTATCAAAATGTTTACTATGTGTCACTATTAATAATGCAGAAGCCCCGCTAGCCTCCCAGTCAGAAAGAGAGAGAGTGACAGCTGAGGGGCCAGGCTCCTGGAAGGCTCCTGCTTGCTGCCCGTTCACCCTTGACCCTGCCGGGCAGCCTGGATGTAGGGAGAGGCTGTGTCCTGAACTGTGCCTTCATCTGCTCCTCTTAGCCAGCACCCCCAGAAGGGAACAGAACCCCTTTCCCTCCTGGGTGCCCCCCTTCAGCCCTTCAGATATAGGGTCTAGATCCGTCCACCCAAGAAGCCTTCTGGAAGACTCCATGCTCCCCCACAGCATTGCACCGTCACCTCTGTGTGCAGAAGCGTGGTGGTCAGGAGGACTCATGTCTCGTCAGCCTCCCCGCCACGCCCCTCTGTGTGAGCTCTTTGGGTCTGAGACGTTCTTCCCCACGAGCTTCCTTTCCATCCCTCTAACGTGCCCTCCCGCCTGCCCCAAGGCCTTTACACAGCCTGCCTCCTCTCCCAGTACACTCACCCTCTGCCTCTTTGCATACTAACTCCTACACATCCTTTAGGGGTCAGTTGAAATGTCACCTCCTTTGGGAAGCCCTCCTGGACCGCTCAACTAGGTCACTGATCCCCTGTTCAATATTTTCACAGAATCCTTGCCTTATGGGACCAATCACTGTAGTACTGAAAGTTTTTAATCGAATGTCTGTCTCTCCCTCTAGCCTGCATGCTCCCTGACAGCAGACCGTGGTTTCTTGCCCTCTGCTATCTTAGCATACAGCAGTTAATAAATATCCATGGGATGAAGGCGTGAACGCCAGGAGCAAGCCCTGACTCCTGCAGACTCTAACCTGCCATTTTCTCTCCCACTCGGGTGAGCACTGTGGGCTGCTGGGCGTCTGCTACGAAGGTGGAATTCTCCCTTCTGGAACAGTCCCTGCATCTCGTGATGCATCCCATCCCTATTCTAAGGCAGGGCCAGCTCCCCACAAAATAAAGAGGAAGGAGGGCTCTCAACAACCGCCTCTCACCCACCGAGCCACTGCTCCCCCAAACCTCAAGGAGTAGGATGAAAAGTGAGAAGGGCCACCCTGTGGGGTGTGCCCTGGCTGTGATGACAGCTCCCGGCCCTCACCCTGTTCACAAACCGGCGAACACTTGGGCTTGTGTGGACGCTGCCCGGAGGGAAGATGCAGGGCCAAGAGTGCCCACTCCCCATTCCGTCTGGGGTTCGGCCTCAGGGTGAGCACACAGGTGGTGGGCTGGGGGCAGGGAGAGTGCCAGGCTGCCTGCCCCCAGGATTAAAGGCCCTGAGCGCCAGATGAAGAGTCCAGGGGCTGAAATTTTACTCCTGGCTCTGCCACTGACTTACAGAGCGAGCAGGGCAGGGGGTGGTAGTGACTTCTGAGCCTCAGTTTCCTCAACTGTCAAATCCACCAGCGATCAGTGTCCATCGACATGCGGATTTTGACTTCCGATGATAGGACCCTGGCCACGGAGCCCACCTGGAACGACTTCACTAGCAGAGGAAACTTGGGGTTGTGGGCTCTTGGCAAGAAAGGGCTGCAGCCCCTCAAAGCTCACCGGGCCTTCTCTAGCAGTGCGGACGGAGAGGGGACAGCGTGCCTCCAGCTCCCTGCCCAGTGGGCACCCAGGCAGGCAAAATACCTCCCAGCTGTGTCCCTCACACTGGCCAACTGCGAGAGCTGGGCAGTTGACCTGGCCACCGGGACCCCGCCTGCCCTGCACACTTTCTCCCGGTGCCAGGACGGAGTGGCCGGCAGGCCCTAGCATGGGGCTGGGAGTCAGGGTCTCACAGGGCTGGCTGGGGCTACAGGGGTGGGAAGTTGCCATGGCGGCCCCACCCAGCACCAGCTTTTCCAAGGAGGTTGTTGCTCTCGGTAGGAAAGGGCTGGGTGAGGGTCACCCTCTCAGTGCTTTCCAGACCTGAGCGCCCTGATGCCCAGGTATAGGATGTCTCCCTTCCCCCCAAAGAGGGAAACATCTCTGAGGGGGGAACTGTGCCTCCTCTGCCTTGCCCTCCTCTCTGACTGTATGAGGCTTTGGAGAGAGTCAGCCCCTAGCAAGTACCCAGGAGCACCTTCTGTGACCAGTGCCGGATCAAAGGCCCTGAGCTCCAGACGAAGAGTCCAGGGGCTGAGACCGTATTCCTGGCTCTGCCACTGACTTACAGAGTGCGCTTGGGCAGAGGGGGATCGTGACTTCTGAGCCTGAGTTTCCTCAACTGTCAAATGGGAGGGTCAGGCTCCACATCTTAATGGGGTCTCCCAACTCTGCATCCCCCCGTGTCCCTGCAGGGTTCCCCTGCCTCTCCTGCCACCATATCCCAGCTCTCGGGTCTCTACAGGAGAAGAGGAGAGAGTGATTTAGAAGAGGAAGACTCAAAGGTTGAAGCCCACTGATTTGTTACAGGTGATGGATGCTGATGGCCGTTCATCTGTGGTTGCTGCTGATTAGAAATCGGTCTCCAGTGGAAGATTAAAGGCTGGGGGCGGAGGAGGGTCCACACACTGCTCAGGGCTTGCTTGGTCCTGCTCTCCGCCATGGGGAAGTCAGGGAGCAGTACCCAACCTCACTGAGGCTGCTCAGACACCCAGCAGGGAAAGTAGTGCTGATCCTGTTGGGGATGTGAGGAATTGAAGCTCAGAGAGGTTAAGTAACTTACCCAGGGCCACACAGCTGGAGGCAGAGCCGGGATTTGAACCCAGAACTGTCTGATTCAGCATGCACTCTCTTTCTCCTATGCCATGCGCTTCTGGTAGTGGGTGGCAGAGTCTAGGGCGATGGGAAGTCCAGAGCCTGTGCAAGGCCAGGCTTTCCCCTGCCATGGAGCGGTGTGCCACCGTGCAACACAGGGGCTCTTTCTGGGCCTCAGTTTTACTCTCTCTTGTGAGCAGGAATCCCCCGGAGGCGGGTGTTAAAACATAGACTCCTGAGCCTGCCCCAGATACTGTGTTTGGGCTGGTCCTGAGTAGGTGCTGCGGGTCTGTGGACCATATTCTGAGTAGCACCTACTAACTAGCAAGTCTCTTGGGTTCCTTTTGGTAAAAATCCCCCATCTCCATGGCCAGGCGGGGAAATACTGGCTAAATCCCTGTGGTGTTCCTGTCCTCGCCACTCCCCACCCTCCCTCAGGCCTGACTACCCCCTACACTCAGCAGCCACACACCTTTGAGTGCAGGGGGGGCCCAACCCCACACTGTGAATGCAGCTCTCTGTGTGAGCCGACAGAGGGTGGTAGTGACCAGAAGGGACTTAGGAGCCAGCACTGCGATTTGAAAATGAGCTTTTCCACTTCCTGTGTGACCCTGGGAAAGTTACTAGACCCCTCTGAGCTCCAATTTCCACGTCTCTAACATAAAGACTGCAACAACATATAGAATTGAGTGTTGTTAAATGCACACACCAAGCGCATCCATATATATATGTGTGTCCTAGAAAAAATATATATATATATATGATATACTCGGAAAGGGACAAGAAATGGACAGTTGGAACTTCAGTGGGAAGTGAAGATCCTTTGGGGATATATGCATTCTTACTGCATGCTTGTGTTATTCTTCCAAAAATGTTCTACCAGCCTCATGGGCTATTGGAGGGCTAATGCAGGTGATCCCTACAAAGGGTTGCGCGTAAGGCCTGGCGTATAGCAAGCACTGGATAGGGTGTTAGCTCTCCTCCTCTTCCTCCTCCTTACCATGCCTCTCCTGCTGGCTAGCTCTCCCTGCCCTCCTGCCATTCTCCTGGATGGCACTGCCTCCCTCCCTCCTGTTGCTCTTTATTTATTTATATTCTCTTCAAAAGGAAAGGGTGTGTGTGGCTGGATCAATTCATCCATGTCACTCACTTGGCTCCACTCACCTCCTCCTTCCGCCCCTCTTCCCCTCGCAGAGACCAAGAGCGTAAATTCCTTCTGGCTATTAATTAAAAGCAGCCTCTCCCTTCGCGCCAGTGTACTCGCCATAAATTAATAGCGGTCTTCTTAATCAAATCTTATCTCCTCCTCGAGCCATAAACACATGGAGCTCAAGTTGGTATCTCTGTGCACCCAGCCGTGAAATTTAATTTCTGATGCTTCGGTGGACTGCAGGGGGTGGGTGGGTGGTCTTGTGTTGGGGGCCACCCCAACTTGAGTCCCAGAACCAGACCCCTGGTCGACCAGCTGGGTTGACTGAACCACCTCCCATGACGTCCGCAGGCAAAGCATGTGTGATTCTTTAAACCTGAAGGTTCAGCAGTTGAATTGCATGATTATAATCACTGGCATTCTAATGACTTCCAGAGATTTTATCTCATCCGATTCTCATGCAAGCTCTATGAGGAATAGGTTGGGAGTATCAGCCCCATTTTAGAGATGGAAAAACTAAGTCTAACATGTTCTTCAGAGTCAGATCTGAATGGAATTCCTGTTCTGCCACTTTCTAGCTGCCACTCTGACCCTCAGTTTCCTCATTTGTCCA
>NW_012098097.1:6283445-6286568 GCF_000951045.1 Mandrillus leucophaeus
GCTTGGTCCTGCTCTCCGCCATGGGGAAGTCAGGGAGCAGTACCCAACCTCACTGAGGCTGCTCAGACACCCAGCAGGGAAAGTAGTGCTGATCCTGTTGGGGATGTGAGGAATTGAAGCTCAGAGAGGTTAAGTAACTTACCCAGGGCCACACAGCTGGAGGCAGAGCCGGGATTTGAACCCAGAACTGTCTGATTCAGCATGCACTCTCTTTCTCCTATGCCATGCGCTTCTGGTAGTGGGTGGCAGAGTCTAGGGCGATGGGAAGTCCAGAGCCTGTGCAAGGCCAGGCTTTCCCCTGCCATGGAGCGGTGTGCCACCGTGCAACACAGGGGCTCTTTCTGGGCCTCAGTTTTACTCTCTCTTGTGAGCAGGAATCCCCCGGAGGCGGGTGTTAAAACATAGACTCCTGAGCCTGCCCCAGATACTGTGTTTGGGCTGGTCCTGAGTAGGTGCTGCGGGTCTGTGGACCATATTCTGAGTAGCACCTACTAACTAGCAAGTCTCTTGGGTTCCTTTTGGTAAAAATCCCCCATCTCCATGGCCAGGCGGGGAAATACTGGCTAAATCCCTGTGGTGTTCCTGTCCTCGCCACTCCCCACCCTCCCTCAGGCCTGACTACCCCCTACACTCAGCAGCCACACACCTTTGAGTGCAGGGGGGGCCCAACCCCACACTGTGAATGCAGCTCTCTGTGTGAGCCGACAGAGGGTGGTAGTGACCAGAAGGGACTTAGGAGCCAGCACTGCGATTTGAAAATGAGCTTTTCCACTTCCTGTGTGACCCTGGGAAAGTTACTAGACCCCTCTGAGCTCCAATTTCCACGTCTCTAACATAAAGACTGCAACAACATATAGAATTGAGTGTTGTTAAATGCACACACCAAGCGCATCCATATATATATGTGTGTCCTAGAAAAAATATATATATATATATGATATACTCGGAAAGGGACAAGAAATGGACAGTTGGAACTTCAGTGGGAAGTGAAGATCCTTTGGGGATATATGCATTCTTACTGCATGCTTGTGTTATTCTTCCAAAAATGTTCTACCAGCCTCATGGGCTATTGGAGGGCTAATGCAGGTGATCCCTACAAAGGGTTGCGCGTAAGGCCTGGCGTATAGCAAGCACTGGATAGGGTGTTAGCTCTCCTCCTCTTCCTCCTCCTTACCATGCCTCTCCTGCTGGCTAGCTCTCCCTGCCCTCCTGCCATTCTCCTGGATGGCACTGCCTCCCTCCCTCCTGTTGCTCTTTATTTATTTATATTCTCTTCAAAAGGAAAGGGTGTGTGTGGCTGGATCAATTCATCCATGTCACTCACTTGGCTCCACTCACCTCCTCCTTCCGCCCCTCTTCCCCTCGCAGAGACCAAGAGCGTAAATTCCTTCTGGCTATTAATTAAAAGCAGCCTCTCCCTTCGCGCCAGTGTACTCGCCATAAATTAATAGCGGTCTTCTTAATCAAATCTTATCTCCTCCTCGAGCCATAAACACATGGAGCTCAAGTTGGTATCTCTGTGCACCCAGCCGTGAAATTTAATTTCTGATGCTTCGGTGGACTGCAGGGGGTGGGTGGGTGGTCTTGTGTTGGGGGCCACCCCAACTTGAGTCCCAGAACCAGACCCCTGGTCGACCAGCTGGGTTGACTGAACCACCTCCCATGACGTCCGCAGGCAAAGCATGTGTGATTCTTTAAACCTGAAGGTTCAGCAGTTGAATTGCATGATTATAATCACTGGCATTCTAATGACTTCCAGAGATTTTATCTCATCCGATTCTCATGCAAGCTCTATGAGGAATAGGTTGGGAGTATCAGCCCCATTTTAGAGACGGAAAAACTAAGTCTAACATGTTCTTCAGAGTCAGATCTGAATGGAATTCCTGTTCTGCCACTTTCTAGCTGCCACTCTGACCCTCAGTTTCCTCATTTGTCCAAGGGGAAAGAGGACGCCTCTTGCAGCTTTGAGGTGTGAATGGGATTAACTGTCATATGTAAAGGGCTCAGTATGGTGCCTGGCCTGTGGCTGCTGCACAGGGTAGAGATTTTCCACTAAGTGACCTGCCCAAGACTATCCACCCAGCTACAAATCGGCAGAGTCTGGGCCACAGGCTTCAACTCAAATTCTATGCCCTTGGAATTCCATCTCCAGGCTCTAGAGCCTGAGGTCCCCAGGTTAGGTCCCTTAGGCAAAATCAGCTCAGCCTGACCCCACCTTCTGGCCTGTCAAATGCCCACCCCAAGTACGTGTCCATAAGCCACGGGCCCAAGGTGGAGTCAGGAGCCCGGACAGAGGACACAACTGCCAGCCTTGCTCCAGCTGCCAAGTAATTTTGAGCCATTACCAACTGGGGCACCCTCTGGCACGCCTCTCTTCCTGGGTCACTCCAGCATCACCACCCTACTTAGCAGCTGAGAGTCTTCAGCAATTTCCCTTTGGCCACAGGGTGCCTCGGGCCATCTCTGCACATTACCTGTGTTACTGGGGCATGACTCATGTCATCCTGGTTCAGGTTCATTCATAAATGAGACGGGACTCTGAGGTCACTCCTAGAGCTGCTTTGCCCATTCAGAGCCGAGCCCCGCAGCCTCTCCTGACTCTTCCAGCCCCGGGGAACATTCGCTTTCCTATCTGAGACCCAGCGCTCCGGCAAACAGCTCTCTTTGTGCCCATCAAACCCTCAGGCCCGCTTCTCTGGATCTGGCTCACTGCATTTCCCTGAACTGGCCTCTTCCTTCCTAGCCACACAAGTACTTTTAAAGTCTTCTCATTGCTTTGTGAGTCTGTTTTTGTTTTTCTGTAAAATCTTCAAGTCTGTTTATAATTCTTCACATCCTCAGGGAAGCATCTAAGAAACTCCCTGTCCTGTTAGCTGCTCTTGGCATCCCATTAGCCACTCACTTCACCATCTCTAAAGCCCACCACGTTCACAAGACTCTAGCCCAGTGGTTTTCAAAGCGAGGGGAGGAGGGAGTCCCAGGAACAGCTGAAGCAGCAGTAACTGGAAGCTTGTAAGAAATGCAAATTCTGGCCTGGCGCAGTGGCTCACGCCTATAATCTCAGCACTCTGGGAGGCCGAGTCTGGTGGATCACCTGAGGTCAGGAGTTTGGGACCAGCCTGA
>NW_012098097.1:6286773-6314199 GCF_000951045.1 Mandrillus leucophaeus
AAAAAAAAAAGACAGAAAGAAATGCAAATTCTGGGCCCTGTCTCAGGCCTGATGAATCAGAAATTCTCGGGGTGGAGCTCAGCAGTTTGTGATTGAGCAGGTATCCCAGGTGATTCTGATGCACGGTGAAGTTTGAGAACCAGTGCTCTGGGCTGGTGGTTCTCATTAGGGCCAACACAACTTTGCCCCCCAGGGGACATCTGACAATGTCTGGAGGCATTTTTGGTCGTCACAACTGGCATCTAGTGGGGGGAGGCCAGGGAGGCTGTGAAACATCCCGCAGTGCTCAGGACAGCCTCCCCTCTGCTAAGAATGATCTGGCCCAAAGTGTCAGTAGTGCGGAAACTAGGAAGTCTCGCTGTGCCTAGGGCCGGGACGGCACAGTTCCAGGACCGATGCACAAGCACAGAAGCTCTGGGTGACAACAGGGCAGGTGTGGGGCACACTCCTCTACATGGCACAGGTGCCATACGCACTTCATTCCTGATGGCTCACTTTACACAAGGCGCCAGACACCTGAAGCACAGAGAAGCCACTTATCCGTGATCTCACAGCTGGTGAGCAGCAGGGCAGGGTTAGGGCCCCAGAGCAACTGAAGCCAGAGCCGGGGTCCTCCCTGTGATGCCACGCACTTGACCTTGCATAGAGAGAGGCTTGGTTGTTACTAAATGATCTGTTCGAGCAAGAAAGACAAACTGCAGGCATCGCAGTCACTGACTCTGTCACTCTAGTTAGTGCCTACTGTATGCTCCTCTCTAAGAAGGCCAATTATTCTACTGTGTGCTGGTATAGTCCCAGGATGCAAGAAATTCACACTCCCAGCTCACAGAGATTAATGCATGTGAGTGCAGGTGCACACACAAACACACAACCCTGAAGGGCAAGGAGATGTCTCCTCTGGTCCCTCCCAAGGTGCAGAATTGTGTAGGCGCTCAAAGCATTTGGAGAAATAGAATGGGACTGAGGGTGACCCTGTTGGGGAACTGGGCGTTGAGGTGTGGGACAGATTTGCAGAGCCGGGAAAAGAGACCAGAAAAACACAGGCAAGGGACGTGGCCTTGGAGTTGGACAGATGTAGCTCTGAATCCTGCTCCACCATTTCCAGCAGCGTGAAGCTTGGCCAAGCTGCTTACTCTACAAAGCCTCCATTTCCCAATCGGCAAAACGGGACGTTGCCACTGGCCCCACAGCCTTAGGCAAGATAAAAGGGGAAGCTCATAGACAAGCACTCGGCATCCCTCTGTCCTACGTCAGCATTAGCTGGCCCTGAACCAAGGATAATGCTGGGCTGGTCACCGCAGGCTGGAACCCAGAGTGGGGTGTGCAGTCGGACAAGGCAGACAAAGGAGCAATAAGCCACATCCCCAGGCAGCAGGAGGCAAGCACACATTTGGTTTTGAGCATCCCCGCAGAGCCACTGCAGATTAGCAGGTGTTACAGAGGTGCTAAGTGCCATTAGCACCTAATTACGCCTTTGTCCTTGGTGTAATCAGGTGAACAGAAAAAGGACTGAAAAGGGGAAAGCCTTAAAGAGAGAGCAAGCAGCTGTCAGGCAGGAATCTCTTCCAATGTGTCCACTCCTCTCCAGAATGTGGCCTCCTTCCCATGACCAGCGGGCCTGGGGCCATCCAGGTGGCCAGAAAGGATACAGCCGGTTACCGACTCTTACATGCCGCCTCTTAAACTCACACGGAATCCAAGTCTTGGATCAACAGGAAACAGGGAGCTAATGAGGGCCTTTGAGAAGGGGGAGGCAATTCATGAAAGAGGACATTTAGCAAGACGAGAATTGGACAGCCATCTGCAGGATGGATGGAAAGGTACGGCTGGACCAGAGGGGTCGGTTCGGAATCTGTTACTGTAATCCAGGCGTGTGCTAATGCAGAGGAGTACCAGGAACACATGAGACTTGACAGGACCTGACAACCAACACCTCCTTCCCCGGCATTTGCTTCCCCTGTCGGAGATGATGCTGGAAAGCTCTAATGTCCCACAAGAAGTACAGCAGCGACTTGAAGCTGGCTTTGCTCGTTGCCAAGACCCACACCATCTGCTGTGCAGCACCATTGCTCTGCCCCGTCTGGCTCAAGGCTGCTCCTTCAGACCCTGGCCTAGTAGTCTTCAACAGGGCACACCTGGGGAAAATACAGGGTAGCGACTCTAAGTCTTCAACACACCCTGAGAATGACCCTGGGTGGCAGACGCACCTGATTCTGTGTTCTGAGGTAGGGAATCTGGGCATGGCCAACCCGGAGAGTCATTCCTTGTCTATGAGAAACATCTGAGGCCTGGGCCCATCCGGAACACGGGCTGTGTATGGAACCGAGGCCCTGAGTTTTGGGTTAACTGAGGGTTGCCAGGTAGAGGTTAAGGGGAGGGTGTTAAGTGGCCATGCTATGTAAACTGCTACGCTTTTTGCAAGCGGTTGCTGTTTTCCTGCGTAGCCTGCCACCACTGGACTGTAGGAAGGTGGACATCGGATCCAGCTAGCTGCCATTGAACTGTTTATTTGTTTATGTTTATTTATTTTTGGGACAGAGTTTCGCTCTTGTCGCCCAGGCCGGAGTGCAGTCGCGTGATCTCGGCTCACTGCAACCTCTGCCTCCCAGGTTCAAGTGATTCTCCTGCCTCAGCCTCCTGAGTAGCTGGGACTATAGGCGCCTGCCACTAAGCCTGGCTAAGTTTTGTACTTTTAGTAGAGACGGGGTTTCACCATGTTGGCCAGGCTGGTCTTGAACTCCTGACCTCTGGTGATCCACCCGCCTTGGCCTCCCAAAGTTTGGATTACAGGTGTGAGCCACTGTGCCTGGTCTGAACTGTTTCTATATGTAAGGCACTTCTCCTGTCCAGCCCGCTGCCACTGGACTCTCTCCCCTGGATGTAAGCCCCTAATAAAACCCTATGTCTCTTTGGCTGGCGCTGGGTCTCTTCTTCGACTTCTTGAACCTGGTGGCTTCCCTATTGAGGTTCATATGTGTTCAGCACAGCACCTGCCCTGAGCTCTCTGCTCCCCCAGCCACTATCACACTCCTCCGGGACGCCACGGTGGGGTTGCCTGATTTAGCAAAAACACATACACAAGATGCTCGGTTGTATCTGAACTTCCCTTCAGACTCAGGCTGTTAGAGTTGGGGTTTACAACAGTGCAAACCTGTAGGATGTGTAGGATACTCTTGCAGATTGGGGAAGGCTGATGCTAAGAGATGAAGCGATGTTTATCTGAGATCCAAATTTACTTGGGTATCCTGTCTCTTACCTGGCACCCTATCTACTTGGAGATGCAGGTTCACAAGAACTAGGACATGGCATGGTGAAAGGTACGAGAGGACACCTGGTCCCCATCCAGCGCCCCCGACTCATGCGGGCACATGACAGAGCTTTGTGGAGATGGCTTAGCTGTGGCGTGGGGCAATACCAGAGGGCAGCCATCACGCGGCTGTCAGGAAGCCTCCTTGTCTTCGAAGAGCATCAAGCACTAAAAAGGTAAGAGTGGCCAGGTCTGGAGTGCAGCGGAGACTCGACGAGAGATAAAAGGCTGCCAAGAGCACACCCAGCCTCTCTGGGGACACAGGGTACGTGCTATGAATGCACCTTGCGGTTTCTCACCCACATGAGGAGGGAGTTGATCTCCGTGGCCTGCTTCAGCTCAAAAACCTCATGCTGATCCCAGGCTTCCAGCCTTGATCTGTCAATAAGGATAAATGCGGGGAATTGCAGCTTATCTACCAGTACCCCTTGCACCACAGAAAAAGGAAGGAAGGTAAATCCACAACTGGAAGAAAGCATCATGGGCTGCAGGCCACAGCCGTGCCTCCACAGGCCTGGCACTGTCCACTTCTTGGAATGATCTAGGCCTCTCAGCCCCCATCATGCCGAAATTAGAGGCTGGCTCCATGTGGCTGCACTGCACCTGCCAGCAGGGTTATACCTGTATGATCAGAAATATGTAAGAGCAGGTTTTATTGGAATAATAAAAATTAAAATGATCAAAATGGAGTCGGAACCCAGCCAAAGCGGGAGTGTGGGAGGGAAAGAGTCTGCAGCTTTTTATTTTTTAAGCAGGCCAACTACATGGAGGTGGGGATGACCTCTTCCCCCTGCCCCCGGCAACGCCTCCAGCCATCTGTCCCCGCCAGCTCCTGGCCTGGTTAGCTGGCTTCCAGAAATGTGATTGTCTGGAGTCTAACCGGGGCATGCCAGGAGCTGTCACCCTGAGTCAAGCCTGGGGCAGGAAGACAGGAAGAGAGGGCCGGGGAGGCATGAGGACAGGGACCTTGGTGGCTGGCTGAGGATGCTCAGATGGCAGGGGAAGACGGAACGGTCAGGCACACCCTGGCGGCTCCCCATTTCTGGAATGAGGACAGGAACGGAGGTCCAGGGAGGGCCTATTGTAACCACCATGTGCAACACCAAGAGCTTTGGGGAATCTACGGAATCAGAGAGTCACAGACACATGGCCTGGCCACATGCCTGTCTCCCAAGCATATTTCAGGGTTTAACCTCAGCTCACCCCAGTAATGCTGTGTTTGCAGCACATGGGGGTGTCTGTAGCTCGGCGGTCACAGGATCACCGCAGAGTGGCGTGGGAAGTACACTTGGAGTTCAGCCGGTCTGGCCTGCTCATTCCCCACTCAAGGCCCAGGGAGGGTTTGTTGGGGAAGGGTGGTTCCTAAGCTTACAGCACAACTGCCCTCCCTCCTCCTCCTCTCCACCCCAGCTCCTGCTCTAGGTCTTCCCTCGACAGGCTGGGTACCCCACCCCACCCTCTGCCTACGTCTGTGCCACTGGGGGCTGTGTTCAGTGTGGATGTGGGGCTCTGTGGTCCTTCTGTCATCCCTGGATCCAGACTGACTCCCGGGGGCCCAGACACCTCTGTAATTCCGGTTGCCGGGCTACTGTGAATCCCAAAATGTTTGTGGGGAGCAGAGAATGAAGGAGACTCAGCACCCACTCCCCACCCTATCCTGGCTACAAGAGCATCCTTTCTCCTCATTGCGCAGGAAACCTCGACCCAAAGGAACAGAGATGGGGTGTGGGGGGCTTCCCCCAGAGACCATGAGGCATGTGCTCTGGGCCCTGGGGTAACCTGGACAGCATTTGCCTCTGAGGGACCAGGAGTGGCGCAGGACAAATAGACCCAGAGGCAGAACCCCCAGCTTGGAAGGGTCAGAGCCCCCCAGGGAAGGAGCAGATGGTACCTCAAGCTGAACCCCTTCTCTGCAGTGCCCCTCGCAACACGTGCCACTCACATGATGTTTACTGATCAGATTCGGGGTTTCTGACATGCAGTAATCGGATCACGGAAGGTGTTAACTGGATTAGGCAGAAGGCTTCCAGGAGACACCAGCTGAAAGTGGCTATTAAATAACACAGAGGCCTGGGCACATGACCAGGGCTGGTTTCTCACCCCACTCCTTCTCCTTCCCTCCCAGGCGGCAGGGCTCAGGGGACCCTGCTTCCTCAGCCCTCTTCTTCTTTCGTCCCTGGCTCCTCACTTACCCTCCTGGGCGGTACCTCACTGTCCGTCCTTCTTTGAGCACTGACCATGTGGCCGAGTCTGTGTTGGACAATTTGGTTGCATTATCTCCTTTAATCCCCACAGGGAATTGACAAGATAGGTTTCAACATCCCCATGTAACAGAAGGGAAAACAGAGGCTTGGAGGTTCAGAAAACGACGCCACAACTCAGCAATAAATACGCCTGGAATTCCAATCCAGATTTATCTAATATTGTTTCCAACTCAAACACTGTTTCCCCAAACCTGGTCAGGTCAGGCCTCCCAACCTCTGGGAGCCAGCAGGTGGTCCACTCTGGCCAGCCTCTGAGGCTAAGTGTTGGACAGTGGAAAGGCGGCATTGAGGGAGATTCGTGGGCTGTAGTGGGAGGTCAGCCATGGGACAGCTCCCTTGACCCTTGACCCCCCCTCAGGCTGGGGTGCTGGCCTTCCCCAAGGCAGCAGCTGAGGGCCTGAGTCTCACGTCCTCAGGCTGCTCTAGATCAGATGGTCTCAAGCCCTTCTCCTGAGTATAAAGATGCCCTTCCCTCCCCCAGTGCTGCTCCCTAAGACCCTAGAGGCAAGAACTTGGCTGCTCCCCTGGAAAGTGGTGGCGGTGAGGGTGAGTAAATGAGAAGACAGGGAGGTGGGGAGAGGGAGAATATATTAGATATCACAGAAGCAAGCTGGAGTCCCAGCAATGTGCTTGCTCCTGCAAGACTCCCTGCATACCTCATGATGGGTCAGTGAACACACACACATGCACATATACAAATACACACAGAACACATACAAATACACCCATAGCACACATAGGCACACATACACATACATACACAGCACACATGCACACAAATACATACCACACATATGCACACAAATACATGCACAGACACAAATACACACAGCACACATGCACACAAATATACATTTAGCACATATGCACGCACACAAATATACAGCACATACACACATACAAATACACACGGCACACAGGCACACATAAAATGCACACATAGCATACACATGCACACAAATACACACAGCATATACATAGCACACACCTGCACATACACAAACACACACAGCACACACCTGCACACAGCACACACAACAGGCCTCACCACCTGCCTGCTTCACTCTCCCAGCCCCTGTCACCCTCTGCTCTGTGGATCACCTCCTCAATCAGAACGCCATCACCACGAGAAAAGACTTCGGCCTGTTTCTGTTGTTGCTACCTCTGCACTGTAGCTCCTAGCGCGGTGCCTGAAATAAGTGGGCATTGGGTAGGCACTTGCTGAATAAGTGAAGCCATGAGCCACAGAAGGGGTGTGAGTGAGAATTTGAGTGTGGGTGAAGGGGAGGAGGAGGAGGAGGATGGAGGAAAGGGAAAGGGAGAGCGCAGCCCTGCATGGGGCGGGGGGGACAGAGAAATAGAGTCAGTGTGGCCACAGGTAATGAATGCCATTTGCTGTGAGGCTCTCTTGCCCTACGGCTCCAGACTGAGGGGTTGTTCCAAGGACGCCTGGGCACAATGTTGGTATGTGCCAGGGCCCGAGGAAGGAGGCCCTTGTGCCTCCAAGAGACCCCACGCAGCACCAGCCTCCCACACAGCCATGTCTCTGGGCCTTGGAGGGGACCCAGCCTCGGGTCATCAGAGGAAACTCTGTCTCCTCCTCGCTTGGACTGGCCAGCGGCACAGGCTGCCTCCTAGGGAGGCGAGGAGTCACCAGAAAGGCAGCCTGGGGCCCAGGCCAGGCCCAGATGGCCCCAGCTGTTCGCCATAGCCCCAGGGCAGGCAGGAAGCTGGGGTGCAGGGAGTAGCTGCTGACCCACTGGGAACCAGTGTGCAGTTTGGAAGGGGGCCTGGTGGGGGCAGCGTCAGTTCAAGGCTGGCATCCACTCCCCACCAGCAGGCCCTGGCAAGGGCCTATCCTCCCCAGAAGGCTTGGAGGCAGCCGGGAGGGCTGAGAGGGACCAGGGGAGCTGGGAGCACAGGCTCCATCCTGTGAGGCTCTCTGCTGCCTAGAACTAGCCATCGAGCAGCCCGAGGGCGTGGCAGACATGGCTTAGGCGGCCTGATGGGGAAGCCCTTGACACAGGATTACAGAAGTCAGAGGTCTCAGTCTTAGGGGGATACATTGAGGCTTCGGCACTCCCAGTCTTATGTCCCAGGCAGACGGTCCTCACCTATCCCCTCAGCCTGCCCCAACACGCTTGGCCTGTCCTGGGCAGGGATGCACACATGGCACGGGGAGTCCCAGCTGCAGGTGGTAGAAGCCTGGAGACCTGGGTCCTGGGCGGCTTTGGGACAGAACCACTGGGCAATCTGGGGCGGCAGAAGTAGTGGAGAGGGACCTGCAGGGTGAATGTGGAGGCAGTGGCGACCTCTCTGAGAGAAGGCAGCCTGGCATATGGGGCAGTGATCAGGGCAAGGTGTCAACACACCTGGGTCCCCACTCCAACTGGGGACCTGGAGGAAGCCTCCTCCCCTCCCTAGAGAGGGGCATGCCACGATATGAAAGTTGGCCGGAGTTCTAGTCAACCTCTGTGACCCTCAGTTTCCTCATCTGCGCAATGGGTTTGCATGAATGTACGAAAGCAACTATCACAGTGCATTTTACTCGTCAATATATTTCTGCATATGCATGTTCATGCATTCTCTCTGGCCTCCCTGTCCCAGCGTCCTGGCCTTTGAAAGGGGGCGCTGGCTCATGATGTATCTGTTTCCTGCAGTGACATGTCCCAGGAACCCATGGCCAACCCCCTTCCCAGTAATCTCTGATGTTCCCCTCACCCCCAGAAGGGAGATGAGGAGGGGCAGAAACAGGGGACACAGGACAGGGTGGCTGGTTCCAGCCTCCCCGACCCTCCCCGACCCTCCCCGACCCTCTGATCTTGTGGCCTCTCCAGCTCTCATCCTCCCTCCATGGGCTCCAGATGACAAGTCCCTGGTGATGGCTCCCTGCCATGGCTGGCAGTGTCTGAGCAAAGGAGGGAGATGAAGCTGGCTTGGAATGGGAGGTACTAACCTTGTCTTTGGAGCTGCCCGCTTGCCTCCCTCCACCCCTAGCCCAGGATGCACAGGCAGAACCCCGGCCATTTCCATTCGGGGGACTCTGGTCGGGAGTCTGGCGCCCTAGGAATCATCTCCTCACTTCAGTCTGAACCTGCTCCATGTCCAGGGACCGGACCAGTGCACCTGGACTCACCTCACCCGAATCATCCCTGTGCGCATGCCTGTCAACAGCCGAGTTGTTCCCAAGCTCATCTGTCTTTCTCTTGTCCTTTAACACGTATTCTCCTAGCGGGTTTTGAATATTTTCATTCTCCTTCACCTCACTGGGGCCTTGGAGGGTGGAGACACTCCCTGGTGCTGGCTACCCAGCATCCCACTACTGACACAGATGGGGAGCTGAGATGAGAGGATGCAATCAGATTTCTGGAAGCTGGGCACAAGAGACCCGTGACCAAGTGTCAGCCCTGCCAGGTACGACCCTCTGACCATAGGCAAATTATTTAACTTCTGTGATCTCAGTTCTGTAAAGCAGGGGACTCTCCCGTGATATTTGGCTTATAGAACTCTATGATGATGGACGTAGCTGTCTGGAATAGTGCCTGGGCTTGTGGGAGGCACAAAATCAACAGAACTAGGGACGTTACCATCCTGCCTCTCCTCCTGGCTCTCAGGGCTCATGGAACGACAGCCTTCTGCCGATCCCGCCCCCAGCCCACCGCTATCCTTATAGATACGTATTCATAGGAGTTTTCACCGCGTGCTTCTGGACTTTTGTTTTTTTGAGACGGAGTCTCGCTCTATCGCCCAGGCTGGAGTGCAGTGGTGCGATCTCGGCTCACTGCAAGCTCCGCCTCCTGGGTTCTCGCCATTCTCCTGCCTCAGCCTCCCGAATAGCTGAGACTACAGGCACCCACCACCATGCCCAGGTAACTTTTTTTAGTAGAGACAGGGTTTCACTGTGTTAGCCAGGATGGTCTTGATCTCCTGACCTTGTGATCCGCCTGCCTCGGCCTCCCAGAGTGCTGGGATTACAGGCGTGAGCCACGGCGCCCGGCCTATTTCATTTTTACGATACCCCTACAAGGTGAAATATTCTCTTTCTAGTTCTACAGATGGGATAAATGAAGCTCAGAGGGTTTGGGTCACTACTCTGAAGTTACATAGCCAGTTGGTGTCCGAGTTGTTCTCAGGTACCCCAAACCTAGAACTTTTCCATCCTATCTCCCCAAGGGGAGGGTGCTAGGATCCTGTGCCTCAGCCCCAGTTAACACCCACCCTCCCACCATTCGCCACTGCCATGACTTTGGAGCCATCTAAGCATATACAGGTGAGAGCAGTAGGCCAGACCCACAGGCAGTTTGCTGGGGTTGGGAGACTCGGTGGGGGGCGTGAGTTCCTACACCCTAATCCCCTGTCCTCCTGGCTCAGGTCCCTGGGTCATTGACCGATGGCACCTGTGCGGGCCCGTGCAGGGCAGCTCAGATGGCACAGGCCTCCCTGACAGCCAGCTGGCTGAGGCAGCCCCATGCATCAGCCAGTTTTAATTGTTTACTCTCCAGCCTTGTTTATGACTCGATAAAATCCATAACACGGACAGTGCCTGTTTCCCCTGGCTTCCCCTCCACCCGGCTCTCGTTCCCTGGGGATGCAGCTCTGCTCTTTATAGAAACCACTTGCTAAACTACGCCCACTTGAAGCCCATCACTGTCAGTAAATGACCCTCCAGGAGAGGAAGCTGCCCAGTAAGTGTGAGGCAGTGGGCATGACGTGGATCGCTGGCCTTTTTCTTTACAGAGGCTCAAAATGGTCCCACTGGGAGCAGCCTATCCCCTTCCAGGGACCGCCCCAAGCTCTATACCTATGTCCCCTGCAGCAGGGGAAGGTGGGAGGGGCGCTGGACAGGTGGTAAGAGATGTGGTCTGGCCGGGGCCTGGCACCTGTGAGCTCGAAGGCCTCGTGTAAGTCACAGCACCTCTCTGGCCTTCCGTTTCCATTTACACAATAAAATGAATGGATCAGGCACCAAGCGCCAGCTTGCTTCGATTTTTCTTCAAGTAGTGGAACCCTTTCTTTAAGTAAAATTTTAGACAGATCCCCAACAGATGAGAGAGCTGAAGAGACTTTTCTGGGTAAGAAGCAAGTGGAAAATGTAGCAGCCACCTAGAAAGAGTTACCCCTTTTTTCACTTTTCCAACTGAAGTCTATGAGCTTCCAGAAGGCCAAGACTGGACGTTTTTCATTGTTATGTCCTATGCAATGGGCCTGGCCCAGTGATGTGTCTCTTGTAGTGCTTAGTACATTTGTACAGAAGAAGGAAGGTAAGTAGGTAGGTAGGAGGGAGGGAGAAAAGAAAGGAGAGAGGGTGCTGAGCGCGGTGGCTCATGCCTGTAATCCCAGCACTTTGGGAGGCTGAGGTGGGTGGATCACTTGAGGTGAGGAGTTTGAGACCAGCCTGGCCAACATGGCGAAACCCCGTCTCTACCAAAAATACAAAAATTAGCCAGCCATGGTGGCGGGCACCTGCAATCCCAGTTTACTTGGGAGGCTGAGGCAGGAGAATCACTTGAACCTAGGAGGCGGAGGCTGCAGTGAGCCGAGATGGCGGCACTGCACTCCAGCCTGGGTGACAGTGAGATTCCATCTCAACAAAAATAAATAGATAAAATAAAATAAATAAAAATAAAGGGGAGGGGGAAAAGAGGAGGAGAGAAGGAGCAAGGAAGGAGGGAGGAAAGGTGGAGGAAGAAAGGATGAAGGAGAAGGAAGGGAGGGGAACACACATTAAGCCAGTTTCTTTTTTCTCTCACTTCAAGCATAGCTCAAAATCCATTCCACCACCCTAAGCCTTTCCTCTCCATCCTGAGACTCAGGCTAAAAGCAGAGGCTGTGCCACAGTCCTTGCTAGACCCAGCCTGTTCCCCACTTGCAGGGAGCTCAGCCAGTGGTCTCCGACACAGGGGCCCAGGCTCCTGAGCTGTGATGGGGGTCCTTCAGTGAAGGTAGGTGCCAAGCCCTGTCTGCCAACACAGTCACTATGTCTCACACACCTATGGTTATTTGTCAAAGTATGTGACTCCTGTTGTGATTAATAAGCTAGAAAATCATTTAAAAATGATACTGAACCCATAGCAGCCCCTCGTCATTATGTTTTCTCAAACAGTGGTTGCTAAATAAACAACCACAAGCACATGGAGATCCCTGAGTTTCCTGGGGAAAGGGGTCCTTGTGCTGGACAGAAGGGGACCTGGTTCCAGGTGGCCTGAGCCCGGGGCAGACCCCCACCCTTCCCTGGTCATTGCAGCTCCCGCCACATCCTCGGTCCTGTCCAGCAGCACTGGGTTTCCCTCCAGGAGCCCATGGATGGCAGCCGTGTGCTGGGCCAGAGGCCACATCTGGAATTCATTCTCTTCATTAAATTGGTGGCTGTTTCCCAAGCTCTGGCTCCCTTGATCCTCCCAAAGCCCTGTTTGTGCTGCTAACAAGGACAGTAATTTGTTCATTAAAAAAGGGATGCCTTCCCAACAGCCCTCCCTGGCTTCTGCCTCCCCTGGGGGAGGCGGGGTGGGGACAGGGCGATAGCAGTCCTTGGTCCCAGGATCAGAGCTGTCCCACCGTGGGGGACACCCAGGATCTCTCTGGGACAGAGCCTCACCTGCTCTGGTCACTCAGCTCCTAGCTCCCCAAGTGACTCTGATGGTGCCAGCGAACAGTGTGGGGAGAGGCTGACAGGAGCCCCTGCCAGCTCCTCTCCTGCTCTGCGACAGGGTGCTGTGGCCATCCAGTCGATGTGGACAACTTGATCTGGCATCAAGTCCCTGAGCAAACCACAGCACATCAAGAGGCATTTATTGCTGTGAAAACAAATAGTCCCCCTCCCCAGTGCCTGGTCCGTCCTATCTCTACTCCCCACCGGATACCCTTTCCCTGTCCTTGGAGCAGCTCAGACGGACTAATCCAGAGCTGCTCACTCCTCTGCATTCCAATCTCTGCTCCGGCTGGTCTGGGTCCACCAGGGAACAGCAGGCAGGATGCCCGAGTCTGAGGGGCAGTACTCTGTGCATAGGAACCCACCCAAGAGAGGCCTCAGGGCCCTTGGTGCCTTTATGAATGATCTTTTCATTTTATTATTATTATTATTATTTTTTTGAGATGGCGTCTCACTCTGTTGCCCAGGCTGGAGTGCAGTGGCACGATCTTAGCCCACTGCAACCTCTGCCTCCCAGGTTCAAACAATTCTCCTGTGTCAGCCTCCCGAGTAGCTGGGACTATAGGCATGCACCACCACGCCTGGCTAATTTTTGTATTTTTAGTAGAGATGGGGTTTCACCATATTGGCCAGGCTGGTTTCAAACTCCTGACCTCAGGTGATCCACCCGCCTCGGCCCCCCAAAGTGCTGGGATTACACGTGTGAGCCACCGTGCCTGGCTTTATGAATGATCTACGTTTAAGCACATGGAGGCTTTGAGGTGGCATGCTGGGCGGAATAGAGACCCCCCAAATTCATGTCCACCCAGAACCTCACGATGTGGCCTAATTTGGAAATAAGGTTGTTGCATATGTTCTGAATTACAGTGGGCTCTAGTCTGATATGCTGTCCTTCTGTGAAGAGGGAAATTTAGAAACAGGCACATGCACAGAGAGAAGGCGGGATGAAGCACAGAGACATAGGGATAGGGCTGAGGGACAACGGAGGCAGAGACTGGAGTGAGACATCTCTCAGCTAAGGAATGTGGAGAATCACTAGTAGTGCTCAGAGCTAGGAGATGGTCCTGGGACAAGCTCTCCCAGAGCCTCCAGAAGGAACCAACCCTGCCGACACCTTGATTTTGGACATCCAGACTCCAGAACTGTTTTTTTTTTTTTTTTTTTCTTTTTTGAGACAGAGTCCTGCTTTTTCGCCCAGGCTGGAGTGCAATGGTACCATCTCGGCTCGCTGCAACCTCTGCTTCCTGGGTTCAAGTGATTCTCCCACCTCAGGCTCCCGAGTAGCTGCGATTACAGGCACCCACCACCATGCCCGGCTAATTTTTATATTTTTAGTAGAGATGGGATTTTGCCATGTTAGCCAGGCTAGTCTCGTACTCCTCACCTCAAGTGATCCGCCCGCCTTGGCCTCCCAAAGTGCTGGGATTACAGGATTGAGCAACTGCGCCCGGCCCAGAACTGTGTTTTAAGTCACCCAGTGTGTACTGCTTTGTTGTGGCAGCCACAGGAAACCAATACAGGTGGGTAGGCGAGTTGGGCACGTTTGGGAAACTGAGGCCCAAAAGTTGGAGTGCTTCACTCCAAGGTCACAAAAACAAGGCAGTGACACAACTGAAGCTGGAGTTGAGATCCCCACTCCCACTCCACGAATCCTCTGTGAGGCCCAGAGACTGAGCAGGAGCCCAGACATGCATGCCGCAGCCACGCTGTTAGGAAGAAAGCGAGGGCTGCGAGGCCTGAGCAGAGCAAGGACAGGGAGCCTCTTCCTCCACGGCATCCCCAGCTGCACGCACAGACTTGTAACAGGGCCTTGGCAACAGTGCAGCATCTCTGACTCAGTATCTAGGATTCTCTCATTCTTAGCAGAGTGCCGGCTGCCTGGCAGACACTAATAAATGAATACATGGATGGAAGCAAAAAAAAAAAAAATAGTCTAAGTTCTTTTTTTTTTTTTTTAATGAAGTTCCTTTGCAGGATCCTCCTTTTTCAATGCCAGATGGAAATAAAGTTGGATGACATTTTTTCCCACTCTCAGTCTCTTAAATCCCAAGAAACCCACACAAGGAATTCTATGTTCAGGTCTGGGCACTGTCCTTAAGGAAGGATGTTGATTTAAAGCAGGGTTTCTCAACGCTGGCACTATTTTTTTTTTTATTTTTTATTTTTTTGAGATGGAGTTTCACTGTGTTGCCCAGGCTGGAGTGCAGTGGTGTGATCTCAGCTCACTGCAACCTCCGCCTCCCAGGTCCAAGTGATTCTCGTGCCTCAGCCTCCCAAGTAGCTGACATTACAGGTGCCTGCCACCACGCCTGGCTAATTTTTGTATTTTAGTGCAGATGGGGTTTCACCATATTGGTCAGGCTGGTCTCAAACTCCTGACCTCAAGTGATCTGCTCACCTCGGCCTCTCAAAGTGCTGGGATTACAGGCGTGAGCCACTGCGCCCGGCCAACCTTGGCACTATTGATGGCTTGGGTGGGATCATTCTTTGGTGGGGGATGACCTGAGACACTCAGCACCCTCCCAGGTTGTGACAACCAAAAGTGTCTGCAGACATTGTCACATGTCCCCTGGAGGGCAATGTCATTCCCCGCTGAGACCACCTTGTGCTGGCCATAGGGTTGCAAAGGTGAAGAGTCCCCAGGCCCTGGCCTCAGAGACCTTCCTACTTGGTGGAGAGTGAGGGGTTAGCAGAACAGTGTATCTATTCTGGAAGTGACCATTGCTGCCTGGCCATGCAGGCAGAGGCCGGCCCCCTGCGCTACAGAGAGACTCCTGGGCCGGAGCGAGAGGATTCATACTGACCACCAATGTCCCTTCCCCTAGAAGATTCAAAAATGCTCTGGGCACCTATCACACTGAGAAGCTGGAGAGATGACTATTTTCTCCTCTGAAATGCAGCTAGCCTGGGTCCTGAGGCGATGCACACCCAGGGGAGCCTGGGATGCTACACCAGGCAGGACGGGCTTCCCGGTGTGCAGGGAGCTTGGGCCCCTGTAGCTCCCACCCTCAACTCAGAATCCATAAACATGGCAGCAGCCACTTAGCTTCCTAGTTCTGTGCCAGGAACTTTTCAGACATTATCCAGTTATTGCTTCTCCTTAAAGCTGCGCTACTAGAGAAGACGTATTAGCCTCGCTTTAAAGATGACACCAAGGCTTAGAGAGGTGAAGAAAGTTGCCAGGGGTCACACAGCTTGTGCGTGGCAAAGTTGGGCCTCCAACCTAGGCCTGTCTGGCTCCTTCTACAACATAGGTCCTGGCACGTCTGGGAACCTCTAAGGATGTCCCCAACCTGGGCCACTTCCTGGGAACAGAGGTCAGCGGGCACAATGAGTGTCCTCTTAACAGAGCCCTGGAGAAGAGGTGTCATAAACAGGAGGATGAGGAGAGAGGGGGAAGTGTAGAACCCACCAATGTCCGCTGGCAGGAGGACAATGCCTGTCTCAGAACCCAGGGCCAAATGGGCAGCAGATCCCCTGGAGACTGCTACACAGAGGGAACGCCCGCACCGGGCAGCGCCAGCGTCAGCCTCCCTGGCTGGGAGAGTGTTTATTTCCAGGGCGAGGCTGGGAGTGGTTTCCAGGTGGGGGTCTGGAAACAACGCGCTCACACACACTCTCTTGAGCGAACAGAGCCCCATTCAGCCAGTCCAGCAGAGCGGACCCGCAAAGCTAACGGCCTGCATTCCGGGCAGGGTGGAAAAGGCAATTCAGAGAGGAACGGCCAGTCGAAGCCAGCCCATCCATCACTCCCTTGTCCTTGCATCGTCTCCCAGGAGGACAAAACAAACTCGGGGCATGGGGAAGGGACCTGGCACTTGGGATATCCCCAGTTTGCCAGGGAAGTCACCAGCCCACAAAACACGGCGTTGCAACCACACGTGACACTTTACATCCCCAAAGACCGGTGGGCAGCTGGCTTAAAGGAACGAACAGTTGCTCTGGGATCTCCACTGCCACCTCCTGTGCCTTGCCCTGCTGAGCCCTGGGACTGGAGGCAGGGGGACAGCCAGGAGGCTGCTGGAACAGCCCAGGAGACCTTGGTGACTCAGCGTGAGACGTGCGGGGCTGAGGGGTGTGGAGAGAGAAGGGAGAGCATTAGGGTTTCAGGCCTAAGCTACTGTGCCAGGTGGGCCTCACAACAGGCATGTGGGTATAGAAATGAGGAGGCTCAGCTTGGGCGGTGGGGCTAAGGGAAGAACTGGAAGACCACGCCAAGGTCTAGGAGGTCTGGGGCTCATCACAGCCACTGCAGCAGGCATGGTGGGCAAGGATGCCATCAGCACAGTGATGGCAACTAAAGCCATGCGGGAGGGGGTTGGGGAACACTGGCACATAAGCACATTGACTGGACCACTGCAGGAGAGGAAGCCCCCAGTGGTCCTGGAAGGAGCGTTTGAGAGGCAACCCCAGAAGGCTGCAGCGTTCCTGAAAGCTGAGAAGAAAGGAGAGGCCACCAATGGGCAAGACCAACTATGGGCAAGGGGGCAAGGCCATAAGAGGGTCCCTCTGATTTACCAACATGGAGATCGCAGGCAACTTTGACCACGAAGCTTCAAAAGAGGGGTGAGGCCTGGGGTGATGTGGGTGGGCAATGAGGTGGGGGAAGAGTGATGGCCCCTTCAAGAGGTGAGTGAAGGAAAAATGTAGGCAAGAGGCCAGAGCAGTCAAGAGAAATTGCTAAGGTTCGAGGGACGTAGCAGGTCAGGCTGAGGGGAAGGACTTGGCAGAGAGGATGAAGGTCCAGGTGAGGAGATGGGATCTAGGCTCAGGTGGAGGTCCGGCCTTGACCACAGGAAATGGGTATGGAGAAGAAACACAGGGGGTGGAAGAAGGCTTGCTAGAAGGCTGGAATCCTGGAGGTTCTCACTTGAGGGGTTCTCCACGTCTTGGAGAAGGCAGTTGGGGCCTTCAGCTAAGAAGAGGAGGGAGTGGAGAGGGTGGCAGAGATGGTAATAATGACCCACAACTCCTGTGTCAGATTTTCCTGCTCTCCTTTCCTGAGTCAGCCCAGCATCACCTCCTCCAGGAAGGCCTGCTTGTTACCCAATCCTGGACAAATTCCCTGTCACTCCTCCAAATTCAGGCAATACCCTGGCATGCCTCCATGCAATGACCTTGGCACTGGGATGACCTGTCTGGGTTCCTCACTAACTCCGACCATGTGCCAACAGATTGGATGCACGTGTACAACACCAGCCCTTTGCGGCACACTCAGCATGTAATAGGTGCTCAAAACGCTTGCTGAGTGACTGGCAGATCGGTAGTCCCTTCTCTGGACTCAGCCTCCTGCTCTTCACCAAGCCCAGGAAAGCTGACACCCCATTTCCCTGACAGCCCAGCAAGACCACAGAAAACCGTGGAGTTTGCTTTTTTTCTTCCTGTGTTTTAAGGAAAATAAGAAGAAGAAGAAGAAGGAAAAAAACCACTCATACCAAACAAACACAATGAGATGGCCTTGTTGGCGTGCTGATGGGATCTCATTAGCAGAGATGGGGCTGTGTTGGTTTTCTTTTGCAAAGATCCTGTTTATTTTGTGGGGTGCTTGGAGAGGCATGCCATGCTTGTTGCTTATTATTACTTTTCGCTTCACATCTTGACTAGCACGACGGACTCATAATGAAAAGAGGCTGACGTTCTCAGGGGCAGCAGCAGGAGCCCAGAAGCTGGTGAGAGGTAGCTCCCCGGGGAAGCTGGGCGGGGCAGGAGCCCCTCGGGAAGATGGATGGGGCAGGGCCACCCTCCGGGAAAGATGGATAGGCAGGGGCTCTGAGTGGTCTGCTGAGCCCCTCTTCTGAGGTGGGGCAGGGCAGGTACTTATGGGTACAGGGACTGGTGAGTAAATGCTGGAAGGGGCTTTTAGGGGGTAAGAAAACACCACCAGCTGCCACCTCCTCAGAGCCTGGTACGGGCTGGGTCCTCTGCTATTTTACCCGCACCATCTGTAACCCTTACGACAGCCACGAAGGCGGGCTCACCGTTTCTACGCCGCAGATGAGGTGCAATGAGTTGTCATAAATCGACCAACGTGCTGTGGCCGGTGAGTGGTGAAATTAGGTTCAAACCCAGGTTTGGTTTCCTGCAGAGCCTGTTTTCTTTTGGAAAGTCACGATCGACTCCGTCCATGGAGAAAAAGCCCATCCATGCAGAATCCAGATTTTCAGTTCCGAGAATGCAGAGGGGAAGGGAGCAGGTTCTATTAGTCACGAAACTAACATTCTCCATTCTGGGAGCGGCGACACAGTGGGTGAGAAGGGGTGCAGATCGGGCGGGGGGAAAGGTTCCCACGGCGTGCTGAGTGGAGCGGCTCAGTCGATGACTGGACAGAAGGGCGGTTGTCCAGGCTTCCAAGATGGAAAAGCACTGGAACGGCCCAATAGCCAACGCTTCTTGAGGGTCTCCAACATTCAAGCTAGACCATGAGGCTGGACAGGCAAGGGAGACGGTCCCTTCCTCCTCATTCATTCCAACCCCTTTCATGAGAGGCCTCTGTCCCACACTCCCTGGGGGAAATGTGTCCTTGAGAAGAGGCAACTACTCATTCAAGTGCCAAGTAAGTGGTGTGGACAACAAGTGGTCAAGAGGACTTCACAGGATCCTCCAGATCTCTAAGGAGGAAGAGAGTTGTCCTCCCCACCACCACAGCCTTGATGAGAAGAGGCCCCAGAAGGCCCTGAGACGTCCACTCTGATCAGCCGGTGCGATTGGTACGCATCTTAACTAGGACCTGGCCTGAGAGCAGGAAGAGGCCCATATCCACTCATTTCTTCATTCAAGTGTGTGTGTGTGTTCAGCACCTATCATGTACTAGGCCCTGATCTAGGCATTTGGGATCCACTGGGGGACCCGTAAGACAAAGATTGCTGCCCCTGGGGAGCTCAGGAAAAAAAGCAAAACACTGAGCCAGGGAAGGGGTCTCAGGTGGGAGAGCAGGTGTTGGGAGTAGGCTACGGTGTTCAGTGTGGGAGGTGGGCCAGACCCCACTGAGGAGGTGACACGGAGCCAAGGAGTCACCTGGGGCACAGCGTTGAGGGCAGCCAGATCTGTGCACCCCAAAGTTTTCCAGGTGGGTTTGCAGGGCAGGCTTGGGAGACAGAACAGAGGCCACATGGCTGGAAAGCAACAGAGAAACGGATCTCAGGGACCTCCTAAGCTTCTGTAGGAAAGGCTTTTTACTCTGAGGGTTTTACGCTGCAGGCCTTCGAGCAGAGGAGAGGACACATGCTCTGACTTCTGTGTGGTGTGTGGTATATGTATGTGTGTGTGTGTGTGTGTGTGTTTTCGTTGTTGTTAATATTTTATTTTAGAACAGCTTCAGATGACAGTCCAGTTATAAAGATAGAACAAAGAGTGTCCACACACCCCATCACCCAGTTCCCCTTTTTGTTAATATCTTGCACACTACGGTACGTTTGTCAAACCAAGGAAAGAACATGGGTCCACGACCACCAACTGCACCCCACAGTACACTTGGATTTCCCTTGTCTTTCCCTAATGTCCCTTTCTGTTCCCGGATCCCATCCTGAATACCACATTACGTTTTGTCATCACATCTCCTTAGGCCCCTCTGGACTGTGACAGTTTCTCAGACATGCCTGGTGTCGGACGACCTCAATACTCTTGAGGGGTGCTGGTCGGGTCCTTTGTAGACTGTCCCTCGCTTTTTCTCTGATGCGATTCTCATGGTTAGACTGAGCTTGTGGGTTTTGGGGAAGACAATCATGGAGGTAAAGAGCCCATCTCATCCCATCACATCAGGGTGCCTGCTGGCAACCTGCCTCGTCACTATGTTAACCTTGATCACCTGGGGAGAGAGGGTTTGCGGCCACTTTCTCCACTGCAGAATTCCTTTTAAAATTTCCCTTTGAGAGGGAGTTTTGCCCTTGTTGCCCAGGCTGGTGTGCAATGGTGCGATCCCGGCTCACTGCAACCTCTACCTCCGGAGTTCAAGCGATTCTCCTGCCTCAGCCTCCTGATTAGCTGGGATTACTGGCACCTGCCACGATGCCCAGATAATTTTTGTATTTTTAGTAGAGACGGGGTTTTACCATGTTGGCCAGGCTGGTCTCGAACTCCTGACCTAAGGTGATCCAGCCACCTTGGCCTCCCAAAGTGCTGGGATTACAGGTGTGAGCCACTGCACCAGGCCTAAAATTTCCCTTTTTGTATTGTACTCTCAGGAAGCAACTGCACTCACAGCAGCCCACACTCAAGGGAAGGGAGATCATGACTATTTTTAAAGGATCACTGTGGCTACTGTCTATTGTGAGGAGGTCACTGCAGCAGCTCAGGACAAAGATGATGGTGGCTGGCACTGTATCGCAGCAGAGAAGGACAATGAGAAGCAACTGAACTCTACATACGTGAATCAAATGTCTTCTGTTAATCAGATTCTTCTATTGGCTTAGATGTGGGGTATAAGAGAAAGAGTCAAGGGGAGCCTTGAGGCTTAGGTTGCAGATCACTGCATCTTGGCACTGACCTCAGTAAAGCCTGGGAAGGCTGCTGGAGGAGAGCCTTTTCGGGGAAGATCAGGAGTTTGCAAGACCTTGGGTGTGTTCAGTTGGGATCACTTGGTCATCAAAGTGAATGCAGTGTTGGAGAGATAAGCCTGGAGTGTGAGAGATGGGTCTGGGCTGGAGGGAATACGTATGGGTATTGCAGGCAGAGGTTGGATGAGATCACTAAGGGGTGGGTACTCATGGGAAGGAGGAGAGAGCACAGAACCCAGTCCAGAATGCCCTGACATCAGAGGCTGGACCAGGAGGAGGAGCCAGCGAGAAAGGCACCAAACTGAGAGCCAGCCCAGAGAAGACCACGATGAACCCGGTCCCAGGGCTGAGAACCAGCCCCAGCAGAGCAGCTTCAGTGGAAGCCTGACTGGGTTGAAGACAGAAAGGGAAGAGACGAATTAGAGACAGGAGTGTTAACAACTTTTTCATGACATTTTGCTGCAAAGGGAGCAAAGACATGCGGTGGAAGCCGACAGGGAAAACGGTTCAAGAGAAGGTTTGTTTTTCAAGATGGGAAAAATCACAAAGCATTTCTCTGCTAATGGGAATGACCTTCAAGGGAGGGAACAGGTGCCCCCTCTTACCTATGTGCAGTTTACAGCAGTTCCCCGGGGTCTCTCCAAATTCCAAAGGGGCCAAAGCAGAGGGAGGAGGGAGGGAACTGCTGGGGCCAAAGTGGGAAGGAGAGGTTGCATGAGAACCTCCAGGAAACCTCAAGAGCCCCCAGGGCCCAGGGAGACAGAGTCCCTTCTGGCCATGTTCCTCCCATTCCAGCAACCAACAGGCAGCTGTCAGGAGACAAAAACAGCTCACTAGAGCAAGGGCTGGGACTGGTGGTGGGTGCAGAGCTCAGCCAGGCAGCTGCCCGGGAAACAGGTGTCCTGCTGAACAAGATGGAAGCAGGGTCCCCCACAAATGCTTGTGCAGCCCATCAGCCCGGCGGAGACATGGCGAAGATACCCCGTCTTTCTCCTCCACATCCCTGGGGAGATGACACTGGTCTCGGGGAGGCACTAAAAGCCTAAGATGCTTTGGACTCATTGCTCTCCAGGGATCCCCAGTCAGAGGGGCTGAAGCTCCCTGAAGGTATACCCTAAAAGTTGTGTGCCCATGCACAGGCACGTGGCCGGGGAGGACACCTGCAGTTTCATCGGCTCTTTGGAGGGGTCTATGTCCTCAGGAGGGATGTGGAGGCCCAGGCAGTCACTTACGGCACCCCGAAATGCACCCTTACCCCTGCTCCAAGCTCAAAAACTGCTTGCCCCATGCCAGACACTGCAGAAAGGGGGAAAATCAATCAACTGGCCATTTTGTTCTCAGCCGGAATTTTGGCCCAGCACGCATTCCAAGCGGCTGCAAATCCCAGTGACAGCATGCATGACGCTCGGTATCTGGGTCACTCACTGGGAATCTGACTCACAGGACTGCTTCACTGTAGCCACGAGACGGCCAGGAGAGCCCATGGCCTTGCTAATTTCCCCCACAGCAGCCACGAGGGAGGCGGGGAGTGTGTACGTGTGTGTGTTTTTGTGTGCAACTGGTGTGTGTTTTTGTGTGTGCACGTGTTTTTTGTGTGTAAGGCATGTGTGTAAATAGTGTGTGTCTGTGTGTGTTAAGTGTGTCCAGGAAGGATGGAGAGGGTGTGTGAGCATATGTATCTGTATACATGTGTTCATGTATATATCTGTGCATTTGGTATGTGTACAAGTGGAGAAGTGTGTGTGTGTGTGTGTGTGTATGTGTGTATGTACATGAGAGACAGAGAGAGAGAGAGATGGAAGGTCAGGCAGGAGTATGGAGATCCATAGAATATGGGGGCATGTGCCCCCCACCTCCCAATTCTCAGAATGAACACGAGGATCTGCCAGAAATGTTATAGAATGTTCCGAAGGATGTGAAGTCAGCTACAGGTCTCAATACTGTATTCTCTGCACAGTCTGAAATTGCATTTTGCTAGAAATCCAAGTAATTGTGCCCTAGGTCATGCTGCGATTTTGCAAGAGGCCAGGGACTCCGAGGGGTTGTGGTGCTGTGCAGGCTCACACAGCTCTGAGGATCATAGACTTCTGGTTCTCTCCCAGGATGGTGATTTAGAATCTCACTTTCTCTCCTTTTGTCCCGCTCTCCCTCTCTCTGTCTCTGCCCCCACTGCTGATGGACAAAGACCCCTCACCCAAGTTCAGCCCCTGGCTCTGTCCTCTCCTTTCCTGGCGCTGGGACTGAGGCACAAGCCGGACTGTGACCCGGCTTCCCCTGAACCTCCCTCTGGCCAGAACCACCCCCTCGGAAGGCCCGACCCACCCTGGCACCTGGCACTTTCCACAGAGAACCACGATGAAGCTAGTGTCCTCTCTCTGGCAGGGTCAGGGACTGCTCTGGCCAGTGTGGAGCACACCCCAGGGCCCCCCAGAGGCCTCCAGGAGGCCAGGCTATGGCATAGTGAGGCTGGGGCCCACCCCTGTGGCCCCTCCTTGCTGGACACCCAAGCCCCCCTAGGAGAGGTGCCCTGGGGGGACCCCAACACCTTGGCTGGGTACATGCTTCTCTAGTCCCCCTGCGGCCTCTGCTCCCATGGTAAGTGGAATGAGCATGGCCTCACGGAGGCCTGAGTTTGAGCCTGTGACCTGCAGAGGCTTTCCCAGCCTCAGTTTCCCCACATGGACAGTCACGCTGCTTCCCAGCAAGGGTCTGCACGTAGTTAGGGTGCAGTGAGAGGGTCCCTTGCCCCCACCCCAGCTCTGTAAGGCCCACCCACTCCACACCCCTCCTGTTGGGACCCACGTCCTTGCCAGCTTTGCAGCGGGCAGTCCAGCCCAGCTTCTGCCTGGCCCCTGCCTCTGCAGCCAACCCGGAGGGAGGCGCCACCAGAGCCCAGGGTCAGATGAAACTATCTCCTCTCTCTGGGCTTGGACAGAAACTGATGCCCATCTCTGCGTGGGGAAGAGGAGAAGCAGGACCCCAACACGCGCTGCTGGTCACGGAGACTGTAAATACCACAGACACTTTCCCTGTCTCAGGAGGGAGCCCACATTACCCGTCAGCCACCAGGGAAGTCTCCCCACAGTACAGTTGTGAATTAAACATGCGGCCTAATGAGTTGATTTTATTAGTTTGCAAACGCATTGAGAACTCGTTATCAAAATAAACAGCAATTCCTTTCACCCCCACTGCAGCCTCTTCAAGCGAGGAAAGATAAACGCAAGCACACCACGGTGGTGACCCAGCTGCACCTCGGCTGCAGGCCGGCCCCGCATGGTCCCCATCCTCACCGGGTCCCTGTGACCCAGCTGCACCTGGGCTGCAGGCTGGCCCCGCACGGTCCCCCACCCTCACTGGGTCCCTGTGGCCCTGCTGTGGTGATGGTGGAAGAGGAGGCCAAGGGAAAGGAGTTCTGTAGCCAACAAGCCCAGGGTGGCAGCCTGAGGGTCCTGGCTTCCCCAGCCTGATCCCTTCAGGACTTCGGGGCATTGGCAAAATGAGAAGCCCAGAGAACCAAATAATAATAATAGTAGGCCAGGCAAGGTGGCTCACCCTCTGTAATCCCAGCATTTTGGGAAGCTGAGGCGGGCAGATCACAAGGTCAGGAGTTCGAGAACAGCCTGACCAACATGGTAAAACCCCCTCTCTACTAAAAATACAAAAATTAGCTGGGCGTGGTGGCACGCACGTGTAATCCCAGCTACTCAGGAGGCTGAGGCAGGAGAATCACTTGAACCCAGGAGGCAGAGGTTGCAGTGAGCCAAGATCATGCCATTGTACTCCAGCCTGGGTGACAGAGTGAAACGCCGTCTCAAATAATAATAATAATAGCAATAGTAATAATGGCAGCCTACTAGATGTTTATTATACACCAGGCTCTGTGCGACATGCTGTCTGATCTGCCACCAACCCTGTGGGGTGGGAAACACGATCCCATTTTATTGAACACACCAAGGCCTGCTCAAGTTGATGCTGGAGGAATGGGGAGCACAAAGTGGCAAGAGAGATTTTCATTTCAGGAGACTTTCTCCTGCAGCGTTAAGGGAGGCCCAGGTTAGAGACAGCAAGACTAGTTTTCCCTGAAAAAGATTTCCATAATCCTGTGGCTGGGCAGGGGGCAGGAAGATGGACAAGCTGACCTTTGGAGGAGCCAAGGGGCCCTCCATGACTCCAAGCCCCGTCTCCCTGGAGACGCCAATGAGCAGCCGGCTCACCTCCCTCCCTCCTGCTCTGCTCTCCCCACCCCCGCCCTCCAGGTCCCCCTGGCCCCAGGCCCCTGGAGAGAGATGGTTCCAGGCTGGCGGAATTAGCCTCGAAGCCAGCAGGACAGGCACCGTATTGTCACGCTCTGCCATCCGTGCTCTCTTTGGAAAGGATGTTCTAATCCCATTTCATCCGCTTTCCATGGCTGTCAGCTGTTTGCAGGCATTTGGGAGGCAGGTTTCTGAAATCGGAGCCACTGTGAGGCCCCACCCCCACTCCAGCCCCTCCCCCTACATATGCTCATCCATCAGTCTTGCTGGCCGGACCCCTTTGTTGGCCGGCCAACCCCCATCAGTGGCACGTTGGGCCTCACACCCCTCCCAGCTGCCCCACCTTGCCTTCTATTTTGGGTCCACAGCAGGACAGGCCTGGGATGCCTCAGCCAAGCCCCCTGCGATGAGGAGGAGGGGGACGGGGAAGCGGGGGCAATGGAGAGGGGCCTCTTAGATTCCACAGGGAAAGAATTAGCCAAGTGTCAGCTACTTTCTGTAAATGAGGGGAGAGAGAAGGAGGTCCTTTGACCAGTCAAAGGACCAGCGTTCCTTAATTCCATTTATCTTCCACAGCGCAGCCAGGGAGATCTAGCTATTAAAACAAAAAGCAAAAGAAAACACCACTGCTCCTCACCCCTTTGGAGCATGAGATGCAGACAACAGAGTCCGGTTTTCCCAGACTGGCCCACTAGGCCTCCCTGGCGGCCCCTGCCCTTCCCCAGCCCTCGCTCTCACTTCCTCCCCTCCCACTGCTGTGCTTCATACTCAGCTGCTTCTCATTTCCCAGGCATGCCAGGGCCCTCGCAGCCTCTAGGCCTTTGCTCTGGCCGCTCACTCACTTAGCCTGGAAAGCACCCCCCACCTTCCGTGGCAGGCCTGGCTCTTGCCTGGCTCTTGCCTGGCTTTACATTTCGGCACAGGAAGGGGTCTCGCTCTTCCAGAAAGCTCCTCAAACCCGAGAGGATGGACCACGTTTCCTGCTCTGCCTCTGCCTCGGTTTCCTAAAGGACTTGATGACACGTCTTTCTTAGCCCTTGATGTAAACATCACATTGGATTTACCTGCTTATACTCGTCTCCCCCTAGATGACTGTGAGTCAGGCTAGACTGGAGGTCGGGGAAACATGTCCTGGGCATGTCTGAAAGACACTATATGTCGGGTACACAGCGACACAAAGATGGGAACATAAGACACTGGGGGACAAGGATTGAAGAGGAGGAGGGAGGGAAGGGGACAAGGATTGAAAAACTACCTATCAGGTACCGTGTTCCCTTTATGGGTGACGGCATTGTTAAAAGCCCAAACCTCAGCACCACACAATATATCCAGGTAACAAACCTGCACGTGTGCACCCTGAATTGAAGATTTAAAAAAAGAAAGAAAGATAGTTTGTAAAGGCCAGTCCTAAATTGATGTTTGAATCATGTCTGACACAGAAGAAAGTGCTCAGTAAGGATCAGCCATCTCTAGGTTATTATTTTTCTTGTTGTCCTTGTTTTTATTTTTCAACTCTTTGAACCGTGCCTGACACACAATGAGTACACACTTGATGTTACACCTGTTGACTCAAGAGTGTGAGACTGTATTTCAGAGTCTTAGATAGATCTACCAAGAAGATAACCTCAAACATCACTGACTTTAACGTTCTGCTATCATTGACGATGCATTTGAGGCCCTAGAAGTAAAGTAACTTGTCAGAGGCCCCTGAATTGGTCACTGGGAGAGCTGAGTCTAGAACCGGGCCCCCTGATGTCCCAACAATGTATGAGCCTCTGCCCCGATGCCCTCCTCACCATAAGCCCTAGTCCCAGCGGAGCTATATGCTCCTGAGCTGCAAAGCAAGTCTCTTTATAGGTTTCTCTGCAGAATCCAGGTGTTTGCATAACACTTAGAGAACATCAGGGATAAGACAGGTCCAGCGTGTCTGTGCAGCTCACCGAAAAGAAGAGAGACACAGACCTTCTCCCCAAGCTCCATCCTTTCCTCCATCCCCAGTCCCGTTCCTGTCCACCACACGTGACCCCAGGGTCTGATGGTGGTTGCAGTGGAAGTTGTTCTGGAATAAAACTCTCAGCTAGGTGATGCCCAAGGTGAGGATGTGGGAAGACAGAGTGGTGCACAAGCTAGTCTGACAGTCCATTGGAGGCCACGTTTTTAAACTAGAGTCATGTGAAATAAGCAACACGCACACACAAATATACATGTGCACAAATATATACACACATACATAAACATACACACAAATACACATACACACGTGCACACAATAACATACAACACACAACCACATGTGCATTCACACATACATATATGTACACACAGTCACATACATATATACACAAATACACATGCACATGAGTAGATACACATACCTACACATGCACATGAACACGCAACACAAATACACATACACACGCATGCATGTGTACACATATGCATATACATATGTGAACACACA
>NW_012098097.1:6314619-6318162 GCF_000951045.1 Mandrillus leucophaeus
AGGCAATGGTGATTTCCTTTCACTTGGGCAGGCTGACCATGGTCTCGAGGACCACTGTCGCAATGCTTAGGCCTGAGCATGCATTTGTCTTTGTTTGGTTTGTTGCTTTGGTGTGTTTCGTTCTCCTGGCTGAATTACCACATGGCAGCAGATCCTTTTTCTGGAGTAATGGAACCTTAGTCCCGAGTGTTTGGGGCTGAGAAAATGAACGTTCCACGATGCTATAATCGAAGGAAGATAAGAAACTAACTAGTCCAGCTAGTTTTTGCAGAATGCTGTGAGAGTTACAGGATAGGAAGCCACTTTCCTCCTGGGCCCAGCCCTTAAAGAGGTGCCTGAGAAGTGGGGGAGGTACTCTCGGAGCTGCAGGCACTGCACTGTGCCCATTCCCACCATGGGATGCCCGGGGAAGGGGTCCGATTCCAGGGCTCAGGGACAGAGAAGCCCCTTCTGAAGTGGGGACAGCTGAGAATGCAGAGGGGAGATGAAGTGGGCGAACAGACAGCTCTCCAAAGGAGAGTGGAGGTCTAGAAAAGGTGCTGGGATGAGAGGGCAGGTTTTCACAGGCCCACGCGTGTCATGTGGGAGGCCCGCCACACATGTTTATTGAATGAATGAAGGAAGGAATGAAAGGTCATAGCTGTGAGCACACTTGTGGGCAGGGGTGGGTGAGAGAGCTGACCTCGCACTGAGCAAAGATGGTGAAGGGACACAGAGGGGAGGGGAGAGGCCTCCTCGCAGAGGGGAGGGGAGAGGGCTCTCGCAGAGGGGAGGGGAGAGGACTCCAGGGGGTTCTTAGGAGGCAAAGAGTCAATGCTTCTCTTTCTAGGATGGTTTGAATGCAGTTTTGCTCTAAGGCAAGGAAATGAACCCAGAGACCCCCGCGGGCCCTTCTGGCTCCCGGCTCTGATTTTTAATTCCAGCCAAGGTGGGGAGGAGGGTCACAGGCGACAAGACCCTCAGAACTTGTCCTCCTGGCTGCAGAGATCTCTCTGTGTCCAGCATACCTAGTCGACAGGCTTTGGGGGAGCTTACGATGGGGGCGTCCCGGCTATTTGCATTCTCCTGCGTGATTTACCAACCCCCTGCCAATACGACTCCATCTCCTGGTGAATTAACTTGCTCTCCTGAACTCATAAATAATTAGTGAGTCTGTCCCTGATGCCACTTAACAATTTGTGTTTTCAAAGCACTTTATGCCCATTAACTAAAGAATTCCCAATTCACCTCCAGAAAAACAGGACATCATAAGAGGGAGCCTGAAAAGGCCTCTGGAAGTCATCTCATCCATCCCCCGGCCTCTGGGATATGGTAAAACAAAAACAAAACAAAACATCCAACAACCCTGTTTTGAGAACACATCAAGATCTAAACGCCTTAAAACACAACAGAACAAAGCAAAACAAGCTGTCACGAGGGCGAGCTGCTGTCTGACGAGTTAACCACTAGACTGAAACCACCAGGCCAAGGAGCCAGGGAGGTCCCGTGGAGTGTGATGGGCCAGGGAGGGAAGCCTGTTAAAGGAGGGGAGAGGTGGTTAATTTAATCCAAAGCAAATGCAAGAGACCTTGAACCAATAAATAGGTTTCGTTACCTGCAGGTAGGGAAATGGTAATTTGCTAACCAAAACCCATTCATTAGCCTGTAAATGACACAGCTCTGATACCTAGGAGTGTCCCTCTTAATTAGACCCCATACCTTTGCCCAGCCACATTTTAAGTTTTGCTTCTGGCTTGGGGCAGAAATGGCCGTCCATGCCAACTGGCCTCTCCGCATGGAGAGGGAGAGCTCAATGTGTCTGTGGATTCATTTATAGTCGTCAAAACAAGATTCTCCAGGGAGGCAGTAGTTGGCCAAGCCCAAGGGTTATGGAGCCAGAAGGATTCAAGGAAGCATCACTCCTTTGCCCTTTTAGAATCATGACCTCTTAATTATTCAATGAGGAACTATTAAAAACCTACTGTATGCCCAGGACAGTGCTGAGAAATGAGAGAGGAAAAAGGAGTCTCCATTTCTGCCCCAAGAACAGGAAGGGTGTTTCCCTTTGGAATTTAGAGTCCACGTGGTACCCAAGAATGGCACGAGAGAATCAGGCAAGCAGAGGCCAAGCAAGACTCTTCTACAGGGAAGGTACTTGGACAGGCAACTTCCTATTCCCGCATCACCCCTGCCATCCTCATGGCCAAGGAAAGCAATGCCAGGAATAAAGGGGATGGACAGGTGGAGGGTCTGTATCTGACACGGCAGAGCAAATGCCTACCAGAGCACCAAACCCACAGTTAACAACTATCAACCCTGGACAGAACACCAAAAAAGCAACTATTAGGGTTGCATGTGGTGGCTCATGCCTGTAATCCCAGCACTTTGGGAGGCCAAGGTGGGTGGATCACTTGAGGTCAGGAGTTCAAGACCAGCCTGACCAACATGGTAAAACCTCGCCTCTACTAAAAATACAAAAATTAGCTGGGCATGGTGGCGTGTACCTGTAATTCCAGCTACCCGGGAGGCTGAGACATGAGAATTGCTTGAACCCGTGAGCTGGAGGTTGCAATGAGCTGAGATTGTGCCACTGCACTATAGCCTGGGCAACAGAATGAGACCCTGTCTCAGAAAAAAAAATGCAAATCCTAGGAGGCCCTGGGGAGTGAACCAAAGTGGGCAGACACCAGAGAGAACTGGCTGCTTGGAAGAAATGGATGGCACAATGTGAGTTTCCTGTTTTTTATAGCAAAACTTGAGGGCAGGCTGAAGTCAGCACAGCACAGACAGCTAAACCTCCAACAGAACAAAGCAGCAGAAATCAAAACAGGGTGGTACTATCATAATGACAGATACAGAGACCAGTGGAACAGAACAGAGAGTCTATGTGCATCTATGGCCAACTGATTTTTAACAAAGTTGTCAAGAAACTCAATGGGGAAAAAAATAGGTCTCTTCAACAAATGGAGCTTGGATAATGGGATAACCACATGCAAAAGAATGAAGTTGAACCCCTACCTCACATCATATACAAAAATGAACTCAAAATGGATCAACAACCAAAATAGAAGAGCTGAACCATAAAACTCTTAGAAGAAAACATGGGGTTAAATCTGAAAAACTTTGGATTTTGCAATGGATTCTTAGATATGACGACAAAAGAAAAAAATGTAAGGTGGACTTCATCAAAATGAAAATCTTTTGTGTATCAGAGGGTATGATCAGGAAAGTGAAAAGACAGTCTATAGAATGAAAGAAAATACTTGCAAATCATACATCTGACAAGGGTCTAGTATCCAGAATATATAATGAAATCTTACAACTGAACAACAATAATAACAAAACATAATTAAAAAGTAGACAGGCTGGATGTGGTGGCTGGCTCACGCCAGTAATCTCAGCACTTTGGGACACTGAGGCAGGCAGTTTGCTTGAGCCCAGGAGTTCAAGACCAGCGTGGGCAACATGGTGAAACCCTGTCTCTACAAAACGTACAAAAATTAGCTGGGCATGGTGGCATGTGCCCATAGTCCCAGCTACACAGGGGGCTGAGGCGGGAGGACT
>NW_012098097.1:6318247-6341366 GCF_000951045.1 Mandrillus leucophaeus
CCAAAAAAAAAAAAAAAAAAGACAGACTTGAATAGAAAATTCTCCAGAATTCTCCATGGCCAACAAGCGCATGAAAAGATGATCAGCACAATTAATCATCAGGGAAATACAAATCAAAACCCCCATAAGGGACCACTTCACACCCACCAGGTCAACTATAGTTAAACAAATGAAAAATACCAAGTGCTGGTGTGAATAAATCGAAACCTTTGTACATTGCTGGTGAGAATGTAAAATGGTTCAGTAACTGTGGAAAATAGTTTGTTGGTTCCTCAAAAAGTTAAACATAGAATTACCACGTGATTCAACAGTTCCACTCCTAGGTATAGACCCAAAAGAACTGAGAACAAGGTCTCAAACAAACACATGGACACACCTATTCATGCACTGTGAACAACAGCCAAAAGGTGGAAACGGCACAAATATCCATTAACAAGTGAACGTGGCATACACGTGCAATGGAATAGTAATTAGCAATGAAAAAGGAATGAAGCACTGCTACAAACTTCAACACGGATGGACCTTGAAAATATGATGCTCAGTGAAAGAAGCCAGATACAAAAGGTCACATATTGTATGACTCCATTTATGTGAAACATCCAGGATAGGTAAATCCATAGATACAGACTGTGGATGGGTTGTTTCCGGGGGCTGGAAAGGAGTGGGGAGCAACTGCTTAATGGGTAAGGGGTTTCCTTTTGGGGTGATAAAATGTCTTAAAACTAGAGGTGGTGGTTGCACAATATTGTGAACGTACTCAATGCTACTGAATTATTCATTTTATAATGGTTAATTTTATGTCATGTGAATTTCACCTCAATTACAACACAAGAAAAACCTCCAAGAGAAAACTCACAGTCTAGAATTCAGGGCAACCACGGGCACCAGAAAGTGTGGGTGAATCCTGGAAAGTGGAGAGACAGTGAGGGGAACTCCAAATTTTGTGTATAGATGCTGCCTAAATCTCTGGCTGACCCCTGAACTATGTCTACTCAGGGCAGACTGCAAGCAACCCAGCTGAGGACAAATGTGAAAACACAATCTATACAATGTCTTTATAGAACTGAGATTTGAGCTACTGCCCCAAGGGAGAGTTTGCAGTTTTAATCAATTATGTTAGTTCCCCCTAAAACAAAAGGTAAAATCAATGCTTGTTGAAGAAATGTAATAGAATCTAGATTCTCTCTGACTTATTGCAATGCCCGATATATTCAAAATTATTCTACATACAAAGAACATGCAACCCATTCTCAAGATAAAACATAATCAAGACTGACCCTGAAATGACGAGATGATGAAATTAGCAGACATGAACTTTAAAGCTGCTAATATATTTCATGCAATAAATGACAATGTGCTCATTTAGCAAATACTAATCTTTGAAAAGCTAGAAGTTTTATATGTATAAATATAACTTTTTTCATACATTATATATATATACATATACACATACATAATGTATGAAAATTTTAGAACTGAAAAATAAAATCTATCAGATTTAAAAATTCACTGGATGGGCTTAACCAAAAAATGGAGACAATAAAGGAAATAATGAACTTAAATCTATATCTATAGAAATTACTCAATCTGAAGAACAGAGAGTAAGAAGATTGAAAAAAGTGAACAGGGACAATATAAAAACATCTAACATAGGTGTTAGTGAAGCTCAAGAAGGAAAGAAAAAATGGGGCTAAAAGTTTGAAGAAATAATTTCCCAAATTTGGTGAAGGACATGTATTTACAGATTCAAGATGGTCAGTGAACTCTAAGCAGGATAACCAAAGAAAACCACGTCCTAGACTCATCATAGTCAAACTTCTGAAAACCGAAGATAAAAAAAGTGGGGACAGAGGATATTGCATGCAGTTCTCAGCTACCCATTCTGTGTGTTTCAACAATGAGACAATTGTTGTAGACCTGGACACCAACCCATGTGTCCACTAGAGTCAGCTTCCTACTGTAGTGTATGAGCTGAGCTCCAATTGCCCAAACTTCAGAAGGCTTTGCCCAGGCTCATTCCTGCCCAGCCACGGGCTGTAAGTCCTTTTCTCTCTGTTCAACAGAGAGGTCAACCAAAGGGAGAAAATAACCTTTTATCTCTGGGTTGCCAGAAAGCAACAGAGTGGAAAGGGGACCCAGGGCCTTCCCTCATGTCCCCGTTATCTGCATGTGCAGATTTCAGCTGATTCCCCAAGCCCGATGCAGAGGTCTGTCCTCCCTCTGTCAGTCCCTCTTGAACTGCAAGGTAACGCTTCTGGATTCCAGAAATTAGGGCTGTTTTCATGGCTGGGACAAGTTTTCTTGGCTCAGGGAGGAAAGTAATAGTTCCCAGTCTTTTTCCTCCTCTTCCCCACAATTCAGTGTTTGAGGAGGGAGGGAGGCAAAGAGTGCTGTGGCTGGTGCAGAGGTGGAAATCCACCCACTGCCTCACTTGGAGTGATTTGCAAAGGGTACATAGAGACACTTAGGGAAAGTAAGGAGAGGTGCTCCTTTTTTCCTGTGCCTCGCCCCCTCCTCCCATGGGACAAGGGCCTCAGAAGGACCACGGGGGAAGCAGCTTCTTCAGTGGATCTCCTAGATCTATCATGGCCCAAGAGCAATGCTCAGATGCCCAATGCCTGCATGGGCATGATTGGGGCTGGTTCTGGTTTTCATTTTTTGGGGCCCTGAACTCCAAAGCCTTCATCTTGGAATTCAAGGGCCTTGACCACCTGCTCCTTTCCTTGTCATTCCTTGGAGAGGTAGCAGGGGCCCAACCCTCCCCTTCCCCCATCCTGCACGTGGCTAATGCTCCCATCTGTAGGCCTCGGCCAGCCCTTGCTGTACCCTCTGCCTGGAATCATCCTCCTGAGCCTGCATCCCTACGTTCCAGCGACTAAGCATCTTTATGTCCCTAGTTCAAATGTCCCATCTTCCTTAAAGTCCTTTCTGATACCCCCATGAGGAAGGTATTTCTTCCCCATTGGGTCATTGCTTTCTATTTCGTTTTGATGTATTCAATATTTATGTAATGCTATAGACAACTATCTGTCAGAAGCTCTTCTAAGAGCTTTTACAAATAATTGGGTAATCCTCACAACAACCTCATGAAGTGGGGACTATCATCCTCCATTTACAGATAGGGAAACTGAGGCTCAGAGAGGCTGAGTCACTTGTCTAGGGTCATCATAGAGGCAGTCTGGCTCTGGGGTTCCCCCTCTGTGTTCTCTATGGCTCTATAAACTGCTTGAAACTTCATCAATTGGTTAAGTAGAGGAATAGAAAAACCCGGCACTCTGCCAAGAACCCTGGGGGGAAGGAAGGAGTGAGGGGGAGTTCCAGAGCTTGAGTAGCACAAGCCCAGTTGGACAAGACTGAGGAAATAAGACCGTACTCTAACCCACTTCAGTGTCTCTCTGCTCTGCAAAAGCAGGGATAGGGTGGGGAGAGCTCAGATTGGCTTCTCTCTGGTTGCCTTAGCTGCCCCCTGATCTCACCTGACGCGGGGACTCTGACCCCGTTTTGGTCAGCTCCACCGCACCCCACCCTGCCCCAGATCCCAACTCTCTCTGCTTCTTCACGCCTGTGGGCCCAGGCTGGGCTGCTCCGTGCACTTCCCGGATGTGAAACAGATCCACACTGCACAGGGAATTGCCCTTCAATAAGTGATGAGTTCCCCCAAGAGCTCTCCTGTGCTTTCCCCACCCCTAGAGAATTTTCTGTTTTGTTTACTTAAGGGGGTGATTCCTTTTCATGTTCTCCTTCCTGCATCAAAGACAGCACCGCCGACAGACCATTAACAAAGCAGGCCTCCGGATTGTTTTTCCAGGAGGAGGACTGGGCAGGGCCGCTCGGCCTGCTGGGCCTCCTCAACCTCCAGGCTCCCTCCCAGGTCCCCCTCACTGCTGGCTGGAGCAGGAGCAGGGAGGAGGACTTCCCTCTGAGCGCAGAAAATTGGGATTCAAAATAGACCAGTGTTGGGGTGCCAATAGCTTCTCCATACATACTCCAGGGAAGCTGATAGAACTGACAGTTCATATTTTGGGCTGGGCGTGGTGGCTCATACTTGTAATCCTAGCACTTTGGGAGGCCGAGGCAGGCAGATTGCATCAACTCAGGAGTTCAAGACCAGCCTAGGAAACATGGCAAAACCCTGTCTCTACTAAAAATACCAAACAATTAGCTGGCGTGGTCGTATGCCTGTAGTCCCAGCTACTTGGAAGGCTGAGGCATGAAAATCTCCTGAACCCAGGAGTGGCAGATGGCAGAGGTTGCAGTGAGCCAAGATTGTGCCATTGCACTCTAGCGAGACTCTGTCTCCAAAAAAAGAAGAGAACTGATCACTCCTATTTTTTAGAATAGAGACCCTCCTAAAATCGATCTTAAAATAGCAACAGCAGCAAATGAACTCTAGTGCTTCCCAGAATTTAATGTGCATGCCGCACCTGGGGAATCTTAAAATGCAGATTCTGATTCATCAGGTCTGGGGTGAGGCCTGAGTTTCTGCATGTTTAGCAACCAGTTGAGTGGTGCTGATGCTGCCGGCATAAGCACCATTCTCAGCCACTCAAGGAACTGGTGCATCCGAAAGCCCTGAACTAACCCGGCTTCACGAGGGGAAGATGCAACAATAATAAGGGTGGCCATGGTGATGCTGTTACTAGGAGGAGTGGTTATTGAGCAGTTACTCGGCACCAGGCGCTCCATGCCACTGTGGTACAACGGAAGGAAAATCTATCCAGCCTTGCAGGATTTTCCTAATCTCTCTCCAAGAGTCAACAGGGAAGGAGGAAACAATATAAGAGGATTAACATTTTCTTTGCAATATGTCTCACTGCCCCATTTGATAGACGAAGTAACTGAGGCTGGAAGAGCTTCGGTAGCTTGCCGAGGTCCTGTAACTCACAAGCAGCAGGGCCAGGATTCCAGCCGAGGTGTGCTCTGGCTTTCAAGACCGTGGTAATTTGAACACAGCCTCTGATGAGACGGGGAGCCAGAGGCAGAGAGCACAGCGCATACCAGGCAGGACCAGACAAGCAGGCACCAGGGCGCGAGGCGGAATTCCACATCCTGCCTGTGACACCCAAGACAGTCTCCTACGCAAAACTGGGGAACTTCATGGAGAAGTTTCTAGTCCTGCTCACCATTTTTCCACCTCACCCTGGCTGTACTCCTGGAGCCTGAGAGAAGAGGGTCCCCTGGCCTTGTCAGCCCCATGAGAGGGGGCAGCAGGAGAACAGGGTCCTAGGTGGTGGCCTCTCTGCTTTACAGAGCAGGAAACTGAGGCCTGGAGAGGGGAGGGGAACACCTGAAGGTCTCACCAGTGGGCAGGGCAGGCTTCTTGGGCTTGCGACCTGGGCAGTCACCCTGGGCCCCACACCTAGAAGGGCACCACCCTTGGTGGAATACTTCTCTGCCACCATCTTGAAATTCTTATTAATTTTTTTAACTCCTTCCTTCCTTCCTTCCTTCCTTCCTTCCTTCCTTCCTTCCTTCCCTCCCTCCCTCCCTCCCTCCCTCCTTCCTTCCTCCCTTTCTCTCTTTCTTTTTTTTGAGACAGAGCCTCACTCTGTCGTCTAGGCTGGAGTACAGTGGTGCAATCTTGGCTCACTGCAACCTCTGCCTCCCAGACTCAAGCGATTCCCCTGCCTCAGCCTCCTGAGTAGCTGGGATTACAGGCGCATGCCACCACACCCGGCTAATTTTTGTATTTTTAGTAGAGACAGGATTTCATCTTGTTGGCCAGGCTGGTCTTGAACTCCTGACCTCAGGTGATCCGCCCACGTCAGCCTCCCAAAGTGCTGGGATTACAGACATGAATCACTGCGCCGTACAGCATTTTCATTTTGTACCAGACCCTGCAAAAGATGCCGCCGGTCCTGCCAGTGGGTTACAGAACATGTCAGGGCTGTACCCCCTTTCAGAGCCGCTCCTGGAGGCCAGGACCTGAGCACTGCGCGAGACAGAGCCGTCTCCAGGCAGGCTGCTGCAAGCCCACGCTTCCAGGCAGCGGGAGCCTGGCGGATTGGGAAACAAAACGAAACTTAGGAAGAGGCCAGGAGTGAGGAAGGACCTTCTGAGGGGGCGAGAAATGTCCCAAAATTGTGCCTGGGCGAGCTGGGGAACAGATCCCAAGTCCTCCTCTCCTGTCTGTAGTGACAGACGAATGAGTTGGCCGGGGCTGGGGAGGGGGAGGACAAGGGCCAGCTGTCTTCAGGGCCCTGGCCTCTCCAAGGAAACCTCCACCCCCACCTCACCCAAACCCCGAGCGCTGGGCAAATGCATGGCGCCCAGCTGTGCCAGCCTGTCCCAGGGGCTCTGGGGAATTTGAGCCAAGCCCTTCACTTTGATTTTGGGTTTGCCAAAGGAGAAGGAAAAGGCAAAGTGGATTGGATTCAGAAGCTCCAGCCTGGCCTGCAAGTTCCAGTTCAGAGAATAGGCCTCCGTCCAGCTCCCCAACCCCCACCACTGGTTACTCAGGCCTGGAGGAGACCGAAGCCAGATATGCATTCCTCTGGGCCACTGTCCTGTGCCCAGAAGACAGGTGCTGGCATCAGACAGGGCTGAGGAAGGAATGTTGGGATGGAGGCAGGACAGAAGAGACTTCATCAGCCCAGCACATTCTAGGAAGACAACGACGGAATGGGAGGGTTCTCTGGAGACCTGGGGACAGGCCCAAGGTTGTCTGAGCCCAAGGGGCTGGTCTTTGGTGTGGACCCCAGAGGGTTTCCTGATTTATCCATGAGCTTGGACCTGCTGTGCTGAGGACGGAGAGGCAGTGTTCAGTCTCCTTGGGTGGCCTCTTCACTCTGTGGCCCCTTCTCTATTTCGGCCTGCCCAGGGGACCCAATGAACAGAACCCAACACCAGCCGGGGGGTATAAAATCCAAAAAGAACCTTCGCAATCTCGCACAACCGGTGAACACTGCCAGCATGAGCATCTTGTATTTTTTGAACCAACTCTACCAGCCCATTTTCTAGTTGCTAGGATGGTCACGTCCAGATTCATGGGGGTCGTTGAGAGGATTCAATGTGTTAATACGTGTGAGGCGCTTAGAACACAGACTGGTAACGGGATAGGCTTTATATAAATGGCGGTTATTACCATATTTCCTCTAAATGCACATTGTTTTCATTTTCGCATCTCTGGAGTCAGAATGTATTTTGTGGATTAAATGGCAGCATTTTTTTTTTCTTTCTTGGCGGCACATAAAATAACATGTCTTATAATTGATATGTCTTAGGTTCAGTCAAATATGGGATGAAAAGGAACACTGTATTCTTAAGACTGCATCTTTCAGCGATGCCTCCTTCCACGTGAGTTCCCCCATCCACGTGGAAACAGGCACAGAGACCCCAGGGAGCTGGGGAAGGGCATGAGGGATGAGCACACAGTCCTCGGCCAAGGCTGTCCAGGTTGGCTGAGTCCTAGGCAGACAGGTCAGGAGCATGGTGGGCAGTGGGTGGGACAGGCCCCTAAGAGAGCCCCTCGGGCTCACACAGTAAAGCCAGTGTTGGGTCAGTCACATTCCCAAATTGTACATCTGACAATCTTCCCACCAGCCCTCAAGTGTGAGGATGTTTTGTTTGTTTAAAACCCACACTTGGCAGGGCGCGGTGGCTCCCTCCTGTAATCCCAGCACTTTGGGAGGCTGAGACGGGCGGATCACAAGGTCAGGAGATCGAGACCATCCTGGCTAACATGATGAAACCCCATCTCTACTAAAAATACAAAAAAAAAAAATTAGCCGGACATGGTGGCGGATGCATGTAGTCCCAGCTACTCGGGAGGCTGAGGCAGGAGAATGGCGTGAACCCGGGAGACGGAGCTTGCAGTGAGCTGAGATCACGCCACTGCACTCCAGCCTGGGTGACAGAGCAAGACTCTGTTTAAAAAAAAGAAAACCAAAAACCAAAACACCAAAAAACCCACATTTAACAGATGAGGAAACTGAGGCTAGGGAAAGGTTAAGTCATCTGGCCAAGGTCATTTAGCCAAGCAGTGGCAGAACCAGGCCAAGTTACAGACCAGTCTGAGAATGTGGCCTGCTCAGGAGCACAGAGAGGAGACAGGGGGGCCAGGATGCCACCCGGCACACACCGTGGCTGAGAACACAGGCTCTTCGCCCCGTGCCTGAGTCCGTTCCTGAATCTAACACTCACAAGCCATGCTACTCTGGGGAAGCTGCTGGGCTCTCTGTGCTGGTTTCCTGGTCCATATGATGGGAAAATATGCTTCCTCCTAGAGGCCTGAGAGGACTGGAGGGGCAGATCCACAGACAGGATCTAGAATAACATCGCACCTGCAAACGCTCAGCCACTGTGAGCTCTTATGATGCCCTGAGTTCTGGGGAACCACAAAAGCTCCTGATCCAGGAGCTGAGCTGCAGGCTCCCCTAATCCCGCTCATGGGCCCTGAGTGTCTGGGGCTGGTGTGGCATAGGATAGCTGAACTGACCACCTGGGAGGGGCCCAAAGAGCTACACCCCTAAACCAACAGCCAGTTCTGGGGTCAGGAGAGCCAGGGAAGTGGCCATCTGTGCTGCTCACGGGGCAGCCCAAGGCTGGTCACTCCTCCTCCCTGATTCCCAGCCCTGCAGAGGATATTCAAAAACCCACCGCACTCCAGAGAGGTGCTGGGGCACACGGGAGGAAGTATGGCCCCCTTCCAAAGCCACACCCCAGAGACAGGCTCTTCAGCCACCCCCTCCCACCCCTGGCAAAGGCTGGTGGCTACCCAGATGTGGATCTGGGGTGTCTGTGCCCAGACCCCCCCGGACGTGAGCTGGAGAAGGCAGATCACGGCTCCAGCTGTTCTGAAGCTCTCCCCTCCCAATTCTGCTGATTCCTACATGGGGGATGGTGCCAAGGAGGGTCTAGACAACTCAGTCCTGCCAGAGACTGGCCAACAACTGCAGTGGGTGGAGCCTGTGGAGGGGGCAGGGAAGCCAGGCTCCTGAGCTCCCACCTCACTTGCCTTTCTTGTTCTTGCACAACCTCCTCTATAAAGTGAGGGGGCCCTTTGTAACCTGACCTTAGTCATTCTCCTTGTTCCCTACCGTTTTAGCTCAGATACCGGCCCTTAGGGAGGCTCCAGGATCCGGAGCCAAAGGAGGGTGCTGGGAAGAAAGACCACAAGCCCCAGATGCATCTGCCCATCCCACGTGTGCTTAGATGATTCACTGTGGTTTAAGCTGCTGTTTCCCTCCTGATGCTTGCATAGCTTCTATGAGATGGTTGCTACCCAGGAATGCAAGTGACCCTGAGTGTAAGTACCTGAGGACAGAAGGCACTCAGGGTGTGGCCAGGTACAATTTGGCTTAGTGATTAGATACCACCAAGGTGCGTATTTGCTACCTATAATTGCTGCTTGGTAGCAGTAAGGATGAAAATGAAGACCCCAGCATTTCCTAGGGAAGACGGGGGCCCCTCCCATCCTACAAGGCTCAGCTTCTATGTCATCTCCTCCTCTGGGGCAGCATCTCAGGTCATCCCTCTGGACTCCCAAATCACCTGGTTCCTCCCTGCAATGAACGCTTTTCACACAGTCCTATAGGACCAACCACAGGCTTGCTGCCTTCACTTGACCATGAGCAATTTGAGGGCAGGGACCTGCCTTAGACTGGGCTGGATCCTGGGCACCTGACTTGGTATACAGGTGGTGCTTAATAAGTGCATGAGGCGCAAAAGAGGTTCATGGTTTTGGTTATCCATTGACTCGTGGGGGTTACTCTGGAGCTTCTAGCAAAAGCTTCTTCTCTCAGGAAGGAGGGCTCTGGGTTGGATTGTCTTTTCTTTCTTTTAAGGCAGGACAGGAGGGCCAAGAGCTTCCTGAAGGAAGAAGAGATGAACGAGTGCTGGTAACACCCCCCTACCTGGTGCAAGGCCATCGCCACATTCAAGTTCATGTGTTAACCGAGCTTGACTGTAGCCCTCTGCAGCTGCAGCAGCCGACTCGGAGTCCACGGGCAGAAGTGACTCAGCTCAGTCACCACCATGACACCTTGACTCAGGCCTGAGGGGATGCACCTTCTCTTCAAACCTCTATGCCAGGCCTTCTCAAAGTGGGCTCTCTGGACCAGCAGCAGTGGCGGTGTCACCTGGGAACTGTCAGAAATGCAAATTGCCAGGCCCCCCTCCTGGACCCACTGCTTCAGAAGCTCTGGGAATGCGGCCCAGGAATATGCATTCTAACAGGTCCCCGAGTGGCTTCTAATGGGGCTCAAGTGTGAGACCCACTACTCTAGGCCACCCCCTCATCAAGGCCACCCTTGATGGAGGCATCAAGAGGCAGGTGACACCTGGGCTCCCAGAATGTGGCTCCTGATACCCCAGATGGAAGGGCACCCCCTCATCTCTCCTCTCCTGCCCTCCTCCCTCCTCAACCCCCAGGTTCCCCCAAGGCCTGGCACTATGAGGGGCCTAAGTGTCCTTCCTCTCTTCTCTGCCAGCGTCTAGGAGGCATGGCTGTGCCTCAGTTTGGACTCAGCCTGGGCTCTAAGGACCCAGGGCCCCTCAAGCTCTTTCTCAGCAGAGGCCTAATCCCTACACCCTGGGGCCGGACATTCCAAGTCCCTGGAGACACAATAGGTCCTAACATTCCAGGGGAGGTGGCAGGCCTGGGGGCACGGACAATGGGCCTTGTGTTCCTCCCCACGCCTTCCTGCTTCAAACCAGGGCTCTGCAAGGGAGGCTGAGCCTTCAGAAGCACCACTGTCCACCCCACTGGTCCTGCTTGCCTTTGCCCAAGGCCTAGGCTGAGGCTGGCAGCCCCTTAGCACACTGCCCCCTCCCTGGGGCAGAACGGTGTTCCTTCTTCTTGGTGGTTTCCAGCACCTCCTATGTTCTTCATCCACCAGGGCCTGCGGAGGAAGGGGTTAAATGCCAACACCTCCCTTCTCTGTCTTCGTGGGGTTCTGGGACAGAGGAGCACAGGCAGTGGACAGAGCTCTCTAGCCACCTCAAGCCACAGCCGGAAGCGCCTCCTCTCTGGGGCTGATTTCTCTTCATTAGTGCAATCACATCAACACTGACAGCCGCGTATTTATTACTGTCCCGACGACAACCATTTTTCACCCAGTGATGCGCGGGTGGATAATGAGCTTGGAGCCGAGCTAATGAGGAACTCCCCTCGGCCCTCCTTGGCAGCCCAGGCCCCACGACGGTCTGCCGGCCAACCAGCTCTCTGCCTGTAGACACTACACCGGGGCACAGAGAGGGACTCCAAATGGGGAAGTCAAGGGTCACCAGGCTGAGCCAGCCAGAGCCGTCCAAAGCCAACACTGCCCGTGGGGAGGAGACTTTGGGGTTGACTGAGCAATCGGGTCTGAGCACCGGGCACCGTCTCAGGGCAGAAGCCCCTCTTCCATTCTGGGCTCTGAGTCCTCGAGCCAGGGCAGCCAGAGACAAACATCAGGGATGGGCAGGCGGGCTGTGGGCCAGGAACCCCAGGGGACTGGGTGAGCAGACGCAGGCGGGCTGCCGGCCAGAAACCCTGGTGGGGGGCTGGGTGGATGCTTTGGGAGGAGACGCTTGAACCTAATCAAGAACATTTCCTTAGTGTTGCATGGGGAGGGCAAGGTGCTTGCAGCTGCATGGGGCACCAGCCACACACAGTAAGGACCTACTTTGAAAGGGGCTGGTCTTCGGGGAGCCTCAGCTCTTCTGGAAGGTACCCACACATCTCAATGAAAAAGGCCCCTGGGCGGTGGACATAGTGACCCCAGAGCCCAAACCTCTGACTAAGAGAGTCTTCAGGCCCTCAATTAGTCTCCAAATAAGACCCCACTGCTGGTGTTGATTGGCTTGCCTGGTCCAAATGAAGAGGGGGAGGTGGGAAGGTCCAGGGAGAAGCCAGGAGACAGGTCCTCTAATGGTTTGGAGCAGATTGGGTGAAGCTGAAGAAGAATCCAGAATACCACCCAATCACCCAAGCAGCAGGGTCCCCTAGGGAGGGGCAACAGTCGTATCCTCACTCCCACCACCCTTGAAGGCATGGCCATAGGCCAGCCATAGCAGATATGCAGTGTGATGGTTAATACTGAGTGTCAACTTGATTGGATTGAAGGATGCAAAGTATGGTTCCTGGGTGTGTCTACGAGGGTGTCGCCAAAGGAGAATAACATTTATGTCGGTGGATTGGCAGAGGCAAACCCGCCCTCGGTCTGGGTGGGCACCATCTAATCAGCTGCCAGCATGGCTAGAATAAAGCAGGAAGAGGAACGTGGAAGGACTTGACTTGCTGAGTCTTCTGGCCTCCCATCTTTCTCCCGTGCCGGAGGCTTCCTGCCCTTGAACATCGGACTCCAAGTTCTTCAGCTTTTGGACTCTCAGACCTACACCAGTGATTTTCCAGGGGCTCTCAGACCTTTAGTCACAGACTGAAGGCTGCGCTGTCGGCTTCCCTACTTTTGAGGTTTTGGGACTTGGACTGGCCTCCTTGCTCCTCAGCTTGCGGATGGCTTATTGTGGGACTTCACTTTCTGACAGTGTAAGCCAATACTCTTAATAAACTCCCCTTCGTATATACATCTGTCCAGTTAGTTTTGTCCCTCTAGAGAACCCTGACTAATACAGGTAGTGACTCAACTATGTTTGAGGTCCAACTGCTTTGGAAAACAGCACAAAAAATTTTAAACACAAACAGCTTAAATATCTACATGTAAAGCATCTTAGGATCTTACAGATGAGGTGACTCATTCAAGTCTTTCAAGACTAGATTTTGACATATATTCTAGGGGGTCCAGGAAGCCATGGGGACGACAAACCACATCTTCAGCAGCATCGACCGGCTTTCACGTATCCTTTGTGTGTTGGGATAGAATTCAGATAGACCATGGAGTAGAATGCACATATTCACACATTTTAAAACTAAAACAGGCTGGGTGTGGGGGCTCACACCTGAACCACAGCACTTTCAGAGGCAGTGGCAGGAGGATCACATGAGGTCAGGAATTCGAGATCAGACTAGGCAACAGAGTAAGACCCTGTACCTACAAAAAATCAAATGATTAGCTGGGCATGGTAGTGCACACCTGTGGTCCCAGCTACTTAGGAGGCTGATGTGGGAGGATCGCTTGAACCCAGGAGGTTGAGGCCGCAGTCAGCTCTTACTACGTCACTGCCCTCCAACCTGGGTGATGGAGACCGACATCTCAAAAAATATAAAATTAAATATAAAATAAAATTTAGAAATATATAAGGAAAAGGTCATGGGATAGTAGGCAGTTTCAGGCTGCACAGCCGGATACCCCAGGGCACGCGTCCACCCTCCTTACCATGAATGGAACATCATGGTAGAGTTTGGAAATGCTGCATTTACCTTCTGCCTTTTTCCAATGAGGACACTTCTGGCCACAGAGGCTAAAAGGCCTGGCCCAAAAGGACCCAATGAGACTCTTCCATTGTGGCCTCTGAGGCCCACGCAGAGTCATGAACTTGTTATCATCTCTCTCTCACTTCACTATTACCTCCCTAGCACTCTTTAAGGAGTTAAGTGCGTTAATTCAAGAAATAATTTACATCTAATACCTCAGTTCTTGTGGATGAAGGGTTATTATCTAAACTCAAGGAGTTCATAATTAAAGAAATCAGTTACACACGGATATTAAAAGATAATTCAGAATCAACAAGGCCAAAGTGCCCAGCGAGACATGTAGACTGGGAACAACTGGGAGGAGTCCCAACCGGGGGTCAGGGATGGCTTCACACTAGGCTTTTTGGGGTCAGTGGAGAGGAGAACAGGGGTTCGAAAGGGGAGAAAGGAAGGTGCTAATGGGCCGCAGGGTGGGGAGGGCAGCGTGAGCTTGGTGGAAGGCTGGTGTTGGGACAGGAGGCGGCGAGATTGCAGTGGCGCATAGGGCCAGACTGTGGAGAGTCTGCCACTGAGGCCACAGCTGTGGGGAAGCTACCAGAGTTCTGAGAGCGAGGGCGTGACATGACAGGTCTCAGCATCCAGAGCCTATCACTAAGACCCTGTGGTCATCAAGAGGGGGCTCCAAGTGTCCTTACGGAGAGGAGAGGCCATCCCAGGCTGCCCTCTGTGTCCTCCTCCTGTGCCCACCTAAGCTAAAGAGAAGCCTGTGGTCAAATAAGCCTATCCTGGGTCCACCAGCCCACAGCAGCATGACAAACAGTTCCTGAATGTGTGTATCTTGGCCAGATCTAAGGCAATGGCCTGGGAGGCAGCTGACCTGCATTCATCATCTCTTTCTTACGAGTCAAGCAACCTCGGCAAGTTACTTAATATTTCTGAACTTCCATGCTAACGACGTTAACAGCATTAATACTTTCTGGCCAGCCTCCTTCATAGACTGGGGATGAAGAGCAAATGGGATGTCTATGAAAGCTACCCACCTACATTTCAGATTTTATGGGAGGATCCAATAAATACATTCACCTTAAGGCTGAACAGCTGATAATAGCTTAATAGGTGGGTTCTCTGTGCCATATTTGCATCTTAAGCTGGAGACAGAGAATGTCTTCACCAAATCAATAAATCCCTAATAGCAGAAGTTTAGATGCCACTGGCATGTGTGTGAAAGACAAAAGAACAAAAGCTGTTGGAGCAGGGGCACCTGTCAAACTGCAGGCCCCAAACGGACCTTGCTTCCAAGATAAAGATACTAAGGACAATGACATGACAAACACTTGTTCAGTATTTATGATACACAGAGCACTGTATCCTAAGAGCTTAGCATAGCTCGCTAAACCCTGTCACAACCCAACTGTTATTCCCATTTTACAGATGAAGAAACTGAGGCACAGACTCATCCAAGGTCACCCACTCAAATCAACGACAGGTAGGATTTGAGCCCAGGGAGTCACCTGCATTTCAGGTTTCTATTTTTTTGAGACAGAGTCTCACTCTGTCCCCCAGGCTGGAGTGCAGTGGCACCATCTTGGCTCACGGCAACCTTCGCCTCCCAAGTTCAAGCAATTCTCCTGCCTCAGCCTCTCGAGTAGCTGGGATTACAGGCACCACCACCACGCCCAGCTCATTTTTGTATTTCGTATTTTTAGATGGGGTTTCCCCATGTTGGCCAGGCTGGTCTCGAACTCCTGTCCTCAAGTGATCCACCCGCCTCTGTCTCCCAAAGTGCTGGGATTACAGGCGTGAACCACCGCGCCCTGCCCATTTCAGGTTTCTTGGTGCTCTATGCTGTCCCGCCTGGGCCCCTGCTGCCACTTTCTGCACTGGCTCTCACAGTTCGAAGCAGCAAATGAATCATCGGCTCCAGATTCATAATTAACTCACATTATGTGGTGACAGCCCAACTGTTCAGGTGCCCAGTGACATTTTGGACCTTTACTCAGATTCTGGGCCTCCCAGATCTGTACCTCCAGGGAGGGGAAAATTTCCAGAGTCCTGGCTTTACCAGGCCCTTGAGAGTCACTGGTGTCCGCCCCAGATGCCGAATTCCCTGAATGAGCCTCGTTATGGCAAATAATATTTCCTTCCGTTAGGACTGTCACATCATCAAAATTTCATCACCCCTCTGGGTCACTAATAGCTTCCTACATGGCATCAAACTTTAATTGCCTTTCTTCCCCTCATCCTCCCCACCCTCACACCCCGTTCAATTTAGAAGGCACTTGTGTGGCTCAGTTACTGGCAAGCCAGTTCTGCATGCCCCAAGTGACCTTAAGGGAACTCCTCAAATAGCTTTGGGGCATCCCAACCCCAGAGAGAGATGGAGACGCGGAGGAGAATAGAAGACCTTCAACATTCTGCCAAGTTAAGGCCCAGTGAAGACACAGCCAGGGTGGAGGCAAGAGCCAGGAGGATCAGGAGGAAGAGGAAAAGGAAGAGGAGGAGGAGTTCCAAGGCCTCTTTCCAAACTCTACCACCCTCCCTGGACCAGCCCGTCTTCAAACAGCACAATTGTCTGGGCATCTCCCTGGCGAATGGCTGTCTCTCTTTGGGAAGACAGTGACATATGCCGTGGAAGCCAAAGGCAGCCTGGAGCAGTGGAAAGAGGACAGATGTTGGGACCAGAGAGGCCTGGGTTCAAATCCTGACTCCTCAACTTCCGTGCTAGAGGGCCTTGGGTGGTTAATCTCTCAGCCTCACTTTATCCACGTCAGAGTGATAGGAAGGACTGAGGCAGACGATAGTTGTAATGCACCTTGCCATGTCTCACAAGCAGAACTGTGCACCAAACGTGAGCTCAGGATGGAAGACAAAAAGATTCTAAACTGGGAAAGAAGCAAAAGAAAATGGGGTAAGCCAAGTGCAGTGGCTCATGCCTGTAATCCCAGCACTTTGGGAGACCGAGGTGGGTGAGTCTCTTGAGGTCAGGAGTTTGAGACCAGCCTGGCCAATGTGGTGAAACCCCATGCCTACTAAAAATGCAAAAAATTAGTCAGGCATGGTGGCATGTGCCTGTAATCCTAGCTACTTGGGAGGCTGAGGCAGGAGAATCACTTGAACCTGGGAGGTGGACGTTGCAGTGAGCTAAGATTGCACTATCGCACTCCAGCTCCAGCGTAGGTGACAAGGCAAGAGTCTGACTCAAAAAAAAAAAAAAAAAAGGTGAGATGTGGAAGATATGGGTGAAATATACAGCAAAGATACCGAGAAGAAAAGACATCCTAATGCAATCTGAGATCCTATCTTAAGGTCATTTGGAGGGCAAGCACAGAAGTACAAATATAGTTACAGTCATTTATTAAACAAGTACTTATGATATGTCGGGCTCCATTCTCAGTGCTCTATGTGTATTATCTCATTTAACCCTTGGAAGGTTTTTCTCCTTGTTTTACAGACAAATAAATAGAGGTTGAGAATGTTAAGTGACTTAACCCAGAGTGCCACAGACAGCAGATGACAGAGCCTGAAGCCAGGTCAGCCCAATTCTGAGGCACTGATCCTATACATACCACTTCTTAATGGCTTAAGGGGGAATAAAATAAGCCTCCAAACAAGGAAGTAATAACACAGACTGGGGTTCTGCTTTAGGAATGTGTAAGGTGAAAATGTCTTGTGTAAAGTAACCCCCTGTATGAAAGGCGGAGACCACAATGTCTTCTCTGTGGTTATGAAGGAACACTAGGCATTGCCAGTGCATGAGATCCGGTTGTCCTTTCCCAGCACATGAAAGCCTGCACTTCCTAGCTCCCTTGCCATTGGGTGGGACCATGTGATCCATTCTAATGAATGGGCTACAATCAGAAGAAACACAGGCTAAATAATAATTATTATTGAGACAGAGTTTGCTCTGTCGCCCAGGCTGGAGCGCGGTAGTGTGATCTCAGCTCACTGCAGCCTCTGCCTCCCAGGTTCAAGCAATTCTCCTGCCTCAGCCTCCTAAGTAGCTGGGATTACAAGCATGTGCCAACACACCTGGTTAATTTTTGTATTTTTAGTAGAGACAGGGTTTTGCCATGTTGGCCAGGCTGGTCTCAAACTCCTGACCTCAGGTGATCCGCCTGCCTCGGCCTCCCAAAGTGCTGGGATTACAGGCATGAGCCACCGCACCTGGCTGGGAATATAAGAGTTGATGCAAGATCTTCCTCTCCCTTTTCCTCTGGAGCATTAATCAAGGACCTTGTGTATTTCAAATGGTGCATCCATGTATGGATGGCATTACCCGCTAAACCTTCTACCCCACCTCTCAGTTTCCTTCACACCATAAAGTTGGAGTTCAGCTAATGGGGCTTCAGCAGAGATCCAAGGGCTGCCCAACCCAGAGGCCAGGCCTGCTAGAGGCAGATTCATCTGTCGGGCCAGAGTCAGGAAGAGCTGGGAAAATGGCCAGAAAATCTGAGCAGGGGCTCCTGTCTCAATGGCAACACTACCCAATTCCATAGATGCATCCACGGGAGCTGCTGGAGGGCAGGGCCCCCACTCTTGAGGTGCCTGGCTGCTCAGTGCACTGAGGGCTACATGGCATGGGGTGTGCTGGATGTACAGAGACCAGAGGCATTTCACAAGTCAGTGAGCTCTGGAGATGGGGTGAGAGGCTTGGGAGGAAGCTGGAGGAGCTGGTAGGGGCCAGATGACCGCGGACTGTATGCCTCCAGTAAGCATTCATTCATTCATTCATTCATTCTTCATATTATGCTGACTCCTTCTATGTGCCAGGCACTGCCCCAGCAGCTAGAAATATACCAATGAATGAAACAAAGCTCTTGCTCTCCAGAGAGACCAATAATAAACAAACAAGTCAATATATGTCAGCTGGAGTTGAGTGCAATGGAGAAAATGATGCAGAGTGAGGGGGTGGGTGCTCCGAGATGGATAAGAGACATTAGGAGGAAGTCCCGGAGGAAACAAGGGTGAACTTTGTAGACATCTGGGCGGTGTGGGCACCAATGATGGAAAGGCAGGAACTTCAAGTGCCATGTTGGAGGCCTGGTGAGTTCCAGGAACAACAGGCCGTCAGTGTGGGGACAGGAGTGAGTGCAGGGGGACTGAAGAGATGAGGTGGGAGGGGAGGTTCATGTCTAGGGAGCAGAGGGGCAGTGATCAGGACATCTTCCTGGCCTGTGATGGACACATTATAAGAACTTAACATTTACAAAGGGCATTTTCAAAGTGATCTGGACAATCTCATTTGATTATCCAAGACTATAAGGTAGATGCAATCTTTTCTTTTCTAAAAAAAAAAAATGAGACAGGGTCTCACTCTGTTGTGTAGGCTGGAATACAGCGGCGTGATCGCAGCTCACTGCAACCTCCGCCTCCCAGTTTCCAGAAATTCTCCTGCCTCAGCCTCCTGAGTAGCTTGGACTACAGGCTCCCACCACCATGACTGGCTAATTTTTGTATTTGTAGTAGAGACGGGGTTTCCCCATGTTGGCCAGGCTAGTCTCGAACTCCTGACCTCAAGTGATCTGCCGGCCTCGGCCTCCCAAAGTGCTGAGATTACAGGCATGAGCCACTGCGCCCGGCCAGTAGATACAACTATTTTTAACCTCACTCATTCTACAGATGAGAAAACTGGCTCAGCTCAGCATTGCCCAATGATGGAGGCAGGATTCAAAGAGGCAGAAGCCACACTGGGAGCCATTCACCACGTCTGCAGGAGAAGGGCCTCCCCAGGGCTCCCTGGGCTCAGCAAGAGGCTTCTTGATCCAGACACTGGGCCCAGGGAATCTGAAGGGACAAGCCCTGCTGTCCCCTCTCTCCCTTCCCCCTGGGATGCTGAGCATCCCTGCTCAACGCTGCTCATTGGCTCTGTCTCCTGCCCAGCACATGGACACAGGGGTGGGACACCTAGGGGAGGGGGCACCCAGGCTGTCTCGGCAACCAGCTTGTTTTCCTTTCCATTACAGGCAGTGGGCCGCAGCCGCCAGTTGCTGCTGGCCCATTTGTTGCTATTGGCATCCCAAGGCCCCAAATTATGATGACTAATTCCCACCGCTTTAGGCAGCTCCAGGGCTGTCTGCGGCAACATGCTCCAGGGGGAGCGGGGTAGAAACCCCGCAGGGATCACACCCGACATCAATTCCAACTCAGCCTCCTGCCTCCCATAGGGGCTGGGAGTCGGGAAGGACAGGGAGGGGGCTCCAGCCAATCAGAGGACCCCTTCAACCACAGCCTGATCCTAGGAAAACCAGCTATAAGGAGACTAATGTCTTCATCAGCATAAAACATAACTAACAACCAGCTTGTGTTGAGCAGTGGTGAGCTCTCCATCTTCAAGGGTATGCAAGCAGAGACCAGATGGCCTTGTGGGCAGAGGACAGTCCTAGATGACTTTTTGTGTGTCTTCAAGTCAAATGCAATGACTCCCATTAGTCCTTTGGATGGACGACAAGCCCATTCTCCCCTCCTTGTTAGCTTACGGCCCGACTGTGTGTCCTGTGGTACAAAGTCAAATGCGGACCAATATGCAGGTTAACACTTCATTTTAAAGTCAGCCATTCAGGCACTGTTTAAACAGAGAATCGCTGTAAAGAATTTGGCCTCCTTCCCAGCCTCCTTTCCCTTGTAGAACAAGGTTCCTGGCCCCTATGCTGGCCTTCCAGTAGAGGACAGGAGGGAGAGGCAGTTGATAAATATTTGCCGAACAAATGCATGAAGCGAGGGCGGAGTGTGTGTGTGTGGGGGCTTGGGGGTGGGATTTGCCAGGCAGGTATCAGGCTGCCAGCAGGATGTAGCCTCTGGGTGGCGGTCCTGACTCTGTTCCTCCCAGACGGGCCATTTTCTGCAACCAGTGGAAGCACCAAGCTGTATTCCTCATCTAACCACTGCCAGAATGTTCCGGACTCCCCAGCTGAAGCCAAGGGGTGCAAAGGGTGGGGAAAGAGGGGCACGGGAGAGCAGGGACACCCCCATTCCACTCGTGAGTGGGGCTTTTGACAGCTGAGCCCCAGGCAAGCACGACACTCGGCCTCCTGGTAATTAGCAAAAGGCCCTGATCAATAAGTTATTTTTTGCTGTCAGTAATTAATAATTACAGCTTAGCCACACCATGTAATTAAACTTTCATCCCGCTCCCTCGTGTACTGTTGGCTTTTATTGTGATTAGCTCCCAGCACTAAACTTTCTCCCTTTGGAGCCTTTCAGGAGCCTCTAGAGCTGGGGGTTCCAGTCCCCTTTCAGGGTTTTCCCCACTGCCTTGTTCACTGGGCTCAGATTCCCTTCCTTCTGTTCTTCCCCCAAGGCATGATTCTCTTGAAAGAAACTTCTGGACCAGCTGGCTCGGCTGCTCCTGCCCTCCCCCCAACCTCTCAGGCTGGCCAAGATGACCTCCAGCAGTAATCAAGCTTCCAAGCACATGGGAAATCTCTCGAGGCCCTTGTTAAAAGACTTCCAGGCTCACCCAGACCTTTCCAATCAGTGTCTGGGAGTAGAGCCCACGAATCTGCTTTGCTATGACTCCCTGGGAGCTAAGTGCTTGAGGGCCACTCTTTGAGACACAGTGATGTGGCCATGGAAGGAATTTAAAGAAACCTCCTGGGTAAGGAAAAATAATTCAAGGTCGTATTGGTGGGTGGCAGGATGCCATTCTTCATGGACTCCTAGCTTAGTGTTAAAACCATCATAACAACAATAATAATTGCCATGTATTAAGTACCTTCTATGTACCAGGCACCGGCTGGGGCCCTGTCCCTGGAATACCTTGAATTCTCCTAGCAATTCTATAAGGCAAGAGCTATTATTGCCAGTGTACAGATGAGGAAACTGAGGCTCTTAGTGGTTAAGAGCCTTGCAGAAGGCCTGTCTGCAGCGAAGTGGCAAAGCCAGATCATGAGAGCCCGTTCTTTCTGCTGCTCTTTCTACAACCTCACTGCACTTTGCTTGGGAAATGAGTTTGAATCATGTGACCCATTGGGCATAGGGACAATGGTCAAATGTTAGCTTTCAGTATACCCAGGTGATGTCGTTCAGGTCCAGCACCTAAAAAAACCAACCAGGCTCAGATGAAATCTGGTGACAGTGGTCGATGTGAAGTTTGTCTCAAGGGAGGAACAATTGTTTGGTCCCTCGTTCTGTGGGACCATGATTCTCCATGCCTGGAGAATCAGGCTTGTGGGCTCAGAAATGACAGTGCTAGTGGCTTCAGCTACCCCCGAAGGATTAATGTCATGGTCTGAGACTGAAAGAAACTCACTCTCTAGCCCCAAAGCAAATAAGAAAGGACCCCATGCCCTAATCCCACCCCCTCCAACACCCAAACCCAGCACTGCCAAGCCTAGGACTGCGTTCCCACAATCCTCTGCAAGACTTGTCACAGGGGACACACATGGCAGGAGGGGGTTCGATGCTGGAAGACACTCTGGGAACCAGAGAACACGAGCGGAGCAGCAGGAGACCTGGGCAGCCTGACACACAAAAAGCAGCAAATGAGAAAAGCAGACAGAAAGTGAATCAATCACAGAGACTTTCTCTGCTTCTGACAGGGGAGCCCCTCCCGCAGGAGGCGCAGGGACACGAGCCACCTGGCCTTAACTTTAGCAGGAGGGGTGGGATCTCAGCCTCAAGTGGATGGCACAGGTGTGGAGGTGCAGCAGGAAAGGACACATGAAGACCCCAAAGCAAGGGCCATCAGGTGCCCTGGGGACTCCATAAGGGCCTGGTCCTAGATGAGACACGAATTGGCGAGCCACCTGCCCAGGGAAATCATGCCATTGTTGAAAAGTCTACAGAGCAATGAAGTTAGAAGGGTCCAGACAGATGCTGGCATCCCCTCCCTCCACGCCGTTCAGGCTTTTGGCTAGTAACACTGGTTATTGCAGAGCACAACTGTGAGGCTGCTCCAGGATGAAGGACAAGCCATTCCTATTTTGCCAGCATCAGGGTCCTTCTGGGACCCGGCAAAGAGGGGGCCCAGACAAGAAGCCTCCATGCAGCCGGTCCTGGTTTGAAGGAGAGGGGCTCAGAACTCACCTGGTTCCATACCTGCCTCTGCCCCCAGATCACAGAGTGGCCTTGAGCAAGTCACTTAATGCCATTTGGCCTCAGTTTCCCTATCTGTTAAACGGCTACTAAAATAAGGTGACCTCTGAGGTCCTCGCTTGTTCAAAGATTTTATGATCATAAAAATAATAACTTTTATTACCCTACATTTATAGAGCACATTACAAAATTTCTAAGTGCTTTTACGTAAATTACCTCGTAAAATCCTCCCCTCAGCCCTGTGAGTGAGAACTGATTATTTTCATCTCTTTGATCTTGGCTCTCTGGATTGCCTGATGCTGGGCGCACGGGGTCCCTTCTTCCCAGAAGGTTTGGAGATCCAAGAGGCGGCGTGGGGAGTGGGTTGCAGCCCCCACAGTCTGGCCCCCTAGGGTGGGTCTGGCCCCCTCCTGAACCTGCGAGAGTGAAGGCCTAGCCCTGCGAGTCCTAGAGCTCAGTACAGGCTTCGTCTCCCTCCGCCCCCAGCAGGCGCCGCTCGGACACCGCTGACACCACTGTCTGGATCGGCGAACCCCAGAGGCGAGGAACCGCCGGTGCAGCCGCCCTTCACCGCGGGGACCTGCCCGGGGACCAGGGGGACGTCTGGGCATCCACCCTTAGGACGCGGGCAGCGCAGATCACACCTCAGATCCTTCGTAGCACTCCCAACCCCAAAGCCACTAGCCCTTCTCCACCGCGAGGCTGCTCCCGGCAGCCACAGGTCACAGCAGCGAGTGGCTGCACAGACGATCGAGCGAACAGCGGAGGCTGGAGGCAGGGGCGGGGATGCGG
>NW_012098097.1:6342166-6342582 GCF_000951045.1 Mandrillus leucophaeus
CCCAGCCCCCTCCCCGTCCCCACGTCGGGGTCCCTCCTTACCTTGGGCTCTGGCCGCGCGGATCTGATGCAGAGTCAGCAGCGTCCAGATCAAAAACCCCCACATGGTGACCAGCCTGGAGGGGGGTCCTCGGGGTCTCCCTTCCCTCCGCCCTGTTTTATAATCCTGGTGGGGTCCGGTACCCCGTGACTTCGTCCCGGGAGACAGTCAGTCTACGCGGCTCTGTGCCCCAGGCGTAATATGCCCGAGAGGGGCAGCGCTGGCCACCCCAACCCTTCCTCCTCTTCTGTACTAGTCCGAGTCCGGCAGCGCGCCCGGAAGGCGAGGGGCGAGCAGGGAGAAAGAGGCCAAGCCGCCCTCTCGGACTAGGGCGCCTCTCTGCCTTAGCACCTCAACTCCGACTTCTCCCAAGCAGG
>NW_012098097.1:6343636-6353271 GCF_000951045.1 Mandrillus leucophaeus
AGCCCCTCCGCTCTCTGCCCAGCCTTTCCTTCCGGCCTCGCTCGCACCCCTCTCTCAAAGGCCTCACAGGACTCCCAGAGTCTCCTATAGCCAGGAGCCCCCAGTCCGCTTCCGGACATGGAGTGATTGGTTGCGGGGCGGCGGTTGATTCCAGTTTCTCCTTCCCAAGTCAGGCTCTCCAAGGTCTGGAAATGCTCAGGGCGGAGAGGGAGACGTCGGGAGGCCTGGGATCTGCAGAAGCCTGAGAAAGTGAAGTTGGTGCCAAGGAGCGTGCGTTCTTTGTTTCTTCTTTTTCCCTTCGGAGCCCGGCTTGTAAAGAGTAGAACGGGACATTGGTGGAGGAATTCAAACAAGAGAGCCCGGAGGCGTCCTCTGCTGTGGCACAGAGCTAGCGCGTACTCCAAGAAGCTCAGCTGGGGCTCACAGGCTTCAGTTAAAATTTCCTGGGCGCTAGGAAAATTTAAGGTGCCTTCGCCTTGGTGGAGTCCTTTCCCTGCTAACAAAATTATTAAAAATAATATTTTGCAACTGCGTTGGCATAAAGAAAAGTATATTAATATTGTATATTAAAACATGTTCTTCAACCTAAAGCTTTACTTATTTTTTCTGATTTTAAAAGAAATTAAAACATTTTCATGGGCCCCCAAAAGGCTATGGTCCCTGGCACTGGGCCTGCGGTGCTTAACGGAGAAGTCGACCCTGCGTGTCTGATCTTTCTTACAGGAAATAGCTAGTGAGACACTCCACCTTTTTCCACGGTGCTTCTCTGTACTCTCTCTCTGTGGTCCTGCTTAGTCTGGCCCTCCACCGCTGCCTAGCCTTTCTGCTCATTGACGTCTAGGACTGTCACTCACTGATTGCCAACTCTTTCCCGGGCTCACTGCCACCCCAAGGAGACCCCTTCTGATTGCTGTGGAATAGGCATAGCCACCGCAAATACATTGTTACTTATACTCCTTTCACCTGCTTTGGGAGAAGAACCATGAGCATTTATTAAAAATGCCTGAGAAGCTGGCTTGCCTTCCCTACAGCCTTTCAATCACCTAATTCAAACAACATTTCCCCCTGGCAACCTGCTCCATCCCCAGCTGAAGCCCCTCTGGCGGACTGATTTGTAAATGGGAGGGCTTCGGGGGCAGACAGCCTAGATGTGACCAGCTCTCCTTCCCCTTGGTGGCCATGCCACTCCCACTTGCTTAATGATGCCCAGATGTGACAGTACACAGCCCCTACATGCTCTGAATGTCCCCAGCTGCGAGCTCAGGCTCTTCCCAGTCTGTCAGGAAGAGCTCTGGTCTTTAGGGTGCTGTTACACCGTTCGCTCACAGAGGGGGCCTGAGAGCCGTATTTGCGGGGAACCTCTCCTTCTCTCTCTTAGGCCAGATAGCAGAAAGGGCCGCATCTCTGTTTACATCACAGAGGGTAGGAGTTTGTGTGGACACAAAAGTCTGAAACCTGGGTGGATTCCACCCTGATCATTCCCAATTTCCAGAAGGCCAGCAGCCAGGAATGTGAGCTCCACGTGCCTAGGGCCTCGAACAGCATCCTTCCCTTATTAAGAGGAGACCTCTTGCACAACCTTTTGGAGCCCTACAAACCTTCTTCGGAGAGTTTAATCCCTAACACGTGGGACGGGGGCCCACCAGAGACCGGTGTGAGGAAGGAGATTTCCTTTTCTTTGTTGGAAGTCTCCAGGCATGCCTGCGAGTCAGAGAGGAAAGGAGGCCACTCCACCTGCAACTCCTACAGCAAATTTCTGTCTCCATCCGTCTAGGATGAAGAAGAAGATTTGAGCTCTTTTTGGCCTCAACCCATACACATACACACACAGGAAGGAACTCTCTGATTTCGCATCTTGCCAGAGTTTTGCTGGCCCAGGAGAAGGCTGAGCTGGGAGTCTGCCACTTTGAGAGGGGCTCGTTACTGGGAAAGTCACTTGCAGACACCATGAGCTCATTCTTGCCACCAGCGGTATAATTAGAGGTTGCATTGGTGCAGTTACAGTGGGCGCCACGTCAGGAGGGCTGCGAGGATTTCCCAGGCTCTACGCTGTTTCCTTGCTGCAAGCCTGCCCCTTCCCGTTGGGGCCCACACAGACAGCTAACCCGGAACACTTGGGATGGAACCTGGGTCTTCCTCATCTATATCCCATTTCCCTCATCCCCAGGGCCCGCACCTTGTTGAAGACCCTCCTCTCCATACCTTTAGCTCTGTAAGTTCGAAGGGAGGGGACGGAAGCAGAGAGCATCACAACACATTTCCAAAAAGAAGGAAAAGCCCAGATCGTTCTGCTCTGTCTCCTTCTCCCTTCCAAGTGGATGTGATTTTCAAATGTTACCCTTCTAGGAAAACACTCACTGAACCCCATATAGGGCCCTTTTCCTAGCCTTTCATCCCACACATAGTCAACGAAAGGGTATCCCTGCAGAATCCTGTGAGGGAGGCTTCGGAGTGGGAGGAGCATTACCCCCATGTCCCAGCCAAGGAGCACGAAGGCGAAACCCAGGACAGTCAGATGCAGCTGCTCAGCCACAGAAGGCCAAGATCCCCCTTAGTCTGCTGTCCCTCCACATCAAACTCCATTTCCCACACAGAAACCAAAGGCTGGGCAGGGATAGCATCAGCTTTTCAATATGGTTATTGTCTTTTTTTTTTTTTTTTTTTCCATTTTCAATCTCAAATGTAACAGCAGCTAGAACAGAGTGTGCAATTGCAGGGTGATTGTATCCTCTGGCAGCCCCAGATATGTGTCGGGGACTGGCAGGGACCAGCCAGGAGGCAGTGACAGTGATACTGGGGAGGCAGTGGCATGTGCTTTTACTCCCTCCCCAGACCCCGTACCCACTCCCTCATCCCAAGTTCTCTGCTTCCCAAGTAGCTGGGGGCTGCCCTCAGCCAAGAAATGCACTCTGGTGGCGATTTTGCCCGGGGAAAAGAAGGCGGAAGGAGTGAGCGCAAGGGTTGGACACAACTCAGTGTAGAAGAAAAATGAATGAGGCCAGAAGAGGAGGCAGAGTGGAGGTGGCCTTTAAACTATGGGGCTGCAGAGCAAAATCACTCATTCGTGCTTCCCAACTATGCTGTTCCCAGCATCTCATTCCTCAGAGTGAGGCTGCTCTCAGGGTTGCTGTAGGTGGGGCTGGGCCAGGGTCCCCCAGAGTAGAGATTTCCAGCAAAGCCATCTATACTACCTGCAGGGAACTGAGATACCGCACTGCCTTGAAACAAGGACTTCCAGTAAATACCTCATGGCATTCATTTTTCACTTTTGTTCTGTGTTGAAGATGGAGAAAGGAAAGTAGTGGAAGAGGTAGAAGTGGTTTATTCATCTCAATTGGAGAGAGAGAAGCCCTGAGTCCCTGTCTCAGCTCCAGCTGACATAACAAAATACCATAGACTGGGCAATGTAAGCAACAGGCATTTTGGTTTGTCAACTTTTTGTTTTTATTCTGGAAAACATTTTCAGCATGCATACTAGTAGAGTGTCTAGCATAGAATTCTGCTGTTCAGTATGATAACCACCAGCCGTGTGTGAGACAGAGCACTTCCGATGGGGCTACTGACACACATTGAAATGATTATAGTTCGGAACTATTAAGTTAAATAAAGATAATTTTAAAAATGGATTTGCCTATTTCTTTTTACCTTGTAAAATGTGACTACTGGCAAATTTGAAATGACATATATGGTTCGCATGACATATTTTTGAACAGTGTTGGCGTAGACCCCCCTACTTATCTATGCCCACTTCAATAGTCATCAGCTTGCGGCTCTTCTTGTTTCATTTACACCCTATGCACTTAATTTTTTGTTTCTGATTTGATGCCATCTTTATCGATGTACAGAGCTAAATTTTGTTGACAACAGGCATTTATTTCTCACAGTTCTGGAGATTGAGAAGACCAAGATCAAGCTGCTGGCTGATTCAGTTCTTGGTGAAGGCTCCTCTCTTCCTGGTTTGTAGACAGCCACCTTCTTGCTGTGTGCTGTGTCAGGACAAGGCAGAGAGAGAGAGAGAGGGAGAGCGAGAGCAAGAGAGATAGAGCGAGGAGGAGAGAGGGAGAATCGGGGTACAGAATGAAAGAGAGAAAGGGTGTCTCTTTCTCTTCTTACAAGGACACTAATCTCATCATGCATCCCTGTCCTTAAAGCCTCATCTAAACTTAATCACCTCCCAAAGGTCCCACCCCCTAATACAATCACATTGAGGATTAGGGTTTCAACGTTGGAATTTGGGAGTAGACACAATCCTAATCCAGGCTCCGTCCCCACCCTCAATTACCCATTAAAATTTGCTTTCATTCCCTTATGAGAATGGGCGTAAGTGCTCAATGCATGTCCGTGGCTGTGTTGGGCTAGGGGAAGCCTGTATCTTAAGCTTCTCTGTGCCAAGGTCAAAACCATTCTGGGGTCTCCTGGCTTTCAAGCCCTGGGATTTGATTGACTGGGCATAGACCTAAACAGATTGAGGTTCCAACTTCCATGCTCCTCCCCGCTTGTGCCCACCAGTTCTCCAGGAAAAGAGGAAAAGAGACATGGAGAAATGGAAGAGAATATCCCCAAACCACCAATACTGGTGCAGAAATGCTCACTAGCTTGCTGATTGGGAACCAGATGCAAGCCGGAGAGAATAGACGTTAAGAGACCACAGGAGACAGTATTTTTAAACAATAAAACTGCTAAATGTAGGCTAGGCTTGAGAAGGACATGAGTGCATGAGAAATGGGAATCCTCTCTCTCTGGGCCATTTTCAGCCATTCTGAGCCACGGGCCATGGGGAGGTGAGGGTGTGTGCCCAGCCAAGTCTGGTGGAAGCCCAGCGCAATTGCCAGACAGGAGAGGGCGCTATAAACATGCTGCTGGAAGACTCAGGAAGGAGGAGGTTGGTGGGGTCAGAATGCATACTTCGTGGTAGTTTCAGAAGCAAAGACAGCACCCATTTTACTCATGAATGTCTTTAATGTGTCTACTATAAGATACGTAAACATCATGGAGAAGTCTGCCTCTGGGTGGCTGGGACATTGATCTTTGAATTGGACAAAGATTTAGAATCATTTAGGGCCATTCAAAATCACAGAGCGATGAACTCTAACTTGAACAATATTTATTTAATCTGCTTAGTACAAGAGCAAGCTAGTGGATTTGCCTCTCAGAGTCTACACAGCCAAATATCACAACTTAGAGGGTGAGTGCCTTTGATTGGGCATGTTCCTGGCTAGCCTCCCGGACCTCCTTGCCCGTTTGTAGCCACACCTGCCTCTAGGCGTTGCTCTTGGAGATCCCTGTGCCTGAAATGCCCTCCCTCCAAATGTCCCCACCTTCGCTGCGTTGCTGTTTAGAAGATACCCAGCCAGTGAGACCTCCCTGTCAATTGCTTTGAAAAGGCAATCCCACTCATGCGTGGTGGCCAAAATAGTCAACACTGGAAAAGCAGAGGTACTGACAAATCACAGAAGCTGCTGCTTAATTCCCTCCACCAGCATGCCCTGCTGTGTGTCAGCCCTGCCAACTCACCAACACGCATGTTCACTCACTGCAGTGTGCACATACACACGTTCTCCCTACTTCCCCTTTCTTACTTTTTTCCCTTTAGCTATCTTACCACTATCTGATATACCATAGATTTTACTTGTTTATTTATTGCCTACCTTCCCCTGCTAGAATACAAGCAGCTTGAAGGCAAGAACTTTTATTTATTTGTCTCTGTGCATTTAATCAAAATCAGACCAAGCGATAATATTTGTTCAATGTAATCAAAACAATGAGAGAAAATATACAAGAAGTGTGAACAGCCTTTCAATTTCATTACTGTGTCTTTACTTCAGTTGACCTTGCAAATTAAGCTATTTACACCTCAAATGTGTGTTTTCTGATATTTGGATTTACAGCAAACACTCACTAATCCCTAAAAATTAACCCAGTGTTTGACAAATGTCAGCAACATATACAGTCGCATACATTAAATTAATTTCTAAGAAGTAAGGCTTTGCAGAGCCAAATAAGTTGAAAGGCAGTGTGAGTTTTAGGCCTGAGGCCACTTCTCATCAGCTATGCACAATATACACATTCTAAGTTAGGCTATGAATGAGTTAGGGCTGCTTACTTGGTTTCTGAAAACGATGTTTCTTTTTATAAAAGTTTACACTACAGAATCCTTCAAAGCCAGTGCATATAAAATAAGATTCCATTTACATTTTAGGATCAAAGCCTACCCATACTAGGATAAGATGGAAGCATTTTTTAGGAGGCAAAATGCAAGATTGAATGAGTGCCAGAACACAGCCTCAGAGAGATCTGAGTTCAAATTCCTGCCTTACAGGTACTAGCAGAGGATACTGCCTTACACGCCTGTAATCCCAGCACTTCGGGAGGCCGAGGTAGGCAGATCACAAGATCGAGACCGTCCTGGCCAACATGGTGAAACCCTGTCTCTACTAAAAATATAAAAATTAGCTGGGCATGCTGGCATGTGCCTGTAATTCCAGCTACTCGGGAGGCTGAGGCAGGAGAATCACTTGAACCCGGGAGCCCAAAGTTGCGATGAGCTGACATTATGCCATTGCACTCCAGCGTGGGTGACAGACTGAGACTCCATCTCGAAAAACAAAACAAAAAAACCCCTCCTCATTTCTGAGGAGATGGATACAAGCACCTGCCTTATAATGCTGTGAAGATTAAATGGGATGACACAGAGAGTCTGGCAACTAACAAGGATTCAATGATATTAGCCATTAAGATTAAAAAATCATTCCTCAATGGTTGCTTAGATTTATGAACAATTCTGCTTACTGTACTCCTAGAGATAATAGAACAATATTTCTAGAGATAATGGAAGTAGAATTTACTCTAGAGCAGGGATTGATAGATATCATATATGGGTCAAATCTGGCTCACCAGTTGTTTTTGTAAATAAAGTTTTATTGGAACACACCCATGTCCATTCATTTGTATATTGCCTGTGATTATTCTTGCAGTTACTTGTGTGCTATGACAGCAGAGTTGAGTAGTTGTGACAGAGACTTTATGGCCTGCAAGTTTTAAATATTAACTACGTAGCCCTTTAGAGAAAAAGTTTGCCGACCCTTGCTTTAGAAGCAAATGAAGACAAGCTATTCCACACATTTTTTAGATCTGGATTCTGAGATTATACACCTACCTAGGTCTGCTCTCACCATTGTCTTGTAGGTAAAAGTATCTGTCAGTCCTTCCACACTTGCCTGAAGCCATCAGGGCAGCAGCTCAGTGATGTGAGGTTATCTTAGCTTCCCTGCACCTGTTATCTGGCTAAAAACCACACCTAGCAAGAATCTATACAGTGTAAAGAAGTGGGGCAGAGAACAAACATCCTCTGCCTTGGGTGCAGGAACATTACCCTGGCTTGCTGATATCACTTTCTTAGCCCCAGGGCCATGTAGTCTGCAGGTCCCCTCTCTCTGCTTTTGCAGACTTCTCTGGATGTCGTCCTTCCTGCTTTGCTCTGCCCCACCTCCTCCTCTTCCTCTGCCTTTGCTGCCACGGGCTCATGGCCTCTTTAAGTTTCTCACCCCTTTATGTATAAGCTCCTGGCTTAGATCTGCCTGGACTGAGTCTGCCCATAGCCAGTTAAGCCCTGCCAGCCAATGCTTACATAAAAACAATGAGGACATTTAGTTGAGAACACTGAGGTTGGGGCCCTTTCCTTTCCTTTTACTCCTCTTAAATACCCCAAATGGGACTAAATCTCCATAAATCCTACGAACTCAAAGAGTTGAGGGGCTCCCTAGAAACCCCGGTTTCCCTCCCCCTGATTGTACTGAAGCATTTTATCTAAGGCTGTTCTCTCCTTGCTATCCTAGTCCAAGTCCTTATAGCCACCCATCTCACTCTCATGCCAATCAATCTCCCTAAACCTATTTTTCACTGCCTCCTTTGAAGCCTGTTCCATCACAGGCATGCATTTCTTTACACTAAAATACTTTCCTTGCCTCTTGCTTTCACCTCCCCGTCTTAAAGGTGAAATGGCATGACCTACTCCCCCATTGCTAAGTGACTGTACCTCATTTTACCTCTATATTATTCAACTGTTGACGTCTAGATAAAGTCAGAAAATTAGACCTGTATACCTAGACTACATCACTTTTACTGCCTTGCTTTTCCTGAATTTCAGATTGCCATTATGCCAGTCAATTCATTAAAAGATGATATGAGAAATAGCCCCAAGAAGCAGAAGACATAAGATTCTTGTTCAATAAGTTGTGCTTTACACCAGTGTCCTTCCGTTGGAGTGATAGTTTGGCTGGGTATATAAAATCCTAGGTTCAAAATAATCTTCTCTCAGGATACAGTAGACATTTGAGGCCCCTGCATTTCTGATGAAACCCAAGATGTCAGTTTTATGCTTATAGCTTTTCGGACAACCTGTTTGTTTTCTCTAGAGGGAACTCATGCTTCTCATTCTGATATTTCACCAGGTTGTATTTCTGTGTTGGCTTTTTTTCATTCATCCTGCTTAGTGGGCTCTTTCACTCTAGGTTGGGACATGAGCCTTCGTTCTCCTCAAGGAAACTTCCTTCTGTTGAGTTTTTGGTCATTTTCCCACCTCCATATTCTCTGTTCCCACTTTCTAGGACTCTCAGCAGCTGGATGTTGTCCATGCAGACCAACAGCATGGGCATCGCCTGGGAACGTGTTGCAGATGCACTCTCAGGCTTCACTCTAGACCTGCTGAGTCAGGATTTGTTTTATAAGAAGATCCCTAGATGATGTGCATACACATGACATTTTAAGAAGTGCTGCTTTAATTCACTGTCACCTTAGATTTGGTTAATATGAGGGTGACTTGTTAGAAGAGCCCTCACTTCTTACCACGTCTGTCCCTGAACTCAACCTCTCACATCTTCCCAGGATTAGAAATCAGGGATGAGAAACCTTCTAACTCCCAAGGGATCCTTCTCCTGTCTGTATCAGATCCCCTCTGGCGTGTTCAGTCTTTTTCTTTCTACAACTCTTTTCATACCATCTTTAAATAGAAGCAGGTATTTCCCAACCTGAAAAAGTTTCGCTTGACCCCTTTGCCTCTTCCAGTTCCCTTCCAATTTCTCAATTGGCTTTTCCTGCCAAATTTCTTGAATTCATGCAAAACAGACTCTACTTTTGTTTCTTTGCACAGCCCCTTCCTTCACCCCTGGAAACCTGGCTTTTGACTCCCTGCTCTAAAAAAACACTTTTTCAAAAGGCCTTAACTCAGCCTTTATTCTCAGGTCCTCTTGGCAGCATTGACTACGGCTGGCCACTGTGACCTTCTGAAACGTACTCTGCCCTTGACTTTCATGACACCTTGATGTTGCCTTATCCCACTGAAGAAAGCATAAGAATGCCCTCCTCTGGGATGACCTCCCTCTCCTGCCCTTCCCTAAGTGCTCAGCCCAATCTGGCCACTTCAGAGAGACTTTTCCTAAGGGTTGCATTCCACATTGATCCACGGACTCCATTCAATGTTCTCCTTTTGACACACACACACAGAGACAAGACGAAGTTTATAATAATGTAATTATTGGCCAGACACAGTGGCTCACTCCTGTAATCCCAGTACTTTGGGAGGCTGAGGTAGATGCATCACTAAGGTCAGGAGTTTGAGACCAGCTTGGCCAACCTGG
>NW_012098097.1:6354081-6391295 GCF_000951045.1 Mandrillus leucophaeus
GCTCTCTCTGCCCTTCTCCCACCCATCCCTATCACTGCTTGCCCAGGAGTCTCCAGCTCAGTAACAGCAGTTCCACTGTTTCTGATGCTCCAGCCAGGCCCTAAGGGCCCTCCCTGGCATCTCCCTATCTCATCCTCCATATTCTGTCCATCACAAAGTCTATGCTTCCACCTGTGAAATAGACCCAACATTCATACTTCACCTTGTGTATTTTGCCACTATCCTGGTCCAGCCTCACCAATCCCTGCCTGGGCCTCCTAGCTCTCTGCTTCCATTTCTCCAGCCCACAAGTCCATTCTAGGCAGGGCAGAATAATGGTCTTTTTTCTTTTTTTTCCAGACAGAGTCTTACTCTGTTATGCAGGTTGGAGTGCAGTGGTGTGATCTCAGCTCACTGCAGCCTCCACCTCCCTGGTTCAAGAGATTCTCTTGTCTCAGCCTCCCGAGTAGCTGAGATTACAGGTGCATGCCACTACACCTAGCTAATTTTTGTAATTTTAGTAGAGACGGAGTTTCGCCATGTTGGCCAGGCTGGTTTCAAACTCCTGACCTCAAGTGATCTGCCTGCCTCGGCCTCCCAAAGTGCTGGGATTGCAGATGTGAACCACTGCACCCAGCCTACAATAGTCTTTTAAAAGTTAATCACATAATGGGATTCCCCTGCTTAAAACTCTTTAACATTTGATGTTATTATGAAATTATTATTCTTTAAGATGTGATCTTGTATTTTGGTTATTCCCCCTCCCCTCCGAAAGGGAGTTCTTCTCATTTAGAGGTACATATCATAATATTTATATAAGAAATTATGTGGACCAGGCAAGGTGGCTCATGCCTGTAATCTCAGCACTTTTGAGAGGCCAAGGTGGACGGATTACCTGAGGTCAGGAGTTTGAGATCAGCCTGGTCAACATGGTGAAACTTCATCTCTACTGAAAAACATGAAAATTAGCCCGGCATGGTGGCGGGCACCTGTAATCCCAGCTACTCAGGAGGCTGAGGCAGGGAGAATTGCTTGAACCCGGGAGGCAGAGGTTGCAGTGAGCCGAGATTGCATCACTGCACTCCAGCCTGGGCAACAGAGCGAGACTCCGTCTCAAAAAACAAACAAACAAACAAACAAAAAAAAGATGTATTGGATTTTCTTCAAAATAACACCAGGTGGGTCAGGGCAGTAAGAAATTGGTCATGTTGAAGTGAGTACAGAGGGCTTCACTGGACTACTCTACGTTTGCATGTTTGAAAAATTTTATAATGAAAAAGTTTAAAAAATGGCAAAGATTCTGCATTTCTCATATGACTAAGGCAAACAAACATCCTTACTGTGGCTGCCAGTTCCTGCCGGAGGCTGCCCTGCCGGCACCTCTGGCCTTATCTCTTGCTATTCCCACCTGACTTCCGAGGCTCCACCACGCAGCCGTCTCTGTGGGCTCCTTTCCATTCCCACCGATGCCAGGCTCCGACCTGCCTGGGGGCATCTCCTCTGTCATCCCCACGGTGTGGGGCAAAGCCTCCTTTCTCCAATCTGGCTCCTTCCTGCTAACCTCAGGTTTCAACTTAAAATCAGTCTTTCAGAAATGCCCTTTCCAATGCCCTGATTTAAATGTAACTAAAGTTTACTTTCTCACTGCACCCTTTAATTTTTCATTTTTGTGCTTACCACAATTTTGGTTTGTGTTCCCCGTGAGGGAAGTTCCACGAGGGCAAAGTTCACGGCTATTTTGTTCAGTGGTGCATACGTCAAGCCCAGCACAGTGTTGCAAATGAAGTGAGATGGCAGCCACACCCTTGGTCCCCCTCTGAGGAAACTGCCCTAAGCAGTTAAAACAATAATTAAAATGAAAAAAAAAAAAAAAGGGACGAGGAATGCAAGAAACCGTGGATCCACTCTGCCAGATCAACAAATGTTAAGCATCTTTTCTTTCCCTTTTTTTTTTTTTTGTTTGTTTGTTTTGAGATGGCGTCTTGCTCTATTGCCAGGCTGGATTGCAATGGCGCGATCTCAGCTCACTGCAACCTCCACCTCAGGTTCAAGCTATTCTCCTGCCTCAGCCTCCTGAGTAGCTGGGATTACAGGCATGTGCCACCATGCCCGAATAGTTTTTGTGTTTTTAGTATAGATGGGGTTTCGCCATGTTGGTCTGGCTGGTCTTGAACTCCTGACCTCAGGTGATTCGCCCGCCTCGGCCTCCCAAAGTGCTGGGATTACACATCTGAGCCACTGTGCCTGGCCCCTTTTCATATTTTTTTGATGATCATTCTCTCTTTCATTAAGGAATATAACTTTAGAGGAAACATAGTCTTCCATGCTTTCCTCCCCAGACCCATCCTCTTTCCTTCCCCCTGAGTAACGACCGTCATGAGTTTGGTGTGTTTTCAGTTCATATTTTTAATATTTTTATAACAAACGTGCGTATCCATAAACAATATATGGTATGGTTTTACGTGCTTTTAAAGAATATGTAAACAGCATTCTGTGCTACATAATGTTGTACAACTAATGTTTTCCACTCAGTGTTGTCATATATATGTGTGGATGCATATATATTATAAATTAGTTCATCCATTGTAACTGTTATATTGCAATCCACTGTAGGAATACATCGCAATTGATTTATTCATCCCCTTAATGAGGTACATCTGGCTTATCTCCAGTTTTATCTCCGACAAAAAGGCTGGAAAGAATGTACTTGAATGTGCGTCCCCTCTGTTCGTGTCTCTCTGACCCATTAAACTGGCCAAAGCAAATGAGAGGGAACCGGCCAGGTGGCGAGGCAATAGGACTTTTCATATGCTGCTGATGGTGGGAGTGACAATTGACATAATCGTTTTGGAGAGCAATTTGGCAGTATCTAGTTAAGGTGAAAATGCTCAACCCTGTGATCCAGCAATTCTACCTCTGTCATAAATCCTTGTCACCAAAGGTAAATTACGTATTTATTTTCTACTCAACGGAAAGCATAAAATATATAACATTCCTTTATGACTTCAAGTTTATAATGCAGTTTTACCTGTATTACCTAATTTGACATTCACAAGCCTAGAAGTAGTGTCAGCCTCTTGTTATAAACATGGGTACTGAGGCCAAAGATAAGGTCACAGAACTGTAGTTTGGTGCTGGGCTCAAATCCGAGTCGTTTGACTTTTTGTCCAGGGCCTTTTCCATGACCGTGGGCTGCCTTGCCATGTTTTCATGCTGCAAAGAACATCAACGAGCTCTGGGCACTTTGGTGTAGATGCTGCTAGGACCTCGACCAGATACACAGTCCTTGGCGGGAGCTTGTGCCCGTCCCCCGGGGGCTGTAAACGTTGGTGGCTGACGGGTCACAGCTGCCTTTCCTCAGAGAATTGCCCGTGGCCACTAGAGTGGCCTCAGCTGGAGGTGCCTGGAAACTTCCCTCAGCCCTGCATGGCAGGGGGTGCCTTAGCCAATGACAGACTGATGCAGGTGTACAAGGCTGGACTTATTGTCTCAACGGGGGATGACTTTGTGGTACCATTCATGCTCCGGAGCTCACTATGGGCTGCGGCAGGATGTCCGCAGAGCACGCATCTTTGCCTTGCTGCTTCTCCTGCCTTATTCTGTGTTCCTCATGTCCTCCCGTCTTCCTCCTGGGGGCATTCCTTTAAGAACTCTCCTGCACCAGAATTCTCATCTCAGGCTCTGCTTTGAGGGCGATGGCTCTTTATCTTTCTCATGGATAAGAATCACCATCTAGGTGTGGTGGCTCACACCTGTAATCCCAGCACTTTGGGAGGCCGAGGTGGGAGAACTGCTTGAGCCCAGGAATTTGAGGCAAGCCTGGGCAACATAGGGAGACCTTATTTCTACAAAAAATAAAACAAAGAAAATTTCCAGGCGTGGTGGCATGTGTCTGTTGTCCCTGCTACTTTGGGGGTTAAGGCGGGAGGATCACTTGAGACTGGGAAGTCAAGGCTGCAGTGACCCATGCTTGGGCAACTGCACTCCAGTCTGGACAACAGAGCAAGACCCTGTCTCATAAACGAAAGAAAAGAAACACCAATAGGGTTTGTTAAAGCACACATTGCTGGGCTTCCCCTCCGCTGCCTGTTTCCGTGGATCTAAGAAAGGGCCCATAATTTGCATTTCCAGCAAGTTGATGCTGATGATGCTCATCCAGGGACCACACTTTGAGAACCACTGTTCTAAGGACCCTGACAGAAGACAGTTGGTGCCAGGAGAAGCAAATCCTAAGAATGGGAGTCTGGAATGGGATAACCTGCTGGCAATGAGAAACTCCACATTGGTGATAGAGGGAGAAATGATAGTTCCTGGCATGTGGTAGCAATACAATTTCTGTGACAGCTTACAGTTGGAAGGGGATGTACTGGCTTTTGCAGTATTTCTGGCATTGGAGCATTATAGCAGAGACAGTAATTATGAGGATTATGGAATTGACAGGCTGTTTCTGAGAGACACTGGTGCAGCAAAGAAAGAAATGGTGGGCCCAAGTTTATTAATCACCAATTCAGAGCAAAGTGTGAAAGTCAGAGGATCTCTTTGGCAGTGAGGTCCTTATCTCCTGGAGCTGTACGATGGTGCCAAAGTGATACTCATTCGTTAGAAACCGTGCTTTCAGTGCCCATGCAACCATTCTGTTTTTCACTTTCAGTGCAGTATTCAACACATTACATGAGATATTACATACTTTATTATAAAATAGGCTTTGTGTTGATGATTTTGCTTCACTGTAGGCTAACATCAGTGTTCTGAGCACATTTAAGGTAGGCTAGGGGTGTTTGGTAGGTTAGGTGCAATAAATGCATTTCCTACTTACAGTATTTTCAACCTAAGATTGAAGCGTACAGATTTATCAAGATGTAGCCCCATCATAAGGTGAGGAACATCGGTACACTTAAAAGTAATTTGGGCCAGGCACGGTGGCTCACACCTGTAATCCTAGCACTTTGGAAGGCCGAGGCGGGAAGATCACGAGGTCAGGAGATCGAGAGCATCCTGGCTAACATGGTGAAACCCCATTTCTACTAAAAATACAAAAAATTAGCCAGGTGTGGTAGCACACACCTGTAGTCCCAGCTACTCGGGAAGCTGAGGCGGGAGAATCGCTTGAACCTGGGAGGCAAAGGTTGCACCCAATCTCCTGCTTCAGCAAGTGGAAGTCTCATACCCTCCTCACCAGGGCAGACTATAAACCAGACACAGAAAGACAAGCACTGTATGATTTCATGGACACGTGGGATCTAAAAAAAATGATCTCATAGAAACCAAGAGTAGTCAAGTGGTTACTGCGGACTGGAGCTGGGGTTGGGTAGGGAAGAATGCAGAGAAGGGAGATGTTGATCAAAGGGTACAGTTTCATTTATATTAGAGACATAAGTTTTAGTGATCAAGTCCACTGCATGATAACCACAGTTAATTATATGTATCTGTTTTTGTTCTTTATTCTGGTCATTTGATCTATTGTCTATTTCTGCATCATAGCTATGTTATCTTAACAAGTACCTGTATAGTATGTTTTGCTGTCTACTAGGGCAAGACCTTATTCATTGTACTTCTTTTTCAAAAATTTGTCAGCTGTTTTTGGGCATTGCTTTTTCCATATGGATTTTAGAATCAGCTCATCAAGTTAAAAATCTCTTGTCTGAATTTTAATTGTGGCCATATTACATTTATATATTAATATAAAGAGAATTAATGTACTTTCAAACTTGAGCCTTCCCCAATGGAATATTATCATCTAAGTTTTTTTTTGTGCTCTTCTGTGAAGTTTTATACATTTTTTTCCCATATACTTTATTAGGTTTGTCTGAGTATTTTATAGTTTCTGTTGCAATTGTGAATAGCAACTATTTTTCTATTAGATTTTCTAATTGGTTATTGCTGGTGAATAGAAAAGCTATTGGATTTTGTATGGTGACTTTAAATGTAAGTTAACTTGATTTGTTCTAATAGCCTTGTGATTAATTCTCCTGTATCGTCTAGGCTGATAATCATATTGTGTGCAAGTAGCAACAGTTTGGTCTCTCCTTTACCAATATTTGACCTTGTTTAGTTTCATTTTTTTAGTGCATTGGCCTATGCCTGCACTCTAATGTTAAATGGTAGAGGTGATAGTGTTTAAACTTTTATTGAAACTGCTTTTAGTGGGAATGATTTTAATATGTGACTATTAAGAATGATATTTGTGATTACCTTGCTATAGTATGAAGGAAGGTTCACCAGGTTGAAAAATTTTTCTTCTATCCTGTCAATCTTTTATTATTGAGATGGTTCAATGTCAGTAAGCAATTCAACGGAAATAGGAGAGGTTTGCCTAAGAGACCAGCTGATAAGCTCAAACCTCTGTCTTAGTCTTCTTGTGCTGCTATGACAAAATATCTGAGATTGGATAATTTATAAGAAACATAAATTTATTTCTTATAGTTCTGGAGGTTGGGAAGTCCAAGACCAAGCTGCTGGCATTGGCATCTGCTTCCAAGATGGCACCTTGTTGCTGTGTCCTTACCAGTGGTGGAAGTCAGAAGACCAAGAGAATGTTCTCTTCATCTTCGAGTCATTTTCTAAAAGGCTAATCCCATTCATGAAAATGGATCCCTTATGACTCGATCGCCTCCCCAAAGTCACAGCTGTTTATTATACTGTGGCATTGGGGATTCAGTTTCAATATGAATTTTACAGGGGACACCATCATTTAAATCATAACACCTTCCCTCCCAGTGGCCATCTGAGCCTTCAGATGAGGCTAGTTACAAAGCTGATTCATTCTTCCTCCTGAGAACAGGGGAAAAAATGACTGTCCACCCACAGCCTTTCCTTCTGCAAAGGAAACCTCTTCATAACTGCCAAGGTTTTGTTTTTAGTGAGAAAATGTGTTGGATTTTATCAAATTTCTCTTTAATACCCATTGAAATGATCAGAATGCTTATTTCCTTGATTTGTTAATGTAAAAATTTATATTAATACATTTCCCAATGTCAAACCAACCTTCAATTCCTAAAATAAATTAAACTTGAGTATAATGTATTATTCTTCTAATACACTAAAGACTTTGATTTTATGTATATATACATTCAGAGACAGTCTCTTGCTCTGTCTCCCAGGCTGGAGTGTGGTGGCATAATCACAGTTCACTGCAGCCTCGCACTCCTGGGTCCAAGTGATCCTCCTGCTTTGGCCTCCCAAAGTGCAGAGATTATAGGTGTGAGCCACCATGCCTGGCCTTTCACCTCTAATTTTTATTAATGAGGTTGGCTTTTAGGTGTTTGCTTGCTTCTTTATGCCATTCTGGGTATGATACTGGGTCATGATATTTCATAGAATTAATGTGAAACATGTTCATTTCCTATGCTCCTGAATAGTTTCTGTATCATGGGAAAAAACTCTTCCTGGAAGGTTTAATAGAACTTATTCATGAACTCCCTACAGTCATGACCTTGAGCCATAGTCCTGTTTGCCATCAGCTTCATTCCCTGCCTTTGCCCTGCTTTGCTTTGTATCTCAGAGAACTGCATTTTCATGCTTGTTTACCCTCAGGCTTCCAGGTGGGTTGGCCAATGGGAGGCACTGGCTCAAAAATGGAGGAAAAAAAATGGGGAGAAGTAAAGACATTCCCTTCCTGTCCTCCAGCCCCCACTTTAGATAGCTGACAGCACCTGCATCCCTTTTGTGGCTCCAGTCACTGTTCTCAGCCCCTGCCTCAATGGGCCCAGTTCCCACTGAACTGGCCTCTGATATAAGGGCCTCCTCCCTTTGTTCTTACAGCTTTCTACTGTTGCTAAGCAACCCTAATGGGTTTCTCAGCTCTGTGATCACCTATGTAACCAATTCCTGTATTAAACTCCCCTGGTTTGAAATACCTAGCATGATTTCTACATTCTGACTGGTTCTTGATTCATTAAGACCTTGATTTGATACCTCTCCTTTAATCGATTTTGATCATTTACTTTTTCTTAAGGAGTCATCTATTTCTTGCTGAGTTTAAAATTTGTTAGAATAAAGTTGTATATATTATCTTACAATTTTAAGAATCACCTTTACTTTAGTAGTTATGTCCTCATTTCTGTTTCTTAAGTTGCTTATTTGTATGTGAATGTGTTTCATGATCAAAATTGTCAGACATTTGTTTACTTTATTAGTATTTTGCTGGGGACTTTACATAAATCCTTTTCTAAGCTTTACATCAACTTCACAAAGAAGGTTTATATTATCAGAAAAGGGCAGCAGAAAATTACTCCTTTACTTGCCCGAGACCATATGCCTACTAAATTGCAAAACTGAAACTAGAACTCAGATCTGTCTGAATTCAAAACTCATACTCTCCTCAGTTCTTCAGACAGCCTGAACACTCTGGGTGAGATTAAAAGGATCATCATAAATAGGCCTGACATTTTCTACAAAGAACATGAATTTCTTTTGTAATTGGAAAAGAAGTTAATTAAGCTTAAACAAATAATTATAAAAAAATAGCCTTGAGAGGAGAGGAAATGTCACAGCACTGCAACTTAGCCCTTTGAAATCTTTGTGAAAGGCAGGTATATGTAACCAGGTAGCCAGCTATATCAGTGAATCCTACTCGACCCTGGGTTTAGTAGTTGGTTGAACCCTGGGTCTCCCCTTCCTCACCAGGTTACTTCCTCTCTGGAAGCAGAAGTTTCCCCAAAAGGTGAAGGTCATGTTAATTACCCCAGAGGTGCTTCTCCTGACATTGTTCACTAAAGTATGCCACCTTGCCTTACCCATCATGGCGCATATGGTTTGGAAATTCACTCTGTTCTTTGTCCAGGTAGACATTGAGGGTCCAAGGTGCTGAGGTTCTCTGTGGAGAACAGGCTGATCCCTACTAGCAGTGTAGGTTGCTCATTCTCCTTGACTTGGGCAACCAAAGAAGGATCATTTTCTATTCCTACTTCCTCTCCAGTCCTGAGCTCAGATTCTGATGGCAGAAGAGCCCTGAAACCTCCTAAAATAGCCTCCCGCTGGAGAGAGGTAATGCAATGCACACCACAGTATGCATATTGATTTCTATTTTTGGTTCTTATCAAGATTTATTTTTCATCCCTTCAGGTAATGGTGACCTTGGACTCACCGCCTTCCATATTTGCAGCCTGGGTCAATGAATCTTGATATTGACCTTAGGGGCCATCAATAGCTGCTTATTGTTGAGCTATTTCAATGTCAATAAGTGGCCCCATGGAAGTGGGAGGGGGGCTGCCCAGCAAACCCAGCAGCTAAAAAACCAATCCCTTTTCTCCCAGTTGTCATCTTGGCACAGAAGGGGCTGGTTCTAAAATTGATTAACTTTCCTGCAGGGAGTGGGAAAACAAACTCCCAAACATAGCCTGAATCCGGCAAAGGTAACTTTCTCAGAATTACTATCCATTATTACGAAAGGAGAGAAACACCCATGTGTGTTCTGTCTCTGTCTTCCCTCCCTCTCCCTCCCGCGTCTCCCTTCTCCCTGCCTTTCCTACTCTCCCCACTCCCCGCTGCCCCGTGTCACATTCAATCCTATAGGAACATCCACAAGACTTTAGAAAGAGATACCTGGTTACTGGAACAGCTGATAATCCACCCAGGCTTCCCTGATTGAAGTTCAGGCAGGTTGATCTAGAAAAAAGAGCTTGCATTGTGGCATCAGACACTCCTAGGAGCAAATCCTGGAGTGTTATGGCCGACATGTGTTTTCTTCTGTACTGTGGGCATACTACCTACCTCGATGTGAAGACTGGATATGCTGTCTGTACGTGACCGGCACCTAGTAGGTGTTTCATAAATCCCAGTTCATGCTTTATTATTATGATACTTGCCAAGTTGAGAGGTCAGGACTCTCCACGTGTAGTTTCTGCTCTCACTCCCTCACATTCTCTGCCTTATTCACTTATTCCTGCTTCCCACTGATAAGAAGATGGGAAAAAAAAGTGGACATGTGGCTGTGGTGAAATCCTCTTGGTATGGTTTGCGTGTGTGACCCCACCCAAATCTCACGAGAAATTGTAATTCCCAGCGTTGGAGGAGAAGCCTGGTGGGAAGTGAACGGATCCTGGGGACAGGTTTCCTTCTTGCTGTTCTCATGATAGTGAGTTATCTGGTTGTTTAAAAGTGTGTAGCAGCCTCCCCTTCACTCTCTTCTTCCTGTTCTGACCATGGAAGATGTGCCAGTTTCCACTTTGCCTTCTGCTATGATTGTAAGTCTCCTGAGGTCTCCCCAGCCATGCCTCCTGTACAGCCTGCAGAAATGTGTGTCAATTAAACCTCTTTTCTTTATAAATTACCCAGATTCAGGTAATTCTTTAGAGCAACATGAGAACAGACTAATATCTCTCTCTTATTATCAAACTATGTTTATCTGTCTTTACCGGTTATGCTTTCAGCAATTAGCCCACTTATTCATCCACCTTGGTGTGCTTGGCCTGGCTGCATGAGGGCACAGCTGATCTTGGGCACAGTTCTTCAGGCCCAGGGCAGGGGCAGGGGCAGGGGCAGGTGCTGTCTGTGGCCTCTTCTGGGCAGCATTGTTTTGACTTCCTTCTGTGTGAGTATTGTGGCTCCATCTTCCCATCTGCTTTCTCTCTCTTCCTTTCTTTCTCCCTGGTCACCTCTAAGCTCCCAGCAGCCCTGGTGATGAATCTCTCTCACCTCTTCTCTCCCTCGGCTGTGGCCTGTCCAGGGTGGCTTGGACTGAGTGAAACTTTGGAGATGATGGTGCCTTGACTCTGCCTTTCGGCCAGAGTGGTGACTTTTCCCAGTGATAATGGAGAGATGCTCACACAGAGGTGGGTAGAAGATGCCAGGAAAGAGAAGAAACCTGGTGCTCACACATTGCAAATAGGATTTCACTGAGTGCTCAAAATAATCCTGAGTGGTAGGCATTAGTATACCCATTTAACAGATAAGAAAACAGAGGCTCAGATAGTTTAAGAGCTGAGATTGGAACTCAGTCTGTCTGACTCTAGTCTCAGGCATAATTGAACATTTGTGTTGGAAAGAAGGATTCTGGGGACGGAGGAGAGATATGAGGACTTTCAAGCATCTGATTTGGTTAAAGAGTTGTAATAGATGCCCTTGATGCCCTTATCCTGTCCTGGATCTGAAATTCTAAGAATAGAAACAGAGAGCACCAAACTTGCTCGAGACTATTTCCTGGCACAGTAGCTCAGTCCTCAAAGCCCTGTTTCCTGTCAGGGGTAGATTTCACAAACCATGGGCCAGCTTTGGGCAGATTTCCAAATCCTCTGCCTAGTGCCACCTCTGGACACTGGCTGTTGGTGCCAAAAATGTAACTTAAAGCAAACACCCCAAACTTAGAATAAACAGGCTGAATTATAAATTTGCAAATGCAAATCAACAGTTGTCCACACACTCACTCCCCTCCCAACAAAGCAGAAAGTAAAAGGCCATGTGAACAGGTAGAAACTATGTCTAATAGTGATGAAGCTTCAGGACTGAGGCAGGAGTTTGCTCTTTTATTTATTTATTCTTGATGCCACAAACATGTATTGCACACTTACCACGTGTCAGACAGGGCATGAGGACCTGAGCACAAAAGATGGAAATGCATATGTTAATTGTTGAGTAAACACATTTTGGTTTAGTGATTAGTGTATTCTGTAGATAATGTATGCACGTGTGTGTGTGCATTTGGGTGCATGTGTATATATGTATATAATTTATTAACTACAAGGTTTTTGCTGTCAAGGAACTCAAAGTTCAACAGAGAAGACAGACATGAAAACAATTGTGATATTTTGAGAAAAATAGCTTTAACGTAGGCAGCATCAAATAACAGAGGAGACTAGTATAAGAAGTGCCCAAAGCTGTGGGGAAATTGGGAAAGACTTCAAGGAGGAAAATGTGGAGGCTGAGTGAGCATCTTCCAGATAGACAAGATGCACAGGAGCTGCCCGGACAGAAGGAACATACACTCATTTAATCGTTGCTTATTAGAACATATGCTTCTGGTTAGAATGGATTTTTGCTATCAGTTAGGATGCAGAAAATTACGAAAGACCATCACTTAAATTTTCTTTCCCCCAAACAAAAACAAGCTACATAATTTACAAAATCACATCTTTTAAAATCCATCAGAGAGCTGAGGCCATAAATTTGCAAGTCCTTCCTAGGACAGAAGAGACTCATGACTTGAGGATGGTGAGAGGAGGGGTAAACCCAGCATGGATGGGGGTTCAAAGAAACAAGCCAAACTATAATCAACTTTTTTTTTCTTTTTTTTTTTTGAGATGGAGTCTTACTCTGTCACTCAGGCTGGAGTGCAGTGGCACGAACTTGGCTCACTGCAACCTCGGCCTGCAGGGTTCAAGCGATTCTCCTGCCTCAGTCTCCTGAGTAGCTGAGACTATAGGTGTGTGCCACCACATCTGGCTAACTTTTTGTATATTTTAGTAAAGATGGGGTTTCACCGTGTTAGCCAGGATGGTCTCGATCTCCTGACCTCATGATCTGCCTGCCTCAGCCTCCCAAAGTGTAATCAACTTTTAATAGTCATGTGGAGGCTGACATAACAGATTTGTAGCCCGTGGAGCCTAGTCACAACTCCCACTGTTTCCTCCTAATGTATGGCAGTGGTGGAGGCAAATCAGGAGAGCTGAGATATGTCCTTGGTGTGTTCCAGGATGTCACCAAGGGCAAGGCAGCAGCCAGCGAGAGGACATGGGCAGAGAGGTGGAATGAAGAGACATCACCCCAGAGGGAAAGCCAGGGGTGAAGCTAGAGAGCAGAAGAACTCAGTGGACCCAAAAACCAAAGCAGAGAGTGATCAACTGTGGTTCAAAAGACTTGTTGGAATTCAGATCCCAAATCCTGCTGCAGGGATCCAACCCTCAAAACATTTGAAGTCCATGGTGAACTGGCTGTCACTAGAGCTGAAACTCAACTCAACTCAGCCACAGAATAAGTTGACTCAGCCTCTCACTTCAGTGAGTAATTATACTTTAGACTATATTATTATATATGCATTATATATAATTATTATATAATATATGATATTTAATAATGTATATTATTATATAATACATGATATATAGATTATTAAGTAATGTATATATACTATATGCATATTATATAGTGTATATATAGTATATATACTATATAGTAGAAATTATATAGTATTTATTTTTATTATATAGTATATATACTTCTTACTGCCTATTTTCTACTTCCTTCTGTGTATGGTGGCTTTCTATTCTATTCTATCATATCATTTCCATTATAGAATATATATATAATATTATTTATATAGTACGTGGTATACTATATATAATATAGACTCTATTATTAATACTTTAAACTCTCCTGTTCATCTATACGCAATGTCTGAAATATAATTACAAATTACAAAACACTTGTTGAAGCAAGAAAAGGTGACCTATAATCAAAAGGGAAAAAAATCACTAAAGCAGATCCATGGGTATTCCAGAGGTTGCGATGAACCAACAAAGCAATTAAAATGACAACTTTAGATGTTTTAATGGATTCAGTTTGAGATGTGAACAACATACGTGAACAGTTGGGGAATCTCAGCATCAAACTGTTGAAAAACCCAAATGGTTATTCTAAAACAGAAAACTGTATCATAATAAATAATTCACTGAATGGGCTTAATAGCTGACTGGACACCATAGCAGAAAAGACTGGTGAACTTTAAGTTGGGCCAGAAGAAGCCACCCGACTAAGAACATGACAACAAACTAACAGACCATCTGAGCACTGGGGAAAATATCAATATGACCTAATGTGTATGTAACTGGAGCCCCAGAAGAAGAGGAGAGAAAATGCAGTGAAGAAATATTTGAGCAGATAATAGTCAAGAATATGCAAGGGCTGGGTGTGGTGGCTCATGCCTGTATTCCCAGCACTTTGGGAGGCCAAGGTGGGTGGATCATTTGAGGCCAGGAGTTCGAGACCAGCCTGGCCAACTTGGCAAAACCCCGTCTCTTCCAAAAACCACACAAAAAATTAGCCAGGTACGGTGGTGCGCACCTGTAGTCTCAACTACTCGGGAGGTTGAGGTGGTAGAATCACTTAACTCCTGGAGGCAGAGGTTGCAGTGAGCCAAGATTGCACTACTACACGCCAGCCTGGGTGACAGAGAGAGACTTTATCTCAAAAAAAAAAAAAAAAAAAAAAAAATTGAAAATTGGTTAAGGACATTGACCTACAGATCCAAGAGGTTTAGTAATCTCTAATCAGTGTAAAATGTACAAAACCATACCCACCCATATTGTAATCAAACTGTTGAAAACCTAAAGAGAAAGAAAAATTTTAAAGCCACCAACTAAAATTATATTTTAAGGGGAATAAGAATGAGAATGAGTGACTCCTCACACACAAAAAAATTAGAGGCCAGAAGACAATGAATGACATCTTTAAAGTGTGAAAAATAAAAACTGAATTTTCAAAAACTGAATTTTTCAATCTAGAATTTTATGCCCAGTGAAAACATTCTTCCAAAGCAGAGGTGAAACAGAAATGTTTTCAGATGACAAAAGCTGAGAAAATTTTCTCCTGCAGAGCTGGATTACAAAAAATGCTAAAAGAAGTTTTTCAGGGTAGAACGGAAATAATACCAGATGGGAAGAAATGAAGAGTACCAAAAAGTGTAAGCCTGAGGATATTAAAAATTATATTTATGTGTTATGTAAATATATTTCTAAAGGTCTATAGAAGACTATTGTCAAAAGTACAAATTATAATAATATATTGTGGGGTTTTACCTTATGTAGAAGTAAAATATATAGCAGTGAGGGCACATTACGCAGTGGTAAGAGTTTTATGTTGTTTGTAAAATAGTGCAACATCATTTGAAGACAAACTGTGTTAAGCTGGAGATGCATATTGTACCCTAGAGTAACCATGAAGTATTAACACAGAGATATTACTGAAAAAAATCAATAGAAGAGATAAAATAGAATACTGAAAAATAATCCAAAAAGATGGCAGAGAGTAGAGAATAGGGGAACAAAAAATAGGACAATGAGAAAACAAATACTGAAAGTAGACTTAAATTCAACCATATCAGTAATTTTTAAAACTATAAATGGACATAATTCTCAAATTAAAAGACAGAAATTATCAGAATAGATAAAAGCAAGGTCTGACTATATGCTATTTCTAAGAAGCACGGTTTATTATTATTTTTTATTTCAATAGCTTTTGGGGTACAAGCAGTTTTTTGTTACATAGATAAATTATATAGGCCGGGCACAGTGGTTCACACCTGTAATCCCAGCACTTTGGGAGGCTGAGGTGGGTGGATTATGAGGTCAGGAGTTGGAGACCAGCCTAGCCAACATGGTGAAACCCCATCTCTACTAAAAATACAAAAATTAGCTGGGCGTGGTGGTGGATAGCTGTAATCCCAGCTGCTTGGGAGGCTGAGGCAGGAGAATCATTTGAACCCAGGAGGCAGAGGTTGCAGTGAGCTGAGATTGTGCCATTGCACTCTAGCCTGGGCGACAGGACAAGACTCTGTCTCAAAAAAAAAAAAAAAAAAAAAAAATTATGTAGTGTTAAAATTTGAGATTTTACTGCACTCATCACCCAAGCAGTATACATTGTACCTAATGTGTCATTTTTAAAAATCCCTGTTCCCCCTTCCACCATTCCCTTTCTGTGTCTCTCATGCCCATCATACAACTCATATGCCTTCATGTACTCATACTTCATGTACTCACTTATAAATGAGAACATATAGTTTTTGATTTTCTGCTCCTGTGTTACTCACTTAGAATAATGGCATCCAACTCCATCCGAGTTGCTGCAAAATACATTATTTCTGTCCTTTTAATGGCTGAGTAATACTCCATGGTGTATATATACCATACTTTCTTTATCCACTCATTAGTGGATGGGCACTTGGGTTGGTTCCACATCTTTGCAATCACGAATTGTGCTGCAATAAACATACATGTGCAAGTGTCTTTTTCATATAATGACTTCATTTCCTTTGGGTAGATACCCGGTAGTGGGATTGCTGGATCCAATGATAGGTCTATTTTTAGCTCTTTAAGGAACCTCCACACTGTTTTCCATAGAGGTTGTACTGATTTACATTCCCACCAGCAGTGTATATATGCGTTCCCTTTTCCCCAAATCCATGCCAACATCCATTGTTTTTTCACTTTTTAATAATGGCCATTTTTGCACGAGTAAAGTGGTTTTAGTTTGCATTTCCCTGATGACTAGTGATGTTGAGCATTTTTCCATATGTTTGTTGGCCATTTGTATATCTTAAGAAACATACTTTAATATAAAATCATGAACAAGTTGAAAATAGTAAGAGATATTCCAATACAAACGCCAAGTATCAGAAAGCTGTTGTGCCTAGAGATTATCAAAGAAGGCCAGGTATGGTGACTTACTCCTGTAATCCCAGCACTTTGGGAGGCTGAGGTGGGCTAATCACTTGAGGTCAGGAGTTCGAGACCAGCCCGGCCAACGTGGAGAAACCCCATCTCTACTAAAACTACAAAAATTAGTCAAGCATGGTGGCACACACCTGTAATCCCAGCTACTTGGGAGGCCATGGCAGGAGAGTCGCTTGAACCCTGGAGGAGAAGGTTGCAGTGAGCTGAGATCACGCCATTGCACTCCACCTTGGGAGACTCCATCTAAAAAAAAAAAAAGAGAGAGATTATCAAAGTAGACTTCTAAATGAGCAGTATTAGCAGGATTTCATAACCTTACATTTCATATTAATAAGGGGTGACTTTGTCCAAACAATCTAAGAGCCTTAAACCTGTGTGTACCTAATTACAGAACTTAAAAATATGTACAGCAGAAATGGACAGAAATAAAGAGAGAAATAGACAAATACACAATCACGGTTGAAGATTTTAGTGCCCCTTAATCATTCATTGCCATAACAAATAGGTGAAACATCAATAAAGGATACGTAAGGCTTAAACGATGTCATTAAACAACTTGATATAGTTGATGTTTATAGAACACAGCTACACTCAACAATTATAGAATGCCCATGCTTTTCAAATGTATGTGTATATTCACTGAGACTGACCATGTGCTGGATCAAGAAAAAAATTCTCAAAGATTAAAAAAAAGAAATATCACAAATTATATTTGCTATTACAATTAAATCATAAATCCATAACAAAATTCTAGAAGAATCTGCAAATACTTGGAAATTAAGCAATCTGTTTTCAAAGAAACCATTGGTCAGAGAAAAAAAAGTAATTAGGGCATGTTTTATTTATTATTTTTCTTTTAATTTAATTTTTTATTTATACATAATAAATGTACACATTTTCAGGGTACATGTGATAATTTAATGCATTCATATATCTTGTAAACATTAAATCAGTGTCATTGGGGTATCTATCACCTTAAATATTTGTCTTTTCTTTATGCTAGAAACATTAGAATTATTCTCTTTTAGCTATTTTGAAATATATAATTGATTATTGTAAACTATATTTACCCTGCTGATCTAACAAACACTAGACATTACTTCTTTTATCAAACTATATATTTGTACCCATGAATCAATCCTTTCATACCACATCCCTTTCCTTACCAACCTCTGGGATATCTGAAGAATCATATCAATTATAGAAATTTATTAGATTCAATCTACTCTCTACCTTCATGAGATCTAACTTTTAGCTCCCACATATGAGTGAGAATGTGCAATATTTGTCTTTCTGTGTTTGGCTTATTTCGTTTGACATAATGATCCTATTTCCATCCATGTTGCTGCAAATGATGGAGGTTCATTCTTTCTAATGACTGAATAATATTCCACTGTGTATATATACATTTAAAAAATCTATTCATCCCTTGATGGGCACTTAGGTTGATTCCAAATTTTGGCTAATTATGAATAGTACAGCAATAAACATGGGAGTGCAGAATCTCCTTGATACATTGATTTTCTTTCTTTCAAATTCCAGTAGCAGAATTACTGGATCATATGGTATTTCCATTTTTTGTTTTTTTGTGGCACCTCCATACAGTTTTCCATTGTTATGCTAATTTGCGTTTTCACCAACAGTGTGTGAGCATTCCTCTTTCTCCTCACCATTACCAGCATTGTTACTTCCCATATTTTTTATAAAAGCCATTTTATTTTATTTTTTATTTATTGTATTATTTTTTTTTTGTTGAGACGGAGTCTCGCTCTGTCGCCCAGACTGGACTGCAGTGGCCGGATCTCAGCTCACTGCAAGCTCCGCCTCCCGGGTTTACGCCATTCTCCTGCCTCAGCCTCCCAAGTAGCTGGGACTACAGGCGCCCGCCACCTCGCCCAGCTAGTTTTTTTGTATTTTTTTAGTAGAGACGGGGTTCACTGTGTTAGCCAGGATGGTCTCGATCTTCTGACCTCGTGATCCACCCGTCTCGGCCTCCCAAATAAAAGCCATTTTAAAAGAGATGAGAAGATATCTCGTGGTAGTTTTGATTTGCATTTCTCTGATGATTAGTGATGTTGAACTTTTTTTTTTTTCACATACTTGTTGGCCATCTCTATGTCTTTTTTTTTTTTTTTTTTTTTGAGAAATGTCAGATTTTTTGCCCATTTTTAAATCGAATTCTTCGGTGTTTTTTTCTTTTTCTTTTCTTTTCCCCATTGAGTTGAGTTCCTAACATATTATGGTTATTAATCTCTTGTCAGATGGATAGTTCGAAGGTTTTTTCTACTCTGTGTGTTCTCTCTTCACTTTGTTGATTGTTTCCTTTGCTGTGCAGAAGCTTTTTTAGCTTGATGTAATCCCTAGAAAATACTTTAAATTGAAAGTAAATGAAAACACAATATCTCAAAAGTTGTGGAATGAAGCTATTTGAGTGTTCTAAGGGAAATTTACAGCTTTAAACGCTCATAATAGGAAGAAAGGTTTAAAATCTACCTCAGGAAGCTAGGAAAAATGCAAATTAAACCCAAACTACAAGGATGGAAATAATAAAAACAAAATCAGAAATCCGTGAAACAGACAATGGAAAAGCGACAGATAAAATCAATAAGGATGACCAAGAAGCAAAATGTTTGTTCTTTTAAAAGGTTAATAAAATTAATGAAGCCCAGAAAGACTGACTGAAAAAAGAAAGAAAAAACAAATTGTAACTATCAGGCACTAAAGAGACATCATCACTGCAGATTCCATGGATGATAAAGGGATGATAAGGTAATATTATGAAAATTGTTTGCCAATACATTTGACAACTTAGGTGAAATGGATGAATACCTTGAAGACCACAATTTTTCACAATAAAACAGAAAACCCGAAGAGTCTTATATCAATTATAAAAATTGAATTTAAAAATAAACCCTTCCTCCATATAAAGAATAAGAGTTTCAGATATTTTTACTAGCAAATTCTCTCAAACTTTTAGGGAAGAAAAAAATACCCGTCTTACAAGGATGGATCATGCGGAAATCCTCCCCAGTTCAGTTCATGAGGTCAGCATATCCCTGATACCAAAACCTGCAAATATCCCTGATACCAAAACCTGCAAATATCCCTGATACCAAAACCTGCAAAGCAATTTCAAATGAGGAGAAAATTAGAAACCAATCTCCTTCATGAACGTAGACACAAGAACTCCCTTTAAAAAGCCCAGCGAATTTAATTCAGTAATATTTTATTTATGTATTTATGTATTTATTTATTTATTTATTTATTTATTTTTGAGATGGAGTCTTCCTCAGTTGCCCAGGCTGGAGTGCAGTGGTGCCATCTTGGCTCACTACAACCTCCGCCTCCCGGGTTCAAGTGATTCTCCCGCCTCAGCCTCCTGAGTAGCTGGGATTACAGGTGACTGCCACTACACCTGGCTAATATTTGTATTTTTAGTAGAGACGGGGTTTTACCATGTTGCCCAGGCTGGTCTTGAACTCTTGACCTCAGGTGATCTGCCTGCCTCAGGTTCCCAAAGTGCTGGAATTACAGGTGTGAGCCACTGTGGCCAGCCAAATTCAGCAATATTTTTAAAAGATAATATTTTAATACCAAGTGGGTTTACTCCATGAATGCAAGGTTGATTTAGCATTTAATAATCAACTAACATAATTGATCACATAACAGAATGATGAAGGAAAAAAACACTTGGTCATCTTAATAGATGCAGGAAAAGCATTTGACAAAACACAGCCTCTATTCTCGATTTAAAAAAAAACTCGGCATTTTAAAGATCAAAACAACAAACTTTTTCAATTTAATAAAGGGCATCTATGAAAAACCTGAAGGTAAATCATACCTAATGGTGACATACTATTATGCTTTTATTATGATATTAGAAAGAAGGTAAGAATTCTGGCCGGGCACGGTGGCTCACGCCTGTAATCCCAGCACTTTGGGAGGCCAAGGCGGGCGGGTCTTGAGGTCAAGAGATCAAGACCATTCTGGCTAATATGGTGAAACCCCATATCTACTAAAAATACAAAAATTAGCTGGGCATGGTGGCGGGTGCCTGTAATCTCAGCTACTTGGAAGGCCGAGGCAGGAGAATCGCTTGAACCCGGGAGGTGAAGGATGCAGTGAGCTGAGATGGCACCACTGCACTCCAGCCTGGTGACAGAGCGAGACTTAGTCTCAAAAAAAAAAATACATGAATAAATAAATAAATTTAAAAAACCGAATTCCTACTCTTACCTCTGTATTCAGCCTTGTACTTGAAGCCTGACCAGTGCAACAAGGCAAGAAAGAGAAATGAATACTATAAAAATTGGAAATAAAGAATAAAGCTGTCTTTATTCACAGATAACTTGATTGTAAATACAGAAAATTCTAATAAGTTTATATAATAATTCCTATAATTAATATGTAAATTTAGCAATATTTTAGGATACAAGGTCAAATATACAAAATTCAATTGTATTTCTATATGTTAACGAGCAATTGGAGAATAAAATTGACAAGCAATACCATTTAAAATAGCATAGAAAAAATGAAATATCTAGGAATAAGTTTTTCCGAAGACATATAAGACTTCTACACTGAAAACTCAAACCACTGCTGAGAGAAATAAAGGAAGACATAATTAAATGGAGAGAGAATGCCCCGCTTATGGATTAGAAGAGTCAACATTTTTAAGATGGTCATCCTCCCCAAATCAATCTATACATTCAATACAATTCCAATCAAAATCTCAACAGAATTCTTAATAGAAATTGGCAAGCTGTTTCTAAGATTTATATGAAAACAGTAAAGGCCCAGAAGAGCCAAACGGTCTTGAAAAACAACAAAGTTTAACCCAAGAAATATGAAAACACAAACCCACAAAAGACTGGTACAAGAATGTTCAAAGTGGCATCATTCTTAGTAACCTCAACCTGAAAATGACACAGATGTCCATCAACAGGAGAGTAGTTAATCAAATTGCAGTACCTTCGTACAATGAAATACAACTCGGTGATTTAAAAAATGAATTACGGACACATGACAACGGGGAAGAATCTCACAGACGTTATTTGAGCAAATGAGTCCATACATAAAACATGGTATGATTTCATTTTTACCACCTTCAAGAACAGGCAAAGCAAATGTATGGTAATAGAAGTGAAGAAAACAGTTGCCTTTGGGTGAGAGTGGTGTGGATTGAGTGGCAAGAGGCATGAGAAAAATTTTTGAGGTGATGAGTGTTCTATATGTTGATTTGGGTGGTTGTTGCATGGGGTGTATCAATTGCCAATATCCATCAATTTTTTTTTTCCTTTTCTAGACAGAGTCTCACTGTTTCCCAGGCTGGAGTGCTGTGGCATGCTCACAGCTCTGCAACCTTGAAGTTCTGGGCTCAAGCGATCCTCCCACCTCAGCCTCCTGAGTAGCTGGGGCTACTTTAAAATTCTTTGTGAGAAGAGGTCTCACTATATTGTCCAGGCTGGTCTCAAACTCATCAGCTCAAGGGATCCCCTCTAGCCTCAGCTTCCCAAAGTGCTGGGATTACAGGCGTGAGCCACTGAGCCCTGCCCAAATTGTTCATTTTAATTTTACATAGCTTAAACCTCAGTATCAGAGGAAGAAGGGAGGAAGAAGAGAGAAGGAAGAGAGGCAAGGGAGGAAAGAAACATAAAATAAATCCCAACCAAATGCAGTATATGAACCTTGTTTATCATCTGATTCAAAGCGACCAACTGTAAAAACACATTTTGGGCCAATCAAGAAAAATTGATAATCAACTGAGTAATAGAAGGTATGAAACAATCACTGTTACTTTTACTGGATATGAAAAGGGTATTACTGTCATTTGTTAGAAATATATATGGAGGTATATGAGGGCAAAATAAGATGTCTGAGATTTGTTTTAAAATGCTTCAGCCAAAAAAGTGGACAGGAATAGCGAAGCAAGTTGGCAAAATGTTGATAATTGTTGAAGGTGAATGAAGGGGATATATTACTGCATTATCTCTGTTGTGTCTGTTTATAATTTTCCACTATAAAGTTAAAAAAAAATTTAAATTAAAAATTAACCATCATTAGGTCATGTCACTCCTCTGTTCAAAATCCTCCAGCACATCTCATCTCATCTCAGAGTAAAACTCAAAATCTTTGCAATGTACACAGAAATCTGTCAGTGGGTTATGAAATCAGTCTAGTGCATCATGATTATCAGCATTTTCATTATACGAAATGGAACAGAAGAGTGAAAAAGAAAGATATTAGAGAATATTGCATGTATAAAAAAGATAGGAATTTCTATAGGAAATGATTTGAGTGCTTGTTTGTGTATGTGCACACATGTGTTTCTTTCAGTGAGTTGTGAAAAGGTTTGGGAAACAGCCCTACCGCGTCTGCCCCCTGGCCCCTGCCCCTCCTATGTCTCTGCTTTACTCCCACCGTCTCTTCACTCCTGCCATGTAAAACCCCTTGTCATGCATCCATAGTGCCAGTTCCTGCCCAGGCATCCACATGGCTCCCTTCCTCATCTTCAAATACCTGCTCACTTGTTGCCTTACCAAGGAGGCTTCCCCAAGTCATGGCGTTCAGCACCACTCTCTAGCCTTCTTCATCAGTTTGATTATTCAACTCCATGCACTTACTCATTGACTCTCCCTACCCCATTCCCATTCCCATCCCAGAATAGCAGCCCCATGAGATCAAGGGGTTCACACGTCTTCACTGTGGTACCTCCAGCACCAAGAGTATTGTTTGGTGCATTCCAGGCACTCAATAAAGATTCGTTGAGTGAAAAAAATTGAGGTCTTCTTTGTGCCCAGGACTGTGCTCAGAGCTGGAGAACAAGAAGTGAACAGGGCAGATGTGGTTCAAACCCTTGGGGAGCAGAGTTTGCAGGTGCAGCAATGACAGCTATGGGCCAACGTGTTTCAGCTGTGTGAGGCAAGACCGTGGGCCAACGTGTTTCAGCTGTGTGAGGCAAGACCGTGGGTCAATGTGTTTCAACTGTACAAGGCATGGTTGTGTGATGTGTTTCAACTGTGCAAGGCACAGCTGGGAGCAGCACAAGGCCCTGTGAGAGCCCATAACGGAGGGACTTAACTGTGTGCGTGTGTGTTGTGTCTGTACGATGTGTGTGTGTGTGTGTGGTCTATGCATGTGTATTTGGTATGTGTATATATGTGTTATGTGTATACATGTGCTATGTGTATATATGTGGTATGTATTTATGTGGTATGTGTCTGTATGGCATGTGTGTATGTGAGGTGTGTGTGTAAGTGGTGTGTGACTGTGATGTGTGTATGTGAGATGTGTGTGTTGTATGTCTGTTTTGCATGTGTGGTATGTGTGTGTGTGTCTGTGTTTATGGCAGTTAGGAGGAAGGATGCCTTCAGGGAGAACTTTCCTGAGAAAAACATGTAAACAGACCTACAGATCAATAAAAAGGCAAGCAATACAATTAAAAATGAGCAAAAGATCCAAACCAATACTTCACACAAGGGTATATTTGAACAGCCATGAGCAGATGAAAAAGTGTTCGATATCATTAGTCAATAGTGAAATTCAAATGGAAAGCACAAGGCAATACCACTGCACACTTATCAGAATGGATAGATTAAAAAGACTGACAATACCAAGTGCTGACAACAATTTGGGAGGAACAGGAACTCATACGCTGCCTGTGAAATGTAAAATAATACAACCACTTTAGGAAAGTGTTGGTTTCCAACAGAGTTGGGTGTATACCTACTCTTTGACTTATCAATTCCTCAGTATTTACACACAACAAATGAAAATATGTGTCTATATACAAGCTTTGTATGCAAATGTTCACAGCAATTGGATTATCAAATTCCCAAAACTGAAAACAACTTCAAATGTCTATCAACAGGAGAATGGATGAACAAATTAAGTCTTGCACATTCACATAATGAAATATTAGCTGGGTGTGGTGGCTCATACCTGTAATCCTAGCACTTTACGAGGCCAAGGCAGGTGAATTACCTGAAGTCAGGAGTTCAAGACCAGCCTGGTCAACATGGAGAAACCCTGTCTTTACTAAAAATACAAAAATAATAATAATAATAATTAGCTGGGCATGGTGGCATGTCCCTGCAATCCCAGCTACTTGGGAGGCAGAGGCCGGAGAATCACTTGAACCCAGGAGGCGGAGGTTGCAGTGAGCCGAGACTGTGCCATTGAACTCCAGCCTGGGCAACAAGAGCAAAATTCCATCTCAAAAACAAAACAAAACAAACAACAAAAAAAGAAATGCTACTCAGCAAGAAAAAGAAACAAATTGCAGATACACACCACAACATGAATTAATCTCAAAAGCACTATGTGGAGTGAAAGAAGCTGCCAGTCACAAAAGAACAAATAGGAATCGATTCAACTTATATGAAGTTCAAGAACAGGCAACACTAATCTCATAGTGGTAGATAACAGAGCAGTGATTGCCTGGTGGTAGGACATTGATGGGAAAGGAATACAAGGGAACTTTCTGCTGTGGTGGAAATATTCTGCATATCTTGATTTGGGTGAAAGCTGATGAAAACATTCTATATTTCTTCATTTGGGTGATGGTAATGTAGGTGTAAATATTTGTCAAAATTCACTGAATGATACAGTTAAGATCTATGCATTTTGTTGTATGTAAAATATACCTCATCTCTCTCATGGGAAAGAAACCTGAAGTCCTGAAAGCTGAGTAGAAATTAGCCTTAGGTGAAGGGGAGAAGAGCATTCTAGGCAGAGGGAACCATGTTTGGGATGCTCATGAGGTGGGTAAGGTCTTAGTGTACTCCAAGAATAGAGAAGAACCAGATGCATTTGGAGAATGAGGAGAAAGGAGGGCAGCAGATGGGCTAGTGTGTAGGATGGGTGGGACTTGGTCTTGCTAAATCTTATGGCCCAGGTAAAAAAAAGAAAACGTGATCAGATGCAAGGAAGAATGGATGAGAGACAGCAAGAGGCGAGAAGGGTGAGACCTGTTAGGAAGCTACTACACTCATCTAGGCAAGATATGGTTGGGGATTGGGCTAGGCAGGGTGGGTGGAAATGGACAGGGTATCTTATTCACGGCCCTTTTGACAGTACAGTCATATTTTGGTGAAATGTGTTTTGCAACCAGGTAGAGAAACGAGAGCATCTTTGTAAGCTGGGGATCCATACTCATTGTTGTGAGAAGAAGTAGGGATGTAGCTGGTGGTGAGGCTGGGCAGAAGGGCAGGCCAATCCTGCCAATCACTCAATGGAGCCTTTTTGTGTTAATTGCCTCTTGCTCCATAACAAACTACCCCAAAATTGAGTGACTTAAAAGAACAACCATTTTAGTAGCTCGTGATTTTGTCATCTGGATTGGGCTCAGCTGGGTAATTATTCTGCCAATCTTGCTGGTGGTCTTCAGTGTACTGGGCTCAGCTGGGACTGCTGGCTTGGCTGGGCCTTTCTCTCTTTCCACGGTCTCCATGTTCTTTTCTACATGGTCTCTTTAGCAGGATAGCTAGATCTTTTACATGATGACTCAGGGCTCCCAAGAGCACAAAGCAGAAGCTGTAGGCTTTCTTAAGGCTTAGGGGGGGTGCTGCCACATTGTATTGGTACTGTGTTGATTGTACGTTTTGTATTGTATTGTACTGGTTAAAGCGCATCACAAGGCTAACTCAGATTCAAGGGGAGGGGACCACACCAAGGTCATTAATGTACAGATTATTACAGCCACTTAAGGAGCCATGTGACCTTCGACAAATTATTCAACCTCTCCAAGCCTCAATTTTCTTATCTTGGAAATGGGAATAATCCTAGCACTTACTTCATAGTGTCCTTGTTCAGATTAGATAAAGTAACATGTACAAAGAGTGTGGCAGAGTGTCTGGCCTAGGGTAACGATGGTCATCATTAGTGCATTGCTGCTCCTGCTGTCACTGCAGAGATGTGTGTTTATGGAGCCCCTACACTGTGCAGGCCCTGCCCTGGCCTTACTCTTCTGAAGGAAAGTCTGCCCCCACTTAGTGCTGGGAGCAGGCGGCTGCCTGAGAAGAACTCTCACGTGTCTGGTGTCTCTTGCTGTCTGCCAGCATCCACTGCCCAGTGAGAAAGGCCCATTAGTCCTTGCAATGCCAGGCAGGGAGCCAGCCAGGCTCCGCCTTCCTCCTTTCTCTCCCATCCTCTTGTTTTCTTTTTGTTAATTAAATATGGGTCAGCTATTTACACGAATGTTGACTGTTGCCATGCCAACCCAGAGAGCATCATGGAGGGACAGTGGCCTTTTCCTGCTTCCAGCCTCCACCTCAGGTCTCTGTCCCTTGTGCCTGTGCTTCTCTCTCTGTTTCTCCATCCGTCTGTCTGTCTCTGTGTCTCTCTTTTTCATCAGTCCCCACAGGATGCTCTTCTATGTTTCCCGCCAATTGGCCCCTGTGGTGGCCTTGTGTCCTGCACAAGGCCACCACATCTTCCAGGCAGGTCTTAAAGTCCTATCGCCCCCCAACCTTTTCTTAATGTTAGAGGGTCCCTTAGATTTCCTGTCTACCATCCCCATATGTTTAGTACCTATCAGCTGATAAAATGCATAACAATGAAAAGTTACTATGAATTCACTAATGCTTTTAAATGAAAGCATTTTTTTCATCCTAGCCAGAATAAGGGATACTGCAGCATATATCTGACAGACATGTCATCGATTCTGATTTCAGGCACTATTTGGCAGCCTTTGTGGATTCGGAGCCTGCTGCCCTGCCCCCTACTCTTTGCTGTAATTATGGGATGCCCAAGAGGCTCTGTTTACTGGTCAGCACCTTGTATTAACCCCTGCCGCTCAAAGCAAGATCCACAGACCCCATTGTCAGCATCTCCTGGGAGCCTGTTAGAAATGCAGAATCTTGGTACCTACTTCAGACCTACTGATCAGAATCTATATCTTAACAAGTTCTCCTGGTGATTCTTGTGCACATTAAAATTTCAGAAGGCTGGCTTAGTAGAGACGGCTGGGGTCACCTACTGTCAGTCAATCAACTAGTAGTTGCTGAGTGCAGAGGCTTTGGAATCGGCAACCTGGGTGTGAATCCCAGCTCTTCTGTGTGGCACATATGGGGGAGATTCCTCTATGCATCGGGCCCTGGGGTGGGTGCCAGAAATATGATACAGGGAAAACCAGGCATGGATCCTGTTCTCTGGGCATCTACCACCTAGTGGGGGAGACATGTGCTAATGAATGTGAAACTGTAAGGCGCTGAAAGAAGTAAACACAGATCTATTCATTCACTCCATTCGTTTAACAGGTGTTCATTGGGTACCTACTCCATGCCGGATACTGCTGGGCATAGGAGATATGAGAGCATATACAATAGAACTTGGCCTACCCTGGGAAGTCAGGGAGGGCTTTCCTGAGGAAGTGACACTTGAGTAGAGAGTGAAGGATGCACTGGAGTTCACTGAGAGGATGGAGTGGGGGTTGCAGAAGGTTTTATCACTGAAAGTGTCAAACTGCTGAAAAGACTAGTGTTTTGAGCCTGAGAAATCCCCACCAAGAGGTCACTGTTGATGCCCGTGGGAGCTTTTTTTTGGGAGTGATTGGACTGAAGCCAGGTTGGATGGTTAGAGGCGTGTGAGTGGGAGGTGAGGAAAAAGAAAGGGTAGGCAAAGTCATCCCTTTGAAGCAGTTTGCCTGGGAGGGAGGCGGGGAGAAGGCAGATAGCTGGTATGGGTACAGGGGTGGGTTTTCTTTGATTTATTATTTGTAGCTAGGGAAGTTGCTTTTGATGAGCTATGTAACCTTGTGTTTTGCTTATCATCTCTGAGGCCAGTTTCTTCTGTGTCTCTGTATAATGCAAATAATAGACACAAAATAAAAACCAAACCCACTGAAAATTAATGATGTTGGAATTCCTCTTAGAAAGTGAAGAGCTCCTGTTTGGAGGAATGCCCTGATTAGAACTGCTTGCGGGTTAAAGAGGAGGCCTCAGAGGCTCTGGGTGTGGGCAGAACTGATTTGCTGAGTCCCAGGAAGGAAAGTGGCAGCAGCTGGAAAGAGAAGGAAGCAGAGAGGGATGGGCAGTGGCAAATCATCAGGAGACCAAAACCTCTGGGACTGATGAGAAAGGCGGCCACTCCCAGCCTTCCCCAGTCCTCCAGCAACCTTCTTTGCTCACAAACCCCTTGGTTCAAGTAGATATTTTTTGTAGAGGCCCTTGAGAACCTGCAGATTTCCATGACTGATCTGATGAGAATCAATTAGACTGAGGCAGCCCAAGAGGGGCAGGACCCAGACACAGGGAGCGGTGTGCAGAAGGAAGCCCCAGGAGTTCTCAGCAATCACAGATAGGGCTGTTTGAATGACAGGGATAGAGAAACCAATGGTCTGGTTTATCCAGTTCTTCAAGGGGCATGGAGACCACTGCTAACATTGGATTAGATGCTATGCAGAGGCACTGCCCTGTAAAGCTATTTTGTGGAAAATGACGTAAAACGACTTTGTTACCTTCATTCATGTCACTAGATTAACAATTACATATTAGGCACCTGCTGGGTGCATTATGCACTGTTGTGGGCATCACGGTTGCAACATTGAATGAAATAGACCTGAATCCTTACCCTTCTGGAGCTTACATTGTAGAGGAGGGAGTCATACATTAAGCAAATGAAAATACATAGTATATTACATGATGATAGGAGCTAGGGAGAAAAATAGAAAAGATTTGTTTATAGTTTCATGAAGGAAGAGGGACAGAGAGTGCCAGAGCTGGATGTGTATGTCTGGGAGAGGGAGGTTCATTTAAATACTGTGGTCAGGGAAGGTCTCAGTGTAGCGTGATCTTTGATCAGCTCTGAAGAAGGTGAGAACTGAGCCCTGGGGACATTTGAAGGAAGACCATTCCAGATGGAGGGAATTTAGCAAAGGGCTTTCCATTGAGCTGGGAAGATGAGACTTACACAAACATCACCAACCTGGCCTTCACTGTCCATATTTCTATCACAGTTATCATAGAAATATGGACAGTGAAGTCCAGGCTGATGAACGACAGGCTCATTTCAGATGGAAATGGGGAATTCACTGGGAACTGGAGCAAACGTCATGCATGTTACACCTTAGTGAAAAACATAGCCATATTGTGTCCATGCCCTAGACATCTGTGGAAGTTTGAACTTGAGAGTGATGGCCTAGGGTATCTGATAGAAGAAATTTCTAAGCAGCAAATTGTTCAAGAAGTGGTTTGGCTGCTTCTAACAACCTATGCTCAGATGTGGGAGCAAAGAAATGACTTAAAGTTGTATTTTATATTTAAAAGGGAAGCAGAGCATAAAAGTTTGGAAAATTTGCCGCCTAGTCATATGGCAAAGAAAGAGAAAGTTTTTTGGGGAGATGAATTCAAGAAGGCTGTGGAGCAACTACTTGCTAGAGATATTTGCATAATGAAAAGGGAGCCAGCTGCTAATATCCAAGACAATGGGAAAAAGGCCTTGAAGGCATTTCAGAGACCTTTGGGGTAGCCTCTCCCATCACAGGCCCAGAACCCTAGGAGGGAAGAGTGGTTCTGTGAGTCAGGGCTAGGGCTCTACTGCCTTACAGGCCCCTGGGATACTACTCCCTGCATCCTGGCTGCTCTGGCTCCAGCTGTTGCTCTAAAGGGCCAAGATATAGCTCAAGCCACTGCCCTGGAGAATGCAAACCATAAACCTTGGCAATTTCCAGGTGGTGTTAAGCCTGCAGGTGCACAGAGTAAAAGAGTTGAGGCTTGGCAGCCTCTGCTTACATTTCAGAGGATGTATGGAAAAAAAGCCTGCTATAGGGTGGAGCCCTCACAGAGAACTTCTACTAGGGCAGTGCCAAGGGGTAATGTGAGGTGGAAGCCCCCATACAGAGTCTCCAATGGGGCACTGCCTAGTGAAACTGTGAGAAGTGGTCTATATCCTCCAGACCTGAGAATGGTAGATCCACCAGCAGCTTATACCCTGTGCCTGGAAAAGCCACAGGCACTCAACCCCAGCCCATGAGAACAGCCACGGGTGGCTGTACCTTGCAAAGCCACAGGGGTGGAGCTGCTCAAGGCCTTAAAAGCCCACCCCTTGCACCAGTGTGCCCCAGATGTGGGACATGGAGTCAAAGGAGATTATTTTGGAGCTTTAAGATTTAATGACTGTTCTGCTGAGTTTTGAACTTGCATGGGGCCTGTAGCCCCTTTCTTTTAGCCAATTTCTCACTTTTGGAATGGGAATATTTACCCAATGCCTATATCCCCATTGTACCTTAAAAGTAAATAACTTGCCTTTGATTTTATAGGCTCACAGGTGGAAGGGACTTTCCTCATCTCAGATGAGACTTTGGACTTTCGACATGAGATTTGGGAGGGACCAGGGGCAAAATGATATAGTTTGGATCCATGGCCCCTCTTACCAAATCTCACGTTGAATTGTAATTCCCAGTGTGGGAGTTGGAGCCTGATGGGAGGTGTTTGGATCATGGAGGTGGATCCCTTATGGCTTGGTGCTGTCTTCATGATTGTGAGTTCTTGTGAGATCTGGTCATTTAAAAGCGTGTAACATCTCCCTCTTAATTATCTCTCCTTTGCTCCCTCTTTCACCACATGATGTGCCTGCTCCCCCTTCGCCTTCCACTATGAGTGTAAGCTTCCTAAGCCCTCCCTAGAAGCCAAGCAAATGCCAGCACCATGTTTCCTATAAAGCCTTCAGAACTGTCAGCCAATTATACCTTTCTTCCTTATAAATTGCCCATTCTCAGGTATTCCGTTATAGCAACATGAGAATGGCCTAATACAGGTATAATATATGACTTGAATGACAGCTCATCCTCTTGACAGCACAAACAGCACCTCCTCTGAGAAGCCTTCTCTGACTTTCCTCTCTCCACCAAGACCTGCGGGCCCCTTCCTCCGGGCACCTCTGTACCTTGTATCCACCACTATCAGTGCTTGTCTCACTGTGCTGTATTCTTTATTTTTACATGTGTCTACTTCAGGAGGCTGTGTGCTTGGGGGTTGGTTAGTCCATATATTTGCTATTCCATACCCAGCACAGGGCTGACACCTAGAAGGAGAGCATGGCTAGAGGTGGGCAGGGAGTGGAAGGCAGGTTGAAGAGAGGATTTGAGGCCTGATTGGAGCTGGAGTTAAGGAAAGTAAATCTGGATGTGCTAGATAAGATGGTTTTCAGAAGGAGAACTGGGCAGGAAATCAACTAGCAATGATGCTAACAGACACATCAATGGGGATGGTGGGAGGAGGTTTGCCCTAATCATGAGAAGGGAGAATGAGGAAGAAAGGAGAGGCAGGAGAGACTTCAAGGAGAACTTGCTCCTTAACCACAGAGTGTGGAGGAGAGGGTATCATTGATGATGACCCAAGCTTGGATGCTTGGAGAAAAGAGAATGAGGATCGCACCACCTTACACGCACTACATGGTTTATCTCACTGATCCCCTCTCTATATGATTGTTTTCATTTTACTCCCTGGAGAGTGACTCTTAAACGATGTTCCTGACATTGGAATTTTAATAATAACATTAATGTAACAGGGCAGTCCAATGGCTATGAATTCACATTAGTCTCAATTCTGGGTGCCTTTAGTGGAACCTAGAAATTTGTATACGAACAGTCAGTAATGATAAGACACCTGCTGAACAGACCACTGCTGTTATAATCTAAAGCTGGATTAATAGGAGCTATGAAATAATAATAATAATGATGAGCCTACATTGCCAGAGTACATTAAAATCAGAGTAATTAGTTAATTTGAAATAACAATACCCATTAAGATCATTAAGAACACCTTAACTCAATTTAGTATCCCAGCCGTAAGCTTCTCAAAGGTTTTCTCAGGAATCATCTAATTCAGATTCGGAATAAGATGAGTCTCCCTATTCCTTTCCTTCATTTGATGAGCATTTATTGGGCACCTACTAGATGCCACACTCTCAGCCGGGACTGGGATAGAAAGAGGAACAGGACAGAGCCCTGTCCTTGGGGAGCTTGTTCTTTAGGGAAACAGATGGTGCTGGGAATGGTCAGTGATCACTCAGGGTGGCTGGGGAGTCCCGAGGACCACAGAGGAGGAGAGGTCAGTGTGTCCTAGGGTGAGGGAACCCGCAGCCCAGAGAGGCTGAACAAAAGCATAGCTAACATTCATCAGTGCTGCCTGGAATGATGACTGTGAAGATGTGCTAAAATGACCCTGAAAACCAAGCTTGTCAACCTGTGTTTGCCATGAAGCAGGAAATTCAGAGGTATATTTGCTGGTAGGGAGGACAGAGCCACAGTTCTGGACCCTTCTCTCTCATTACACTCACCACGTCAAAGCTCCAGAAGTTGGGTTCAGAGCCTGGACCTCCCTCTTTGTGAATAAAAAGATAAGAAGACCTTTGAGGAGACCCCATTCTCTAGAGTGCCTATTGAGGGAGTGCTGGATTGACATGTGCAACCCCTCCCTGCTGGGGTCTGATTAACCAATTTGCTCCTGGGTCTGTTTTTCAGATGTGCAGCCGCCTCCCGCTAGCAGGCTTGAGAAGTGAGGGTAGCAGGTTCTAGGTTCAGGGAAGAGCCAGTGCAAAAACCCTGCGGTTGTAAAGGGTTTCCATGTTCCAAAGCTGTTGGAGATCAGTGCTGCTGAACTCTGACAAGGTAGAGGTTGGTCCAAGAGGTGCCTGTGGGAAGAGTGTGGACCCCGTTCTAAGGGCAATGGGAAGGCACTGAAGGATTTCCAGGGGGGTGATGACATGACATCTTATTTACATTTTCATGAATAATCCCTCTTGTCCCTGAGTGAGGCTGGATTGGAGGTCAGTCTCCAGACCCCTGCTTTCCAATGAGACTTTCTGAGATAATGGAAGTGTTTACATCTACAGCGTCCAATGCGGCAGCCCCTGTAGGGTATATGAACCTAACAGCAATAACTTAAGCATTTTCTTAGAATGACACTGTGCGGTAGAACATCTAAATGTGTGTCCCGAGCCTGGGAATCTGGCGTGGCCAACTTGAACATTTATTCTTTATCTGTGAGGAACAGCTGAGCTCCCAGCTTGTCCCGTGGAACATGGGCTCTACAGGAGATTGAGGCTCTGAGTTTTGGGATCAATGAAGGTGCCAGGTGGAGGTCATTTTGGGGAGGGTGTTAAGGGAAATGCTATAGAGACTGTGTGCTCTTTGCAGGCAGTTGGGGTTTTCCTGGCCAGCCCGCCGCCACTATACTGTAGGGAAGGTGGATGTGTTGTCAGTCTGTTGCTACTGAACTCTCTCCCCTGTATGTAAGCCTCTAATAATACTCCATGTCTTGTTTGCTGGCTCTGGGTCTCCTCTTTTGCCTCTTGAACCTGGTGCCTTCCCTACGGAGGTTAACAGGGGTTCGGCACAACGGCCCCTCATTCCCAGTGGCTGTGGAACAGCTGAAGTGGGGCTCCTGTGACTGGGGCTGAGTTTAGCTAGCTGATTTAAATACCCCCATATGGCTAGCGGCTGTCCTGTCGACCCAACTCCAGACCTTCCTCTAGGAGTGGGGAGGGCTGGAGGTTTCCCCAAAATCCTGGTTGCCACGCCCACCCTTGTCCTTACCTCTAGGGTCATGAGGATGCATTCTAAGAAGCAGGATGGCTGGGTCAAAGAGGAGGAACGCTTTTAGGATTTCTGTGTTCCTATTTTCAAAGTACTCTCCGGAAAAGGTGCACACAGGTACTCTGTCACTGTGGCGACGGTGAGGGAGAGCCACTGCCCGTATCCTCGACTTGGGAATGACCTTTTCTTCTCTTGCCTTCTCCAGCTTGAGGGGCGGGGGTGGCTGATCAAGCAGCTGACTTCATACTAGTCTTGGTGGCTCCTTCTGACCTCCCCACTGATGACCCTCCCTGGGGTATCCATTGCAGCCCATAAGTACTCCCAAACCCATTTTCCAGAATTAAAAAAACGAAACAATCCATGACTCTCTCTTGGATTCCCAGGACACAGATCAGCATCTCCTCAGGGCAGGAGGGGCCTGGGCTCATCCCAGGCCACGTGGGAGGAGCGAGCTTGCAGTTCCTCCTCCTTTCTCGGTCCCACCCACGTGATGCGTGGAGCGCCTCTGCATGATTTCTCAATTAACAACCCCAATCCTCTGGATTACCGTTTCTCATTTGCCGGGATTATTAGCAGTGAAAATACTAACAATCATGATAAATATTGGCTGCAGCCATCCACGCTGCCCCGAGCCCCGGCTGTCCCACTCAGTGTAATTAAAAAGCGAGCCAACTGGGTAAATAAAAAGCCCAGATGGCCCCTCCGGCCTCAGAGAGGACACGGGAGGATCACGGACCCCAAATAGGCCGTTAATGCCATGCCAGAGCCACCAGCAAATATGGAGCAAAACAAATGAAGCTCAACTGCAAAGGGAGAAGCCTCATAAATCTTGCCCAAAGTTGCTTTCACTTGGGGCCCGAGGCTATAATTGGAGGGTTGATGACGGTAGCAGCTCCCTCCCTGCCTTTGCTCTGAGCACTGGGTCCTGAGTTCCCCCCATGCAGGCAGACACCACAGACACCTCTCATTTCCCATTTGTGACCCAACCCTGACCTGTCCTTTGAGGCCCTTGGGACAGCCTTACCCTTTCTTCCTTCCGAGCCCCCGGCTGCATGCTTTCCATTCCACCTTCAGAAGTTCCTCCACCATCGTCAGCCTGATCTGCCCCTCCCCTTGCACCAGTCTGTTCATGGCCATGGTACCCCCAGCTTCCCCCTTCTCCTACAGCCTTCCCTGTCTCCCCTCTCCTACGCCCCTTCCTTTCTGCGAAGCTGTTCTCCGAAGTCACTGACTCCCAGCAGCCTTTCCTCATACAGCCCACCCTTTGCAGACTATTTCTTCACATGGGGCCTCTCTGGGGTCTTGGAGGAGTTGAATGCACCCTGAGCTCCGCCCTTGAATGACTCATGTGACCCTGGGCAACTCAAGGCCCCTCTCTGGTCCTCAATGACCCCATCTGCAGAAGGGTGGCTTTTTCGGAAGAGTGTTTTGAGGATTAAACAAGATACTCCAAACAAAGAGGCCTACACAGAGGTGGCACGTAGGAGGCGTAGGAGGTGTTTAACTAAAGTTAGTTGAATGACTCTCTTACCCCACACCTTTTCACAGTTAGGGGCTCAGTTTGCATGGAACATCTGGTTCATATTGCAGTGGGTATATTCTTTGTTCTTTAACTGTGTCTTCCCATTAGACTGAGGTGATCACTGCTTCTGTTTGTCCTTCCTTACAATAGCTGATACAGGGGTCCATGTGCTGGGGCTGCCAAATTCGTGACGCAAAAAGATGAGATGGTGAATTATTAGGATGCATCTTCTTTCTCTTTCTCCCTGGGAAACCGTCTAGCCACACTCGCAGCTGGCTGGGACTCCTGGAGAGTTATTTACAAGGCTGGCTATGAGGGCTCTATGTCACTTGCTTCTGGTCTTCAGGCCTGATATTCGGGCAGCACTGTTTCCCCCCAGCTCTGGAGAGAATAAAAATAATTTGGCTTCCAAAGCCCTACAGTCTGAGCTGCTTCCATCCACCCCAATCCCCACCACACACACAGTTACCCGGAGGGCAGGGTTCCCTTACATCTTGTTCTATTCCATCTGCCTCTTGCAGTTGAGTTTGGGGTCTTCTAACCTTGCCGAAGAAAGTGGAATACAATCTAGATTTCCAACAATGGGGAGTTTGTTAAATAAATTACAGTGCCATATGTGCATTTATGATATATTTTCAATGCAAAAAAAGCAGGTTGCAAAACAGTATGTGAAGTAAGAACCTATTTTGGTGAGAAAAAAATTTCCCAACTATAGATGTATGGGCCAAAAATTGTCTGGAAGAATGACTGTACACCAAAATGTTAGCAATAGTTTTTCTGCTTTTTAAAAAAATTTGTTTCCTGAGTAGTGGGCTAACAAAGATTTTGACTTCTTTCTTTGTGCGTATCTGTAATTTTCTGATTTGTTTACAATGAATTGTATCTCTCCTGTCTCGACTAAACAAACAAATAAAGAAAAGCACCACCAGGCTCTCCCAGGCCTTGTTTGCATACATTTGCATGCTGTCTGATCAAATGCCATCCATCAAAGCTCTATTTCATCAGCCTTCAAGAATTGTGGAGGCCGGGCTTGCCTTCACTGTTCTTGGTTATGAGGCCATGATGGGCAGTCCCCCAGCCCTCCTTAGGAGGACCCCAGCATACCCTGTCTGAGAGCCGAGCCCAGCCTACCTACCTCGCCCCCTCAACAAATCTCTATCTAGCATCCCAGTCTCCTGTGAGGCTACAATGGTGACACCAGCCCAGAGGCAACAACAGCTCAGTTGTCACATTTCCAACCTCGAAGGCGTCTTGATTCCACTCGGTTGGCAGCATTTTCATGTTATTCTCAGTGCTTTGACCTTAAGTGGCTGCTTTTCCTCTCTTTCTCGTTTCCTTGTATTTCACCTCCCCTCCTCCTCTCCTCTCTCCTGACTGTGATTGTCTGAGCCAGGCATCTGAGCTGTCTCGAGCTTGCCTCCTATTTTTGTACTTTGCGAAACCGGGGGATACAAAGGGCCGTGAGTACCGCGCCGCTCTTAGTCCTGCGACGAGGCGTCTGTCTCCTTGCTTTGGCTGGGGCCGGATTGCATCTTGAAAACAGCAGCAAAGCATACGCCAGGGGAAGATCATGCTTGCTAATTGGTGCAAGTTTTGCCTGACTCTTCACCAACGGAAATACAATAGATCCAGGAGCACACGCACACACCCGCCCCTCCCAAAAGGAACGAAAGTCTGCTCAGACGATCCTGTCAGAATCACGTGCCCTTAGACCAAATAAGCAAGGTATATCTCTTGTACCTGATGACATTTGACGGGATGAAAACCTCTACTTCCGGGATGTCCCTTGATCATG
>NW_012098097.1:6391403-6398763 GCF_000951045.1 Mandrillus leucophaeus
ATCCCTAACTCATCTGTTCCAGCGTTCTATGACAACCACCATCACCAAGTGACAATTTGTGGAACACTGGTTATGTGCCTGAAGAATGTAGCCACATTCAATCTCAACACTTATTAGTTGAATAACCAACTGGTATTGTGTGCATAAAGCACTCAAAACAGTGTCTGATGTGCAATAAAAGTTCATTATTTAATCATCCTGACAAGCCTGGAAGGTGTGTACTACGGGGTGGCCATGGTGTTTGGAACAGAGATGATGATCTTACCAACCATTGTAATATCAATGATCTCTTTATTGTATATTTACCTCTGCTTCCAGGCCTAGTGATCACTCTGCATTTTATCCCCATCCCACCACGGGGGATATAAAGATTTAGGCACAGTCATTGCTTGCGTTAGGCAGCTGGTGAGGGGTGGGAGGTAAAATTTGCAGTCTTCTCTGTTTGATTCCAAAGCCCATTGGAAGTTCCCCTCTTGCATGTCTTCCTCTTGCAGTTTAATTCTCTTATTATGTCCTTGGTGGAGGATCATCTACAAGAGTGTCCTTCGTGAGTGACATACACTGAATGTGTGTCCTCCCAACATTCCTGTGTTGAAACCTAATCCCTAGTGTGACCGTACTTGAAGGCAGTGCCTTTGGGACGTGGTTAGGTCATGAGTGTGGAGCCTCACGAATGAGATGAGTGTTGTTACAAAACAGACCCCAAAGACAGACCTCCCTCATCCCGTTTACTATGTGATGACACAGCAAGAAGGCATCAGCTATGAACTAGGAAGTGGTTCTCACCAGACACCGACTCTGCCAGCTCCTTAACCTTGGACATCCCAGCCTCCAGAATTGTGAGCAATAGATTTCTGCTGTTTATAAGTCACTCGGTTTATGGCATTTTGCTACAGATGCATGAATGGACTAAGATGGTGAGTTTGGGGCTGGTCCTCCTTTCACCTCCTAGGGCCCTGCTTCCCGCCTGTCCTGGGGAGGGAGCAGGCATAAAGCTTACCTCCTTTCTAGTGCTCAGGGTTCCAGGGAAGTCCATGAGGTGGTGGGAAGAGGGAGCTGTGGTGTTTGGGGGAGGAAAGCTAAGGACAAAGGTGAGGGGTGGGGTTTCTAAGCTCCAGGCTGCCAGCTCCATCGGTGGCCTGCCCACCTCGGCCCAGGGACTGGAGCAGTGGGCCCAGCTGCCCTCTCTCACCACATGGAGTTTGTGGAAAGAAGAACACTACAGAGCCCACCTGGCAGAGATTTCACCTGCGTCTCAGTGAGTGTTTGATGCCAGAGCTGCTTGCTGGCTTGATGGGAGCCCTGAGGGGCAGGACTTTGTCTTCTTCATGTCTTGTTCAGTGACTGCTGTGCTGCCAGACCTGGCTCCAGACGCATGAGGCCAGCTGGTCTCCAATGGTCTCTCCTGCCTCTAATCACACACCAGCCATGCACATCCAACCATACATACACCCATGCATATACAACCACACATACATGCATGTATATAGAACCAGATGTACCTACAACAAAACATGTATGCACACAAAACCACACGCATGTGTGTACATATAATAACACATGCACACACACCCCTCTGGCACATGAATGTACACACAGCCACACATGCACATGGAGGAGGAGGGTTGGGAGGACTCTGCTACCCCAGCACTGGACTTTCAGGCCCCACTCTGCCCAGACATGCCCAGTCCCTGGTGCCAGCCGGGGGGAGAGCCCTGAGGGTAAGAGAGGCTGGCAGACATGAAGTCCTCATGTTCTGCAGCTGCTCTGCCTTGTGGAAGTGTCCACAGCCCAGCCCACACCTTTCCTTCCTAGTTTCTCTCCATCTGTGAGACCTGCTAGCCAGTGCCTGGAGGGTTGGTCTGCATGGAGTGAAGGTGTTGTGTTGGCTGAGTTTTGATGACACGTGGGGCAGATAATATCTGTGGTGCAGTGCACATCCTGGAGCTCTCCAAGGGGCCAGGCTGAGGCTACACTTCCCCCAAACCATCTTTGCCTAACTTCCCTTCTGCCCTAGCCCACTTCCCTCTTTCCGTTACAAATTTCTTCTGATGTCATTCCCTTCATAAACCATGTGCCCAGGAATCCCTCTGTCAGACTCTGCTTCCAGGAAACCTGTCCTGGGATGGTGTCCCATAGACCCTGGAGCTCACATCATAGGGCCGCCAGTGGTTAGAGTATAACTAGGCTCCTGAGACCTGCTGTCAACTCTCTGGGGGAGCTTCAAGTCTTGGGGTTCTCTAGCATGACCCTCATCTTCCCACCTCCCACAATTGCATGCATGCACACACACCCATGATACACTCATGCCATATAACTACACATACACCTATGCATACACTACTGCACATACATGCATGTATATAGAATCAGGCAGGCATGTACCTACAACCAAGAACATGCATACACACACAACCACACACACATGCACACACACCCATGATTCACTCATGCATATGCACCATACATGTGTGCACACACAAGCACATGCATACATGTAAGCACAACCATACAAACATGCATGCACACACAATCACACACCAGCCATGCATGTCCAACCACACATATACCCATGCATACACAACCACATATACATGCATGTAGATAGAACCAGATGTGCATACAACAAAACATGCATGCACACACAACCACACGCATGTGTGTACATATAACACAGGCACACACACCTCCGACACATTAATGTACACACAACCACACGTGCATACATATACAAACACATGTATGTGCACACTACCACACACATGCATGCATACACAACCATGATACACTCATGCATATGCAACCACACATGTGTGCACACACAACCACATGCATATATGTACACACAACCATATACACATGCATGCACACACAACCACATAGCCATGCACATACAACCACACCTACACCCATGTATACACAACCACACATACACGCATGTATATAGAACCAGATGTACATACAACCAAACACATACATGCACACACAACCACACACGTGTACATAAAATAACACATATGCACACACCTCCAACACTTGCATGTACACACAACCACACACACATGAATATACAAACACATGCATGCACACACAACCAGACACATGCATGCACACACACCACATATATACACAACTACACATTTGTTCATGCACACACCACACACTGGGCTTGGGGGGTCTTTGGCATGACGTCTCCCCTCCCTGAGGCTCCTCTGGCTCTCTGGAATTTGAGAGGTGAGAGGAGTTGATTACCAACAGTTGGCCTTCCCTCAAGGCCAAGTTCACGCTGAAGGCTCAGCATTTCCACTCTCCCCTTCATTTTTCCTTTCCGGGGAGAAGGATGGTCTCCCAGGAAGCCTCTAAGGTTGCAAATTGATTTCTTGATTTCCACATGGAGTTTGCTTCCAATTGAAGGCATTAAAAAATGCAATCCTTCTTTCATTGATCCTCGTCAAACAGTGCGGCGGCTGGAATAAAGGGGCAGGGGTTGCAGGGGATTCCCCAGTGTCCTCCTGTGCCCAGAGAGAAATCTGGCTTCAGAGGAACCCATCTCCTTGTTAGTTTTAAAGATGTATAATCTGTTTTGTTTCTTGGTTTGTTTTTCCTCCTTTTGCGGCAAACAGTACATAGGAGGGCTTAAAACTGCTGTCTTCATGTGGAAATTCCCCTTGCTGGAAGTGTCTAGGTCCACTTATTATGAATAACTCATTAACTAAACATTATGCCCCTGTCTTGAACCTGACAGACAGACCTCACTAAACAGCCTGGGTTCCGCCACTTACCAGCATCACCCAAATGATGGGAAGTTATCTTCGCCCCACACTCCATCTGCAGATTGCCTGTAGAGATCTAAACCCCAGACCCTGTTTTCCTTGCACAGGATAGCACTGTTTTCCCTGCTGAAAGCAGTTGTGTTCCTTCACTGGCATGGGTTGGGTGGCCTCTTACTGGCATGGGGAACTGGAGGGTGATGGGGTAAGGACAGCCAGTAGGAGACTCACATCTTTGGCCTGTGAGGCCCCTAGCGCTGTCCTTGGCCATGGTCATTCTCCAAAGTGTGTCTCAGCACCTGCCTGGCTCTTTCCTCGTGAACCTTGTCCCTGTTTGTCCCAGCAGGTGCTCTGAGCCTTGCTGTCCCAGCCAGCTTGTCCTTGGCACCACTCCAATCTTGCCATGCTCCCTTTGCATAACCACTATTGTTCCTACCCTCCTCTTTTTTAGGAAAAAAGAAAAGCTACTCCAGCTTCTGGAAAGAAGAGACACAACCCCACACGTTTTAATTTTTTTTTCTCTGCTTTCATTTCTGTCCCCAGTTGTGGGTGCTCTCCAGTTCTCAGGTGTTATGGAATGAATTATGTCCTCTCAAAATTCGTATCAAATAGGGGTTGAAGTCCTCGCCCCCAAAGACCTGAGAATGTGATTCTATTTTAGGGATAAGGTCTTTAAAGGGGTGATTAGGTTAAAATGAGGATATTGGGGGCCTTAATTGAATCTGACTTGTATCCTTATAAGAAGAGGACATTTGGACACACGATGAGACACCAGGGACCCGCATGCACAGATGAAAGACCGTGTGGGAAGGCAGTCACTTGCAAGCCAACAAGAGAGGCCTCCAAAGAAACCGACCCTATTGACATCCACATCTTGGATGTCCAGGCTCTAGAATGATGGCAAAATAACTGTCTGTTGTTTCAGCCTCCCAGGCTGTGGTCTTTTGTTATGGCAGCCCTGGAAACTGGGTGAAAAAGCCATTTTTTTCGCCAAACTATGTTAGCCAGTAGGGATGAGTGGACAGTAGGGTGCTGGTTGGGACAGTGTCAGATCCCAGCTGTACTGCTCATGACAGTGTGGCCTTGGGCAAGTTCCTTGCCCTCTCTATGCCTCAGTTTACTCATCTCTAAAATATAATGATGACAATACTCACCTCACAGGGTGCTTATGAGGACACAGATTCTCAGAAAGTATCTAGAACAATCCCCAGCACCAAGGCAGCCCCCTCCCCCAAGTATGAGCTGATACCAGTGGATTCTTAAAGTTCGACCTAGAAGGCTGTGCAGCCATGCCCTTCCCCTCCTGGACCACTCCTCTCTCAGGCTGAGCCTCTATGAAGGTCAATGACTACCTCCTCTCACATCTGAGAAACAGAGAATTGAGAGCCTCCCAGTGCTGGTGGAATCTGGGCTGGGTTTGCACATGGACGCCTGCACCTGGCCCGCCCACGCCAGGGAATCCCTCGGCGGACCTCTGTGCTGCAAGATGGGCACGCTATCTGTCTCCCACTTTGAACGGTGAGCCATGCTGTCCCCAAGAGGAAGGGCAAACACACTTGGCAGGGACCTCCACATACAGAAGTAAGAGATCCAGCTTTGGAATCACAGACCTGGCCTTTCAGTCTCCTTCCACCATTTACCAGTCATGTTACCTTCACCTTGTCATTCAATCTCTCCGAACTGCAGTATCATCATCTATAAGTGAACAGTGATACTATGTACCTCATAACATTATAGTAAGGATGTAATAATATTTTAAGTACCTAATAATAGTAAATGCTATAAGACCTACTTATTAAATGCTATAAAGAAGGTAAGATGTATACCAGAAAGGAGAGCATGTTATTTAGAGATACAGGCATCCCTTGAAGGTGTTGCAGGTTTGGTTCCAGATCACTGCAATAAGGCGAATATTACAATAAAGCAAGTCACATAAATATATTGGTTTCCCAGTGCATATATTATAAAAGTTACATTTACACTATAATGCAATCTATTAAGTGTGCAATAACATCATGTCTCAAAAACGTACATACCTTAATTTAACAATATGTGATTTACAAAAAATGCTAATGACCATTTGAACTTCAGCAAATAATCTTTCTGCTGGTGGAGGGTCTTGCCTTGATGTTAACAGTGGCTGACTGATCAGAGTGGTGGTTGTTGAAAGTTGCTGAATGGCTGTGGCAATTTCTTAAAATAAGACAGCAATGAAATTTGCTGTTGGACTTTTCCTTTCATGAAAGATTTCTCTGCAGTATGTGATACTGTTTGATGGTGTTTTACCCATAGTAGAAATTTTTTTTCAAAGTTGGAGTCTATTTCCAAATCATCTCAAATTCTGCTGCTATTTTATCAACTAAGTTTATGTAATATTGTAAATTCTTTGTTGTCATTTCAACGAGGCTTGCAGCATCTTCACCAGGCATAGATTCCCCCTCAAGAAGCCACTTTCTTTGCTCATCCATAAGAAGCAGCTCCTCATCTGTTCAAATTTGACCATGAGACTGCAGCAATCCAGTCACATCTTCAGGCTCCACTTCTAATCCTAGTTCTTTTGCTATTTCCACCCACCTGCAGTGACTTCCTCCACTGAAGTCTTGAACTCCTCGAAGTTATCCACGAGGGTTGAAGTCAACTTCTTCCAAACTCCTGTTAATGTTGATAGTCTTACTTCCTCCCAGAAATCACGAATGTTCTTAATGGCATCTATTAATACAATGATTAAAAAAAATCCTTTCCAGAAGGTTTTCAATGAACTCTGCCCATATCCATCAGAAGATCTCCCATGATCAATGGCACCTACAGCCTCACGAAATGTATTTATTTTCAATAATAAGACTTAAACATCAAAATTGCTCCTTGGTCCATGGGCTGTAGAATGGATGTTGTGTTAGCAGTCATGAAGCAACATGAATCTCCTTGTACATCTCCATCAGCACTCTTGGGGAACAGGTGCATTACCAATGAGCACTACTATTTTGAAAATAATATTTTTTTCTAAGCAATGGGTCTCAACAGTGGGCTTAAAATATTCAGTAATCTGTACTATAAACAGATGTGCTGTCATCCAGGCTTTCTTATTTTATTTGTGAAACACAGGAAGAGAGGATTTAACATAATTCTTAGAAGCCCTAGAATTTTCAGAATGACACATGAGCATTGGCTTCAACTTAAAGTCACCAGCTGCATCCGCTTCTAATATGAGAGTCAGCCATCCTTTGATGCTTTGAAGCCAGGCACTGACTTCTCCTCTCTAGCTATGAAAGGCCTGGACGGCATCTTCTTCCAATAGAAGGCTGTTCTGTCTACCTGGAAAGTCTGTTGTTTAGTGCAGCCACCTTCCTCAGTTGGGCAGCTAGATCTTCCAGATAATTTGCTGCCACTTCTCCATCAGCACTTGCTGCTTCACCTTGCACTTTTGCAATGGAGGTTATGCAGAAGGCTTTTTTTTTTTTTTAGATGGAGTCTTGCTCTGTCACCCAGACTGGAGTGCAGTGGTATGATCTTGGCTCACTGCAACCTCCGCCTCCTGATTTCAAGCCATTCTCCTGCCTCAGCCTTCTGAGTAGCTGGGATTACAGGCATGC
>NW_012098097.1:6398813-6405480 GCF_000951045.1 Mandrillus leucophaeus
TTTTTGTATTTTTAGTAGAGACAGGGTTTCACCATGTTGGTCAGGCTGGTCTTGAACTCCTGACCTTGTGATCCGCCCGCCTCATCCTTCCAAAGTGCTGTGATTACAGGCGTGAGTCACTGTGCTCAGCTGGCTTTTTTTCTTCCTTAAACCTCATGAACCAACCTCCGCTAGCTTCCAACTTTTCTTCTACCGCTTCCTTGCCTCTCTCAGCCTCCATAAAATTGAGGAGAGTCAAGGTCTTGCTCTGGATTAGGCTTTGGCTTAAGGGAATATTGTGGCTGGTTTGATCTTCCATCCAGACCACGAAAACTTTCTTCATATCAGCAATAAGGCTGTTTCGCTTTCTTATTATTCTTGTGTTCACTGGAGTAGCACTTTCAATTTTCTTCAAGAATTTTTCCTTTGCATTTGCAGGCTGGCTAACTATTTGCACAAGAGTCCTAGCTTTTGGCTGATCTCAGCTTTCAACATGCCTTTCTCACTAAGCTTAATCATTTCTAGCTGTTGATTTAAAGGTGGGGGGAAGTACGACTCTTCCTTTCACTCAAACACTTGGAGGCCGTTGTAGGGTTATTAATTGGTCTCATTTCGATATTGCTGTGTCTCAGAAAATAGGGAGGCCCAAGGAGAGAGAGAGAGAGAGAGAGAGAGAGAGAGAGAGAGACAGAGGAAGGGCAGGCTGGTGGAGCAGTCAGAACGCACACAGCATTTATAGATTAAGTTCTTTGTCTTGTCTTGGTGACAGCACATCTGTTTGTGATGTCCCAAAACAATTACAATGTTTTGTGATCACTGATCACAGATCACCATAGCTGATATAATAATAATAATCTCTATTTTTTTTTGAGACAGAGTTTCACTCTGTCACCCAGGCTGGAGTGCAGTGGTGCAATCTCGGCTCATTGCAACATCTGCCTCCCAGGTTCAAGCGATTCTCTTGCCTCAGCCTCCCAAGTAGCTGGGTTTACGGGCATGTGACACCACGCCTGGCTAATTTTTGTATTTTTAGTAGACATGGGGTTTCACCATGTTGGCCAGGCTGATCTTGAACTCCCGACCTCAAGTGATACATCCGCCCGCCTCGGCCTCCCAAAGTGCTGCGACTGTAGGCGTGAGCCACCGCACCTGGTCTGATGTAATAATAATAATGAAAAAGCCTGAAACATTGTTAGAACTACCAAAATGCAACAAGAGACACAAAGTGAGCATATGCTATTGAAAAGTGGTGCCGAGAGATGTGCTTGAGGCAGAGTTGCCACAAACCTTCGATTTGTAAAAAACGCAGTTATCTGCAAGGCTCTATCAAGCAAAGCACAATGAAATGAGGTGTACCTGTATCCCCTTCTCCAGACTGGGGACCTTTTTAAAGAATAACACTCAGCTGTTGACACTCCTGAATATTCCTGCCTGTTGCGCGTCCCAAGGAACCGCAGCTGAGTTCCACTCTGATTAATGGATTCAGGGTGGTTTTCTGTAAATGATCGTTTGGTACAATGCCAGGGCTGATGGACTCAGGGGCTGGGGCGGGGGGGTGGGTCGCTAACAGTTAGGGGCACAGAGGCACGTGGGTCCTTCCGGTGCAAGCCTGTAGTGTTCCCAACCCATCTGACCAGCAGGCTCTGTGGACTCACCGTGCCTTGCGCTCCTGGTCAATCGAGTACTGTGCTTGCCAGAGGCCTGGCCGGGGGAGGGGCTGTGCCAGCCGGGCTGAGCAGTGAGGCTGGCTGAAGTTGTCCCTGCTGGCCACACCATGGCTAATGGTGCCAGGGTGTCTGGAAGCACTCGGGATGACGATGCAGGCCTGGGAGAGGCAGGTCTCTCTCTCTCCAGGTGAGGTGCTGCCTGGACTGGACTGCGATTTGAGATTCCTGCGTGTGCTCCAACCTGTCATGAGAACCAGGAAGGGCAATTACCAAGTTGACTGAAGTTTTATTAACCTGCCACCCACCAAGGGGAGTAAATCAAAGAAGTTCACGTTATTGACTCATCGGCTTTAGGAACATAGATGTCGTCTCTGCCCCGAGTGCCCCTGGCTGCATGGCACAGCATAAAACACGGCGCCTCTCTCCTGTGACAGGCACAAAATCAGGACGCTTCAATAATTCAAGTCTAGCTCTTTTGGACTTTCAATGGTGCTGTGTGCCCGACTGGCATGTTGTTGTAGTTTAGTTTTTTTTTTAACAGCAGATTTGTTTTCCTTTTTTTGTTTTCCTATGACTGATATTAAATGAGGTTCTCTTTCTGAGTTCACACCTACAAATGGACAAGGAATTGTACCAGAATGTATTGGGTAGGGAAGGCAGAAGAGCCTCCTCTTTTCTTACTTCTCTCTCTCCCTTCCTTCCTTCCTTCCTTCCTTCCTTCCCTCCTTCCTCCCTCCCTCCCTTCCCCCTTCCTTCTCTCCTTCTTTCCCTCCTACCTCCTCCCTTCTTCCTTCCTTCCTACCTCCCTCCCTTCCCTTCCCTCCCCTCTCTCCTTTTTCCCCTCCTACCTCCTCCCTTCTTCCTTTCTTCCTTGCTCTCTCATTTTCTTTCTTCCTTCCTTTCTCCTTCTTTCTCTTTCCCTCCTTCCCTTCTTCTTTCCTTCCATCCTTCCTCTCTCTCCCTTCCTCTCTATCCCTCCCTTCCTCTCTATCCCTTCCTTCCTCTCTATCCCTTCCTTCCTCTCTCTCCCTTCTTTCCTCTCTCTCCCTTCCTTCCTCTCTTTCTCCCTTCCTTCCTCTCTTTCTCCCTTCCTTCCTCTCTTTCTCCCTCCCTTCCTCCCTTTTTCCCTCCCTCCCTCTCTCCCTCCCTCCCTCCCTTCCTTCCTTCCTTCCTTCCTTCCTTCCTTCCTTCCTTCCTTCCTTCCTTCCCTCCTTCCTACTTTTTCTCCCTGATTCTATGTTCCTGTGTATATTTATTCATCTATCCATCTACCTACTTATTTATCCAATCATTATTGAATTTTTGTACTGGGTACTAGGGATTCAATGCAAGAAGTAAGGATGGCATTCTTCCTGCTGTGTAGCAGATTGCATTTACCAAACATGACTGCAAAAATATTTCCCATCCCACATACACTTTGCAAAGTGGTCTTGCCACTCTCACATCAAGGGGGGCGTTTGTGGCCTCCTGGAATCTGAGCCTGCCTTAGTGACTCGCTTATGACTAGCAGAAGGCAGCTGAAGTCATGTGATGCTGTGTGACTTCCAAAGTCAGATTAGAAGAAGCCGTGAAGCTCAGTGTGGAGGCTGTAAGAAGTTTGAGTACCTGAGACTGTCATGCTGGGGAGGTCACATGTATGTCCTCTGGTCACCTGGGCTCCTGGCTGACAGCAATGACTTCCAGGCCAGTAAGTGCGCCATCTTGGAAGTCGTGCCTTCAGATGACCACAGCCTGGCTGACATCTGACTGCAACTGCGTAGGAGATCCAAGTGCCCAGCTGAGCCTTTCGCAAATCCCTGCCCCACAAAATCATGAGCAAAATACAATGGTTGCTTTAAACCATTGAGCATGGGGGTCATTTGCTACACAGCAATGGGTGACTGGTCCACGCTCTCAAAGAATGTCTGGTCCAGGTGGGAAGATAGATATTAAACTCTCCTGCATAAAATTGTACTCAAAGTCATAGCAACATTGAAGAGCGCTGTAGAACTAGGAGAGTGCCCTGGTCCAGAGAGGTTGGGAAGGGTGTCCTGAGGAAGGGGTGATGATTGAGATCTGAAGGAAAAAGAGGAATTTCACAGAAGGTGAGAGGAAGAGTATTCTGGCACGAGCAAAGGTCCTGGGGCAGGAAGGAGATGCTGAAAGAAGGCCAGCGAAGTTGCAGAGTGGGGAGCAAGGAGAGGCCAGAGAGGGACATGGGGCCCAGACCCTGCAGGGCCATACCCATGCATGCCATGCTGAGGATCTGGGCATTCGTAAGAAGAGTAATGGAAGCAGTAGTTGTGGGTGTCAGGGGCTCTGGTTAATGAGCCTGGGAGCACTCGCCTGGAAATGGCACTCGAAGGGGAAACGGTGTAGGTGAAAACCAATACCTGATAGGACCAAGGTTCTGGTGGGGGCTGCTTTCCTGCTGCGGGTCCAAAGTGCTTCTCTTTCCTAGGAAAGGCCACAACTTCAAATTGAATTGCACGACCTTGGGTGGGTCATTTCACCTCTCTGGGGACTGGACTTGTATGGATGATTTATAGGTTCTTTCAAATCCTGTGAATCAAAGAATCAATCTTCAATGACTTTCCCATCATGAACAAAGCACTCGCTAAAACTTACATAAATAGATTAAATGGGCCAATGACACGAGATTAGATTTAATATGAACCGTTATCATAACGTGCTGTCTGCAGCGCTATGTCTTTTCCCCCAATGCCAGCCTTATTTTAACAGCAACACAGGGTTAGGAAAGGCAGCCACTGAGCAAATACCCCCTGGCTCCCTGGGGAATGTCTGCCTGTGTCAAACTGCAGCGGAGAAACAAATGTTACACACGTGACCACGGCCTGGATGTGGAGCTAAGTCCCTGCCTGGCAGGCACTCATCCCCAGATGCAGACGGTGCCCGGTCAGCTAAGCTGACTCACCAGGAAAGGGGTGCACTCCAGACACCAGTCTCCAGCATTCCCTTAAGACGTGAACTCCGCACGATTGAAAATGTAGAAACCAATGATGCTCACAGGTTTGGGGTCAGTTACTCTCCCCGGGACCTTGGACCAGTTATTTTACCTCTCCAAGAAGAACTTTCCTCTAAACTGAAGATTAAAATAGCCACCTACCTACCTTCAAGGGGTGATGCAGAGATGAAATGAAATAATTCCTGTAAGCTGGGCATATCCTATTCACCTGGCACCTAGTATGTGCTGCATAAATGTTGACTATTATTATTCCAGTCAATTCTTCAGTGCTGTTCTTGAATAATTGAAACTACACACAGTTAAGATGACAAATGTCAAACCCAGAAATACCAAGGGCCTGCTATATGAATGTATGCTCAAATTGACTGTTTAGAAAACAGAAAGTAGGTTTGGCTCGTCTCGGTAATCCCTTTTGCTGTTTGTATACGTTCCCTAGTTAAAAATAAAAACCAAAATAAAATCGTAAGTAATGTGAAGGAGGGGTGCTCCAGCCCAGTGGGTCCAAATGGTATTTGAAGTCACTCAGAATAACCGGCAGGGCTCCGTTCCTGTTCTGGGATGCATGCTTTGGGCTTGCTCTTGAGTGGGTACACAGGCACATGCGCGCGCGCACACACGCACACACACACACATTCATTGCTGAAAGTGTGCCCAGAAAATTAATTCTCGTTTCCTTGATACAGTCCTGTTCTGCTTTCCAAGACGAAAAACAAATCACCTCCCACAGCAGCCGCCTCACTCCCATCTGATGAGGGCAAGAGGCAAGGCAAGGAGGAAGCAGAAAGGAGGGACGGAGACAGCAAGGGGTCCTCAGATCTCCACCCGTGCTCCTGAGCCCCTCTCCGGCCAGGGCTGGGGACTGTGTGCCTTCAAAGCAGGCAAAATAAAATGGTTGCATCTTGGATCCATCTAGACAGTAAATTTTTTGAGTCCCTATAAGCTAAAATCAATATTGGCACAACTGTGTGTCATTAAAAACTAAATGAACATGACAAAACCAAACTGCTGCCTATTAAACAAATGAGTTTTCTCTCCGCACAGGCACAGCGGGTTATTAAATTCTTTATTACAGGAACATCACTGTTTGAAGGGGGTAAAAATACGTCTTTATGAGTCATCTGTATGTGTGTAGCAACATGGCCTTCCTGTGCTCGTCCTCGAGGGCACTCAGGAGCCGCCGACCTTCTCCTCCCACAGGAAGATGAGGTTCCTCTGAGCTCTCTATCAGCAGAGGTGGAGAGAAAGAGTTCCATGACACCTGGCGTTCACTCACTTGTTATGGATCCATCCAATCATTACTTTATTAATTCATCAATAAATATTTATTGAACATCTACTATGAGTCAGGCTTTCTGCTGGGTCCTGGGATCGTCCATTTAAGCCAAGATACTTGGAACCGCATGTCAAAAGAGCCAGTTGCCAGTAGCCTAAACGACAAGTATATTTATTTTCTCCCCTAACAAGCCTGGAGTCAAGGTGGTTCCAGAGCTGATGTAATGATCCAGTGACTTTATCATAGACTCAGATTCTTTCATCTTTATAAAGCTCTGCCATTCTCAGTGTGACACTTGTTTCCTCATGTTTGCAAAAGGGTTGCCATTGCTCCAAACATCTTGACCGCACACAGTCATATCCAATGGCCATTCTGTCCCTACATTTCATTGTATCTGGAAATAAAATCTATTACAAAAGCCCTGAAAAGTTTCTCCTCACATGCCATTGGCCCAAGGTGGTGCATATGCTCTGTGTCTCCCTCGTCATAAGGGAGGCTGGAAATGTGTTGTTCATAGGCTCCCTCTACCTCTCGACAAAGCTTTCTCTTTCTGTTTTATGGGCATTTGTGATTCTCTTGGAGCCTCACCTCCCAGCGCCCCCAAACCTGCTTGCTGTCTCTTGGCATTCTCCGAGTTCCTGGCAGTGCTGGTGTTCTGGCTACTTCCCCAGATCTCCTCTCACCCTCCTCCTCCTCTCTTTGTGCTCCAAGGGACTGAATTTCTTTCTTTCCTTCCTTTCCTTCTCCTTCCTTCCTTCCTTCCTTCCTTCCTTCCTTCCTTCC
>NW_012098097.1:6405667-6439182 GCF_000951045.1 Mandrillus leucophaeus
TCTCTCTCTCTCTCTCTCTTTTTCTCTTCTTTGAAATGGAGTCTCGCTCTCTCATCCAGGATGGAGTGGTGCAGTGGTGCCATCTTGGCTCAGCACAACCTCCACCTCCCAGGTTCAAACGACTCTCCTGCCTGAGCCTCCCAAGTAGCTGGGGTTATAAGTGCCTGCTACCACATCCAGCTAATTTATTTGTATTTTTAGTAGAGATGGTGTTTCACCATGTTGGTCAGCTGGTCTCGAACTCCTGACCTCAGGTAATCCACCTGCCTCAGCCTCCCAAAGTGCTGGGATTACAGGTGTGAGCCACCGTGGCTGGCCAGCTGACTTTCATAGAGATGTTCAAGCAGCTGCTTTGCCTTCTGGCTTCAGCTGGGGTAGAGCAGTGGGACGCATGACTGGAGATCAGAAGGCAAGAGGAGAGCGAGCTGGGGTCATGGTTTCCCTAGGTCCCTCCTTGCAGGTACTGGGGTTGTCCATGCCCCTCTGCCTAAGCTGTCCTCTTCTGCAGCCGTTCTTGCCGAGATTCTGGTACCTGATCCCATCCGTTGCTGTTCATCCTTGGAACCCTGGGTTGCTACACCATCCCTGCAGGGCTCCCCCTGCATTCAGCTCTCCCCACCCACCTATCTGTGCCTGCCCTCTGCTTCTCACCAGCACTGGCTGCTAACCCAGCCCATTGCCTTTCACCAGGTTCTCTGCCTGTCCCCTTGGATTCAAACATCATCTGACTGGCTATTTTGTTCTCAACTCCAGCTTTGCTCCTGGAAAAGTGTCCTTTCGGTCCCCATCAGTTTTGTGCTATGTAGCTACGGGCCAGCCCTGGCCCTCTGCTGTGTGCTCCACCATTGTCCCAGATCCCAGCCCAGGTACGTGTCCTGGCTCCTACTTGTCCAGATGAGCATACACTGGTCTGATACTAACTGGAGACTCTTCTGTCCTTAGAGGATGGAGGAAGGAATTGAACGAGTGGAGGAAGAAAACAAATAAGTGCAAAGATGGAAGGGCGGAGGAGACGGATGGGACTCTCTCTGAATAGCCCCAGCCTCCCTCTGGAGAAAGTGGACAGTGCCAGTGTCCTGGCCAGCCTTGGTGCCCACTGGGCTTTCTCATTTGCCCTGGGAGATGACACGTCTTCTCTGCTTCAGCTCGGGGTTACTTCCCGATCTCAGCCAGGTCCGAGAAGCAGGGATTCAGGACTTAGCACATTTGCTTCTGTTGTTGCTCTTAATTTTCACAGTAGTCAAGCAGAGTAGACATTATGGTCTCCATTTTACAGTTGAGGAAACTGAGGCACAGACGTTAAGCATCTTGTCCAAGGTCATGTGTTATTCCTATCAGGGCTTGGACCAGAATCCTATCTCCTGACTTCAGATTTCAGGTTTTTTCCCGGATGCTGTAGTTCCTAGTTTCTGCTCGGAATAGACTTGGGTTCTGTATGCTGAACTGAGGAGTTTGCTCTACACGTTAATTGGATAATGACTGTATTTCCTCAATTTGCAGATAGAATCCATTCGTACATATAATTTCTTTGATTATTCTGTTGTTCTCCAAATTTTTGCAGAGTCTTTTAGCACTTACCGTCCTATCATCGATACCTGAATCTCATATAAAATGGGATGTGATTTAGCACGGCATTACACAGTTAACTCCAGTACCTCAATAGCTCTCACTGTGTTCTGCACAGATTAGGACGTACTTGCCCCCTGCTTTAGGCCCAGATTCAAGATTTGAGAACCACTTTTCCATGATTTTTTCAGTCCAGAAAGGCTAATCTAGACATTTTAAATTCTAACATGACTAAACGGCAGTGCCTCCAGAAGCTCTGTGTTCATGCAGACTCCAGATGTGGGTCTGCCCCGGCCTCTCAGGGGAGAGAACTAGGCTCTGTGAGTTATGCCTTCAACAGGCACGGGAGTGGGGACTGTTGACTGCTTGCCGGTAATTTACATACCCTGACCCAGACTTGTCCCTCCAGCAGAAGAAAAGAAGTTGATTCCAACCTGTCTTGGTTTTGGCTCTCCTTAGAATGTCAAAGGTGTATGAAAGAGGCTGAGCTTGCCTCATCTCCCCCGCCTGTGTTAAGTGGTGATCACGATGGCATTAGAGATGATCACATCATATTATTTAAACATGATTTTAAATAGCCGTAACAATGGCCAAGCTCCATCTGCAGACCTTGACCACTGCCCAGCAAAGGGCAGTTGGTTGGCTTACACGATGAGAGCATTGCTGGCACGCAGCCTTGTCTGTCATCCTTGCTTGCTGGAACTCAGCAGCGAGTCTCTCTGAAGGTGACACAGGCTTTGGTGGGTGGGGTGTGGAGGACGGCCTGCTGCACCGCTGGAGGTGGGGCGGAGAGGAGCCAGTTACCAGGGAAGTTTAGGGGCATATGGAAGCAGTGACCCCTTCTGGCCAACCAAGGAATGACATAAATTTGCTACCAAGGGATGACAGGTGGAGAGATGAACGGCCAGGAAGGTCATGGGGGGAAGAACGGACTAATGAGAATATCTGTGATGACTCCTCTCTTCAGTTATTCCCTAAGCGACTGTGTCATCCTATGCCAGTCATCAGAGGGAGGCAGCATAAACATGTGTGTCCAGGGAGGATGTGAGCATGACAATGAACCTTGGCCACTCTCATTTGGAAAGGGCTAGAAGGGAATGGGGTAGTGAGGACCAGCTGTGGAAGCCTCAGGGACAATGGGACATGCATCTGAGAATCTTGGAGGTGGCCGATGCTCCCGGTACTGTGAGGCTTGGGGTGCTGGAGGTCAGCAGCCACCCCTCCTCGAGCTCTGTCTGCCAGGGATTCCTGGAGACAGTTTCCACCACCTTTGAAGAGGTGGGCCATCCTGGAGGCTGGTGTGAAACAGAGTCCTCTCCCTGTTCTGTCCTACAGTGGGACAGAACAGACTCAGGCTCAGCTCTTCTCAGTTGCTGACCTGCTCTGTGCTCAAAGACGGTAGCCCCTCCCAGCTCGGATGTGCTCCCCTGCAAAGCAAAGCAAAGCAAAGCATGTAGCCCTGCCCAGCTTAGATGTGCTCCCCTGCAAAGTGGGCAGGGTATAGGCTTTATGGAGAAGACCCGTTGATATCATGGTTTCCAAAGGGCCTGACAGTAGGTGCTCATTATGACTCCCTTGCTAGTCCCGTAGGCCGGTCATTTCAGAGTGTTCTTCAAGCCCCCCATGCCTCCCTGCCTTTGCACACACCATTCCTTCTTCTTGGACAACCTCTCTGTTCCTGGCCCATCTGGTCCACCTGGTCTACTTGGGCACATTCAACTTATTCTTCAGGGCTTGGTTCAAGACCTTCCTGGATTGCTGCCCTGATGCCCAGGCAGAGTTAACCACTTCCTCATCTGTGCTCCTCTAACGTTGTAGCTATACCAAGTACACTGTGGTACTTACTTATTTGCATAATAACATCATTGCATTCTAAAAATGACAGCAGCTATGAATTGCTGGGCACTTTCTGTCTGCCAGGCACTGAATGGTGAGCGTGCTATGGATGATCTCATTTCAGTCTCACAGTAGTCAGTGAAGGAGGTGCAATTATTATCCTGTTTAAGGATATACTAAAAGGAGGTCTTGGAGAGGATAGGTCACTCACCCAGCATCACACAGCTGCAGCGGTCCTCCACAAAAGGGCTTGATTTGGGGCATTTGCCAATTTCCATAGTGTAAATATTCCAAGGATGATCATTTTAAACTACTGATGCTTTGATGATGGGCTTGTAATATTCCTGAAAATTTAGCCATAGGCTCTCATGAGCTGGTACGAACCGGCATGAACCGGTTGCAACGTGTCACTGTGACAGCTCTCCCCATCTCCAGGAACTACGGCTGCTCAGGAGCAGGGACTAGATTTTAATAACTCATGACCCCCAGTGCCCTGCACAGTGACTGGAGCTTAGTAGCTGCTAAGTTAATGTTGGTGACATGAGATGGATTTCAGAACATAGAGGGCAGGGGCAGAGGCTGCCTGGACAGAGCACCCCAACAGGACACTGCCTTTCTCCTCCTCTGAGTGGATGTTGTCTGACAGACTCACATTTCAAACTGAGCGCAGGTGCAGTGGACTGCCAGGGGTAGCAGAGGCCTCTGGGCTGGGAACAGATGTCACATCTGGGCATCTGACTGGTGAAGCTTGTGGAGAGTGGGTAACCAGGAGAGGTTCAGCCTCCAGCCTCAGGTCCTGGCTCCCGCCATCCTTCCAGGGCCTGATTCTCCCGGGACAAGTAGAGGGGCTGCTGCATGCCAGGCTGTCATCCTGGTCAGGCCAGGTCAAAACCAAGGCAGGGTCCTCTTTGAATGTATGTGTTTGTGTGTGTGCGCACATGCGGGGGTTGGAGGAGCATGTGGGAAAACCATGTGAGTGTGTGTGTGAATGAGAAACTTTTATCTCCACAATAATAAGGGTGTGAGATTCTCTTTTATCTGGCTAAGGCCAGAACAAGGCACTCATAGTTAGCCATAGAGACACTAACTAGAGTGTTAATGCATGCCTGAACAGGGCCAGAACCAGGAGGGGAGTGCCAGGAGAAGAGACATCCAGAGGTCACTCATGTACTCATAATGGGCAGTCTGTACACAAGGGGTCTGGAGCAGTGAGAAGATGAACCTGCCAAGGCCCAGAACCGTTCCTGGAGCCAGGTGAGAAATGCTGGGTCAGTGAATGTCAGCATTGGCTGCAACAGCGATTCTGAAATTCGAGTGCTCATCAGTGTCAGCGAGGGCAACCTGCACAGTCTCACAGGTCCACCCAAATGCAGAAAGACCCTGCACTCAGAAAGATCCCCACACTCAGAAAGATCCCCACACTCAGAAAGACCCCCACACTCAGAAAGACCCCCACACTCAGAAAGACCATTACACTCAGAAAGACCCCCACACTCAGAAAGACCGTTACACTCAGAAAGACCCCCACACTCAGCGAGACCCCCACACTCAGAGAGAGCCCCACACTCAGAGAGACCCCCACACTCAGCGAGACCCCCACACTCAGAGAGAACCCCACACTCAGAAAGACACTCGTGCTCAGAAAGACCCCCACATTCAGAGGGACCCTCACACTCAGAGAGACCCCACACTCAGAGTTCCCCACACTCAGAAACACCCCCACACTCAGAAAGACACTTGTGCTCAGAAAGACCCCCACATTCAGAGGGACTCCCACACTCAGAGAGATCCCCACACTCAGAGAGACCCCCACACTCAGAAAGACCCCCACACTCAGCGAGACCCCCGCACTCAGAGAGACCCCCACACTCAGAAAGACACTCACACTCAGAAAGACCCCCACACTCAAAGATCCCCACACTCAGAAAGACCCCACACACAGAAGGCTTTAGTGGTCTGCTCTTGCCGTCCTGAGATTCTTAATATTTTTTGAATAAGGGGCACCACGTTTTCATTTTGTCCTGGTCCCCACAAAGGACACAGCTGGCCCTCCCTGAGGTGCTTGTGAAAACCCACATTGCTGGGTCCCTCCCCAAGAATTTCTGACTCAGAAGTTCCCAGGTAAGAATTTTGAGAATCCTCAGAGCCAGAGGAAAGGGGTAGCACCGGAGGATCCCAGCAGAGGGAAGGCTCGTCCAGACGAGCTCTGTGGCCTGGTCAGAGCTGCTGCTGCTTCCGAGTCAGAAGTCAAGAGGGTGCAAGGGGCCAGCTCAGCTCAAACCTTTATTTCTCAAAGGGCCAGAAAGCCCAAAGGCCAGCGCTGGCTTTCAATGCATGGGAAGGAATTGAGGGTGAAGGTCTGAGAACGGACACACACAACCCGAAAGAGCAGATCTCCGGAGGTGTAGGCAAATCTGGGGTGGAAAACGGAGTCTGAAATTGGCTGCTGGGTGGGCATGGTGGCTCACAACTGCAATCCCAGTGCTTTGGGAGGCGGAGGAGGGAGGATTGTTTGAGTCCAGGAGTTCGAGGCTGCAGTGAACTATGATGGCATCACTGCCCTCCAGCCTGGGGACAGAGCAAGACCCTGTCTCAAGAAAAATATTAAGCCTATAAATCAAGGGAAAACTGAGTCACATGAAGCAGTGTACCTGCACCTGCCCCATTCGTTCAGGAGCGAGTTGTTCAGTGAGGGCTACTTGCACTCTAGAGAAAGGTTAACGCGCTGTCTGTTGGATGCACTGGGCCAGCAGAATGGTGAGTGGAAGGTTTTAAGCTCCCAGGACATAAGATGGTGGAAGGCTGGAGTATCCCATAACCCTCATGGTAGGCCAGAGTCTTCTGCCTCGAGGAGGTTGTGGGACTATTTTTAGCATGTTTTCCACTACAAAATGAGTTCTCAGTGGTCTGTGTTGGAGGCTGAATCCCGCTATTTAAGAACTGTTTCTTCCATATAAAGGAGGGCGTTGTTAACTGGAGATTACAGACCTCTTGAGAGTCAACGGATGTGCTCCAGAAGGTCCACGTGCCCTGCGGGAATTGTGTGTGAAATTTAGTGTGTGTTATAGACACATATTTTTTCCTGGGGAGAGGATCTGTAGCTTTCATCAGATTCTCAAAGGGTTCTGTGACCCCCTCACAAAAGGATTTATTGAAATGGTTTGTCTGAAAGGGGGATTATTCAGGAAATAGTGTCAGACTAACTGGCCAACCCTTGGAAAAAAAATAATAAAGCAGGATCCTCACCTAACTCCTTATACCCAAATACATCCCCGATGGGTCAAGGATTAACATATTAAAGAAAAAAAATGAAGCAATAAAAGTTCCGGAAGACATTTGGGTAAATATATTTACAACGTTGGAGTTGGAAACCAGTTTCCAAAGTGGGAAACGAAAACCAGAAACCACACAGGAAAAGAATGATCAATCTAGTTCAGAAAAATGAAAGCATCAATGTGGGTAAAATCAAGACAAAAGACTATTGAGGTCAAAAGGCAAGGGGTGAACAGGAAGTCACATTTATAGCACCAATCATAGATGAGAAGTCAATTTATTAAGTTACGAAGCATTTAGGTAACCTGTAAGAAAAAAATTCAAATAACTAAATATAAAGATGTACCTACAATGTGGGTAGGCAGTGAACACTGAAAGAAAGAGAGCCAATAAAAAGATTAAAGAAATGTGAATGGATGCCAAAAATTGTATTACCATTTTTTAACCTCACAGATTGGCCAAAATTTATATTGACAGTGTTTTATTATATGGATGTTTTATATTTTATTTAGTCTTGCCTTTGCTATTTGGATTGCATCTGGTTCTCAGGTATTAGAAACAATGTTGTCAAGAACAATTTTGTAGTTAAATCCATCATAATTTACTTAAATGCTTGAAGGATCACTAACATTTAGCATCACATAGCTGATCTTGTCCCTTCCAAACGGATCAGAGCATCCAGGCTGGAGCCAGGGTCATCGCACAGTGTTGTAGCCCTCCTGGGAATGGTAGCCCTAGATGTCGAGATGGAAAATGTGGTAAATTATATTCAGTGAGTGTCCATTATGTGCAAAGTGTGTGCTGGGCACTTCTGAAAAATTTTATTTTATTTAAGACAGAGTCTCACTTTGTCACCCAGGGCAGAGTGCAGTGGCATGATCTCGGCTCACTGCAACCTCCACCTCCCAGGTTCAAGTGATTCTCATGCCTCAGCCTCCCGAGTAGCTAGAATTACAGGCATGCGCCACCACGCCTGGCTAATTTTCTTGTATTTTTAGAAGAGACGGGGTTTTACCGTGTTGGCCAAGCTGATCTCGAACTCCTGATCTCAAGTGATCTGCCCGCCTCCACCTCCCAGAGTGCTGGGATTACAGGAGTGAACCACTGCGCCTGGCCCGGTACTTTTGAATATATTAGCCATCTCACTTCACAATAAGAAGAAATCAAGCCAGCATTTTTTCCCCATTGTACAGATGCAAAAACAAGATCAGAAAGGTTTAGTAATTTCCCCCAGACTGCACAGTGAGGTAAGACGCAGGCCACTCTGGCCGAAAGCCGGTGTTCTTCTCGCCTCGCCAGCCGTCTGCTGAGAGCAGCAGCAGGTAGTTGGTGTTGTACTTCTGGAGGGTGGGGAGACTAGGAGGGATGAAAGTCACTGCCAGGGAGGCGGAAGGACCCCCAAAGACAATTTTGTGCCTATTTACAATTTTCCCAAAGGTTGTACCTGTCCCCTGGGTGCCCTGATGTGTTTTCTTCAAGGGAACATTCTGCGTGGGAGGCTCAGAGGTTGTCTCTGTGAGTTTGTACAAGGAATGGATGATAAATAGCAGTGGGCCTTGCTCTGCCTCCCTGTGCCTTGTGACTTTTTAGGTGCATTTAGATGGGCCACCCAGGTTGACTCGAAGCTTTCAATACCCATGTGTGCCTGCAAGCTTTCATAGAGCTCAGCGACGGAAAAGATGTTTCTCTATTCCCTCTGGTCCCAGGCAATTCAAAACCTTTCTCATCTGATTGCTCTTCTTAACCCTTCTAATTGCTGTTCCGTTGCTGTTCTTCCCCCGCTAAGCCAGCCGACTCATCGTCCCTACCTTCATACTCCATCAGACCAGTCCCCACACCAGGTCACCCAATTAAGTAACCGTGTTCAGGCGAAAGTCTTCACAAACCGAGCGCAGGTACCGTGTTACCTTTTTTTTTTTTTTTTTTTTTTTTTGAGATGGAGTCTCGCTCTGTCGCCCAGGCTGGAGTGCAGTGGCCGGATCTCAGCTCACTGCAAGCTCCGCCTCCCGGGTTCACACCATTCTCCTGCCTCAGCCTCCCGAGTAGCTGGGACTACAGGCGCCCGCCACCTCGCCCGGCTAGTTTTCTGTATTTTTTAGTAGAGACGGGGTTTCACCGTGTTAGCCAGGATGGTCTCGATCTCCTGACCTCGTGATCCGCCCGTCTCGGCCTCCCAAAGTGCTGGGATTACAGGCTTGAGCCACCGCGCCCGGCCTGTGTTACCTTTTAAACACATTCTGAAGACCTAACGCTGTCAGAAGGAGTCTGGGGGCTCACAGTTGATTTTCTAAGGGGAGCCTCTACTCTGAAACCACACCGTGTCTCCAGAGCCATAGCCAGAGGAGACGAACTGTGATTCTGAGAAAGCAGAACTATGAACCAGTGTAAGCAGAGAGAGGAACCGTCTGGCCCTGTTAGTGGCAGATACGAAGTGTCCTTCCTCTGCTATTACTTAAAGGTGGTTACCAGTTAAAATTATCCCCCCAAGAGTTGGCTATTTCTTTTCTTTTCTTTTTCTTTTTTTTGAGACAGAATTTCACTATGTTGGCCTCCGAGTTGAGGCCAGGCTGGTCTCAAACTCCTGTGCCTCAGGATCAAAGGCCTCAAGTGATCTGCTCGCCTCGGCTTCCCAAAGTGCTGGTATTACAGGCATGAGCCACTGTGCCCAGTCTTATTTTTTTGTATTTTTAATAGAGACAGGGCTTCACCATGTTGTCCAGGCTGGTCTCAAACTCCTGACCTCAAGTGATCCAACCTCCTTGGCCTCCCAAAGTGCTAGGATTACCGGCGTGAGCCACCACGCCCGCCTCATAGTTGGCTTTCTAAAGACATGAAAACACAGTGACAGATAGTGTAGAAAGTATCAAATGACTTTTTAAAATGTACAGATTCTTTGACCCCCCGCACAATTTTGCTCCTACGAATTTATCTTAAGGAAAGACTCCTATTTGTACAAAGATCTATGTACAATATGTTCTTCTCAGAATCTTCTATAGTATTGGAGAAATGGAAACCAACCAGTTAGTTGTTCAATAAAAGGGACTGACCAAGAAAATGAATGTGGCTATTAAAAACCATGTTGTAAGAAAGATAGTGATGTGGCAGAATGGTCATAATGGACTAGGATCAGGGGAAGAGGGCATGAATGATAGGGAGAGCAGGCTAGAAAATAGTATGTACAATGGTACGTGCGTTTATAAAGAGAAAGGACTGGGAGGAGAGAGAAAGAAGGCTAGAAATCTTTGTAGCAAAAATGTTAAAGAGCTTTTCTCCAGGGTAGAGAATTATGAGCAATTTTTCTTTTTCTTGTGCTTTTTGGTTTTCCACTTTTGCTACATTGAGCTCCTTTGTAATTAGGAAAAGCATGTTTTTAAAAGAGGTGGTTTTGTTACAGGTCCTTTGGTTCAGGATTCTGTAGTTGCCACGGGCTGTGGTGAGAGCCTGGAGGTGTCTGCTCAGGGAAGAGCAGCTGCCAGGTGGGGTCCGGGATGCAGGTGGCTATGCAAGCGGCTCAGCTTGTAGGAGAGTTGAGCTTGGCTCATGGATTCTCCTCCCATGATCGCTTTTCCCACTTCCCCCGCTCTGCCCCCCGCCTCCCTGCACCGATCCCACAGGGGACAATCAGTATCCCAAATACCCAGCCTGTTAGACATAGTGTCTGATCGAAGATCGAGTTCCTCAGATTAATGCTGGGTTGAAAAATGACCCATAAGTCCCTAGAGATGGAGCAGAGCTGGAGTGGAGCTTTGAATTTATAACCCAGCCTCCCGGTGCTGGGCCTGGACACCACACAATTTTGACAGATGATTCTCATGAGAAACTTTCAGTTTCCATTTGATTATGGGCCCATAAACACAGATTGCAATTGAGCAGAGTTAGGGCTCTGCCTGGATTGGACCTGCCAGGGCTCAGGGAGCCTTACTGGATGGCTCTGGCCTGCCTGTCACCTGCTGGTTCTGAGCTGCTGCCTGCAGCTATGCATGTGTTGAGATGTGGCTGTTGGATGTATCCACACGCATCTCTTACGTGGGCATCTGCCTCTCCCATTAGCCTGGACAGGGATGTGTCTTTCCAATGGATCATCCAGTCATACCATCTTTGGGTGGTAGTTGTGCCTGCTGGTTATAGGAGGTTTCAGCTAACTTTGGTTTAGGGTTGACCATCTTGCTTTTACTGTTTCACTCACTCACTCACTCATTCATTCACCATTTGCCATTACTGAGCAGCTCTCATGTGTCAGAATACGGACTTAGTAACACCAGGCAGACTCAGGGATACCAAGAATAAAGTCTCACTGCTAGCGTCAGAGGAGTCACACTTAAGATAGTGTCACATATGCATTAATTTAGAAAAACGTTCAGGGAGCTAAGAGAACACAGAGGATGAACCCCTAGTCAGGAGGGAGAAGCCAGCCTGGGCTACCAGGAAGGGAGGCTGTTCACTCAATTCATCTCAACAAGTGTCTGGAGCAGCTGCACTGGGCTAGACCCCCAGAGGATTAGATAGAGACGGTGCAGTGGCATAGGCTAGACCCCCAGAGGATTAGATAGAGACAGTGCAGTGGCATAGGCTAGATCCCCTGAGGGTTAGACAGAAATGGTGCAGTGACGTTGTTCCTACCTCCATATTGCTTACCATTGTCGAGTATTTCTTCCAGCATTCCAGGGTAGGACTGCTTCTTGCTCACTCTCCCTGCGGGGAAAATATTAGCAGCTGCTTCAGGACCCTTGAGCACAGGGACAAGACAAACCGATAGCAGAGGGACACCTGCGGGGTCTGGAGTCTTCAGCTGGAATGAATTCAACAAATATTTACTCGCCTTGTGCCAGGCACTCTTCAAAGCACTGGGCAAGCAGAAAAGCCAAAGAGGCAAAGTCCACATTCCGCTGGGGAGAAAGAGAGAGAGACCATCGCCGAAGGCGCACATGCGTAGGTAAGGGGTCAGGTCCACATTCCACTGGGGAGAAAGAGAGAGAGATCATCGTCGAAGGCACACGTGCGTAGGTAACGGGTCAAGTGCAGAGAAGCGCAAGGAAGAGACTTCCGTCAGAGAACAGCTGAGAGAGGACGGAGGGCAAGGCTATGTTTATACACAGGCAGAAACGACACCGGCTTGGATTGTGGTGGCAACAGAGGAAGTGGCTGGAGGGGACCGGACTGTAGATGCATTTTGAAAGTAGAGCTTTTAGAGCAAGGGGTGTGGGAGACAGAGAGGAGTGGAGGATGATTGCAGGGGTTTCGGCTTGAGAACTGGGGAGCGAGCTGCTGTTTATTGAGGTGGAGAAAACTGGGAGAGGAACAGGTTTGGGGGAAGCCAAACCTGTTATCCCATAACTGTGGCACTTGATGGCTGTCCTAGGAGACTCTCACATGCCGCCCCCCACACCCCCACCTCGTAGTTCCTGACCGGTGCTGTGATGTGCCCTGTCTTTTCGTGACCCCTGCATCGGCCTTTCTTCCTTGGCTGATGCACCATTTGCACTGCTCTTTGTGCTGCAAATGTAGCGGCCAGGCTTTTTGCACACCTTTTTGCTCAGGCCCAGGTGCTGCTGGGAGAAAATGCCTGTTCTTCCAGGGTTCCCCGCCTAATGTAAGCCACAGCATGCTGCCGCTCAGAGCCCCGGATGACCTTCCCGTCCTGGGCACAGGAGTCAGGCGATTCAGCACCAGCCCTGGGCCCTGAGGCCTGTGGATGCCGCTGCCTCTTGTGCCGTGCTGCGCGCAGTGCCGACTCCTTGTCCATAGAAACGTCCGGGCCCACCCGTGGCTTGCGAGGCCTCCCGCCCCCGGTCTGGTTTGCACCAGCCTCTTTTGTGTACCAGCTGCTCTGGCCGCCGCTCTTTCATCCCTGCTTCTGGGAGGGCCTGGCTCCGCACCCTGCGCAAACACATCTGGACTGCTTCAGACCGCATGACAGGAACAGCTGCTGCCAGAAAGCAAAGGACACAGCGGCCCTTTTGTAATCACTCTTGATTGTCTCCAGCCGTAGGGCACTTGCGTTTTGGTCTTGGATTTAAGGACTTCCAAGATGTTTCTAGGAGCATATTATTGCCCCAGGCCTGGCCGTGCCTTCTGTGGTCCAGGTGGCAGCAGGAAAGGGTGGAGGCATTGGGACCGAGCAAAGAGGCTCCTGTAAGTGTCTGTCCTGAGGCTTCCACCTTCTAGGATAGGACAGGGCACACAAAGAGGAAGAAGGCAGCAATGTGGCTGTCACCCACCGTAGCCACTTGCTGGCATGGCTGACATCAGCCCTGGGCCCTGAGACAGCAGCCACTTCAGGCCTTCGGGCCCAGGGCTGGTGCTGAATCTCCTGTCTCCTGTGCCCAGGACAGGAATGTCACCTTGGGCTCTGAGCTACAGTGTGCTGTGACTTTCGATAGACGGGGTCTGGTGGCTTCCATGGTCTCCTGTTGACTCCACCTGCCAGTGTCTGCATCTCTTTGCCTGAGGGCTTTTTCTAAAGCTGTAAAAGTTCGCTTTGTCAGAAGAGGGGAAATGAATATCCCCACCCAGAGCAGCCCTCAGCTAGTGGCTGAGGGGACTGGGTGTATAAATACCCCAGCTACCTTGCACTCAGCAGGGAGGACTTGGAAGCATCTGTTCTACAGGTCACCAGAGGACCCCGGAGGATTAAGCTCCAACTGCCAGCATGGGTGCTGGCTTGATCCCCTGCTCCTCCTCCTCCCCTGCTGCCTGTCCTCCCTGTGTCCCCTCCCGCCTCCCTGGCAGTGGTCCTGTATCTCCTAAAGGTACACTGGATCCTCCTCTCAGGACCTGCTTTTGGGCGAACCCAAACCAAGACCAGTGACAGCAAAGGTCTATGGATTTAGCGATTGTTTTTAGGGTAGTTCAAATAGGTACCAAGAACCTGTGGGACGAACACATTAAAAGTGGAACTGCTCAATAGTTTTACTTGGAATCAGCTTTGAACGTGCCTCAAGTTCAGAAAAAGTGCACAAAATCGGCCCTTTATAAGAAGCAACCCCACTGTCACTGAAGGAAGGGGTTCCTCTGTCTCTTTCATCTGCCTTCATACAGGAACATTTTAGACCATTTAAACCTCCATATTCCCGAGTCAGAGATTTGGGCTGAACCTAGGAAGCTATTTTGACATCATATAGGACTATACTGCGACAAAGTCTAAGGGAAAAGCAGAGAGGTCCGTCTGGAGGCTTAGCCTCAGTGTGGTATGTGGACATGGTTCCTTCACTGGCTGCTGTCACTGGTGAAGTGGAACTTCTGGGGTCCAGAAATTCTTTAGCTTCACAATTCAGCCAGTGGGATTGTTTTCTGGGTGATCATGACATCAGCCACAGTTCATAGAATCAGGAAGGTCAATCTTTTTTGTTTGTTTGTTTTTAGATGGAGTCTCGCTCTGTTGCCCAGGCTGGAGTGCAGTGGCGCAATCTCGGCTCACTGCAACCATTGCCTCCTGGGTTCAAGTGATTCTCCTGCCTCAGCCTGCTGAGTAGCTGGGATTACCGGCGTGCACCACCATGCCTGGCTAATTTTTGTATTTTTGGTAAAGATGGGGTTTCACCATTTTGGTCAGGCTGGTCTCGAACTCCTGACATTGTGATCTGCCCAGCTCCTGATCTGCCCACCTCAGCTTCCCAAAAGTGCTGGGATTACCGGCGTGAGTGTCCGTGCCCGGCCTTTTTTTTTTTTTCTGAGATGGAGTCTCACTCTGTTGCCCAGGCTGGAGTGCAGTGACACAATCTCGGCTCACTGCAACCTCTGCCTCTCAGGTTCAAGTGATTCTCCTGCCTCACCCGAGTAGCTGGGACTACAGGTGCCTGCCATTACACCCGGCTAATTTTTTGTATTTTTAGTAGAGACGGGGTTTCACCATGTTGGCCAGGCTAGTCTTGATCTCCTGATCTCATGATTCACCACCCCATCGGCCTCCCAAAGTGCTGGGATTACAGGCGTGAACCACCGCACCCAGCCAGGAAGGTCAATCTTTTCGCTGACAGCATGGCAGTCACACCGCAGTGACTTAATTGCCACCTGTACCTCACCCACTCCCCCAAACTCACCCTGTACTCATGTTCTTGGATGAACTAGCTTTGCAAATATCAGCCGTGTGTTTCCCTCCTGAAAGCCCATCCTCTGCATCCTTTATGGAGCTGACCTGAAATGGCCAACATGGAGGACCGGCCCCTTCTGGATCAGCTGAATTTCAAATCAACATGATTTGAAAGAGCCGAGAGTCAGCACACACATGATCTCTCATCAGCCGCTGGCTGGAAAGACACATAATAAAGGATTCGGCAGAGCTTCTGATACCGCCGGCTTTGCGACCTTGTGAGGCTTGGGAGAGGAGCCTGGTTCTCATTTGAACAGATGGGCCTGTTTGCAAATACTTCCTCTGATACCCGAGAACACACAACATCCTGTCTGAGGTGGGTGGTTGTGACTGAAGAGACCAAACAGACCTCAAAGAAACACCTGCCACAGAAGTGGCAGCTCTGACTGTGGAGCCAAGAAAGCGTCTGCATTGCTGCCTCCCTGTCTAAGGGTGAAATTCTATTTTTATATATATATATATATATATCTACTTTAAGTTCTAGGGTTCATGTGCACAATGTGCAGGTTTGTTACATAGGTATACATGTGCCATGTTGGTGTGCTGCACCTATTAACTCGTCATTTACATTAGATATTTCTTAAGGGTGGAATTCTTTTAATAAACAGGCCAGAGTAAGGTTCTGAGAGTAAGAGGGAGAGCCAGCCTCCCTGCTGTCCTGCCTGAGAAGCTGGGGGCTGAGGTCTGATGGAGGAAGACAGGACGGAGAGGGGCAGGATGTCCAAGTATCCTTTTGGATGTATCACAGCGGTGCCTGGTACCAGGCAGGGGCAGACCATGTCTCCAAGGGCTGATGCTATTCTGAGAAGGTATCTTGCCCACCCAAGCTATCTCTTGGTCCCAGACTTGTCCAATTCTCTTCCCAATAACAGGGAGCCAACACCGTGCCCTCTTTGCAGTGAGACTGTACTGCAGTTGGAGAGAGAGCCCTGTAGGCAATGCAGAGTATTCCCAGGGTCACTCCCAAACATTCATTTAAGCATGGCACTAGGCCAGGGCTCTGCAGAGGGAGACACCCTGAGAGTTCTGATACCCTCTGGGACGAGAGTGACAGATACCGGTCAAGGATCTCACCAATTCATCTCCCGTGCCCCAAGCAGATGTAATTCATGATATTCCTATGTTCAACTGGGACACAGCCTCAGAATCCTTCATACCCCAATCCAGCAGGCAGCCACGAATGCCGAGATCCAGAGCTGAGATGCAACATGCTTTCCACATCTTCCCTGGGGACTTACAGTTTAAAACGGATTCCCTGACACCAATAACCATGCAGCAGGTATGCAGATACCTCGATAAGAAAAGTCTTTGTGATTTATAATAGCAGATATAATCATTTACCCTGCCTAAAAGCTAAGGGTTTTTACCACACTGTGAGGTTTTGAAGCAGAGTATCACATGATTCGTGTTCCTGAATTTAACATGGGGGAATCCTCATCTGAGTTGAGGAGGATATAGCAATCTTGACTAGCCACTCTCAGGGGGTTTCTGCCCAGGATACAGGATCTGGACAGAGAACAAAGCAAAGAGGACCGACGTCTCCATCCTCGGTAGCATCTCTCCAATCTGCTCCTACCCCTCTGGCTCTCCTAAGCTCCCCTCAAGTAGGTGATCAGGTAAATTATCCTCTAAACTAGGAAAGGTACTATTAATAATTATATCACAATAACAGGTAAAACGGGAGGTGTCTCAGGCAAACAGGAAAGTAGGATCCCCATGCCCACAGGCCCTCTACTTTTGTATGGGAAGGTGCATCTGTGTATGCCAGATGTGTGTGTAGGGGTGGGTGTGATTTGGTGGGTGTGCTATGGGGTGCTGAGCAAACGCAGATCCTTCTCCTGCCTAGGGATCAGTCCCTTCCTCAGCCCTGTGTCCCCTCTGGCTTCGCCTGCCAAGGCTCTATCAGGTGTGAGAGTACGGATCGATGGAGCTCCTGGCTGAGCTGATGAGGCTCCCAGGGACTAGAGCAATTAATTAAACCTCTTCCCAGCTCTCAGCACAAGCCCCGTGCCTCTGCCAGAGCCTTTTAACTGCCACTGGAATGGGTAGCTCTTAAAATCAACGTCCTTCTCTTAAAATCAACATCTTGCTCAGCAGTGCTAGGAGAGGGAGGCTGGAGAAGGCATAGAGCTGGCCTGTCCAGCAGTCCCCACCTCCCATTTGGGGCAGGTCCCAGGAAATGCTTCCCTCCAATAACTTCTTCCCTGCTGTGGCCACTTTGGGAGTTTTTGCAGCTATGAGATTGTTGACAAAATGCAGACAGTCACACATGGGAGACGCTTCTGAGATCTTAGAGCCCAGCTGAAGATCCCTGAGGGAAAGGGGCTTTCTGGACACCCAGGCTTCCTGGGAGGGGAAGGATGTTCCAGCGCTGGTCTTGGCCGATATCACCATGGATGAACGAGACCCAGATCTAGCTGCTACAGGCGCTGTGGGGCATGGGACAGAGGACGCACCCAGCGCTGGCTGTGGAGTCCTGTTGTGAGCATCCCTGTTGAAAGAAGTAGGCAGGAGACTCTCAGGACCAAACAGATAGAGCCCAAATAACCTGGAAGTAAATTGCATGAAGAGCCCTGGGCCAGGCCTTCAGGACCCAGGGCCCAGGGGAATCGGGCTGTCCAGAGCAGCCTCTGTGAGAGCTGCTGGGGGTGCCATGGTCTTAAAGCTGCCTCTTGACTCTGAGATTCCGGACTTTGATTCTGCAATGGACTCAAACCCAGCATCCAATGCGGAACAATAGCTGTGCTCTCGCCCTCCCCGACCCCACAGAGGGAGGCAGTGGCACAGTTCTGTCCGCACAGCCAATAACGCGAAAATCACCTCTATTTGGAATGCATTAGGATTCCAATTTACAACAAATTTTCTTTCCTAAACTCGCTTGACTTTGCAGACACGTGTCTCTGACAGCAGAACGAGGGCAGGGCCCCTGTGTGCCAGGCCAGAAAGAGGGACCTGGCAAGGAGTCCTGAATTTTCAGGTGAAAAGTCTGCTTGAGGCAAACTGGGAATGAATGCTGATGTAACACACGCGTGTATGTGTGTGCGTGTGCACGTGTGTGATGAAGGGTCTGTGTGTATTGCGGGAGGCAGAGATCCTGGAGACCCTGCCTAGTGACAGTAATTGCGGGTGATGATGTCTGATAATCGGATAATCATATTGATAACAACCATCATCTCCCTCACACTTGTGGTGGCCCAATGATTTCACCCATCACTTTGGTTTGTCTTGTGCTTGGGCAGGTGCACTAGGGCCCCGTCTTACAGATGAGGATGCTGAGGACCAGGGAAGCCCATTAATAAGGTCCCACTGCTGGTAAGTGACAGACTAGGATTGGAAGGCTGCTGTCTGTTTTTGGAGGCCCTATGCTTGATTGCCCCTGAATCTGACACACTTGGGTGGAGTTGGGTTAAGCTAGGCCAGCTCCAAGAAGATGTGGGGCTTAGCCCTGATGAGGCTAAGGAAGCTGCAGTGAGGGTGGTGTCCCATGTTCCCTTCACCACCCAGGGCTGTGAATCATCGTCCAGGCCTTGGGGATGCAGGGTGGGTGTTGGAACATATGACAGCTTTGCACATTTATTTGTGCTCCTGACAACATGAGCAGAGAAAGCTGCAGGCTATAGACTTGCAGTCTGAGGGTCTGGGGTAGATGTCCCAGTACTGCATCAATATGGCAGCTCTGTCTTCATTAAGGTCCTGGACAGGGGCAAGACCCTAAGTGCTAAGTGCACTGGGCTCTGGGGTCATGGCTCTCTGCCAGGGCACCTCAGGCCAAGTCAAGGCATGTGGAGGGTAGACTGGGCTGTGAGCAGCCATGCCAGGGGTGCCATCCTTGCTCCCTCTCTTTGAGAACTGCAGAATTAGCTCCTGGTGGTGGGTGGTTGAGCCCAACTGCCGCCAGCTGGATAGCAAAAGGGCAGCGGGCAGTTCCGTGGGCACCCCCCTCTTGGTGCGTGCTGAACTGTGGCAAACCCAGGTCTCTCAGGCTGGAGGAGAGCAGGCCTGCCTCCCTGTAAGAGTCCAGGGCAGCAGCTGTGGGACAGGGTGGTGTGAGGGGTTGGGAGGGGAGCTCGTAGAGAGTCAAGGAGGCAAAGGGCTGTGTCAGATCTTCTGGCCAGAAGTGACAGAAGATGCACCTCAAAATGGCTTCATGAAGACCAAAAGGGCAGGCATGTCTCTCACTGGTTCCCTTGACTGAAATACCTATGCCTGGCCAAACCTGGGGCTCGATGGTGGAATCGAGATTTGGTCTCTGGATTTCTCAGTTCTGCTTCCTTCTGCACTGGTCTCTGCTCAGGCAGTCGGGGCAAGATGGTGGCCCACAGCTCCAGCCCTGGGAAAAAGAGTGAGCTTCTCTTCCTCAACCAATAAAAGCCAAGTTTGTGCCTGACTGAAGCACATGGGCATCCATGAACCGGTCCTGTGCTCTGGGAGTCAGGAATGGGGTCAGGTTCACATGGGATGTGATGACGATGATGTGTCCTAAAGCTCAAGAACAGGAATGAAGGCTGGGTGGCCCAAGGAACGGTCACCGACCATGAACAGGAACAGTATCAATCTGGATCGGCCTGAAAATTCTTGGATGGAGGTGTGTCCAGGAGAAGAGAGGGAGGGAAGGAGGGAGGAAGGTATGCGTGTGTGGATCAGTGAGTACTGCAGGCTCCCTTCAGAGACAGGGAGAATTTAGCACCGAGCACCAGGGGGCAGCCACAATGAGCCTGACAGGCCCTGTTCCCAGGAGGGCGTCAGGTGTGCGTCATGGAGGTGTTGTGCACACCTGAGTGTGTGTGCAGGCGAAAGGGCGAACTTGCTCCCTGGAAACACCACCCCCAGACCTTCCCGAACCCCATCCACAATAACCAATATTTCTCTAGTGCAGTGGACACAAGGCTTTTTCCACATCTCAGTCTCCCTGGGCAGCAAGTGAGGCTGATACCATTGGGATCTCCGTTTTAACAGGTGAGGCAGGGCCGGTCAGCACTCGCTGCAGGTGAGTGGGCTGCCTTGGCTGCCTGGGTTGGATTCTGGGCTCTGCTATTTACTAGCTGTGTGACCTTCAGATCACTTGCTCAACCGCCTTGTGCCTCAGTTTCCCCATTTGTAAGAGGAGCTGATAGCACTTTCCACACCATGTGGTGAGGGTGAGATAAGTTGGTGTGTGTGACCTGCTGAGAAGGCTGTTTTATGTGTTGCAGGAAAAGAGACCTGGGCCGCGTATCAGCCTTTTGGGCTGAATCTCGTGGCTGAACCACTGCTTACCACAGTCAGGTGCTGTGCAGCTCTGAATAGACCTTTCCAGTGGAAGGCTCTAGGGCTCTCCTGTGGATGTTCCTTCCTGCAACCTGGAGGGCAAGCAAGTCAGAGGTCCTTTGGGGCCAGTGGGCCGGTGCTGAGCAGGTGAGGCTGCTCTAATGGTTATTAAACGTCCCAGCTGGTGCTGCGCATCTAAGTGTGGCTGAGTGTGGGACCCGCGAGGCCCTTCTCCCATGATTTCAGCCTGGTCTAAGGGCTCTGGGGGAGTGAGAGCTGAGGTTCAGGCATCTCTTCCTTCAAACGGATATATGGAATAATGCGGAAGATGGTGGCGTGAGCCAATGGCATGAAGGAGCCAGGTGGAAGGAAGTTGGACTGTTTGCCTGCTGGGGAAAGGAAGGGACAGTGCCGTACCCTGCTGCTGAAAGTGGGGTCCACGGGCCAGCAGCACTGTCACCACCTGGAAACCCTGTAGGAAATGCAGAACCTCAGACCAACCCCAGATTTAGGGTATCAGAACCTGCTTTTTCAAAAAATTGTTAATGAGACAGGGTCTGGCTCTGTCGCCCAGGCTAGACTGCAGCAGCGTGATCTCAGCTCACTGCAACCTCTGCCTCCTGGGCTCAAGCGATTCTCCTGCCTCAGTCTCCTGAGTAGCTGAGACTACAGGTGCATGCCACCATGCCCAGCCAATTTTTTGGATTTTTAGTAGAGACAGGGTCTCACCATGTTGCCCAGGCTGGTGTCAAACTCATGGCCTCAAGCGATTCTCCATCCTCAGCTTCCCAAAGTTCTGGGATTACAGGCATAAGCCATCAGGACTGGCCAGAGTCTGCTTTTTTTTTTTTTTTAATTAAATTTAATTTTTTTTTGAGATGTATCACTCTGTCGCCCAGGCTGGAGTGCAGTGGCGCAATCTCAGCTCACTGCAACCTCCACTTCCTGGGTTAAGGGATTCTCCTGCCTCAGCATCCTGAGTAGCTGGGATTACAGGTGTGTACCATGACACCTGGCTAATTCTTTTTGTAGTTTTTTAATAAGATGACTTACATGCACTAAAATGCTTGAGAAGCACAGTGTTAGTTATCAACCCCAGGGAAGGTTTCAGTTCCCCCAGTCATACTGAGCTTCTAGGGGGAGTTCCAATAACTAAGAGAAAGAGCCTCTGACACAAGTCAGTGGGCAAAGCTCTAGACTTCATTTCTAGCACTGTGCTGCCCAATATGGCAGCCATGGGCCATGTGTGGCTATTAAGGTTAAATGTATATTAATGGAGATGAAGTACAGTGAAACATTTCAGTGCTTCGGTCACACAAGTCACATTTCAAGTGCTCAGTAGTCACACGTGGCTTGTGGCTGGTATATTTGTGGCACCAATTACTGAACAATTCCCCTATCACAGAAAATTATACTAAGCAGTGTTGGTCTAGTGTCTGACAGTGTAGCCATGTGCAGAGAATGACCCAACCCCAGCTTTCCCTGAATGGAGGCTTCCCTCTTTGGTGGCAGGGGGATGGGGGTGGAGGTGGTGGATGGGCAAGTGACAGTTGTGTGAAACTCAGAAGTGTGCGATTTGGGTGGGGAGGGGCACTGCAGCCCCAGGAAACAGCTGCATGAGCGAGAACATCTGGTGAAAATCAAGGCTTGAGTTAGTTCACGTGAGACACACTGGAAGGATGTTAGAGATCATTTAGCTCAAATCTCCCCCTCCCCTTCCTATCACCCATTTAATAAACCAAGACCTAGCAGTCTAAAAAAAAAGTGCAGTGGCTAGAGTTGAAGTTGGGTTTTGCACTTCAAGACCAATGTTTGATGTATTCTGCTTGTGGGACAGTGAGACGAACTCTGTGCCTGCAAAGAAGGTTTCAATGAGGTAAGAGGTGCTGGAAAAGACATCACATGAGACAGCGCCATTCAGGAACCCAAGAACTTGCCTACAGCCTTGCAGGGAGGTGGCCAGAGAAATCTGGGGGAGGCACTGGGAAAGAACATTTCATGGTGGGGGCAGAAGGGGTGGGCAGCAGGGGGAAGGAGGACCTAGGCTGGGAAGGGCCCAGCTCCATCCCTGACCATTCGTCTATTAGACGACACCTGCATGGGGCAGAGGCTGGGGAATGTTTCACCAATATGCCTGGTCTCTTCCTCCTTGGTCTCCATTTCTGTACTTCCCTACCCTTCCCCAGTTAGGTGGGTCCAGGAGACTGAACTCTGACCCACGGAATCTGGGCAGAAGAGTTGCTGCCATTTCCAGGGCTGGGCCCTAAAAGGCTCTCTCTGCCTTCTCTGGTAGCCCACCCGGATGCAGTTGATGCAGTGGAGCATCCTAGAAGACTAGAAGACTACTGCAGCCTAGAAGACTACAGAGATACTGGAAAGGAGATGCCTTGTCCCCAAAAGACTGGGAGGAGTGGAACATCCAAGCTAGCTCACTTTAGGCTATTACTGCAAGAAATTAAACCTGTATAGTGTTAAACCATAGAAAATTTGGGGGATGTTTGTTATAGCAGCTGGTCTACCCTGGCTAATACACTGCATGTGGGGTGTGCTCTAAAATTTCCATCTCTTCACCATACCCCATAGTCTTCGAAAGATATTTGTAGGTCACTGAAGAGGCCATTCTTTTCCCTTCCCTCCCTCTGTTTCTCTGTTCTCAATTCTTCCTGTCTAGGAGTTCTGTAGTCACCTCCAATTGGCCCTTCAGGTTCCCCAATCCAGAAGCAGTTCCTATGAAGGCAGCCCCAGGTTATTGCCATATTCATGGGGTTATCAGGGTTATGGCAGGTCCTAAGACAGAGGAAGTCCCTGCCATCACTTCTTCCAGGAAGCCTTCCCTGCACTTTTGGGTTACAAATCATCCTGTGCATTCCCATAGAATATTGTCGGTGATGCCCACATTCTTTGTGGCCTGCTGTATGGTAACATATACACTCAGTACTCAGTTGTGGTTTAATTGTCTTACTTGTCACTCTTCTGTGGGATCCTAGAGAACTCCATCACTTCTACTGTGAAGCAGCAAGAGCCAGACATGCAGATACCCACTGTGGGAGGCAGCTTCTGATATGACCTCCAAAGAAGCACCCTCCTGAGATTCATGCCCTTGTGTCATCCTCTCTCCTCCAGTGCGATCCAGACCCACTGAGTTGCTTCTAGTGAACTGAATACAGCAACAGTTCTAGGAGATTAGGCTTTAAAAGACTGGGTTATAGTCTCTCTTTCAGGTACTCTGTCTCTCATTCTCCCTCTTGCTTGATCAAGATATGCTCTTTGATGAAGTAAGTTGCCATGTTGGAGAGGCCCATGTGGCAAGGAACTGAGGGTGGCTTCTGACCACAAACCAGTAAGGAAATAAAAGTCCTGAGTCCAACAACCCATAAGGAATGGAATCCAGCCAACGATCACATAATGAGGTTTGAAGTGGATTGGCTCCAGTTGAGCCTTCAGATGAGACCTCAGCCTCAGTTCACACCTTGATTCCAGCCTTGTGAGAAACCCTGGCCAGAAGACCCAGTTAAGCCATGTCTGGGTTCCTGACCCCAAAGAACTGTGAGATAATAACTGTGGGTTATTATAAGGTAATACATTATGGGGTAATTTTTTTTTTTTTTGCAGCAATAGAAAACTAATAAACCAATGAAGAATATTTTAATGAAGGAAGGAAAATTGGTCCTCATTCAAGCAGTAATGTAATTGGGGTTGGGTTCACGGCAATGTGGGACATGGTAGAGAACAACAACATGAAGGTGAAACTTGGGTGGGAACAGGGAGTGAACAGATGACCACCAGGGCCCTCTCAGGTGAGGCTGCCCAGTGATGGCCCTGGTGGCAGTTCCTGAAGATCCCTGGGGCCTTAGGTGGGTGACAGCTCTCCTAAGTCTCTGCTCCTGAGGCTGACAAGCCCTCACACTCCACATTCTGTCCATGCAGCCATAAATATTAAAACGTGCCAGAGGAGAGATTGCAAAATAGGGCTGTGGGCAAGATAGAGCTCTGAATTGAGGAGAAGACATGAGAATGAATTTCTCTCTTCTGATTCCCGCTTCTGTCTGTTTATTGCAAAAGGCGCTGTGGGAGATAAGGAGCAGGCAGCTCGTGCCCTGCAGGCTGTGCAGGAGGCAGTTCCATTGAGGGTCGCATGGAGGGGCAGAGTTGGGTGCCACCTAGTTCACGAGGCCGCCTGAGGAGTCAGAGCTCCCCACACCGTCCCAGATGCTGCTACTGAGTAGAACTCTGGGGTTCAAGCCCTGCTGGTCCCACACCAGGGCAAAAACAAAATATAAAGTAAAACAAAATAAAGTAAAATAAAAGCAAACAGAAAAAGTACTCCTGTGTGGGTAGGTGTGGGGTGGCTTTGGGGCTCCCCAGCCCAGAGTCTGAGCACTACAGCTGCCAGGCAAAGTCCCCCTAGTCCCTCTCTGCTCCTCTGTCTCATACCTCGAGTCTTCCTGTCCATCGATTCTTCTCCAGAAACTACTTTCCCATCCACCGGCTTCTTTTCCATTCCTGCCACCAGCACTCTCATCTGCTCACTGTTCATGACCTCCCCAACCAATGACTTATCTTCTTTTCCTCTATGCCTCTCTAATTCATTCTACCAGCAGATTCACTCTGAGATACTGCTTTGGACATATCACTTCCCTGTTTAAAATCTTCTATTTGTCCAAACCAGGGCAGGACCTAGTCTGGAACTGTTGCTCTCACCTACAAACCCTCAGGTACCCCTTTCTACCACGACCTCCAAGCCTCACCCCTAAGCACCCACTCCTTGCACCAGTTTCCCTGTCTGCCCTCTGCCCAAATGCACCCTGATTTCTTGTCTTTTTTTTTTTTTTTTTTTAACTCCTCTCCCAGCCTAGCAGTTCCCAACCAGCTCTTCCTTACATGTCTTCCTGTACAAGTTATATCCTCCTTCTTCAAAACTCAGGTCCAATCTTACCTCTCAGCAAATCCATCCCTGACAATTGAAGTCCTAAGTGCTTTCTCTGTCCTCTGAACTCTTATATAATTTTAGCCTGTGCAATTCATTTGTTAATTAATCATGCACTGTGCTGCCTTGAGACATCATTTTTTTTTCTCCTGTAGCCTTGTGCTGATAGTTAACTCTTTGAGGGTGATTTAAAATTTGCTTGCTTATGTTTTGGCTTCATGCCTCTTTGTGACATCCTTGGGCACAGATGCCACAGCTTTTTACTCCTTGCAGCAACTTCCCAAGGATCCCAGCACTGAGTGAGGCTGGTTCTGGGACTGCAGAGTGTTCTTGTTGGTTTTTATTCTCTCCTTCCCTAGGTCCTGGGACACTATTCTCTCTGTTTCCCCATTTATTCATTCATTGATGTCTCCTTTTAAGGGGGCTTCTCTCATGCTTGTCCTTGAATGGTATTTCCTTGGAGTTGGTCCTGATCCCCCTGCCTTTCTCACACTCCACTCTCACCCTGAATCATCTCAGCTAAGTTCCTTCTTCCCACTGCTGCTTGCATGCTTATAGCAGTCAGTGTCTCCACCCATCACTGCTTCCCTAAACTGCAAGTCTCTATTGGATCCGTCAAGCTGCACATTCCACAGGAACCTCCAAACCAAGGGACCCAAACGGAACTAGCTGTTTGCAGTTGCCATTGCAAAGTACCACAAACTGGGAGACTTAAAACAAGGGATTTATTCTTTCACAGTTCTAGAAGCTGGAAATCCAAAATCGAGGTGTTGCAAGGCAGTGCTCCCTCTGAAGGCTCCGAGGGAGGATCGCTCCTTGCTCCTGGAGCTCCGGGCAATCCTTGGCGTTCCTCGGCTTGTAGCTGCATCACCTCTGCCTCCGCCTCCGTTTTCACAAGGACTTCTTCCCTGTGTGTCATTCTGTGTTTTCACACGGCCTTTTAAAGACATCAGCTTTTGAGACCCCAGATTTAGGGTCCACCGTAATCCAATATAACCTCATCTTAATCAATTAGAACTGGAAGACCTATTTCCAAATAAAGAGGTTCCGGGTGGACATGCCATTTTAGAGGGTCACCACTCATCCTGGTACACCCTTAGCTCTCCCCGTAACAAGCTTTCTTTTGGTAAATTACATTCCCCTTCCTCCCCCAGCCCAGTCACCCAGACCCAAGAAGCATGGGGCTTATGCAGATTCTCCTCTCTCCATTTCTCATCCTCTACCACAGTCGTTCCTGACACTCCTTGGCCACACCCTCCTATCCCTTGTCTCCCCTCTGACTTGCGGTGGTGGCCCTGACCTGCACAGCATAGGTCAGTGTCGGCCAATCTTCTTTTCATTATTCCCTGTCAAGAAGTCTTCTCCTAATTGCCTGCCTCTATGAACCTGCAATGCCACAGATAGACTACATGTCTGTTTCTATGCTGTGTGTATTTTTATGCCTTTAAACATAAAGGGTAAGATTTCTGGCAGCCCCCCCAAGAACCAATTTTGCCACTTTGGGGGTGATGTCACCCCCTTCTGGAATGCATGGTGTGTGATCTCCCTCCCTCCCTCTGCTCCGGGCCCACCCCTCCTCTCACCCATGCATCTTTCCTACTTTTATAAAACACAAAAAGGAGCTTGCCCCACCTGAAACTGAGAGAATGTCAGCACTGCCCCTGAGAGAATGTCCAGACCTCTTGGGACAGCATCCTTCTGCATCCAGCGCAGCCCATGGCCCTTCCATCTGCTGCTCCAGCCACACAGGGAGCAGCTGCATTCAGGCCAATGTGCCTGGTCCCGGGACACCATCTGCCTGCACCATCCGCACCTCTTGCTTGCATGTTCAGTTTGAATTACATTTCAAGATGCAGGTTGAGAGTCACTATGACGAGAAAGTGCTCTCCTACCACCCCCAGGAGACTGGATGCCCATCCATCCCGACTCACCACACACTCAAAGGTTAAGGGGCACTTCTTCAAAACCATGTCTCCTCAGGTAGAGCAGGTGCCTGGAGGGCGGTACAACAGGGAGAGGAAGGGGAGGACAGAGCTATTCACCTGAGTTGGTACCCACTGAACCTGGCCAGCCTCCCACAGTGGAACTGGTAGCACTGCCATCTCTGTGCCTGGCTCAAATATCTGGAAATCACAGACTGCTTCTCACCCATCTCTGTATCTCCAGAGCCTAGCCCAATGCAGTCAGAGCCCAGTGAGTGTTTTGCTGGATGAATGAATGAATGAATGATTAATGAATGGGCTTCTCTGGACTGTGTTTCAGCTGCCCAGCCACCTCACATGAACTCCACTGTTGCTCCCTGTTGCCAGGCACCTCCAAAGGCTGCCTGGTTTCTACCTGCCCATCTCCTCTGCAGACCACCTTTTCCTCCTTTGGGAGGGGTCACTACGCAGGCACCTGATCCTGCACTTCTGGTTGGCTTCTCTCTACGTTGAACTCTGCTCCTGTGGCCCTGGCCCTCCTTCTCCTCCTATTCCCTCACTCTTCATCTTCAAGCTGAGTCCCATGATGCCCTCCTGCCCCACCCCCCTTACTCACCACTTTTGCCCCCAGGCTATGTGCGTGCCATCTTCAGGTGAACAGCTCTGCCCACCACCTCTTCTCTCTGTGGTACCCCCCTCCAGGCACCCTCTCCACCTGTAAGGATGTGGTCTTTAACAAGTGCCTGTTGGCCGGGCACAGTGTCTCATGCCTGTAATCCCAGCACTTTGGGAGGCTGAGGCGGGTGGATTACCTGAGGTCAGGAGTTCAAGACCAGCCTGGCCAATATGGTGAAACCCTGTCTCTACTAAAAACACAAAAATTAGCCGAGTGTGGTGGAGCGTACCTATAATCCCAGCTACTCAGGAGGCTGAGGCAGGAGAATCACTTGAACCCAGGAGGCAGAGTTTGCAGTGAGCTGAGATCAGCCTGCAGCCGAAATCTCTTTCGAGATGGAACAATACTCCATCTAAAAGAAAAAAAGAAAGAAAGAAAGAAAGAGCTTCTTAACCTTTGACTCTGTGTGTGTGTGTGTGTGTGTGTGTGTGTGTGTGTGTGTGTGGCAGGTGGGGACAGGCAGGAAAGAAGGGAGAGTTCACAAGACCCTGGGGCTGGTCCTGGGTCTCAGTGGGGCCTTGAGGAAGAAGCAGGTGAGCTGGCTCCACTCACCTCCCATGCAGGGAGGTGGCGGGGAGTGAGGTGGACACTTACCATTCATGTCAGACTTACAACGTACAGTCAGGCCCCCTGCTCCAGGCTTGGGTTCCTGGACAGACCATAGACTTAGCCTATATTGACACCCTGGGGAGAGGGCAGAAGCCCTGAGACCCATGGGTTGCTCCAGGCTTGGGTTCCTGGACAGACCATAGACTTAGCCTATATTGACACCCAGGGGAGAGGGCAGAAGCGCTGAGACCCATGGGTAAATATCGGGTGATGTGGTTTGAATCAGTGTCCCCACCCAAATCCCATGGGTAAATATCGGGTGATATGGTTTGAATCAGTGTCCCTACCCAAATCCCATGGTAAATATCGGGTGATGTGGCTTGAATCGGTGTCCCCATGCAAATCCCAGATTGAAATGTAATCCCCAGTGCTGGAGGTGGAGCCTGGTGGGAGGTGACTGAATCATGGGGGTGGATTCTCATGAATGGGTTAACACCATCCCCCTGGGTGCTGTTCTTGAGACAGTGAGTGAGTTCTAGTGAGATATGGTTTTTAAAAGTGTGTGACACATCCCTGTTCTCTCTCTGGGTCCTGCACCTACCATGTAAGATGCCTGCTCCCACTTTGGCTTCCACCATGAGTAAAAGCTCCCTGAGGACTCCCCGGAAGCAGATGCCGCCATGCTTCCTGTACAGCCTGCAGGACCATGAGCCAATTCAACCTCTTGTCTTTATAAATTACCCAGGCTCAGGTATTTATTTACAGCAGTGCAAAAACAAATACACCAGAGCAGTGGCAAGGTGAATGCAAGTGCCCTCTAGGGAGGTAGATGGGGTTGGTGGGGAGGAGGCTGGATGAGGGTGAATAGGAGAGAGGGGACTGCCATGTTCAACTGGTACAGGAATGGAAGAACTGTTCATTACCTAATCACCACCTCCCTTCCAGGTGTGCAGTCCTCTCCTCTGCATGAGGGCCTCACTTCTGGAACCAGGGCCTGGTCCGCTTGGACAGATCTGCCAGCGCCAGCGGTCACCACAGTGCTGCTCTAGTCCCTGGTGTGAGTTTCCTGCAACTGCGGTAACACAGTCTTACACACAAAGTGTGTAAAAAACAGAAACGTATTCTGTCACAGTTCTAGAGGCCGAAAGTCCAAAATAAGTCTTAATGCCCAAATCAAGGTATCAGCAGGGCTGTGCTGCCCTGGAGGCTCCAGGGAAGCGTCTGTGCCTCACGTACTCTGGCTTCTGATGGTGGCCAGCATGCTTTGCCTTGGGGCTGCTCCATTCCAGCCTCTGCCTCTGCGGGCGCTGCTGCATTCTCCTCTTCTGTCTGGGGTCAGATCTGCCTCTGCCTCGGTCTCGTGATTGCAGATGGGGCCCACTCAGATAATCCGGGATAACCTCTCCATTTTTAGAACTTAAACTTAATCACATCTATAAAATCCTTTTCTTGCCATATAAGGTTAACATTCACAGGTTCTAGGGATTAGAACATGAGTGTCTTTAGGGGGCTGTTATTCTGCCTGCCTCGTCCCCTTTGGCCTGTATGAATTATACGAGTACCTGTCAATCACAGATCCAGGGATGGAGGTGGAGATGTGTCTGGCACCCCCTCTCTCCTGCACCTGTGCTCACTGACAATGGGTGCAGCTTAGCTCCTCCTTCTCCTCCTCTCTTCTCCCTCATTTTGGGAGCCAGAGGACTACTTGGGTTTGGAAATAGTGCTCTGCATCACTGGAGGAGGCAAGTATAAAACCTCAGTCCACCCCATCGCTCCATCAGAAGAATTCCCATTGGACAGCTGGCTTGCATGCGGGTGAGTTGTAGTTTGCTGACATGTTGACTCTCTGATCCCTGTCTCTTGGTTGGAGATGATGGGTGCATCACGTTAGGCAGCAGGATGTGGGGAATCAGGACCCAGGCCAATTGTCACATTCACAGGGGAGAGAACTGTGCTGGCCTCAGCTGGCTCCTGGATCTAACAGATCAAAGAAAAGAACTGGATCACTCTAAGCAACCCCCTCATAGCTCCAGCCTCGCTGATCCTGGTTGGTTATGATTCAGAGGAGGGGAGGGCAGACTCACTGATGATCAGTGCCTCTTCGGAGACGACCAAGGGCAGTTACAGAGATGGCCAGTCCCCTAGTCCATGCAGCCACTGAGAGGGCCAGACCCAGATTCCATGCAGCTACAGAGATGGCTAGCCCCTCCCTCCATGCAGTGACAGAGATGGCCAGCCCCTCCCTCCATGCAGCCACTGAGATGGGCAGCCCCTCCCTCCATGCAGCTTCTGAGATGGCCAGACCCTCACTGCATGCTCGGGACTAGGTATGGAAAGACAGACAGCAACCGAGAGACACAGCTTGAGGAGGGGAGGAGTATGGGGAAGGAAAAATAGCTGCAACATAAGGAGTACCAGGAGTGCATGATTTAGAGTCGAAAGAACTGGGTGCAGATCCCGACTTCGCCTGACTCTATGTGACCTTGGAGAACTCACTTAACTTCTCTCAGTCTCGTTCAGCTCAACTGGCAACTGGGGAATACAATCCCTGCCTTATAGGGTGGCCATAAAGATCAATGGGATAAGATACATGGATGAATTTTATAAGTGCTCTCTACTTGCAAAGAATTTTTGCTATTCCAATCTCCATATCCTGCCTGCCAAGGGTTGCATAAACTTATTGTGACATTTAGAGGCTTCTTAAACGGGATGAGGGTTGGTAACTTTTGCTGCTCCAGACCCTGAAGAAACGGAGGGGGACTGGCTGGACAACAGGAGGAAACCTGAAATCCATTCATCTGTAATGAAGGCATGGGGGAGAAGTAGGGGCTCCCTAACCTGACTTAGCTGCTGTTTGTTATTCTTGGGAAGAAAATCCCCAACCTGGTTCTGCTTGAAGCCGGGCTGTCTGGAGTGATGTCTTGACAGGATGATGGATGGTGGCCAGGCACAGTTTGTGACACCGAAGCACATACTCTGCATTCTTTATCTGGAGCTGCCGCTGGCGGAAGGCTGCAAATAAGCAATCCAGTTATAGGAATCCCTGATAAAATTCCATTATGGGCCCCAGAGACAATCACGCTGGATTCAATAGCGGGGAGGCTGGGAGGCGAGGCGCATGTGGGGAGCAAAGCGCTGCCACTGGGGAAATTTTGCCTGAGCCCGGAGGCTCTCGCACTGGGAATTCCATAAAAGTCGGAGACTCAAACCATCTCTGACATCCAACTGTCTTTGCTGTTTGAAATGCAACAACACTTACATGGGGTGGTAGCTGAGGGCTGTGTTGCAGCCAGCGGGTAGAGACCTCGGGTTGGAGCTGACTTAGTTTTATTGAGATGCTGGTTTCCCCCTCGGACGCGTCCATGGGAAGCCAGCTCTGTTGCGTGGCTCACTTTTTTTGGCCTCTAGCTGATCCAGCTGAAGCCCAGTGGCGAATATAGAATCCCCCACCCCTTGGAGATTTAGGAAAGCTTGCTTCAAACCTCAGTATCTGCCTGAGGCCACTGGGGACCTTACATGGGCAGACGCAGATACAAGACACAGCCCTTCACCCTTTCCCCAGAACCATCCATTGGCCTGGAGAATTTTGTGAGTTTAGTGAGACTCGAGGGGTGCAGGGTGGGGACAACCTCCCAAACTTCTGCAATCCCTGGGCAACTTCCCAGCCTTCTGCAATCCCTGGTTTCCCCACCCTCCTGACCCTGGCTCTGTGCTTCCTCCCCTTCCAGTGCAACCAACACACTCCTGCCTTGTCTTTTACGGAGCAGTTCATCCCCCATCGGGTTATGAAGCCCTAGCTTCTTCCACCAGGGACCTTACCAACGAGTTTTCAAAAGCAAGGCAGTTCTTTCGCTCTAAGAGGAATCTTCTACCAGCTGCTGGGAGGGCGGGACAACATCCGTCCCCTGCACGCACTGACAGCTAACGCTCAGAGGTGCTTGCTGTGGGCCAGGTAGGCTGGGAGGTGTTTGCCTGGGTTGACTCATCAGTGAGGAGGGTGCTGTGTTTATCACATTTTACAGATGAGAAAAGCTATAGGTAAGTTAAGTCCCTTGGCCAAGGTCATGCAGTAAACCCAGGAAGCCTGGCACTGGTCTTATTGTCATCATCATTATCCTGGACATAGATGGGCTAGAGAGAGAAAGCTCACTCATTGGCCTCGGGTCCCCATCCGGTTATCAGTGCCGAGAAGCCGTTCTGGAGGAGATGTGTGATCCCCTCCTACTACAGCTCCATCCCAGCTCTTGTTAAGAACTTCCTTCCCAGTCACCCAACAGTGTGTTGCTTCCAAGAGCAATGGCTGGGCCAGGTCAGTGCTGAGTGACCTAAGTTTGCATCTTCAACTGCTTCTTGCTCTCTGCTATGACCTGGCTGATCCCCCAAGGACAGCGTCTTCCTTAATTGAGAGAACCTGAGACATTCAGGACTCACTTTTGTGTCCCCTTCGTTTGGATTCAGGTCATGCTGCAAGCATGGTTTTGACCTTCACTGCCTGGCCCAGGGAGCCTGTAACTGCGTGGGGTTAGGGCAAGACCTGCTCAGATGCGTTTCGAGAGCACACCTCAGGGCTCCCATGACTGGGGCTTTGACCAAATTAGCCTTTCCTCTTAGATTTGGGAGACCATCTGTTCTTCCCAGCATTCTGTCATCCTGGGTTTCCTGGCTTTGGGCTCACTTCTGACTTCTGGTTTGTGCCGTCCTCTAAACCTTCCCTGAGGTCCTGGATTGCCGATCTGCCTGATATTGACATGTGGTAACCTTGGGGGCTCACCCTCCAGGTTGGGGACCTACCGCACAGACACAGGCTGGCAGTGCAGGGTAGGAAAGGCAGCAGAAAGGGAGCTGGCCAGTCGGACAAACCTGGGTTCAAACTACAAGTCCTCTACCTGCTGGTCATGGTGTTAGAAAGTCACCAGACCCCTCTGGGCCTCTGTTTGCTCTTCTGAAAATGGAGCCACTGATGATGCCGTCCTCATTCATGGTGGTGATGAGGGTTTGAAACACTGGAAGGCATGTGCAGCGCTCCACAGCCGGGATGCGGCAGAGATGGACTCGGTTTCCTTTCTTCTGAGCTTTACCAAGTATCCCTGGCCTTTTCTCCCTTCTTCTTCCCTTCACTTTCGGTGGCTTGGCCTCGAGTCTCCCCAACAATCATTGCCACTTAGGCTGAAGGTCCTGCCCTCTCCCCGCTCCCTGCCGAGCCCTGAGGATGGGAGAAGGTGGAAGGGGGTTGTTGACAACAACAGCCGGGTCCCCTGCTTCTCAGACCTCTGTCCCACTTGCTGCCTGAGACTCAGGGTGGCAGAACACAGCAGGCCCTGCCCAAGCAGGAGGAGAAGGAGAAACAGAAGCCACAGGAGGTATAAATTGGGGTCTACCCGAATGAGGGGCTGCCTACTTTCTGCCCTGGTGACCATTAGCACCATCACT
>NW_012098097.1:6439932-6455086 GCF_000951045.1 Mandrillus leucophaeus
AGCCAAGGAGAAGAGAGGCCTCAGAATAAACCAACCCTGCCAACACCTTGACTCGGACTTCCAGCCTCCAGAACTGCGAGAGAACAAATTTCTGTTGTTTAAGCCTCCCAGCCTGTGACCCTTTGTCATGACGGCCCTAGCAAACGGATTCATGTGCCAAGCCCCATATCCCACTGCGGTGACCACAGGCTTCTGAAGCTTGGGTGGAAGCGCAAGGAACACGGGAGGAAGCCAAGGAACACGGGAGGAAGCGCAAGGAACATGGGAGAAAGAGCAAGGAACACGGGAGGAAGAGCAAGGAACACGAGAGAAAGCAGAGAGGGGCCCCCAGGCAGAGCCAGAGACCTGTTTCTAGGGAGCAGGACTCCAGTCTGGCGCCTCCTCTCTTAGAATGAAAACACAAAAGAGGGTTGTGGAGGAATTTGGAATGTTATGGGATGTACCTGGGTTGTGGCAGCAGAGCCCAGACCTGGCCCAGGCGAGGTCTGCTCTGCCATCCACGGGCACTGCTCCTCCTCGCTCTCAGACCCTCTGGAACAAAAAGGAAGAAAGAGCCCCTCACTCATGTTTCCCGCTGTGCCCACCTGCAGGTGAGCGGCCCCCTCCCTGCTGGTCTCTTTCCCACATCCCACCCCTCTGGCTACAGCCTCCACGCACTGCTCCTACTCCTGCTCCTGCTCCTGCTCCGCGGCCCCACCTCTGCCTCCTCCCGCCCTCTCTTGCCCTTGGCTGCCCCTCCCAGGCTCCGCCTCCCAGCGCACACCGGTTCACACTCACACTGGGGCTCCCCGGCTCGCTGCTGGTGCCGTTTCATTTCCCATCTGCTCACCTCCGGCTCATGAGTAATGAGAGTTTACAAGTTGAGTTTCCATATGTGGAGCATTTATATGTTCTTCTTCAACAAGGAGGGGCGAGTTCCTCCGGCTTCATGGTCTCTGGCACCCAGAGGCTTCCTAGCCTGTTGTCAAAGGAGCCTCCTTCCCCGCCTCCTCCCTCACACAGCCCTGTCCCTTGGGAGCGGCAGACCCAGTTGTGAGCGTTCAGATACTGCTTGTTGGGAGGCCTGGATACGATTTTACATTCTCTGTTTTTCATTTTTAAAAACACATGTTCAGCAACATTCACACTATTTTGTTCTCAGATGGACTAGGGAAAAAAACCAAACGTTTCCTTGTGTTCTCTCTCAAATATAAAATTTAGCGTAGATTGTTTCCGCTTCCTCTCCCTCCTCCCACACTCTCCCTCCTCCTCTTCTTTCTCTTCCTCGTTCCTTTCTCCTTTCCCTCCTCTCCTTCCTCCTGCTCCTCTTCCTCCTCCTTCTCCTCTTGGCTTTCTCCTTCCCCTTCCCTTCTTCCTTCCCACCCCCCTTTCTCTCTTCTTCCTCTTCCTCCTCCCGCACTCCTTGTTTCAAATATTTTTCTGAAGGTCAAAGGCCCTATATGAAAAAAGGCCCCCCGGCTCAGCAGGACATACATGATACATTTCCACTGGGGAAGGCCTTGCCCCTCCCACTGCAGCGACAGCTGTCACTCTGACCTTTCCTACCTTGGAACAGATGGGGCACGGGGAGCAGGTGTCTGGGGGCGAGTGGAGATTGAGGCTGACAGTCACCCAGCTGTGGCTCCTGGGGTGCTCTCACTGGCCCCCCACCCCCGCCCCGTGGAAGGCAGCGTCTCTGGGAGTTGGAACCTCTCCTTCTCTGCATTTCTCATGCCCCCTACTCAGGTTCTAGCCTCTGGGGCTCACAGTCCTCAAGGGCCCTTGTCTAATGCTTTGGCCACTGTTTCCTCTTCCTGCCTTTCGCTGTGAGGCAGGCCTCACTGCCTGGTGCTCCCCTCCACCTGGGTTTGGTTCTGAGGCAAAACCACCTCCTTCGCCCACATTATCCCCTGAGGACAAGTATATCAGCTGTCCTTCTGGTTCTCTGTGGCCTCTTTCAGCCTCTGCATTTTCTCTTGATGGAAAGTGGAGAGGAGTCAGCCAAGGAGGACAGCAGAGGATGGCCAGCCCTGCTCTGGGCCCAGCCAGTGCTGAGGGATGGTGGCCTGGGCTTCGGACATGGCTCAGTAAGGACAGATGGGGCACTGCAGTAGGATTAGCCCAGCTCTGCTCAGACGACCTGCACGCACCCCCATCCCGTCTCATTCTCCTTGTTCTCACCTGTCCTGCTGTCCTGCTGTCACCAGCTCTGCACAGCACAGGCGCTTGGACAGGGGATTTAATCAGTCTCTTGGCTATTAGTCCCCAAGTAGTAATTGAAGTGGGCTGATTGGACCTATCTGTTAAGCCCAGGGAGCTGTGGGGAGATGGCTTTTGGAGCGTTTCCTCCGCCTGCTAATCTATCTGTCTGGCATTTTATCTGGAGCCCAGAGCTCATGCTTGAGCACTGAGGCATTTTACAGTATTATTATTACTTAGCACTTATAACATACTTCATCAATGAGAGGGTCGGCGGCCGTGCCGTCACTCTAAAGCACGGCGCTCCAGATAGAGAGATACGGATCTCACTCCGGGTGTGTAATATTTGATGTCTGTGTCTTTGGGTTGCTTGTGATCTTGTTATTAGTTTTGTCTCCTTGAGGAGAAAACCTACCTTCGTTCTCCTGATGCATGGGGGTCAGGTGGACCGAAGGCACAGGGATGGGGGCAGGAAGGATGCACAGGGGAGGGCTTAGCTTGGGTTCCCCCAGAAGCAGACCTAAGATAAGGGGTTGCATGCATTGATTTCTTTGGGAGGTGATCTGGGGAAGTACTAGGTTAGGGGAGTGGGGAAGGAGACAGGGCAGGAAGAAGTGAATACAGGATGCTGTGCTACTGAGAAGGTTACCGCCATGGGCAGTGGGGCCCAATTCCACTGGGGAACTTGGCAGCTGGAGATTTCATCCTCTGAGTCCATCTGACATTGGCCGAGGCTGCTTCCAGGGCCATTCACTCCCCAGTCCCTTGAGCTCGGCCCCTACCTGGGCTGATAGAAGCCCTCAGGTGAGTCCCAGATGCCTGTGCCATGTGCTGCCCGCTGGGTGCCCGGGAGGTGTGGACGGGGCCCTGGCAATGACAGCCGTGGCTTTGAAGCTGGACACAGGTGTTCTGATAAGGGAACGAGCCCGGGAGAACAGCCCTTCTCTGTCATCTCAAACCCTGCCAGCTCTGTGTGTCCCCTGCACCTCAGGGCTTGAGGCTGTGCCACAAAGTCCAGGACAGTTTGCAAAGGTCTGGGGACTGTCTTCAGCTGCTCCACCATCCCGAACCAGAGTGGAACGTTCAAAGAGAGGCACAGCGTATGCTTGGGTTCGAATGCCGGCTCTGGCCCCTTCTGGCTTTGTGATCTTGGGCAAGTGACTTCATCTCTCTGGCCCTTAGTTTTCTCATCTGTGAAATGGGAGTAGCAGTGGTAACTAGCAGGAAGGTCTTCGAAGGTTACATGAGAGAGTGTCTATAAAGTGCCTGGTCCCGTGTCCAGCCGTAGAACAGGAGTCCAGGACACATTCCTTCCTCTTCCCTTTCATCCAGGGCTCTGACTCCCACCCAGGACCCCGACTCCCACCCAGGACCCCGACCAGAACACCTGAGTCTAGTTTCCAAGTCTTTTTTTTTTTTTTTTTTGACAGAGTCTCACTCTGTTGCCCAGGCTGGAGTGCAGTGGCACAATTTCAGCTCACTGCGACCTCCACCTCCCAGGTTCAAGTGATTCTTCTGCCTCAGCCTCCCGAGTAGCTGAGACTACAGGTACATGCCACCAGACCCGGCTAATTTGTGTATTTTTAGTAGCGATAGGGTTTCACCATTTTGGTCAGGCTGGTCTCGAACTCCTGACCTCATGATTTGCCCACTTCAGCCTCCCAAAGTGTTGAGATTACAGGTGTGAGCCACCGCGCCTGGTCCTCCAAGTCTTTGAGTGACAGAGATTTCCTCAGAGGCTCACATTCCCGGGGAGTGGGACTCCTGCTTCCAGGACGCTGCATCTTTCCGATGCCGAGGGCAGCGGGCACCCTGCTGACCACTCCAGCAGCCCTGCCTGATGCCTGGGCTTGCAGATATCCCCATGCTCATCAGGCCAAGGTAGAGCTGCATGGCATCCCCTTAGGGGCTAATTTATACAGCAGCTTAAGGATTGTTTAAAACTCCTTCCCCTTCCGGGAGATGGGAGGGGCGGCTGCTGCTGCTGCTCCGGCCGCAGGCTCTTCTTCAAAGGGTCTCCCCATAGGCAGATGGAAAACTTGCTAGGAAAAGCTTTTCTTTTCTTTTCTTTTTTCCATATCTATTTTTTCTTGGTTGCAATTCTCGTTCCTGCCTGATTCTCTACCTTCCACAGAGCCAGCAGGTACCTCATGGGGATCAGAGCTCTCAAGGCCCCTGGGGGCACCTCCTGCAGGAAGACTTCCCCAGTTACCCCACAGGCTCCAGCAACGCTTGTTTCTGCTCCCCTTGGTTTCCTGGCTTCCTTGTGGCCCTGTGCTTCATGTGTGGAGCTCCTCTTTGTGGACTGATGAGTTTGTGTACTGGGAACTTGCTGTCTGTCTATCTAGGGGGATGACAGTGTCTCGAACGATAGGACTTGGGTCTCATCCTTCCTTTGGGCTGGGGGAGCTGCTGCCAACTGGTTGGGGTGAGACAGTCTCTGAGCCCACCCGAGGGCGCCTGCCTGCCCAGGTAGGCTCTGGTAACAGCCAGTGACTCTGCTATATAGGGGATCCGTCAGAGCTGAAAGGTCTAGAAGCCCTTCATCATATTAAAGACCAATTCCGTGCAGATTAAGAGGACACAGCATCTGTTCTCTTGGGCTTGGGGAAGCCATCCATCCACCTGGAGCAGCTCTGGGCGGGCAGAGGAGCTCTGGGCAGGAAAGGGAAAAACTCAGGTGGTGAAATGGTGAAGAGCAGCCTTCTCCTGTGCCCCTGAAGAGAGGCCCCAGGTCCCCCGAGTGTCCAGGCTCTCGTGTGGCTCTGGTTCCCCCCAAGGTGTCGAGCACTCTGCCTCCTGCACCGGGTCATGCTTTCAGTCAGATCCCCCAAAATGCTCAGGGGCCCTTGCTCTTTCTTAAGACAGACTCATCTGACTCCGTCCAAGGCTGCGAGCTCAGCTCTGTTGGGGCATTGCCTGCCGTCCTGCCTTCCCCCTTTTCCTGCCTGGCTGCATGGTGGTCCAGGGCCATCTGGGGATCGGCTGCACGGTGGGGAAGGGCCACTTCTTCCTGGTAGGGCTGGCCAGGAACAAAGGCAAGGGGACTGGGGAGGGGACTGGGCTCTGCTCTATTTATACTGTATCTTGGGGGAGGGCACGTTGGCAGCCCGGAGCTCTGGATGCCTCCCAAAAGCCTGAGTGGTGGTGGCAGGGGCATCTGTCCACTGAAGGAAGGGCAGAGAGAAAACAATGGGCATTTATTGATTTTCTTCTATATGCCAGGCACCAGGCCAGGCCTCTGTAATGCATGATCTCATCATGTAAATATAGGATGGTGGTCAGGAGATCAACTTCCAAAATCGACAGAACTGGGTTAGAATTCCAGCTCCCCCAGTTTCTGGCTGGGGTAGCACCGGGCAAGTGGGTTCACCAGCCTAAGCCTGACTTTGTTCCTCTGTGAAGTGTTTATAATCAAAGCGCCTTCCTCCAAGAGGCCCTATCTCTAAAGCACACGGCAGCGTGCTGACCCAACAGGACGTACCCCGTGAACATTAACGCCTTCTGTTGCGAACGACCACGTGATGCAGAAAAAAAATCATGTCCTGATTTTTGGAAGACGCAGCAGCCAAAGCCTAAGACGTGAAGAAACTCACCTGAGGCCACTAAATTGGAGAGTGGCAGCGCGGAGATACAGGCGAGGCCCATGCCTTCCAGGTCCAAAGCCCAGGCCCTTCTCAGACGTCCTGCAGCCTCCACGGGGAAAGAGATAAATGATCCCAGTGCTAGCGAGGGGCCCGGCTGCTCAGCCACGCTGGAAGGGCAGGGAGACCCGGCTGCCAAGCTCCCAGCAGTTGCATAGCTGGGCAGGGACTTTTCCTTGGAGCCGGAGGAGAGGCTGCTCCAAGGTGGGCCCCCGGACATGGAAGGTGGCTCTGCCGGGACAGCTGTAAACTCTTTAACCTTGTATGGGGCTTCGTCCTTCAGCAGCCCGGTGAGGGATCAGTGGCAGGGGCGATGGCGGGGGAGCTGGAGGTGGCGGTGGAGGCGGTCCCGCACTCACTCACTCACGGCAGAATGGACTCTGGATAAACAATTATAGACTATTTACCTCAGACCATATGGTGCTGGGGAACAGGTGTGCGGGTAATGAAGAGCCCAGCTCCAATTAAGCGTCTGGGAACCCGGCCGGATTCCCGCTGAATCTTGCGCTTGGGTTGAGGCCCACTTACAAATGAGAGCTAAAAGGACTGAGGCTCGGGGAGGCATGAGGCTCGGGGAGGCAGGAGCGGGAGCCTGAGGAGTGCGTGGCAGGGCCAGCCAGCGGCCCCCACCCGCCGCTCTGTACCTGCTGGCAAGCGGTACAGCCCAGGGACCTCATCTGGGCCTTCTCCGTGGCAATCTTGGTGCATCTGGGAGTTATGAGGGGGAATGGTTCATGGCCATGCAGCTCTTGGTGAGGCTGTCCTGGGACCTGTCAGGGTGGGAAGTTGGGGGGTGATTCCTGTTAAGACTGGGGGGATGGGGCAAGCACCTGTCACTCTCTAAGGTCCTTCCCACCCTGACTCTCCCTTGGCCTTCATTCCCAACCATTCAACACGTAGTTTTGAGTACTTACTGTGTACTGAGCTAGGCACTGGGGACATGCTGATTAAAAAGAAGTAGACAGAGGTCTTGCTCTCATTGAGTTTATATTTTAGGGGGATGGGAAGACGAACCGTGAGTTACATTCATAAAGTTGTCACATGCATGAAGAAGGTGAGTCACATACGTGGATAAGGTAATCACATGGATGAAGAAGGAGAATCAGCTACATGAATAAGGTCATCACATGCATGAAGGTGAGTCACATACATGGATAAGGTCATCACATGCATGAAGAAGGCGAATCAGCTACATGAATAAGGTCATCACATGCATGAAGGTGAGTCACATACACGGATAACATCATCACATGCATGAGTCGAAAACAATAAGATCATCACATGCATGAAGAAGGTGAGTCATACACATGAATAAAGTCATTCACGTGCACGAAGGAGGTCATTTCTAAGCTTGGTAAGTGTGAGGAAAGCAAATCATTTCATCTGCCTGATGGAGTCTTAGCCATCCCTGCAGGCCCTGCTCAAGGGGTTCCCTCTTCCGACACCTCACAAATGCCTCCAGGGGTGGGTCACCAGCTGCCCCGGGCTCCTGTCGCTCTCCTGCTCACCCCATTGCCCCATTGCAGCCCTCAGAGGTTATGTAAACAGCTGCTTCTGTGCCCTCTCCTTCCAGGGCACTGCCCTTCTCCAGGTCAGGGAGGATGTCCGCCTCGAGTGCTATTTCCAGCATAGCACAGGGTCAGGCCGGCAGATGAGGGGGTTTGGTGAGTGATAGAGCAGCTTCAGCCTCCTGGGAAGACATTGTCCACTCCGGCCTGTCCTGGCCTGAGCAGGTAGGTGAGCAACAACTGCGGAGAGCGCCAGCCTCTGGAAGAGCTCCAGGGGCCTCCTCCGACCACGGCGCCCGCAAGGTGCCCCTCACAAGTGTTCTGGAGGCTGTGAGCAGAGCCAAAAAGATGAACAGCTCCCGTCCCCGTGGTGGGCTGATGAGAGTGGAACGAGGGCACATGTTCCAATGAATCTCTCGTGTCAGTTTTCACTGCAGCACAAACAGAGGGAGGTGGGGAATGCATCGTTTCTTCTAGGAAGCCCCGGTTTCCGTCGCTGATGAGGAGAGAGAGACAGAAATGGGGATTTTTCACACTCCTTTGCCTGGTGATTATTTTTGTTTTTGTTTAATTTTGGATTAGTGCATTGCTTTACGACTTGACAGATGAAATCAGCACCTTCCCAAACTTCTCCGCTGGGAGACTGTCTGGAATGTCTCCTCCTGACCCTCTGGGGATGCTGCCCACTCCACAGGGCCCCCTGCAGCTCTGTCTGATTATAAAGGGAATACCTTCCAACAGAAATACACAGCTGGGTTATAGGAAATGGATAACAGATGATTCCTAGGAAAATCAAGGTTTCAGATGAAAAACCTGCACAATTTCTGGGGGGTGCAAGGTTTCCGGAGCCAGGATTCTAGAAGGCTCCAGCCTCCAGCCCTCCCTCCCCAACCCAGGGGGCAGGAAGCAAACTAAATGGGTTCTGAAGTGGGAAACAAATTGGATTTTTAAAAAACTGCTCTGGTTCTAATGATCGAAGGGGTTATTCATAATCCTGGAGTAGAAAGTGTATCTTGAAATCTATGTTTTGTGTTGACAGCTTCTCCCTAATGGGCAAGATCTCACACATGATAGAGCCATAAAACGTGGCACTCCTGGCTGGCCCTGCTGCTTGTCTGATAAGGGAGATGGAGGGACTCGCCAGCACAGGCAGAGGGCCCGGGGTCTTACCCTGCCCCCATGCCTCCTCCCCACCCCAACTGGTCTCAGCTTCCAGCATGTTGCCAAGGCCTGTTCTGCGGAACACAAAGCCTGTGCTTTGCAATGGCGAGGACTCCATGTTCAAGAAAGGGTGGGAAATGCCCCCAATCTCTCCCCTCCTAGGGATTCAGAACACCCATGAGCACAGTCATGGCTGTGAGGAGGCTTCCAGTAAAGAAAACCTGGTGAGCTATGCTCGACCCAGTGGTTCTCAGATTCGTTTGACTGCAGAATCCTGTTTTTACACAAGCCCTATTGATGTCCTACAGAACAAATGCTTTCCCGAACCTACGATGGGTCACATAACGGTATCCTTTTCCTAGGGCTACCCTATCAAAACACCACAGACTGGGGGGCTTAAATAACAGAAAGTCCTTCTCTCATAGTTCTGGAGGTTGGGAGTCTGAGATCAAGGCGTAGGCAGGGTTGGTGACTTGGCTGTGTTCTCCCTGTGTCCTCCCGTGGTCCTCCCTCTGCACATGTCTCTGTCCACATATCCTCTTCCTATAAGGACACCAGTCGTGCTGGATTAGGGCCCACCTCAGTGGCCTTGGTTTGCCTTGATTACCTTTTTAAAGACCCTGTCGCCAAAATGGTAACATTCAGAGGTGCTAGGAGTTAGTGTGTCAACATATGAATTTGGAGGGGACCCATTTCTTCTCATAACCGTAGCAGTGAGCCTTGGCATTATGAAACGTGGTATTGGGGGGACCGTGAGGAGAGTAGAAAGGTGGGTAAGTGGGCAGGGTATGGCTGCTGGCTGCCCCTTGGCATGCTTCCCATCACAACAGTAATGATACTAACTACATTTTCACACCCGTAATCCCAGTACTTTGAGAGGCTGAGGCGGGTGGATCACTTGAGGCCAGGAGTTCGAGACCAGCCTGGCCAACGTGGTGAAACCCCATCTCTACTAAAAATACAAAAATTAGCCGGGCATGGTGGTAGGCACCTGTAATCCCAGCTACTTGGGGGGCTGAGGCAGAAGAATCACTTGAACCCAGGAGGCAGAGGTTACAGTGAGCTGAGTTTACATCACTGCGCTCCAGCCTGGGCTACAGAGAGGGACTGTCTCAAAAAAACAAAAACAAAAACAAAAAACAAACAAAAAAACCAAAAACAACCAGTAACTGCATTTGCCAGGCATTTACACATTACCAGTACTTTTCCATCCATCAATTAATGTGATCCTTTTAACAACCTGTAAGGTTGGAGGTTCTATGGTTATTTCCACTTAACAGAGAAGGATGCCTGCACTCAGAGAGGTTGAGTCACTGGTTTCAGGTCACCCAGTAAATAGTGAAATCAAGGACTAAACCCAGGTGGGCTCAAAGAACCAGTCCTGAGAATTAATGGAGGATTGATTCCCTGCCCTCCCTGAGATGGAACCCGCCGTTGCTGGCAGCAGAAGCAAGAGTCATCTCAGAACGGCTCTGAGGGCCCCTGCCAGGCAAAGCCTGAGTTCCCACAGGTGGCATTTACCCTGACAAATCTGGGCCCAGGCTGAGGCCCACCTCACTTCCTGCCAGCTTGGATGGAGAGCCATTCCCTGGAGCTTCCCAAGTGGTTTCAGATGAGCGGATCCTGCTGGCTGCTCTAGGCACCTGCCCATTTGTGCTGAAAGTCAACCAGCTGTGAAAGGTTGCAGATTTTCTCAGCTGTCCTGGGGGTCGGGTGTGGTGGAACCAGGACACAGAGTGAGACCACCCCAGCTTTCCTGGCCTCATCTCAGAGACAGAGGCGGGCCCAGCAGCGAGCATTCTTCAAGAATGGGCAACCCAGGTACAAGCTGACTGCGAGCAGGACCAGAGAATTTGCTACTTGGAAGGCAGGAGAGGGTGGCGGCTGGGTTAGCAGCTCCATGAAACCAGCTGACTCACTTTGACCATGTCCATCCTGGCCTGGCCACCTGCTATTTGCTTCCTTGGTGCCTCTTAAAAAAGTCTGATGACCAGGTGAAACCCTTGCCTGCCAGGCCGGGAGGCTGGCTCTTCATGAATTCTTCCTCTCGGTCAGAAGGGGCAACTCTAGGTAACCAGGCCTGTGCCCGCAGGCTGATGCCTAACCTGCACTCACTCGACACTCCTGCTGCACGTCTAGTCCAAGATGCTTGGCAAAGGAAGAGCAGATCACTGGGAGGGATGGACCCAGAGACCAGTCCTGACCCCAGATTCTGAGCTGTGGAGCCCGGGGCAGCAGATTTGTTGCCTTCACCTCAGGTTCATCTTAATACAATGGGCTCATGAATAAATGTCGAGGTCATTGTGAAGGTCCCATTAAAGGAGAGGTAAAAAGTTCTCTGCAAAACTTTAAAACAGCTCTGCAAATGAGGGTTGTTAAAAGAGCCCAGGAGGCTGAGTGGGGAGGAAGGCTGGGGGACCAGCCATAAGCTCCTAAGCTGCAGTGCCAGCGGCTACCTGGATGAGGCTGGGTAGGCACCACGCCAGGCAGGACTCACCCTCAGCTTCCAGAGGGGCTTACAAGTGGAGGTCCATGAAGGAGTCTGAGTCTTCGGCGGTGGTTTGCCGAGAAATGCCTGGAACGACCGCAGAACCTGTATACCGGCCAACCCCAGGGGGCACGATCCCTGGATACTCCCATGCGTGGTGAATAAGGTACAGTGACTGAGACCCTCAGGGAAGGAAACCCTTTACCATGTGCCATTTCCTCTTCCCAGGACTCTCCCTGACTCTGCCCCAGGCAGGGATGGGACTGACCCCTGGGAACCTGGTGTGGCAGCGGTGGGGAGCGCCCAGCAGAGGTTCAGGGAGTCCCCCCTCACTCTCGCAGGAAGCTCACTCATGTTGGTGGGTGGCTCAGTTCTGGAACGTTTCTCCAGAGAGAGGTCCTGGAAGTCCCCCAGCTGGCTTCTTTAGGGCAGGCCGGGGCTAGGGAGAGGAGAGCGAGGCCCAGGGTATGGATGTAAGCACTCACACTCACGGGCCTGCCTACATGAGACTGAAAGAGAGCAGTGCCTTAGATTCCAGGCACCTCTCTTGCCTCACCCACGTCCCAGCCCTGCTTTTGGGAACCTCCTTTTTCAAGTTCTCTACCTAAGTGACACCACCCACTGCCCACCATAGCTCATCCTACCCTACCAGGTTAAAATCGTTCAAGTCCTTGGCTGGGTGCGGTGGCTCACGCCTGTAATCCCAGCACTTTGGGAGGCTGAGGCAGGCAGATCACGAGGTCAGGAGATCGAGACCATTCTGGCTAACATGGTGAAAACCCGTCTCTACAAAAAATACAAAAAATTAGCTGGGTGTGGTGGTGCACGCTTGTAGTCCCAGCTACTTGGGAGGCTGAGGCAGGAGAATCGCTTGAACCTGGGAGGTAGAGGTTGCAGTGAGTCAAGATCACGCCACTGCACTCCAGCCTGGGCAACAGAGCAAGCCTCTGTCTCAAAAAAAAAAGAAAAAAAAATTGTTCAAGTCCTTTGTCTGAGAGGAGACAGACATTCTGCCCAGGGCCAGGGGTGTCAGTCAGGCTGACAGTATATCACATGGAAGATCTACCGAAGGATTCTGGGATTTGTCTTTGCATGGAGAAGGGGCAATTGGTTGAGAGCGTGCCTTTAAATATTTGAATGGACCTCCTGTGGGTCGATTAGTGGCCCCCGAAAGATTTGTCCACATCCTGCTTGCCAGAGCCTGTGAATGCGATCTTATTTGGAAAAGGAATCTTAGCAGATGTAACTGAGTTAAAGATTTCAAAATGAGATTCTGGATTCGGGGGGACCCCAAATCCAGTGGCAGGTGTCATGACAGAGGGAGGCAGAGAGAGATTTGGGAGGGAGGAGGAGAAAACCACAGATGACAGAGGCAGTGATTAGAGCTTGGCAGTCCCAAACCAAGGGATGCCTGGGAGTAGGCAAGGAAGGATCCTCCCCGAGAACCTTTGGAGAGAGCGCATCCCGCCGACACCTTGCTGTTGGACGTCCGGCCTCCACAGCTGTGACAGGATCAGTTTCTGTTGTTGCAAGCCCCTCAGTTTGTAGCAATTAGTTATGGCAGCAACGGGAAGGAACAGCTGTGTCCTGTGAAAGACGAGGTGGGCTAATTCCATGTGCAGCCAGAGACTTAGCAAGGAAGGGTAAGAGTTCCAGTGGGGGCGTCTTGCAGACCAACGTAAGGAAGAATTTCCGAGAAGGAGGCCTGCACCGCATCGATGTGGCTGCCTGGGGCCATTCTGCCTCCTACACCATCTGACTGACCATCTCTTGGGAGCACAGTGGGTAGGACTGCTGTTCAGGAGGACGGGTGGGTTAGGTCCTCCCTCCTTAGTGGACACCTGCTGACGAGGTCCCTCGTGCGTGTGCATCACGACGGTAATTCTCCTTCAAGAAAGCAAGTTAGAATGCAGACATGAGGGTGATGTCTTGATAGGAATAACTTCGAGTCAGCTCTAATTTCCTTTTTCAAAAGTGACATTATTTGCAAATGTTGGTACTGTAACTATTAACAATAATTTACTTGCAGGTAGCTTGCATTTCCCAGGGACACATCGCTGAGGCTTGTCACGGTGGTGAGAGAGAACTGTGGTCTCCTAGGAGGCATGGAGCAGCCTTCCCACACTCTCTGCATGCACATATCCTCGGGGGATCTGGTCCAGGGGCAGGTTCTGACTCCCCAGGCCTGGGCGGGGACTCCAGACGCTGTGTCTCTCAGAAGCCCCTGGGGAACAGTGACGCTGCAGTTCCACAGGCCACAGGGATCCAGAGTGGCTGCTGGTGAGTTTCCAGAAGACCCAGAACTACTATTTAGAGGGGGCAGGGGAAGGCGTTCACCTCACTACAACTTAGGCCGGACCAGAGGAGAACACAGCTTTCCTTTCGGGGAATGCTGTTGAACAATGAAGTGGGACCTGGGGTGGCCGAGATGGACGTCCTGGAGAAGTGTGGGCCGGGAGACCTAGAAGCCACCTTTCGATAGAATAATCTAGGATCTCAAAACTTCCCGGGCTCCTGTCCCATCTGGGGTCAAAGGACTTGATGAGACGATGCCAAAGGAACCCCAGAGCTGACATTGTGGAGCTTGTCTCCCGTGCCAAACTCTTGCCTTAGCTATCCGCTTTAGTGCTCACAGCAATTCTAGGATTCAATAATTCCTTTACTACTCCATTTTGCAGACGAGAAGACAGAGTATAAAGAGGTTAAACCATGCCTATGGTCACCCCTGTCTGGTGAAGCTGAGATTTGAAGTGGCGTTTGGACCCCAGAGCTGAGCTGATTATCACCATGTCGTTCAGCCTTCCAGAATCCTGCAGACGGTCAATAGAGTACCCTGCCCTCCCGTCCATGCCTGGGCCTCCCAGGCCTAGCAGAGTGGCGTAGGACACTCAGGGGCGGGCCAGGGCATCCCTGTACGTGGCCACTCCCTAGGCCACCCCCTCTCCCTGCTCTGGTTGGCTCCACACTTTTACATGAAGCCCCGCTGCTCCCAGCTGGGGGATGACCCGACCAGGGGCTCCTGTTCCGTTTTCCACGCAGGAAGACTGCTGAGCAGGCGCTGGCTGTGGAAGAGGGGAAAGTTGCCACCCTCTTCTAAAATTGCCACTGCGGGATGGAGGGAAAGATTCCTGCACACCCAAGGAGAGGCTGAGGCTCCAGGGAGGAGGAAGCAGCGCTGCCTGAAGACACCCCTACAGCGTGTCAGCTGCTGGGCAGACACCAGCATCCCCATCATGTAGGGCCTGAATAAACAGCCCTGTGTTACTCTGTTCTTTGCTGAGCAAAACAGGGCTCCAACCCCCTCCTGGCCACCCTCAAATCTCTTCCACTTCCCAAATCCTCAAACCCTTGTGACTGTATCCCTTTGGCCTGTCCACCGTAGAAAACAAGAGGCTGGTCTCTTTCCAGGCCAGGAGAGCCTCCCTCCTGGTGCTCCTGGGGTCGCCACACACATCTCCATGGCTGACTCTTTATAGCAAGGTGCAGAGACCTGGGATGGGGGTTCAGATGCGTGCACAGCAGGGTCTTTGGGGTCAGGGAGCTCTTCGGAGCAGGCAGGGCACATTCTCAGGCCATTAGCTGGTCAGGCCGGAGTTCACCTGCCACCACCCTGCCCCCAAACCAGCATCATGGCAGGGTCCCTGGTCCCTCAGAGATCCCTTGAGAGAGCAACCCCCACCACGGTCCAGGAGGTAGCTGCATCCCTGGAAAAACAGGACAGACTCCAAGAGAAGCACATAAGCCAATTAAGAACCCGGCCCAGCCCGGCGGCTCCAGCAGCACCGGCTCTCATCTTGCGAGGTGCCTGCGGCTTGGGCTGCTGGGAAGGTACAGTGCGGCCTAATTACATACTCCTCCGTGACAGGCCGTGTCAAAAGATTAAAGGAATCAAACCAAGTGGCTCTCCGGTGGCCCCTCCCCCAGGAACCAGAGCTGCTGCGTGCAGGTGATTATGGCACCAACGTAGTGGTTAGAAAGATAATTTTCTCTGGGCCCCGTGCCTGCCGCCTCCTCCACTGAGCTGCGCTTCGGCACTGCAACTCTGCCACCTTGTATGGGCTCCACGGATTCATTTTCTTTTTTGTTGGCTCAGCTGAGCAGAAAACAAACTAAGCACCTCTCCCTCCACCAGTCTCCCACCCCACCACCCACAGTCCTCTCCTCCCCACTCCCCT
>NW_012098097.1:6455390-6459419 GCF_000951045.1 Mandrillus leucophaeus
CTCCCCTTCCCTCCCCTCCCCTCCTCTCTCCTCTCCCCTCTCCTTCCCTCCCTTCCCCTTCTCTTCTCTTTCTCTTTCTTCTCTCTCTTTCTTCTCTCTCTCCTCTCTTTCTCTCTTCTCTCTCCTGTCTCTTCTTTGTCTTCTCTACTCTCTCTCCTTTCTCTCTCTCTTCTCTCCTCTCTCTCTCCTTTCTCTCTCTTCTCTCTTTCTCTCATCTCTCTCTCTGTCTGTTTGCTTCCCATTCCGTTTTTCTTCCTAGTCGTCTCCATTCTGTTCTGCCCCTTTCACCTCCTGTTTGACCTCTGCATCTCTTTTCCTTCCCCTCCTTAAGGACTTATCAGAGTTTGAGGATAAGGAAGCCACTGTGGGCTGCTTCCTGTTTTTTTTTTTTTTTTCTTTTTCTTGTTTCCCCTCTGATGGTCTTTAAAATAATAACAGCAATAATCATGACCAATAACAGTTCTCACCTCTTGCCAGCCCATGTGGATGTCTTCACTTGCATCACTTATGATGTGTTATCAGATAAGGAAAGGGAGGATCAGGGGCTCTGCACTTGCCTCGGGGCATGTGGCTGGTGAAGGCTGGAACCAAGACTGTGAGCTCTGCCTGTTGACTGCAGAGAAGCTGCTGACCTACTCAGACCTGGGGAAGGAGGAGGGAGGGATGGTAGGAAAGGAATATTTGAAAGCAAGATGGGGGCCAGGCATGATGGCTCATTCCTATAATCCTAGCGCTAAGGGAGGCTGAGACAGGAGGATTGCCTGCGGCCAGGAGTTCAAGTCCATCATGGCCAACATAGGAGACCGCATCTCTACCAGAAAAAGAAAAAGAAGAAAAAAAAAGAAAAAAAGAAATTAGCCAGGTATGGTGGCACACACCTGTAGTCTCAGCTAACTGGGAGGCTGAGGTGGGAGGATCACTTCAGCCCAGGAGTTTGAGACCAGCCTGAGCAACAGAGTGAGACCCCCATCTCTACAAAAAAAAAAATTATAATAAAAAAGAAACAGGAGGACCCCCTGAGCCTGGGAGGTCAAGACTGCAGTGAGCTGTGAGCTGTGCCATTGCACTCCAGCCTGGGTGACAGAGCAAGACCATGTCTAAAAAAGAAAGGCAAGATAGATAAGAAGGCACCTCTGCAAGCATCTCCTCCAGGCAGAGAAGACTGAGCATCAGTGAGGGAGGGGAGCAGGGTACCAGGACCCCCATTCCAGACTGCCATGCCTCTGCCCGACTTTGCTGCAGTGACTTTGGGCAAGCGTCCCCCATTTACCCGGCTATGGGCCGTCACCCCTGAGGAGGGAATGCCATATCCTTCAGGTGAGCAGAGGAAGGGTTGAGAGCTGGTCTGAACCTTCAGTACGCAGGGAGGGGCTGGAGCTTCCGGAAGACGTGTGACTTGCTCAAGGTCATTAGCAAGATAGACCCAGAGCTCCACTCTCCTGCCCTTCAGCCTGAGAGTCCTCATTCACTTCTCTGCACCTTCAGTATCTGCAGGGTCTTTGCAAAGCCCAAACCTCCACAGGGGTCCTCTCACATCCTTTCTGTGATGACACAGTGACCATCTGTGAGTGGGAGGAAAGATGCCCAGAGGGGTTGGTGGAAATGGGCGCTGGCCTTGACAATGACTTCTTCTGCTTCTGAGAGTGTGAAGACACGGCTTGGGATTTCAGGTGGAGGGTTTGCTAATGTCACTACAGCACACACCTGCTGGGAACGGTATCTTGGCTGGGGAAGGGGCGCGGAGGGGAAGAGGGGGATGCAAAACCCACCCCTTTCTGGTCTCTTCCCTCCATTTCCATCCTACTGCACTTGCAAACAGAGCATCAGGGAGAGATTAGGGATTTAAAAAGTGGCCATTAGAGGAAGGCAAGAGTGGCCCGCACCAGCTACTGTGGAGTGTCTCCATTACCATAATAACTAACCACTTAATAACTGGCTTCCCCACTAATTCTAATTGAAACACGTAATGATATTTCCGGGCCAAGAGTGGCAAGCTCAAGTCTCGGCAGACATCTCCAGGCCCCCGCCACCCAGCTTCACGTGGCGAAAACCATGGGCTCTCCGTGGGTATTCTGTTGGAATAGATTTGGGCAACCGACAGCAGCTCTTGTACGGCTGCCAGGAACCACAGCTGATGATAAAAGCCATTAAAGGTCAGCTGGGAATAGAAAACTATTTATGTTAAATGTCACAGATTAAGCTGCAGAGTGGGCCTCGGGCAGGGAGCAAAAGGTGAGGTGCGAAATGCTGGTCACTGTGCTACCTCTGTATGGTCTGGGGAAGTGGGGGGGGTATTGAAGGGTGGGGGTGAAGCCAGGGGCAGGGGGAGCACTTGAGTTCTTGCCCCCTCCAGCCCAGGGAAGCAGGTGGATGCTGGCAGCCACAGGTAATTGGCCAGGCTGGCTGCCCTGAGGTTGCCAGGTGACCTGAGGGCAAGGTGTGGGGAGAGGATGGAGCGGGTGTGTGTAGCATCATCGCGGAAGGGGACCCGGGCCGTCTCCAGGGGGGCCAATGAGATGGAGGCTGCTTCTACTTACAGAGGGACCCTTGCAGACTCTTTCTGGAGCCACGCTCCGGGGAACAGTGGGGGTGTATCTAATCATGACTGAGGATGAGTGTGACACAAGCCAACTGCTCTCTGCAGCCAGAGCCAGGAAGTCACAGAGAAACAAACACCGTGCCCCCTTCACCACCTTCCAACGGTCTCGGAAGCCGGAGTTTGAAGGACACAGGAGAGGCTTGAGTGGGAGGGGCTTCAGGGCTCAGCGGAGCCTGGACCAGGCCCTAGAGGGTGGCTCCAAGAGAACTGGGGACTCTGGTTCTATCCCCGCCCCAAAAGCGCCCATGCTCCTTAAACCTGAACCTGAGTGTCCGGCGAGAGTTCCTCTGTGCATCTCGGCTCCGTTCTTTGGCGAAACACATCTGAGAAGCCGGTTTGTTGATAGGTCTGAGAAATCCCCTAGAAGTTCATTAGCTCACTCAGATCCCATTGAAACAATGACTACCAACCTTGGTGACCCACCTGGGGAGTGGTTCACTTTGTGGGTTGAGGCAGAAAGACTTCGTTTCAGTGTTTCTCCGCCTCCCACCTTGCCTCCGGATTGCCAAGCCGTTGCTGTGTGCACAGGGAATGCAGGCTCATTTTAACACTGGTGCAAGCAGACATCATTGGGAAGGTAAATCTAGTGGGAGAGGGGAGCCGGCAAAATGAATTTCACCCCAAGCCCTGTCCTGCAGCCTTAAGTCCAGTCACAGGAGGGTAGTTTGAAGCTGGGGCATCTTTCCTCCGGGAGTTGGGAATCGTTCGTACCATTGGATGGGGCCTGAAGGAGATACTGAGGTTGTCTCCCCCGACACCCCTGCGACGGACAACAGATCTCCATGAGCACAAGGGGGCCCGGGAAGGCCCTCGCCTTCACTTTTCCTATGAGCTGTTTGGCTGCAGAATGACTGGGCTGGAAGTGACCTGGCCTAGAAGCCCTCACAGGAATACGACGGGATGGAGAGAGATCCCAGGAGGCCCTGAGGGTCCACCAGTGGGCGCTGTGTCAAGATGGTAGGGTGGGTGGGCTTGGAAGGATGGCTGGGGGTGAAGGTGGGATGTTGATGGACACTAGTAAGATTTATACTGATTTCTGCCATCAATAGATACATATTGGCAACTACTCTGCACCGACCCAGTGGTTGACCATTATCCTTTCTTCTAGAACCTCACTGCGAATAGGGAAGATCATTATGTTCCCGAGTAATTATAGTACATCAAAACTATCTCCGGGAGAGAGGAAGTGCCGGGACTCAGAGCGCCTAGAAGAGCAACCAGGAGGGTGGGGAAAGCTTCAGAAAGGCAACATTGGAACCACCGGGCCTTCCACAGTCTAAAGGAGAAGGCTGGAGAGGAAAGTGTGGGCAAGATGGTAAAGATCCTCCAATACTGTGTTTTTTGTTTTTTTTTCTTGGGACGGAGTCTTGCTCAGTCGCCCAGTTTGGAGTGCAGTGGCGTGATCTCGGCTCACTGCAAGCTCCGCCTCC
>NW_012098097.1:6460994-6521639 GCF_000951045.1 Mandrillus leucophaeus
TAAGCACCAGTGACACAGACGCGGCTCAGACCTCTCCTTCAGTCCCAAGGCCTGGCTGCTGGTCCAATTGCCTGTGGGAGGGAGACGTCTCCCAGGAAGAGTGAAGAATCCGGCCTACAGGCAGAGCAGCTGGAAGTCGATTCCATTTCTTCTCAGCAGCCTAGGTGTAGGCAAGGGGGCTGGAAGGGGAGTGGGTGAGCAGACAGACCCCAGGAAGGGGTGCTCCTGAGATTATCAGCTAACAGAGCCCAAATGATGTCTCCACCAATTTCCTGGTGCTGGGACAACCTTCAGCTCTGCCTCTGACCCCAAGGCTGTGTCCCTGTGTCTTAGCCCTGAAGTCTCTTCTCCTATGGTGTCCTTGCTAGTCTCATCCACTCAGCAGTTTATTTAAAGTACACAAAACATCAGACCATGATTTAAAGGAAGCTGATATCTAGACTTTAGACCACTTAGTTATGTTTTAAGCAGGAGGCCCTGAGGGTCCAGTCAGTGGGCGCTGTGTCAAGATGGTAGGGTGGGTGGGCTTGGTAGGATGGCTGGCGGTGAGGGTGGGATGTTGATAGACACCAGGAAGAGTTATACTGGTTTCTGCCATCAATAGATACGTATTGGCAACTACTATGCACTGGCCCATTGGTTGGCACTGGAAATATAATGCTAAGTAAGACTATTGTCCTTGCTTCTAGAACCTCACTGTGGATAAGGAAGATCAATATGTTCCCGAGTAATTAAAATACATTAAAAGTCTCTCTAGGAGAGAGGCTGTGCAAGGGACTCAGAGTACCTAGAAGAGCAACCAGGGAGATGGCGAAGGCTTCAGTGGGATCTGAGTGATGTAATTAACTTCCGGGGGATTTTTCAGACCTGTCAACAGACTAGCTTCTCAGGCTAGATATGGCCCTGACTCCACATATAGAGTTGTGGAATGGCCTGACTCCGGGGCCACATATAAAGTTTTATTACCCACTTCATAGTGGAATAAGTTCGCTGCTGGGCCTGATGTCTGTCTGTCCATCTGCCAGTCAAGAATGTGTGCAGGCACTGCTCTGCCAGATCTCCTGCCCATCTCCATCCCAAAGTTCTCACCCAAGCACGGTTATTCCTGGTTAACCTTCCTGAGCATCTGGCTCCCCCGGGATCCATGTCTTGAATTGTTTCTGCTTCCAAACTCTCTGAACCCATGGCCCCAAGCTCCCTTGCACCTGTTCTGCTCTGCTCTCCTGCTCATGGCCACTACCGGGGTTTCTCTCCCCTCCCTGCCCCTGGGTTGCCAACTCTGCCCCACCTTTGGCAGCTGGCCTGATGGGTGCCTGCACCATCTCTCCTGGTACCAATATCAGCATGGGCATCTTGTCTCCAATGCCTGATCACAGTTTATGGACCACTCCTTCTAGAAGGAGGTTTCTCCCCAGCCCATGGCAACGTTACAGGAAGCTGTTTGGGCTCCCAGGGGAGAGGGGAGTGTCTCTGGATGGGTGGCCTTGTCTACAGGAGAGCTGACAGGCAGGAGGCAGCCTGGAAGGAGGAGAGAGAAGACACTGGACAAGGATACTGGGGAGGGGGACTCTCCAGTGCCCACCGTGGGTAGCCTGGAGGATGGTCGGTCCCCACCAGGATAATGTTCATTGCAGGCCAGGGCTGCCAGGATAGCTAGGCAGGAGAAAGGGTTGCCACGGGTGGGCGGGGTGGGGTCGGCTCACCCTGGCCAGCATCTGCCTCTGCCGGGGCAGCAGGGAAGTCAGGAACCCTGTGGCTTTCCACTCTCTTCTCTTTGACTCTTCAGAAGAGGCACAATCCCAAGGAAAGATAGGATTGTGACAAGTTTGGAGGGGAAGAGGGAAGAGAAACCCTAAAACCTTCCTGCCAGGACTCTCCTCTGAGATCCAAAACACACTCCCAGAAGCTGACACCCGTACGCACTGACTATAGACCAGACTCAGCTTCACCCCACGATCCCTGGGCCCTGCCACCATGACCCTGAGAGGAAGGAACCATGATGATGTTCAATTTGGAAATGAGAAAATGGAAACTCAGAGAGTTGAATACCTGGTCTGAGATCATATAGCAAGAATTTGGGCCAGAACTGCCTGCCCCCACAGCCCATATTTGCAACTGCGACAGCCTCACAGCTGAGTACAATCATTTCTTGGAGCTCCCTGGGCCTTGGTGGAGCTGGGCTGCCCACAGAGATCCTCTCCCACGGCGCCGAGAACCCCCTAAGCCCAATCATTCCAGCTGCATCCCAACAGTTAGCCTTTGACAGGATCAGCAGACTCTGGCTCCAGGGCCACATATAAAGTGTTATTGGGACGCAGCTTTGCTAGTGCATTTCAGTATCGTCTGTGGCTGCTCTGATGCTACAATGGCCTCGTTGAGTAGCTGAAACAAATGCCTAACATGTTTGCTCTCAGGCTCTTTCCAGAAAGTGTGTTATCGTAGCTCCGGCTGCTATAACAAAATATCATAGACTGGGGGGCTTAAACAACAGACGTTTTTTGCTCACAGTTGGGAGGCTCTAAGTCCGAGCTCCAGCATGGTTGGGTTCTGGTAAGGGATCTTTTCCCGGCGTGCCGGCTGCCAACTTTTTCCTGTGTCCTCACGTGGCAGAAAGAAGCAACCTCATTCTCTTCCTCTTCTCCAGAAAACATGAATCTCATCTTGGGGGGTCGACCTTCATGACTTAATCTAAGCCTAATCTACTCCCAAAGTCCCCACCTCCAAATACCATCGCATTCGAGGTTAGGGCTTTAACCTATGACTTTCGGGGCGGCACAAACATTCAGTCCATAACGTGTGTCCGCCTCTGGACTTTGATAAAATCACAAGCTCACCAACGTCTAGCAGAGCCCTGCTGAGGTGGTGGGGGCCTGCGTGTGTGTGTGTGTACGCATGGATGTAGGTGTGTGTGCGTGTGCAAGTGTGTGTGCGAGAGGCCCCTGACATCCCACTCAGGTTCTCTCCTGCCTTCTCCCTGGAGAGGGAGGAGTAGGTGTTGAGTGGGCAGTGATCTCCTTTCTGAGGGAACTGGGTTTTAGAGGTTTTTGTAGTCAGAACAGCACAGTGGCTGCCGCTGCTGCTGCTGAAATTTAAGTAATTTTCCCTTAATTAAGCAATTATCTCAGAGATAGCTGCTCCCATCCCCGGAAACTTTTTTATGGAGGGCAGGGAGCGGTGAGATGGGGGTGTAGAGCTTGGGAAGGCCCCAGATATAGAAACATGCTTGCTGTGAGCTTCCTGCTGAGCTGAGGGCAGCAGCAGTGGAGGAGCACGTGGACTCCAAAGGTGTATTTGAACATCACTCAACTGGTCCCAAGAGCCACTGTTGCTGGAGCCAAACACACCCATGGCAACAGACGCATTACAGGAGATTGGGGCCCACAGGGGACCCTGAGATCCATTACAGGGACTTAGGGTGAGGAAAGAGAGTGAGCAAAGGCTGGGCATTTTCAAGGCTAGAAAGAGAGGGAGGCTTCATTCTCCCATGGCAAAGGGAGAGCTGGACCACCCTGAACAGCAGCTCCTCCCAGAGCACAAAACTTACCCCACCTTACCGTAAAGACTTTGTGCAGTCACCGGTGGGACTAGTTATAGACATAATTCTCTGTAGGCTGACAACACACAGACCCCCACGCTCGCTTCTGGGAGCCTGAGGCTGCAGCCCAGGGATAGGATGCCCAGCTAAAGTGGAACTTCAGAGAAACAAAGAGGAAAGATTCTAGTATATCTCAAATATTGCATGGGACATACTTATGCCAAAACCCTATCCACGGTTTAGTTTCGTTGTTAGGCATTCTGTGGTTTTACTTGCTACATCTGGCAGTTCTACCTAGAGCCTAAATACCTTCTTCTCACAATTCCTAAGCAGAGAAATGATCGTTTGTCCCTAAGCAATTGCTGGATCCAGTCGAGGCAGCACAAGGACTGTAGGCTAGAGGCAAAGGATTCCCAGCTCTGAGGATCGGTACGAACATCCAAAGGGTTCCTTGTAGATCCAGGTCGAGGTGGGTATACGGACCAGGCTACCTATCAAGGTGTTTTTGCCCTGGGATTCAGACATAGGAAAACTAGAAAGGGAAGGGAAAGAGGCCTTTATTTTTTTTGGTGTTAATCATCATTTACTACATGGAGACTTTAAAAAAAAAAAGACTGGGATGTTTCTTGGTGAAATGGTGAAAAGGCAATGAAATGGACAGGGCCCTTTGCTGGCTTGTCCCTGCAGAGACTGGAGCTTCTCTCTTCCGACAGAGTATTGACTCAACCCACACACAGATCTTTCTGTGGGAACTAGGAGAAGAGAGATGTCCCCCTGCCTTCCTGATGAGAAACATCGTCAGAGTTACCGGCCTTTGATCTCAGACTAGCAAGCAGAGCGTCGAGTCCAGGTCCCACTGGGACATGAGCAAGGTGGAGATTGTTCAGTCCTGATTGAAACTGGGGAGGGGAGCTTCGCGGCTCCAGGGTGGTCAAAGACCCCACCACCTACATGAGGGACCCCCTGGAATCACAGGGCATGGTCTAGAAGCCAGACACAAATATTCTCTGGTGCCCTTCCCTGGGGTGGGAGAGGATTTCAGCAGCTGGAGTCCCCAAACCCTGTGCCCATCGGCCCAGCCTTTATCAGCACTGGGGTTGACCCGTTACTGAAATTCAGTGGGCATTCCTTCTGCTGCTGCTAATGGCATCACTCTCAAGTGTGGCTACAGGTGCAAGAAGGGGGTGCAGTAGGGGGCAACAACTCCTCAAGGGAGCTTTGGCAGGAGGGGTGCAGCTGTGGACCACGACGGGGACCGTGCCTGGCTGGTGAAGACCCAGGGAGTCCCCACAACAGAGAGCTCTAGGGTGAGACACACAGAATCCTTCCAATGCCCCACCTCGCAACCCCCAACTGTGGCTGGGGTTCTGGGTGGCTCCAGGCCCTGGGAGCCCTGAAGGCTACAGTGGATAAAGGCTGCTAAAAGTTACACTGTACTTATTTATTCCCTAGAAGTACAGAGAGACCTGCATAAAAGGAAAGGGCAAGGCATGTAGAGACCATAAAAGGAGTTGAGTTTTTATGCAGTGGTAACCTGGGGAATTAATTTCCAGCTATCAGAGGTCCTCGACAATAACTGAGTTTTGAACAAGCACAGTTCAAAACTCCCTGCGGAGGCAGGGAGAGGCCACTGGACCTTGAAGGCAGGATGGAGATGGGTGAGGTGAGGGGTAGGAGATGGCCAGGGCTGGCCTTGGGCACATGGATGCTAGGACCCAATTTCAAAGCACAGTAGGGCTAATAATTAAATGCTGGTCTCATTCAGGCCACATTTATTGGGCACCTACTGTGTGCCTAAACCTGATTGAATAACATGGGGATTACAGTGATGGATAAACTGGGGCCCCACTCTGTCTTTCAGGGGGTACCAGGAATGATGCTACCTGTGACTGGGCCATCATGACAGACAGAGCATGACCTGGGAATCAGACCCCATGGACAGGAATTCTGCTTCTTTACTATAAACTCTGCCACCTTGGCAAGATGCTTAATCTCTCTCCCTCAATTTCCTCATATAGAAAATAGGAATAATCCTACTTTCTGCCTCCTGAGATTATGAAGATTTATGTGGACAGAAATGGCCTGGCATGTAACACCTTCTATCAGGACACACACTCTGAGAAACAGCTTCATTGAGTTTCAGGCAAAGTATTACGATGTGGTCCAGAATGATCCATCCAGTGGAGGGGTCCGGGAAGGCTTCATGGAGGAGGTGACTTCTGATTTAGGTTTTAAAGCATGAATAAGATCTACATGAATGGAGAAGAGAGGCACAATGTCTAGGCAGGGGCTCCAAGGTGTGGCGGGAAGAATAGGAGGGGCCACGTGGCATTGAGTGCTTGATGTCCTGGGGGTGTCCTGGTCAACTTTAGGGAGTCCCCCCCTTAAATATGTAAGGCGGACCTCAGGGTGCTGGATGGTGGGCAGGCAGTGACCACATGTGGGGAGGAAACCAGAGCACCTGGTACAGCACTCAGTCCCGGTCCTCTGGAGATACTGATGAGGGGTATGGGGATATTTTGGCTGAAGGCAGCAGCCCTAAGCTCTAGAAGACGCCACATTTACCATGTCAGAACCCTCGGGATGGGAGCCAGTGAATGTTTTCTAGGACTCAGCGAGAGAACAGGCCCGAGCTACCTGCTTGAAAGACAGTGCAACCCACACAGAATTACAGAATGTATGTGTAGCCTCACATTTTCCAGCAGCCATATTTAAAAAAGTGAAAAGAAACAGGTGAGATTGCTCACAATAGCATATGTCATTTAACCCAATATATGAAAAATGCCATGATTTCCATGCATAATAAATATAAAAGAATTAGTTATGAGATATCTTGCCATCTCTTTTTCATACTAGGTCCTAAAAGTCCTATGTGTATCCCACCCGTCTGGCACCTCACTAGCCCAGTGTCCAGTGATCAGTAACCACAAGTGGCTCAGGGCTGCCATATCCAACAGCACAGTGATGAAATCAAAGTGAAACTTCTCCAGTCTCCAGTCCAGAGACGGCCACCTCCCCATGGGCACCGCAGGGCATTCTCCAAACTCACACATCTGTAGCCAATGCCCACGCGCTCCTGGCTGGTCATTCTGTGTTGTCTGATACTGTTCATGTTGGTGACTTTAGTGCTGACCAGGGAGGGAGTCTGGCTGTCTTCTACTGGAGGTAATTGTGGAGTGGCGTGGCTGTGGGGCCTCAGAACACCTTGGAGCTCTCAAAGACCCTCTCACATCTTGGCCATTCCCACTTCCAGGACCAAAGCAATGATTCTGGGAAAGAGCTGGGGCCACCATTGGAATAGAATGAGGCGACGGGGAGAGACCAAGTTGGGAAAATGGCAGCTTTGGTGATTGTGGGGGACATGAGAATCACAGAGAGGAGACCATGGGTGCCTCTGCCTGCCACATGTTTGAAAATGCACAAAGCGAGAGCCTCCGCTCTCCCCAGCACACGCAGGCACAGGGAAGTGTGACCATGGAATCAATTTATTTGTCTATTAATGCTCCAAGCGCTGTGTTTTATAGGCATGAGCCCATGTCAGCCTCATGACAACCCTTGAGATAGGTCCTCTCAGTGCCTCCGTTTTAAAGGTGAGAAAACAGAGGCACAGAGAGGTGAAGCATCTTGTCTGGAGGCACACAGCTAGTGGGTGGGGTAGCCAGGATTTGGACCTGCGGGGAGCTCCATCCAGGCACCAAGTCCACTGTCCCCTGGAAATCACATCATGACGAAGGGAGAAGGCAGTGGGGAGATGGAAAAGTTGGGAGGCTGTTCAGGAACTGGTGACAAGGAGGGGGAAGGCTGCCGTCTGGCACCACCACGCAGGCAGTCCCAGATGGTGAAGAACCCACATCAACTGCCTGGCCGGGCTGGAACAGGATGGGGCGCAGACAGGCAGGCTCCCGGCAGACAGGTTCTGTGAAGAGGGTCTCATGCTTCCCCCATCCCACCCCAAGGGAGTGGCGAGGGAAGGGAAGCCTGTGACCTCATCATTTGGGCCAAGGCCAATGACATCACCAGGAGGGCAAGGAGCCAGGCCCAGCAAGTTATTTATGGAAACGGCTGGCGGCCAGGCACAGCTCCTGAGCTGTTTCAGATGTGGCTGGGATAAAGCCTCCAGCTGGCCCACTGGGGCCGCTGGGGCCAGGCAGGCGGGTGAGGATGAAGGAGGGCTGGAGGGGGGCCGGGGGAGTCAGCCGGCTGATGGGGCAGGGCTCCTCGAAGGCTCACTGGGGCCCCGGCGGGGATCACTCGGGCGCCATGCTTCTCCTTCTTGGTGTCTGCACATCCATGTCCACCCTTGCTCAGGGTGGACCTGTGGTCTCTGCGGCCTGCCGTCAGGGTCTGAGTCTGGATGAGCTCAGAAAAAGCAGCATGGATATTTCAATCACAAGCCACAGCTCATGTGTGCATCTACACTTGTGTGCATGAGGGGATGTACTGTGTGCACGGCTGTTGTATGTGTGTCCCTGTCAATGGGTAGATATACTCTCTGGTCCCTTCTATATTGATCCCATGAGTGGTCATATGGGCAGTTAAGTTTGCGAGTTCATGGATATGGGCATCTCTGCATGGTGTGTGTGTGTGCGTGTGTGTGTGTGTGTGTGTAGGAGATGGGGAGAAGAGAGAGAGATTGCACAAGAGCTAGCAAATAGGAAGAGAGAAGTCACCAGGGGAGAGAAATCACTGTAGGAAGTTGGGAAATACAATTTCTGTGGAAGATACAGAGGCACTTATGAAAGCTTCAGCAAAAGCAGACAAACCTTTCAATCCATTTATCAAAAATGCCTGCAGCTCTGCTGCCTGAGCAGGTGCAACAAGAATAAAATATTGAGCAGAAACCCGTGATTGTGGGACTGGAGGAGGCCAATAAATAAGAAGTTACTGAGATGCTCACCCTGAGTCCAATGGGTTTGCTCTGGCACTCCCTCTACTCATCATGCCCTGTGGTCTTCTGGGTGCTGGCTGGAGCAAGCTAGCAGGAACCCAAGTGGCCAGGTCTCTGGCATTTTGACTTTAGGACTTCTGGAAGGATGCCTGGGAGAATCAGGGGGAAAAGAGCCGCCAAACCCCACTCAGTAAGCTTTGGTGTGGTGGTAACACAGGGGCCGCCCTGCTTCTCATGCCTCTTGGCCTTGCTAGCTGCCTTCCCTTTAAAATCCTCCATGAGGGAACGAAATCTACAAGACACTGAATGGAGCTTTGGTGGTTGATCTATGGGCTCTCGATGGAGCAACAGGGGTACGGGAATGGGAGCCAGGTCATGACCAAGGGGATCCCAAACCTAGACCCCAGCCTGTGCTATCCAGGAAGACCTCAGCCTGCCTCCCAGATCTTAGGCCTTTTGAGTGATGGGTGGAGGGATAACACCATGAAACCTCCGCTGAATGGGAACCCCATCCTTTGGTACATCCTCTTTCACGTCATGACCACTCACCCCAGAAAAGAAAATGAGCACTTTCTCAAATGCCCTTAAACTTGAACTCAGGATGAGTTGAAACAGGATGTCTCATTGATTTTTTTTTTCACCTCCAAGTCCACAAAAGAGTAATGGACATAGCCTTCCCCCTCCTCTCCCACACCCTGGCAACTGCCCCTCAACCCCCTGCCCGATCACCTGCTTCTCTCACACCCACACAACACCCCCTCGATAACAGAACTAGAATTATTGCATCTTAATGCCAGGAACCATAATGGCAGGATAAACTGCCTGGGAGACCCCATCCAGGGTCATGGCTGTGGGAGTCACATTCTCTGACCTCCTCCCAGCTGCGATCAGCAGAACGGGAGAGGTCCAGCCGAGTGGCTCTCTGGGTTGCCAAGCTAAACACCCAGAAGGCAGGAAATAGGATTAACTCTCAGCAGGAAATAGAGGGATAAAGGTTGACTGGGGCAGTGGAGGCGCCAACTGGCTGTTCCAAGGGACAGAAAGGAGGACCCTGGCTCTGTGGGAGCAGCCTGAGTCACAGGATCCACCCCTCTGCTTTCAGAAACGCAGCAGATGGGAGCTCCACTTTTTTCGAGTGTTCTGGGGAGGCAAATCCGCTATCCACAAGTTGCTCCTGGTTCCCCTGCCTCATTGCAGAAGGCCTATCTTAGGACCCAAGCAAGACGCAGTGTTGTTAGGCTCATGGACCTGGAAAAGGTCCTGAGCCCTCCACTGCCCCACAGCCTCCCTCGCACTCTCTAGGTATTTATAACAGAGTATGACTGCACGTATATGGGTCTGCCCAAGCGTGGGCACCTGTCCCTTCCAAAGGCACCCTCCTCCTTGGGAGGGATGGAGGTGGAACAGCAGGACGACCTTCCCAGCAGTCAATCAATCTAGAATTCTAAAGACAATTTCACCCCTAGATGGCAACAGAATGAGCAGGATCAGGGGAGCAGCACTCTCATTCGCAGGGCTGGTACTCTCTATCACATTTCTAGAGCCTGTGAAATGCCATTGCAGTCTGCTGGTCCAGGACCGTTCTCCTCTCCTTGTTTCTGAAGCCCTGCTTCCATGCTGGACAGGCCTAAGTGTGTGGGGGGCGGTGGTTGAGGAAAGTTGCCAGGGCAACCATCCCAGCTTGCTCTTTCCTCTGCCTTTGTAAAATCTGTCAGAAGAGGAAGCAGTCGTTTTCCTGGGGTGCTGGGGTATAGCCCCACAGGACTGAAACTATGAAAGGCACAGCGCCAGGCAGAAAGACCTGGTTTCCATCCCATCATCTGCATCCCAGCTGCTCGCATTACTGGCTCCTTTAAAGGCTGACATCTGGGCTTTGGCCAGTGCTCAGATTGCAAGAGTAAGGAGCTGTATCTCTAGTGAGATGGTCGGGGGTGATGTCATTGCACCAGCTTTCAAAGGGCTTTTCACCCCTGTCATACTTTTTTTTTTTCAGCCTTACTTAAGCAGATGTGTTCAAACGATGATGATGATATTGCTGTGTGCTTACTCTGTGCTAGGTGCTTCACTTTCGTTGTCTCTTTAATTAGCACAATGATCCGATGAAGTAGGTATTATTATCTCCACTTTTCATATGAGGAAACTGAAGCCGAGAAAGGCTATGTGACTTTCCAATGGCCACGGGTATCCTGAACCCAAACCCAGGGCTGGATGACTGCCAAGCCCATGATCTCGCTCAGGCACTTTTCTGCTTCTGCAAGGGAAGCGGTTTCAGGCAGAGACGGCTAAAAGCTGGCCTGAGTGATTAGCTCTTCTCAGGGTACAGAAGGACCAGAACTTCAGGCAGAGGATGCACAGCCAGTGAGTGACTCATCTCGGTTTGCTTGGAACTTTTTAGCACTGAAAGTCTTGCCTTCTGGGAACCCCATCAGTCCTGGGCACACTGAGATGACTGGTACCCTAGATGGAGTGCACACCAAGGACAGTGTGGACCAGGTACAGCGGATGGACCCTGGAGAACCACTTGCTCTGGGTGGTTGAAGGTAGTGGGCTCAAGTCAGAGGGCAGAATGAGATCTGCTGGCAAAGGCTCTTCTTTTTTTCCCTTGTTTTTTTTTTTTTTTTTTTTTTTTTTTTTTTTTTTTTGTTTTTTTTTGTTTTTTGAGACAGAGTCTCACTCTGTTGCCCAGGCTGGAGTGCAGTGGCGCGATCTCTGCTCACTGCAAGCTCTGCCTCCCGGGTTCACGCCATTCTCCTGCCTTAGTCTCCCGAGTAGCTGGGACTATAGGCGACCGCCACCACGCCCGGCTAATTTTTTGTATTTTTTTTTGTAGTAGAGACGGGGTTTCACCGTGTTAGCCAGGATGGTCTCGATCTTCTGACCTCGTGATCTGCCTGCCTCAGCCTCCCAAAGTGCTGGGATTACAGGCATGAGCCGTTGCTCCCGGCCAAGGCAAAGGCTCTTCTGAGCAGCTTGTCTGTGGGTCTGAAGGTCACCAGCTTGATCTACTCCTGTCTCCACTGGAAACAATGTACAAATCCTTTACCACGTTCATACCTGGCTACAAGCATGCCCTGTGCCCCTGACATTGCTATGCCTGGCCCTGGGGCTCTGGCCCCATCTGAATCTCATTTCCCCATAGACGGTAAATAAAGAGAATGATGGTTTTCTCAGCCTCTCGTACCACCAACAATCTCCACCCTCTGTCAGTCAAATCATAGAAGGGTCATGGCAGGGTTGAACATTCCAGGAATGTTGCCAGTGCTGGGGGCCCACACTGTCAGATGCAGGGTTCCGGGTCACTGGGGACCTAGAGAGATGGGACAAGGTGAGAAGACGAGGAAAAGGAGAAAGGCAAAATTCCCAGCCAAAGAAAAAGAAAAAGTTCAATCAGATTTGTAAAGGGCACAATTTACAAATCCGTCACATATTTTACTAGGCTGGGATTTACGGATTAGCCTGTAATACTTAGGCGGCTTTTTGTAATAAAACCCTGAGCTGAGGCAGCCTTGGGGAAGTGAGGAGGAGGAAGGAGCCTTCTCTCTCTATCTTGCTTTCATTTTCCCAGCATTTTTTGATCTAGGCAGTCCCATTAATCTGTGCTTTATCTGCCTATGGAGAAGGATTGAGCTCTTTATTGGATTTTTGTCAAGAATAAATGATTTAGTTTGGGATATTGTGGAAACGATTTTTGTGGTATTACACCATCTAATAAATGAAACAGCAGGGATCAATTCCTTTCTTGCAATGTGTTCAACAGGCAGGGTGAAATATGCCCCACAATTATTTGGTATTGCACTCTATAGATATTTATAACCGAGTATGACTGCATGTATATAGGTCTGCCCAGGCATGGGCACCTGTCCCAGACGATGTGATCCATTAGCCCCAGAGCATGAGACTACAGACCCAAGTGACAGGTCGGTCAGAAATGCAGACCAGGTTCACTCGAACAGTCAAGGCTGAGGGCTGGAGAGAAGGAATCAGGTTTGAGGGTGAGGGCTGTGGCTGGGAGATTGTATTTACCAAGGCCATTGGCTTGAGTGCTTTTCCTGGAGCTTTGGAAGCAAGAGAAACTAACAGGGTGGGATGTCATTGCCACAGCAGACCTGGCAAATGCCTGGTGCGGAGGGACGCTATGCAGAGAACTGAGGTCCCATCCCCCACCCGTCTTGGGTACCCCGGTCCATGTCCCACTGGCCTCTCTCCCTGGACATGGCTTCGAGGGAAAATGTCTGGAAGTTCTTGGAGATGGGACCTGGCTTTCTGCCCAGGTAAGCTCATAAGGTTTGTATCCCTGAAGACTCACAAATACTTATTAAGAGCCTATTACATGACAGCGCTTAGCACAGGCCTGGCCTGAAGTAAACTGGATATAGATATTTGTTCACAGATCGACAAACAGAAAGCCTTACAAGATGCCCTTCCCAGGCACAAACCCACACAGCCCTCACAAGCAGAAACAGGGAACAGTAAGGGTGAGGGACAGATGATCGCTGGGAAATGGCAGCCTTCCTCCGATCCCTAACTCCAGGGGTAAAAACAGAATGACCATGAAGGCAGAAGCGGGGACAGGTGGTCCTGGGCAGCATGGCTCTTGCCCTGCCCATGTAGATGCCTGTGTTGGAGATGGTTGCTTACCCAGGTATCACACGCTGGACATCAGCACCTCGGCTCAAATTGTCGAAAACAGTCCCTTCAGTCTATCAGCACCATCGGAGACAATAGCATGTCTGACATGACACCATTGTGAGCTTTGTACACCTCAATATTCATCAAATGATAGCCCGAAGAAATGGATGTCAGTATTAGCAAGATTCTTTCGCCCAGAGCTGTGTGGTGTGATCTCCTTGGCTGGTCTTGCCTCCAAGCTGCACGCTCTGTAAATGTTTGTAGTGAGCGTGAGACACTACAGCTCTCTGTCTCTCTGCCTTAAGCCCACTCTATTTTTATACTATTTGGTATTATCTCTGCTGGCTGTTTTTTTCTCTGCCACAGTCAGAATTCTTGGTGCTCGGTGCTGATGGGAGGGGTTTTAAGTGTCTTTGGCAGGAAGAATTTCTTCTGTGTGTAGTTTAATCTGAAGTTCATTCACATGCTGCTTGCAAAGAATGGCAGATGCTGTGAGAGTCCCTGTACAAGCGATGAAACAGGCATTGGCAATCCTTACCACATCCCTACATCGGCAGCTCAGAGGCTTGGCTGCTGGAGCAAGATGTGGCCCAAGGTGCACCAGTGGAAGCTAAGGTCCTCATGATGCCATTTGCCCCAACTCCCAGGAGGGGGCAGTTAGGAGACGGTTTCCTCCCAACTTCCCAGGTGGCTTTAGGATGTCAACTTGGGTCTTGGCCTGGAGCCCTTAGGGTTCTTTCATGTTTCTCTTGACTTGCTAAGTGTGCTTTCCATCCGCTGGATATGGAATGCATCAAAACAATCATTGTTATTTCAACCACGGCCTCCTCTGAAAACGCTTTTTCTTGGATATAACACCTCTGTCTCAAGACAGTTATTGCCATTCCAATGTGTTATGCTGCGATTTCATCCTCAGAGGGAGTTGCCACGCTCGGAAAGCAAACAGACTCTTCCCACATCTCGGCATAGAGCAACCCTGTCCTTCCAGTTTGTTCTTCGGGCCACACATCTATGAGCCGGGACAGACGCATCTCTTTCTCCCACACTCCACATTCCATCTATTGGGAAACCCTGCCGGCTCTACTTCAAACTGTCCAGAATCCCACATAATTCTTCCCCATTTCAACTGCTTTTCCCTGGCTCCATCTGGGACTCCGGCCCCATCCTGACCCTGGCAGCCCACGCTCAGCACGGCAGCCAGGGTGAGCCACTCACGGCTCAAACTCTTTAGACCTCCTCCTTTTCCAAGAATAAGAATCGAGTCTGCATCATGGCCTCAGGGCCCCTCGCAATGTGGCCTGAGTGACTGCTCTGACCACGCCTCCCCCAGCTACCCACCCTGCCCACGCCACAGCAGTCACACTGGTTGCCTGGCCCTATGACCAAATAACCCAGGCACTCTCCTGCCTCAGGACCTTTGCACTGGCTGTTCCTTCTGCCTGGAAGTCTTGTCCCACAGAAACCTGCATGGCTGACTCCATTACTGCCTTGAAATTCTTATTTCAGGGTATAAGGCAGCATTGTGCAGAGGATAAGAGCACAGATGGGAGCCCCAGAGCCTGGCCTTGAGGGCCTTTGCTGACACTTACTGACCACCTGACACTGCAAATGGTATTTCACCTCTCCCTGCCTCAGTTTTCTTCTCTGTAAAATGGGGAAATAATCACAGTAATTTGTACCGTTATAATGAGGAGTAAACAATTTAATATTTGTAAAGGACTTATAGCCAGAATGTATGTGAAATAAGCGACTACTAAAGGAATAAATCAAATGAGCTGACATCAGTCACCCTATTTAAACATGCTGGACAGGGCCAGGCGCATTGGTTCATGCCTGTAATCCCAGCACTTTGGGAGGCCAAGGTGGGTGGATCACTTGAGGTCAGGAGTTCGAGACCAGCCTGGCCAACATGGTGAAACCCTGTCTCTACTAAAAATATAAAAATGAGCTGGACTTGGTGGTGCATGCCTGTAGTCCCAGCTACTTGGGAGGTTGAGGCAGGAGACTCGCTTGAGCCCAGGAGGCAGAGGTTGCAGTGAGCTGGGATGGCACCACTGCACTCCAGCCTGGCTGATAGAGCGAGACTCTGTCTCAAAAGAAAAGAAAAGAAAAGAAAACCAAACATGCCGCTGGCTTCTCACCTCCATCCTACACTCCCAATCTTTCTCCTCTCCCGTGCTTTTGCTTGTATTCCATTGTATGTATCCCCTCTTACTACATAATTTACTTATTTCTTTTGCTTGCTATTTACTGTCTCCCCCAACCAGAATTGCTAGAATACAAGCTCTATGAGGGCAGAAATCTGTGTTTGCTCACTGCGGTACCCACATGCTTACACAGTGCTTGGCCTATAAGAGTTGTTTAGCAACTTTATATCCCCTCACCTCCACATTAGAACTTTTTGCTTAAAAAGTGTGTGTTTTTAAGGAAAATACGTAGGAAGACTCCCATTATAGAAGCCAGACATGGTGGAGGCACCATACTGAACACGAGAGAATTAAGTGAAATCTGGGTCTTGGGGTAGATTCTTCCACAAGGTAACATGAGATACGGTGTATTCGTTTTCTTTTTTTTCCTTTTATTAATTTACTAAAAACTATATGAAAAAGAATGAGATGGGCTCTTGCTATTTTGCCCAGGCTGATCTTGAATTCCTGAGCTCAAATGATCCTCCCACCTCAGCCTCCCCAAGTGCTGGGATTACAGGTGTGAGCCATTGTGCCTGGCCAGATAAGGTGTCTTAGTTTTCTATTGCCACTGCAACACAATATGACTTAGTGGCTTAAAACATCACAAATGTATTGTCTTACAGTTCTGGAGGTCAGAAGTCTAAAGTGGGTGTTTCAAGGGGCTGAGCTCCATCAGATGTCAGCAGAGCTTTGTGCCTTTCTGGATTCCTCCAGGAAGAAGCCACTCCTTGCCTTTTCGAGTTTCCACTGGCTGCCTGCATTCCTTGGCTTATGGCCCCTTCCACCAGCAACCGCCTCACTCAGGTCTCTGCTTCCTTCATTGAGTCTCCTCTCTGACTCTGACCCTTGCCTTCCTCTTGTGAAAACCTTGGTGATTACATTAGACCCACCTGGATAATGATAGGACACTCTCCCTGGGTAATACAGGATACTCTCCCTGTTTTAAAGTCACATCTGCAAACCAAAACTTGTGTATTTAGAAAAAAAAGTTAGGCCAGGCACAGTGGCTCATGCCTATAATCCCGAGATTTTGGGAGGTCAAAACAGGTGGATCACCTGCGGTCAGGAGTTCCAAACCAGGTTGGACAACATGGCAAAACCCTGTCTCTACTAAAAATACAAAAATTATCCTGGCATGGTGGTGGGCACCTGTAATCCCAGCTACTTGGGAGGCTGAGGCAAGAGAATTGATTGAACCCAGGAGGCGGAGTTTACAGTGAGCCGAGATCACACCACTGCACTCTAGCCTGGGGAACAGAGTGAGACTCCATCTCAAAAAAAGAAAAAAAAAAAAGGAAAAAAAGTTAAACAATTCTTAGTATAAAAAGTAGCCTGATATCCCCAACATAAAAAATCTGAATAATGTATATCTAGATAAATTGATCTTGTTTATGTCAAAATTCATATACACATACATATAAACATACATATTTGTGTACATTTGTATACAAAATACATATACATTATACATACATTTCTGGAGACTATATACCAAATGATTAATAGGAGTTAATGGCGGGGTACAGCTTTCATGTCTACATAATTTGAATTTATTTTTCAGTATAATTAGCATTTATTTCTACATGGGGAATGTCTTATTTTTGTACTTCAAAAAGCTTTTAAAATGAAAAATTTAAACTAGATAGGGGCTGGGCATAGTGGCTCATGTCTATAATACCAGCACTTTGGGAGGCCGAGGCAAGGCAGATCACTTGAGCTCAGGAGCTCAAGGCCAGCTTGGGCAACATGGCAAGACACTGTCTCTACAAAAAATACAAAAATTAACTAGGTGTGGTAGCATGCACCTGTGGTCCCAGCTACTGGGGAGGCTGAGGTGGGAGGACTGCTTGATCCTGGGAGGTCAAGGCTGTAGTGGGCTGAGATCATGCCACTGCACACCAGCCTGGGGGACAGAGTCTTGCTGACTCTGTCTCAAAAATACAATAAAAATAAACAGAGAGGATAAAGGCACATCATGCGAAACAGGGAGAATACAGACATATATAAAGAAAGCAATCTTTGGTATGTTTCTTTCCAGTCTTCCATCAACATATGACATGGGCTTGTGCTAAATATGTAATTTTAAACCCTAAATTTTTTTACTTAATTTTGTATCACGAGCATTTTCCATGTCATTAACGATTCTTTGCCCATATTTTTAATGGCTGTATAATGTTCCTTCACAGATATGTCATTATTTATTTATCCATCCATTCCATCCACCATCAACTTTCCTCCCACCCTCCCTCCTCATCCCCCATTAATACCCTAACTACTTAGATGAGAAATGGTGGCTCTCACAGTCCCTGGTGAATGAATGTATGTCTGGAGCATTCTGGAGAATATCAAAGTCAGGAGTTCATTCATATAAAGAGGGCACAGACGAAAGCAAATCAATATCTCCATGACGCATCTTCCTTCAAGGAGCAGAAGCCCTTAGCATTGTGTTTCAGGGAGTAAGGTGACCTGCCCTGAGCTCTCTGCATCATCTCGCTTGGTTCTCCACGTCCCCTGGCTTTTTCCTGGCAGGTGCCCTGAACAAAACTACCTAAACTATAAGCTCATGAATAAATAAGTTTGGGATAAAAATAAGGCTGGGATACAAGCTTAGGAATCTTCCAGAAATAGACCTCCCTAGGACTTGCCGCCTGTCCTTTGTTTTTATTTTTTTATTTTTTGTTTTTGAGACAGCCTTGCTCTGTTCCCCAGGCTGGAGTGCAGTGGCACAATCTCAGCTCAGTGCAACCTCCACCTCCCAGGTTCAAGCAATTCTCCTGTCTCAGCCTCCCGAGTAGCTGGGATTACAGGTGCGTGCCACCACGCCTGGCTAATTTTTGTATATATATGTATTTTTTTAAAGCAGAGATGGGGTTTTGCCATGTTGGCCAGGCTAGTCTTGAACTCCTGACCTCAGGTGATGCTCCCACCTCGGCCTCCCAGAGTGCTGGGATTACAGGTGTGAGCCACCGCGCCTGGCTGCTGCCTGTCCTTTTGTGTGAAAAGGCACCATGTTGGCTATCAAAGACGGTTTGTGGGTTGGACAAGAAATGTAGGGGAGCCAATGGATAGGAAGAGAAAGTGGGAGCCTCATCATTTTAACGGGATTTCTAACCAAAATAACAACACCTCTCTTCAGCTGCCCTTGTGGACAAGGGAGGGAGGGGTCAGGAGGCTGAGGAGGAACAGCCAGGACAGCCCCTCCTGCTGCATGGCGTCTTCCATCCACTTGGTGACTGTGACGACGTAGTTCTGGTTGCACAGGAAGCTCACTGACCTGTTCTGGTTTGGTATCAATACAATAACAGAGGTAACCTTAAAATAGCTTTTCTGCCTTTGGAATAAAATATTTTGCATTGAACAGAATCTAGGAGAAGAGGTTAATTGAAAGGTGACTCACAATCTTAGATTTACAGAAAAGAGGGTCAGATGGAGTCCTTTTGCAGGAGTTATTTACCTCAAAGCTTCAACCTCTCTACCCTGTGGATTAAGCTGCTCAAGGCTGAGCCCTGCCCTGGCTCAGTCCTGGTACCCAGGAAACGTGACCCTTGGTCTTACCCACACAGAGTTATAATCTATGAGTATATCATGAAAAAGGAATTCAGTCCGATATTTTGGAGACTCCTACTTTGACATCCCCTCCTTCCCTGGGCAGGGAAGATGATCTTTTCAGCAGCGGGATCCACTGGAGTTTTAGAATTTGATTGGGTTCAACTAAAAACAAAACAACGCCAGCCATTGTTCTGGGAACTATGTATTCAAAGATAAGTAAGACTCTGTGTGATCATAGGGGTCTCAGTCTAGAAGGAAAACAGATGTGAAAATAATCACAGTGGGGGTGTGAGCATTGGTGAAAGAACACCAATGTTCTTTCATTTGCTCCTTCATTCGTTTGGCAAATGTTCATTGTCTACTGTGTGCCAGGCACCTTGCTAGTGTCAGGGAGATGCCATGTCCCATGACAGATACAGCCCTTGCCATCATGAAGCTTATGGTGAGCAAGATAGACATTGAGCAAATAACATAATACATCTTTGATTTGCATTTGTGACAGAGGTGTTGAAAGAAGTACAGGAAGCTATGAGAGTTTAATGTCAGATAACTTGTGAGCTTAGATAATTCCCCGAAGTCGGCTTCCCCACAACTGAGGGGGCTGTCCTCCCCTCAGCCTGATGTGTGCAACAGCCTCCTCCTCCACCAGATTCTGACCTTGGACCTCGCTGATTCCCCAGGTCCAGGCTGTCTGCCTCTGGAGTGCAGCTTGCTACACCTGCAAAGCAAGCCCAGGGCACCTCTATCTGATGCACGGCTGAAACGTCTGGGCTTGGCAGGATAGGAAGACACAGGGAACAGGGCTCCAGACTGGACACCGGTCCTCCATCCAGCTCTGTCACAAAGTGGCCATGTGTCTGGATTCCCCCTACACACCCTGTTCCCTCCAGTCCCCGGGCTCTCCCTACCCACCTCTGCTTGCCCCCACATCCTCTGCATATTATGAGGAAGCACCACCCACAGCCTCTGGAACCAGGAGGCTTGGCTTCAGATCCTACCAACTTGGGCACATCACTTTACCTGTGTGTGCCTCAGTTTCCTGCTCTATAAAATGGGCACAACACCAGCACCTAACACTCAGGGTGGTCGTGACGATTAAGTGTGTTAATGCAAGAGCACCTCACACGTGGGCCTGTGGTACATGCCATGTAAGTGCCAGCTGCTCTGATCACTACGTGTATCATTTTCCCACCAAATCGATGTGACTTTAAAGGAAGGGCACAGAGACTCATGCCGTATTACCTGTAACATTTAGCTTCCACACCCTTGGTTCTCAAACTTGAGCACGCAACAGCGTCACCTGGAGGGCTTGTTGGAGCACAGCTGGCTGGGCCCTTCCAGAGCTTCTGATTATGCAGGTCTGGGGCAGGGCCTGAGAATGTGCATTTCTAACAAGTTCCCAGATGCTGCTGCTGGTCCAGGGACCACACTTTGAGAACCACTGCACTAACTACTCAGATTTTATTGGTGTCCATCTAGAAATGAACACGTATTTGAGCACCTACAATGTGCCCACCACTGTATTAGGAGCGTTCGCATATTTCATCTTATTTTCACCACAAAGCAGCAAAATGGGCCTCATTCCACCCATTTTCCACCGAAGTTACCTACGCTCAGAGAAGCTATGTGACTCTCCTGAAGTCCTGTGACTTGAACTCTGACCTCTGGGTGTCAGTTTCAGTTGTCTACTTTTCCACTGCTTTTTGAACCCAGTTTTGGGATAGAAACAGTACCAGGGGAACCTGCAGAGGAGGAAGGAGCCCTTGGGAAAAGGTGTCTCCCAGGTGATCAGAGGCACGTGTCTGATGTTTACTGCGGAGATGCTAGAAATCCACTGAATTAGGAGGCCCAAAGAGGCTGCACCTTTAGCCACGGCTCCTGCCCAGTACGTGGCTCTCTAGGGCCACAAAGAGGACACCCAGAGCTCAGTCTGGGCAGCTCCCTATGGCTCGTGAGTGGCCCCCCATGGTTTGAGACCTTCATCCCAGCAGAATGAGCTGGGTGTCTCTCTACCTCTTCTCGTTCCCCGCTCTCCCACAGCCTGGAAAACAGGTGCTGCCCATTAACAGGGGAACTGTGCCAATCAGGAGGAAACACTCGGCATTAAGCCCTTGATACACGCTACAATTTTGACAAATAAGACACAAAAGCAGGAGGTGCCAGGAGCCCCAGAGTTCAGGCCTAGCTGCTGGCATGAATGAAGGAGGGCAGGAGTGGAGGCTTTGGTTGAGAGGAGCTGGGCACGGGGAAGGGGAGCTGGGAGGGGGCCCACCAGGTGCCATTCCTCATAGCCTTTCATCTGCCTGGGAGCCTGGAGATAGACGCTGCATGAGCCAAGCCTGAGCCGGCAGAACTGTTGGCCTGGAGAGAGGATGCAGAGCTCTGGTGAACCCCAACCTTACCGCCACTTCTTAACCTCACTGCAGGGTTCCGAGACTCTCCCCAGCCCACATGCTAAGAGCCTCCAGGATGCTGATTTGCATGTGATTTGCATGCTGGGTCTGAGGTTCCCGCTTCTCCTCCCTTCCCCTTTGTCTACAGTTCCTTTCTCAGCAGGTTGACAACTAACCTGGGAGAAAGGGGTGACTTCCTCTCCTATGCTGGGGACTTGTGACCCCCCATGTACGGTACAGCGAGGCTGAGGGAGCAGAGGGAAGAGGTGACAGGACCACAACTCTATAGGGTGACTCCTTCAGGGGATTTCAATGTCTGTGAGGAAGGATACTCAGCTGTGCCCTGGGGATCTGGTTAAAATGCAGATTCCAACTCCTCAGGTCTGGAGTAAGACCCAGATCCAGCATTCTTAACAAGATCCCAAGTGATGCTGCCTCCCAGGCTACACTTGAGTAGCAAGGGCGTAGGGCCGTGGGTGTGTCAGAATCCCCTGGGGGGCTTCCATACCGACACTGGGTTCCACCCCAGATATTTCGATGCACTGGTCCAGCCTTGTGCATCAGGAGATTCTAACATGCGGCTTGGGCTGCACTGTGGGACACTTGTATCCGTGTGTAGAACAAAGTGATTGTAATGACGCTGACCCCCTGTGAGAAGAAGCGATGGAAAACTCATTAGAGGATAAACACTGGCTGTTCATTCAGCCATTAGAAAACTAGACCACCAAAGGAGATGCCCCTCACTCCTCGCACTCCACGCAAGCTGCAGGTTGTTTACCAGACAGCAGGAACAGGCCACTGGACTGTCAGTTCCAGGAGGAAGGGTCACAATGGCTTTGTTCATGGATACACCTAGTGCCCAGCATCTGCAGCATGGTAGGGGTGGGATGGGGGGATGATGGACAGGGGGACCCCAGGAATGGATGTTGGCCAGTGAGGGGGAGAGCACCCCATCCTCATCTCCAGCCTGCCGTATTTCCCATCAGGAGGGGATCTTTTCTGTGACGCCAGAAGGGATTTGGGAGGACTTTTTCCTTGTGAAAAACATTGTCACACCCTCGTTAATCAAGCTTTCTTCCTTGGCAGAGAGGATGGAGAGGAAGAGGAAACTTTCATTCCACAGAAGGGCATCTGCCAATTTCCCACTTGGGGAGGAGATTGAAATAGCTTTTTCAGATCCTCCAGTTAAGCTGACACATGTGGACCCTTCAATCCTCCACTGGGTTCCCTCCCAGGAGCAGTTATCTCGGCTCCAGCAGAACGGCTCTATCTCACCACAGCCTGCCAGCTGTCTCACTTCACAATAGAGAGAGGCTCGGGCCCCAAATACAGTTCTGGTGCAAATAGCATCGGAGAAGCAGACCCTGGAGCACTGGGGAGGGGAGGGAAGGGGAGGGGAGGGCGACCAGGTCAGCTGGGCCACCCTTCACATGGTCAGCCAGTGCCTGGGAGCTGCGAGGTCTGCGGGGGGACACGTGGAGCTGCAGGCCAGGGCTGAGAGCGATCTGAAGATGACACAGCTAAAAAAGCATCACTTTAAGGTGAGAAAGGTAAATGCCACTTCTGGGCCGGCACCGTTCCCCAGGCTGGGAATGAGATAATGAATTATTACCCAAGGAAATGAAACCGCTAATAAATTCAAAAGCAAAGCTAGGGGAGGTTAAACTCCATTTTTAAAAAAGAGCTGGTGATTTATAGAGTGCCCTCTCTCCTTGCCTCCTAGGGCACTAGCAGCTCCCCCTGTCCCTCCCCCTCTTCCCCACCTGCTGGCCCCTGACACTGTAGACATACAGATCCCTCGCCTCCCCGCCAGCTCTCCCCCAGCCTCTGGCTGTTCTTTATTCTCCATCCCCCTTGTAAGCCACTCCCACCCTCAATGGGAAATTAAAGGCTTGATTTGTGCTGAAATTTGGGCCAATTAATTTTGGGAGCTCAGTCCCCAAGGAATGGCTACAAGGAAATCTGTTTTTCTTAGGAGTCCACTTCGACCTTTGAGCCAACAAATTATAAGTAGAACCAGCCCCGAATGGCAATCAGGGTTTGGAGCCTGGCGCTGGGCAGGTGTGGCTCATGCAGTGAGTGACTAATTGACGGGGCCTTTGAGCGGGAACCTGGCCCTCTCCCCATTCGGGGAAGCTCGCTGGCTACAACATTTTCCTTCTCGAGGTGTCTGCTCTAATCTCTAGCAAGCTCCGTTCCTGAAACCCTGGCCCCCTTGGTCTTGGCTCCCCTCCTTCCCTGCCCGAAGCCATCAAGCCCCTGCTGTCCGACCTCATTGCCCGTTTCCGCGGCGACGGCCCTGTGATGTCACTGGTGGCGGCCTGTGAGCCTTCAGGTGGGTAGGATGAGAGCAGCAGGTGCCCAGGAGGAGGGGAGGAACAAAGATCTTGTTTTTGTGCCATCATCCCTGATACATAATGAAAACCTGGGGTGGGGGTGGGGTGGGAATGGAGTGGGAAGATCTGACTCTGCAGCCATCCCTCACCACACCTGCTTGGACATCGCCGGGCTCAGCTAGAGAAGGCAGAAACAGTTCCTCCAACCCCTTCCCCAGGCACCTATGCAGAGCCCACACTCCTGCCTGAACAGCTATGATTTTAAAAGCCATCGAGTCACGAAGGGAAGTGTGCCAGTGTGTGCCGGACTCAGTTTCCCCCATGTACCATTTTCCCCAGTCAGCCCTGCACCTTCCAAGAGGTGTGACCCAAGGGCACACCCTGGTCAGCTCAGGCCCCCACATTCCTGCAACAATCAGGCTCCAGGGCTCCCTTGTCGCAGCATGGGTTCTGCAGGAAGCCCCAGTGCCAAGTGGCTTTCAGAACTGGCCTCAGCTAGCAACGTGGCTGCTATTTCAGTGACCGACAAAAGCAGCTCCCCCAGCCTCCCTTAGTGTTTGTGGTCCCTTTTGTTCCAGCCAGGCACCAAGAGGAAAATGCAGCATCCGTTTGGAAACAAAGGCTCAGGCAGGCTCTCTCCAGTCTGAAAAGCCCACTTTCACTCGAGTTTCAGGTAATTTGCTGTGCAGCCTGAATTCGTTAGACAAATTAGGCTCCCTTGGACTTCAGGTGCCTCAATTACCTGGGTGATTTGCATGTTTATGAGTGAAGGGGACTGCACAGTCGCAGAAAGCAAATTTGAAATCCTGACTTTGGGGACCCTGGAACCCCTCCACTGCACCTTTACTTTCCCTACCAGAAAGGAGGAAGGACAGAGCAGCCCCCAGCAAGCGGATCAGGGGATGTCACATAACCACAGGGCAGTCGTCAGGGAGCACGACCCCCTCCCCAGGGCCACCCAGGCCTTACTTTCTCCTTCTGGATCTGCCAGTAAAACAAAGGTAACTGCCTAAGAAGAGCTTCCAAAGGTGGAAGAAGGAAGTGAGAAAATCTATATTATTGATCGTTCATGCCTAAGGAAAGGAGGAAAGAGGATTCCCATAGCCCAGCTGGGAGGTGAAGAGTTAATCCTATAATCTAGTCTGCCAGGGAGCAAGGCAAGGACTGGAGCTATTTTCAACCCGAAGTGTGCATGCAGAATGCCTGATGCTTGGGGGGAGGAGCTGGAAAGCCTGAGACCATTTGAAAGCATTAATCGAGTGCCCAGGGTATATAGAGCCTAATCTCAGGCCATGCTGGAATTCCGAAGGACAAGGGGGCTCTCTCCTATCTTCTATTAGAGCATGGACCACCTTCCCCCACTTTCAATTTCTTCTCTGTGCCCACTCCCCCTCCCCAGGCCACAGCTCCTTCCTGGGCTCTGTGAAGTACCTACAGATGCCTGATGACCTTTTTAAGAGTTGGCCCAATTACTCAGCTGAAACAGCTTAAGCATTGCAAAGTCACACATGCAGACTCTGCTAGTTGTCTGAGTAAGAGCTCGAGAGCTGGGCCCTGGCTGTATATTGGACTCACCTGGAGAATGTTTTAAATAATTGGAGTCTGAGTCCCACCTCCAGAGAGTATGATTTAATTGGTATTGGATGCAGTAGCCTTTTTAAAAAGCTCCTCTGGTGATTTAAACGTGCCACAAAGCCTGAGAGCCCCTGAGCTGGAGGATTTGGGATTTTTGAATTAGTGATGAGTCGTTGGGCTGAAACTGATCAAGTTTGATGGGATCAAGACAGGCTTAGATTCTATGCACCAGGTGGGCTGCTGTCTTGAAACAAAATAGTGATGCAAGGTTTTCATATGAGTGTGATTGTAACGGATCTACATGAGAACTGGTTTGAGTATAGATTTGCCTGGAGTAAAGTCTTCACTAAGCTGGCATTAGTTGAGGGGAGAGGTGGCAGGAAGAAGTAATCAATATTTCTTATCTGTTGTGTGCCAGGAATTGTACTTGGAAGACTATACTGATATTTCATTTATTCTTTCCAGCCACATGGCAAATGAGCATTACTCCTATTTTACAGATGAGGAAACTGAGACTCAAATTTTGCCTGAGATTATATAGCTACTGAGTATTGGGAGACAATTTTCTGAGGGCCCCTCGCATTTCCGTGTGTCTTGCAAACGGAGACACTGACTGCCTTTGTCTGAACTATCCTTATAAGGATGCCTGCATGGTGAACAGCTTTGGAGAATACAGTATCTTCCTCTGGAGCAAAGGGTAGGCATGCTGACTGTCCATTATAAAAGATTCCGACTCCTTAAACTCAGGATTCCCCTTTCGGAACACAGTTCGCTGTGTGAGCAGGTATTGCCTAGAGCCCTCTTTGTGCTGCCTGATGGAGACCATGGCTTGGAGAATTGGCACAAAACAATAACACTCTAGCTGCTACTATTGTGTAATAAACTGTCCTTTGTCTCTGATCCGTGAGTCTCATGTCTTCCACCAGCATCTGTGAAACTGTGGCAGGCCAGGCTAACTTGTTAACTTGCAAATGGGGCAAGGTTTCAGACCCCACACAGTTCTTGACAATGTAATCTAAATCTGTTTTCCTCTAAAACCTGTGCATTTCAGAGATGGGTAAGCAAGAGGAGATATTAGAACACACTCTCCATCAATGACCACTTTCCCTCTAGATATAAAATAACATAAACTAGTTCCCTTTATCCTTTTTTGAGATAAACAGATTCAATCTGTATCAAGAGTTAAAAGAAGTATAACACTTGGACACCATGAGGTGCCCTCTGGGTTCCTGGTTCCACGTGATTTTTAGTTCTGAGCTAGCTCCTGTTTCCCCTCAAGGACGTTTCACTGGACCCCATCAACTGGCTTTCAGCCTTGATAAGCAAATCCGGGTCTAGCCTCACCTCAACACCCACACCCCACTCACTCTGTGGCTGTCAGAAGGCTATTACCCCTTTTACCTACTTATCTTTCAAATGGAAGAGAAATGATCTTTCTTCGGGTGCTAATGCTACCGACCTGCGTGACCCTTCATCTGTGACCATTCCTCTTTGAGATCAGAATTTTCAGAAGACTGATTATAATCACAGAGTCTCATTCTCAATATTTGCAAAAGGCCTTTCCTAACACAATTCTTTAAAACCAGCTAAGTTACTAGGTAAGTCAATTTCGAAAGGATGGCTTCCTTTCAGTGCTAATTAGCTTCTCTTCCGATGGATGAGAAGTTTACACGCAATGGTGATTTCTAGTAGCAGGTTCGCATAATTATCAGCTGTTAATTATTAAAAATTATTAAACATAGTGACTCTTTATGTGCCAGGAACTTTTAAAGGTGCTTTATAAAGTATCCTAAATCTACTCAACAACCCTAAAAGTGAAGTATTTTCACTCAAAGAAGCTGAGATTTCAAGATTAAATGTCTTGTATGCACAGCTAGTAAGGGGCAGAGCTGGAAGCCAAGGTCACGTCTGTCCAGCCCCAAAACCAGACCTTTCTGATAACCAACTGCCCCCCGCTTTTTAAAACAGCTTTGTTGAGATATAATATACATACTCTACAATTCACCCATTTAAAATATACGATTCAATGGGTTTAGTACGTCCTCAGATATGTGCAACCATTGCCACAGTCAATTTTAGAACATTTTCCTCACGCTCAAAAGAAACCCTGTAGACTTTAGTTATCACCCTCCATCACTCCTCCTCCCCAGCCCCAACCAGCTGCCTTTTATAAAGTCTAAAAAGCCAACGCTTTTTCTTCTCTCTGTATTAAATATTGCAGTATATTCATATTCATTTATAAATGGGTTGCCTTTCCAGGTTACTGAGAGGTTAAGAGTTGCCAAAAAAGACCCGTGCCTTCCCTCTGATATTCCCTGGGGTTAGTTCTTCTCTCCTCCTTCTGCCCAGAAACCACTGAGAAGGGCCTCAGAAGAGCTAAGGGCTGCCCCAGGTGGTTTTGTGGGAGGTGAGTTTGGGTGTGAGTTGGTGATGAAAGGGTTGGGGATCCTAGAAAACTTCTTCCAGCCTGGACTCAAGCCTTGTATCTCATGAACAGGGAAGAGACCATCTCCTTTCAGACACAGCCGATCCTCCTAGAGAAGCCCCTCATTCTTCCTTCTACAGAGGCACCTTGGGGAAAGTTGACTTTGCCCAAGGAAGGCTTTGCCAGAGTGGCCTCGGGTCAGCCAGACTTGGCGAGGAGTTTGGTGTGCAGATGTTTTCACTTGGTTTCCCCCAGAAGCTGACCCTGAAGGACACAAGTGCTTGGAGTTTGGATTGGGAGGTACAGGAATCACTGGTGGGGCGGGGTGGGGAGGGCGCTGGGAAGGGACACAGAAAGGGAAGGTGGCCACTGAAGGGCGGACTCTTGAGTCCACTGCCCCAGCAGGAAACCAGCTCTTACTCTCCAAGTCAACTCTAGGAAATGCTGTAAAACACCCAGCTCAGAGTTACTCCTCCCCCTGTCCAGGGATGCAGACGCTGGGTGTGGAAAACACCAACTCCCAGCAGACTCTGGTAGAGGCTCCTCCAAGGGGTGCAAATTCCTTAGCTGTCCTGGCGAGCTACACACATGTGGGCAGAGCAGCCTCTGCAGTTTTGGATAAAGCTCTCAGGCAGAGAAATAGACACTGGTAGTGGGAGGTTGGCTGAGAGCACAAAATGGTCAGGCCTGGGGGATATGGGTGGGGAACGACCAGAGCATCTGCGATAGCCTGGCCCCATCTGAACCCCCGCATGTGCAGGTGCACACACACACACACACACACACACTCTCTCTCTCTCTCTCTCTCTCTCTCACACACCCAGTGGGATAGGAATATGGCTGCAGTAGAGCACCTTCCTCTACCCCTGGGCTCCCCTCTTGCTCTCTGTCCATGGTCAGGGTGCTCCTTTGCACGGTAATGAAGTTCATTAAATGAGGTTTATTAGGAACCAGCTAGTAAAGGTCTATGTCTTTTCCACCGAAGCTGGAGAATTTCCCACTAAGCTTCGTGAAATGCTTGAAACCCCAGAAGAGATCCCTTGGGGATGGGAGTTGCTCCAGGATGGAAGAAGCAGTAAGCTCCACCCGCCCCTTTGGGGACACACGGGAGGCCTTGGATGTACAAAGCTTGTTAGAGAACTGGCTTTCTTTTGAGCTGCAGCCTGACCAGCCTCCTCTGCACAGGCCCTAGAGGCTCAGGAGCTGCAGAGCAGCCTGGAAGTGCTGTCCATGCCCAAGGGTCTGAGCTAGGAAGGTCAATCACCTTCCTCGGTTCAACCTCTGAAAGGTGAGAGCACCTGGGGCTCCTCTCTTTCAGGAATGGGATGGAATAGAACTCTTGAGTTCTGGGCAGCCCAAGGCCATGTCTACTTCATTGCTACTTGGCAGAATATCCATTCATTCACTTCTTCACTCATTCATTCATCTATATATTCACTAACTTATTCATTTATTCATGATCTATGAATCGGGGATTACAGCAGTCATGAGACACAGTAATTGGAATATGTAAACCCTCACCTTCCTTCAGAGGCTTAAGAGCACACAGGAGTCTAAGGTGGTCTAGAATCCCTGGCACACCTCCTCGGCAGCCCCAGCCTCTGGCTCCAGCTCTGTGCTCTTGTAAGATCATGTCTTGGCTATGCCAGTGGGCTGTAAACACCATTAGGGGAGGACACAGGTCCTGTTCACCACCACATCCTCATAACCTAGCCTTATCCTTGGCACACAGGAGATAATAAATACCTGCGAATGAATGGATGGATATGTGACTTTGAGTAAAAGGCTAATTCTTGTACATATTTGTAATGCAATCCTATATGTGTTTGGGTATCAGTACACGTTTCTGTATGTATATGTCATGAGTTTTGTATGACTATATAGGTGTTGCATCTGTGTGTCATGTGTGTATGTGAGAGAGAGTTCTTAATAGACATGGGCTTTCTTTCACAATATTTCAAGAGAATGAACATTTTTACTTCCTGGTATCTGACTTTGTAAGTCCAATCTGAATTTCCACACATGTACAGCTCTCCAGACTTTCAAATATTTATACTCCTATATTTAAAATCTGTGAAATGTCTTTCTCTCACCCCTTATGTGCTTGTACGCTCTCTCCTCTCTCTTCTCTTTCTCTCTCTGCCCTCAGCCCTCCCCTCCACCTCATTTTCTCTTTGTCCCCAGATATAGACATATATAAGGGTGAATACTCCCAAACTGAGCCACACTTTTCACTTCCAAGTTGGAGATATGGAGGGATACATGGGAGCCACCAACCCGGCCTATGACAAATCCCTAATGATAAGCCCAGCCAGGGAGGGGAGCAGCAGCTCTAGGGCCTGTGTCCCAAACCTCTGTGCCCCTTGAAGACAGGACCTGCCCCAGGAGAAGTTTCCTCCGGCTACAGCAGAGCTTGGAATGAGGAGGAACTAATTGATGTTTGCCCAGAGCTTCAGAGAAATGCACTGAGTAAACATCAGCATCGCCTGGGCTTAGGCAGCTTAGGGTCTTATCTCTGGGAGGTTATAATGTCATGATGCTGACCAAGAGGAGAAGAATCCCCCCACGATTTTTCAACCTGAGATAGTCTGTGGACCTTCTCCGTCCCACACCCTATGACTGAGCCATGAACCACTTGCCTCTCAGCAACCAGTAGAAAAGACCTCACAGCTCTTCGTGCTTTTTTTTCTTTTGAGACAGGGTCTTGCTCTGTCACCCAGGCTGGAGTACAATGGTGCCATCATAGCTCACTGCAGCCTCTACCTCCTGGGCTCAAGCAATGCTTCCACCCCAGCCTCCCAAGTAGCTGGGACTACAGGTGCACACCACCACGCCCAGCTAATTTTTGTATTTTTTATAGAGATGGGGTTTTGCCATGTTGCCCAGGTTGGTCTTGAACTCCTGAGCTCATGTGATCCACCCGCCTCAGCCTCCTAAAGTCTTGGGATTACAGGTGTGAGCCACCAGGCCTGGCCTCCCTCTGTGCTTCTGTGATTCCCTCTACCCCAAATGCTTCCACTCTGTGTGTCTACCTGCTCATCTTTCGTCATTCAGCTTAAACATCTTTTCCTTTGAGCTACCAGACTGAGACAGAGTCCCAGCTTCTAAGCTCTGAGAGAAGGCTGCACCAACTTTTATGGCTATGGGAGAAGTTTCTCTATGGATGACCTATCTAGGTGTTGGGCTGTCCCGCTGAGTGTACAGAAGGTGCAAACTGCTGTATCTTTGTAACCAGAGCCCTTGCACATAGTTGGGCTGAAATGAACTTAGGGACCAAAAAGGGTGGGCCAAGGGTATAGCTGATGATGGTGAGAAGATAGGCAATGTGTTGATAAGGTACACTGATAAGTGATTTAGATGTTCTCATGTTTCTCATAACCTCTGCGAAGATGGGATTATCCCCGTTGTACGCATGGCAGAACTGAGGCTCAGAGATCCCCAGAATGCATGATAGGGCTGAGAGTCAACCCAAGTGTGTTCAATTCCAAAGCTAGGGCTCTTGGTCACAGTGCAGTATGTGTGAAGCCATAGCGTATGCACGTATTATTAATAAAAGAACAATACAGTTAGAAAACAAATTTTCCATCCATTAGCTGAGTCAAGGCTTGAGGATTTGGAGACTAAGCAACTCTCAAGAGAAAGTTCTGCTGGGACTCCTCCCTTGGCCTTCCCTTTCTGCCCCCTCTGATGCCCACTTCATCCATCCCTGCCTGCCTTCTGGTCTGTCCCTGCAGCGTGAGTGCCAGACAGAGGCCTGTTCTTGTGTCCTGACATGCTATAATTATGTAGATTTACACAGCAAGCATAAGGTCTTCTTCGCATGTATGGGTTTCCCGTTCCCAATCAGACCATGAACTTCCTAAGGAAAGTGACCAAATTCCCAGCTTCTCAACCCTCACGGTGGGGCAGGGAGATGGTAAGTGACTTTGGTTGGGTGCTACCACCTGTCAGGCCCAATGAGGGGGGGTCCTTCCATGAGTTATTTTAAGAATTTGGGCTCTTTGAGGTGTGTTATCCCCATTTTACACAGGAGAGCCACCCTGAGGCTCACAGAAATTAGTTTGCTTGTCCAAGATCACCCAATTCGTACGATTAACCTTAGAAAAGCTTTCTGCCTTTCTTGGGATGACTATTTTGAGCTAGGAAAGAAGTAACCATTTCCTGTCTTTTTAATCTGAGAGGAACTAATCGGTGTTTTCCCAGGGCTTCAGAGAGAGGCACAGGTGGGTTTCTGGAGGCTGGGGGTCTTATTTCTGAAAAGTTATGTCTTTACATACAACCAGGAGGCAGAGGCATCCCTCACTGAGGTTTTTCCTGGCTGAGACACAAAAACCTGTGGACCTCTGCATCCTGACCCTGTATCTGAGCCATGACTCACTGGCCAGGGAAGATCTACTGAGACCAGTACCAACAATGGAGCCCAGTTGATTAGAACCTTGAGAAGCCCTAAATGGAGTGAGAAATATTTGGCTTCCAATGGGAAATCCAGATGCTTAGGGCATCATTCGAAATACCATGGTGGGCTCCTCCAGGGCAAGACCTCAGCTCTTGTTTCCTGTCAGGGGATCAGTGATTGAGCAAGGCTGATATTGTCAATTCCACATTTGGGCTCTTATGGAGCTGGCCACTCCAGAGTCAGGTGTAGCAAAACAAAAGCGCACCCCCGAAAATGCAGCATTCTGAAGAATGGGAAATGGAAGGGGCAGTGAGGAGGAAGTCACCAGGACACATGCAGCCCTGGGTTCGAGGTCCACCTTGCTCTCTGCCCCTCTCTATCTGCACTGGGCCCTGGGGGTTGACCTGAACGGACCATAGCCCTGGGCTCCCAAGCTCTGGGGCTTCCAGCTGTGTTCGGCCAACGAAAGCCCTGGCCAGAGGTCAGGGTGAGGGAGGAGATGAGGCCAGACTGGCATTCCCTCTGGCCACTGCCTGGCAGGGTCGTCTCAGGATATCTGGGTTCCACTACCCATGGCTGCTGCTGCTTTCGTGACAGCTTGTTGCATGTGACTTCCCCTCCCCACCCTGGGTTGGGGTTACTGTTCCCTTTTCTTGTCCTCTCGGGCATTGGGTGGGTAACAGCCAAGCGGCTGCTAGCCTGAGTGACCGGCTTCCATTCGGCTCTCCCCTTTGGAATCTGTCCCTTTGTAAATAAACCCACCCCAAATTATCTAATTTAAACATGTTTCCAACTTGGACCATGACTCATAAATATCAGGGTAGATCAGGGGACATTTTCACCCTGAATTCATAGGAGACTTTGTGCCAACCCGTGGACCCTCATTGTTGCTGGTGAGTGAGTGGACGTAGGAGTTTTGTCTCTACCATATTCAAAAACATCTCCTGAGCACTGTCCCTGAAATTATGAGTCTAATAGATTGCTGGACCCTCTATCTGGTTTCTCAAACCAGTCATTGTCCCTGAGGGGCAGGAGGGGTCTTGACAGGGGTCTTGTTGGAACCTTCACCACTTGGACTTTTTCATCTTCGGGAGAATCTGCTGAGAAGAGCCTCTGATCATCTGCAGCTTTGATTGACCTACAGTGACTTCTGACTTCGTGGAAGGAGTTGTTTATTGGCCAAGAGTTATGAGCTTAACGTGGGCCACTTGCTGACCTTCTGCACTTGACGCGATTAGTCACCCTGCAAATCTGGTGGAAATTCTGAGTTATGGGACATGAGACTGTCCTGCCTCTTTCTTCTCAATGTACAGCTTAATGACTTGAAATTCCTCTTGGATTATCTGGAGAGCCTTCTTTTTATAGAAAACAGAAAAAACATCAGTAGCTTCTCCTTTGTTATGTTGTCACTTCATTGTCACAGAGCAGCGGTGGACTCACCAGATTGCAGTCCCTGTTCCTTAACATCTATGAGAGTGACTGACTTCAGCATAGCTACTCTAAGGCTGGGCATGGTTGCTCACGCCTGTCATCCCAGCACTTTGAGAGGCTAAGGTGGGTGCATTGCTTGAGCCCAGGAGTTCAAGACCAGCCTGAGCAATGTGGTGAAACCCTGTCTCTACAAAAATTATAAAAATTAGCCAGGCATGGTGGTGGGTGCTTGTAATCCCAGCTACTTGGGAGGCTGAGGCAGGAGAATGGCTTGAGCCCAGGAGGTGGAGGTTACAGTGATCCAAGATCACACCCCTGCATTCCAGCTGGGCGACAGGAATAAAACCCATCTGAAAGACTGGAAGGAAGGAAGGAAGGAAGGAAGGAAGGAAGGAAGGAAGGAAGGAAAAAAGAAAAGAAAAGAGAAAAGAAAGGAAAGGAAAGGAAAAGAAAAAGGAAAAGGAAAAGGAAGAAGAAGAAGAAGAAGAAAAAGAAAGAAAGGAAAGAAACAAAAGAAAAGAATAACTACTCTGAAACGAAGTGACTTGTTTTGGGTGGATATTCCTAACACACACCCAACATAATGGGTTTCTATTCCAGCAGTTCTTGATCATAAGTTAATGTCTTTTGTTATATGAGGATGAATGTCACAGCTGCCCTGTAGGACTAGCAGCTTCATCTCTTAAAGTCAGATGCACCATGATCGTCACTGGAGATTTCTCTCTGATCGCAGTGAACCCCTGGTAACTAACTCCTGCTTTGACAAATAGCCATGCCCAAATCATCATGTAAAACCTTGAAACTTTGAGCATTTACCTGCTAGGGTACAGCTGATTGTTTAATCAGATTGGGATAGGTTTTGCTGCAGTAACAAAAATCATTAAACGTCTGTCTATGTGACCATGGCTCAGTACCCACCCCCAGGCCCCGTCACCACAACCCAACTCCAGAAGCCATGTCACTGGAGCCCCTGTGGTGTAGGTGGGACACAATCCTTCTACAGCACAGGGAAAAAAGATCATGACATGGCACACGCCAGTTCTTATTAAAGCCTCTACCACGAAATAACATGCCTCACTTCTCTTCATGTTTCATCAGCCAAAGCAAGTCATGGGACAGGCTAATGGGGGGCGGGGCTTGGGGTCCTAACGAGAGCCTACACATTTGTAACTGGCCCCAGTGACAGCACTGATCATTTCTTAGGAAAAATTCTGGCCCTGCTTCTGTAGAGAGGCAGAATACTGTCTATTCATGTGGCAGTTTTGATTGAGATCCTTACTTTTTGCAAAAGGACACTGTGTAGTTTGCTAGGGCTGCTGAAACAAGGGAACACAAAGCAGGCGACTTCACAGAAATTTATTCTGTCACCACCCTGCAGGCCAGAAGTTCAAAATCAAGGTGTCAGCAGGGCCACACTCCCTCCAAAGCCTCTAGGGGAAGGTCCTTCCTTGCCTCTTCCAGCTTCTGGTGGCCCCGGGTGATCCTTGCCTTGTGGGACCTCGCTCCAGTCTCTGCCTCCATCTTCACGTGACCTCCTTCTTTCTCTGTGTTTGTCTAAGGACACTGACCACTGGATTAGGGCCGACCTACTCCAGTATGCCCTGATTTTCATTTGATCACATCTGCAAAGATGCTGTTTCCCACCCAATAAAGTTACATTCACAGGTGCTGGGTGCAAGGATTTCAACATACCTTTCTGAGGACCCTTCATCCCATAAGAGGTACTTAACATCTACTCAATTGGTCTTCTCCAAACACAATTATATGGTTTGGTTTTGCTTTGCTATGTTTCTGGTGTGCTGTTCAAAGCATCTGAAAGGCCCTTAGCAACACGAGACATCCACACTGCAGTCCCCTGACCCCTCAGCGAACAGACCCATGAGCTTCTACTGCTTGAGCCGTATCAAGAGCTGGGCCGGGAAACACCGTAGCCCTGGAGGCTCACTGGAAGGATGCAGTGCACTGCTGTCTTATGTCGGCTTAAGCATTTTGGGGCTTTGGTTTTTGCTTCATTTTTAGCTGTTGTTGGAGCTGAGAAAACCCTTTTCAAATGAGGTCTTAAGGATTCCCTAGCAGCCCCAGTATATAAGCCCAATAAAAGCTGAGCTTCCCTGTTTGATGTGGGTGTTGTCCCCGTGGGAGGAAATTCAAAGTACCTTCTGGTTTCTCGGTCTTCCACTCCGTGGGCAGAGTCGCAGTGTTTGTGAGTGTGGCTCACTGGCCGTTTCTCCCTTTCCTGTGGCCAGAAACCAGGAGGGCCAGAGCCTACCCTCGGCTCCTCCTCTCTGTCAGCGCCCGGCTATGGATGTGGGATCTCCTGCTCTCCAGCCTGCTGCTTCCTCTCCGGTTGCCGATGCCCCTGAGTGTATGGGGACCTGATCTCTCCTCCCAGCTCAGATCGCAGATCTGAGACTCTAGCCCTGGAGAAAGAAGAAAGAATGAGTTAGTCCAATAAAACTGTGGCTTTATTTACTTTTGAAAAAGAGAGACTTGGCCTGGCCCAGCCAATCCTCTGCACTAGGATTGGTGCAACCTTCATTGCTTGACTTCCTCCTCCCCAGCCATGGTCTTCTTTATGCATCTCCTCCCTTGGGGGTGTCCCGGATAGGGCAATAGAGGACCCAGGCATTTGTGCTTTGTCCTGGCCCCAAATGCCATCTGGTCACACCCACAGCATCCCCAAGTCTTCTCATGGCCCAGATAGAGAGCCCAGAGGCCACTCAGTGGCTCCCTTTTCCCTGGGGCAGCTCCCAGGACTGCTGGCAGGTTCCTGGGGGCTTTGCGGAACAATGTAAGAATCCCTGGTGGAGATCAGTGTTTCTCAGCATTAGATGCGGATCAGAAATGGCTGCAGAGCTGTGGAAATATACAGAGGCCGAAATCTCTCCAGTACCCGGCAGCACTACCCACGAGGGAAAGGCCCCAGGGCCTGGATTCCAGGTGACTTTGATGTCAGGCAGGGTTGAGAACCACTGACCCAAACATTCTGGGCTTTATCCCTGGGTTATATCAGATCATTTCCAGGCCTTGCAACACCTGCTTACTGTGTTTCCTCCGGAAACCATGGAGTTGGTTGTGTCTCTCACTATTTTAGTCTGTGTCTACCACATGAAGATCCACCCCACAAAAGCTTTGTTCTCTTAGACAATGAGAATTTTTGTAAATGATCATGTTTGTCTTCTGTGCTTGGACCCACAGGCTTAAATGTGCAGTTTAATTTTAGCAACGACACAGGTCCTGTGACTCCAACAGCTGCAGATAGCCTTTGCCTCTGACCTTGGGTTCCTCTATTTTCCTTGGTCTTAATTTTTTATTACACTTCATGGAATTACCTATCAGTACCAGGAATAGTTTAGGGGATAAAGTGGCATTTGCACTTACAAAGAACAGGCCAGGTGTGATGGCTCACACCTGTAATCCCAGCGCTTTGGGAGGCAGAGGCTAGCGGATCACTTGAAGTCAGGAGTTCGAGACCAGCCTGGTCAACAAGTGTCAAACCCTGTCTCTACTAAAAATACAAAAATGAGTTAGGCGTTGTGGTGGGCGCCTGTAATATTAATACCAGCTACTTGGGAGGCTGAGGCAGGATAATTGCTTGAACCTGGGAGGCGGAGGTTGCAGTGAGCCAAGATGGAGCCACTGCACTCCAGCCTGGGTGACAGAGTGAGACTCCATTTAAAAAAAAAATTAGAAGGAACCAAACAGAAGTGGTGAGTCTGATGATGGCGAAGCTTGTGTCTACAGCCACTGGACACCAACTGCAGGTTAAAGAGAGCTCCTCTAGCTTTAGATTTCCTCGTATGTGCCGCCTCCTCCAGGAAGCCTTTCCTGGTCATCTGAACCAGATGAATCACCTCATGATAAGTGATCCTAACTCTTGTTCTCCATTAAAATGACTCATTCAGCCCCAGTCTTCCCCACCAGACTATAATTTTGACACGAGCAAAAAGCATGCCTGTCTTTCTCCTGGGTGTAACCCCAGTGCCCAGCACACGGCCCACTGCAGCATAATCATCTGATAAATATTTTTTGGATGAGCAAATAGAAATAGCTGCAAAACTTGACTGCTGGGTGAAATATACAAGAAATAAATATAAAGGCTCTGTGATAAGAAGGTGACTCACAGAGCGAGGAGAGAGAAGGAAAAAGAAAGGCAGGTGGGAGGGAAGAAAGGAGCAGCTGGTTGAAAAGAAGACAGAACAGGAGCTGGCAGCGTCTGAGCAGCTATTTACCCAGATCCCAGTGAAAGTCTCTACAGACTGTGTCCCATTTTATCTTCACAACACTCTTGGAAGGCGAGCCGGCTACCCCCACTTTACAGATGAGGAGACCGAAGCTTGAGGCATCTAAGCTGCCTGAAATTCATAAAGCCCAGGAGTAACTGAGTCAGATCTGAATCTGAGGGTCTGTGGCTTCAAAGCTGGGAGACTGTCCCCTGCAGCACAGGGACAAATATCAGGATCCCAAAGTGGCCACACCTACTACTCACCCCCCGAGGGTCCCTTACACCTGCCCCATGAACAGGGTTCTCTTCGCAGAGGGTTTGCTTCTGTGGCTGGCTGGGCGAGCAGGTATCAGCGGAAAAGGAGGTGATAAGGCTTCAATGTTGGCACCCCTATTCAGTGAGAAGAATGGAGCACCCAGATTATAACAGGGCCAACTGGGGGACTGAGTAAGGAGAAAACACCTCCATTTCACCTTGCCTGTGAGCTGGGGAGGTGGTAGGGGTTGGGCAGCTGCTGCTCCCATCCCTACCCTCCCAGCCTCCATCCACACCTCCTCCCCGAACTACCTGCAGAGGAGCCAGCCAGGCTGGGCTTGAGGATGTCAGGCCAGGAATGGCCAGGGGCCCAGGGGATGTCAAGTCAGTGGGCACCAGCTGGGGCCTTGCTTCGGCAACGCAGTCAGAGCTGTGTACACCAGAGCCAGCGGTGGCCCTTTTTCCAAGCTGCGGTGACTGCCGGGTCAGAGGCTGTCCCTGTGGATTCTGGCCACCTGCAATTCCCAGTCTTCATGGTGGGAAGAAGCCTCATCTAGACACCCCAACCCAAGGAGAAGGGTAGCACCAATGTGTGCCCCTGGGACAAGAGGACTTTTTTTGCTCTCACCTGTGTCCTCTGATTTGGGGACTCTGGGGACCCTGGCCAACATACATGTACTCCAAAGCCTTAGCTTCCACTCTAGCCATTGGTCATCCAGAGCTTAATTCCTCATGTGAAAACAAAAATGCTAGCAAGAGAATAGAAGCCTTGGGGAAGTTGCCCAGAATAGAAAGGCTTTAAACCCCCAGAAAGCACTGAGCATTTCAAATCACTATCCTGAGTCAATTGGTGCAGAATCCTCTTTCAAGCTTTGAATTAACACTGTGTAGCTAGCACTGTTGACTCAGAAGAGTCCAAGGGTTGACCAGGGGAGAGATAGCTGTGTGGGGCCTGGGATCAGAGCTCCCCAATCCTGCTTTCTGGAGCTCTTCCAACCTGGACTTCTGACTCAGGCTCTGCAGCAAATATTCTTGTTTTCACTGGTTTCCCTACATGTGAAGAATCTGAGTGGTTTGGATCCCACCCATTTAGATGGATAACTAGACTTCCAGCCCTCCTTGCCCCTTGCCAATATGATTCGGCCATTCTTCCTACCCCAAAGGGAGCAGAGCAACAAATGATATACTGCAGTTTTTGCCTGATAGATGCAATTTACACATCAGCAAACGCTTTCCAACAGGAAGGTCTGACATGGATGATGGTGAACAGCATTCCTTGGGCCTGGCATAGTGGCTCCTGCCTGCAATCTCAGTGCTTTTTGGGGGAGCGAGGGAGGTGGATCACTTGAGCCCAGGAGTTCCAGAACAGCATGAGCAACATAGCAAGACCCTATCTCTCCAAAAAAAAAAAAAAAAAAAAAAGGACAGCATTCCACTTGTTCTCAAGAGGTGTTTAAATTCTGAAGAATTTATCATCACCTTGCACAAAGAATGGAACCAGGGGTATCCATGGTTCTTCTGTGCCCTTGGATTCTCCAGTGACTTCATCTTTAGCTAAAATCTCACCAGAATGTGGAGGAATGGCTACTCCTGAGCAGTTTTCTCTTGGCTTCCTGAGATAATGTAGCAGAGGTCTGGCTTGGTCAGAAATATTGTCCCTTCCAGAGATATGGTCGATAGGCAATAGCGGGGGAGAGAGGGAGAGGGGGAGGGAGGGGGAGAGGGAGAGAAGGCTGTCTCTTATACACATCTAGATGTGTATAAGAGACAGGGGGGGGGGGGGGGGGGGGGAGAGAGAGAGAGAGAGAGAGAGAGAGAGTAGGGCTGAAGGGGGTTATTTCTATAGAGTCAGAGAGTCACATGTCCCTATTCAATTCCACACAAGAAGGCTCAGCTATAATCACCACCAACCCACTTGCTTCTCTACAAAGTAACCATGTCACAACCAGTTCCTTCCAGAGGATTCAACATCACTGCTCATCCCCTCAGACCAACCTAGAGGATTGGTCATTGGGAAGTCATCCTGAGCTGTGACCACTCTCTGGAACCGTGCACTTCCTGCTTCACATGGACTGGATGAATGTCTAGGGGCACAGCTGTTTCTGGACATCTGGTTTGTCTTCAGAATCTCCAATCTTAAAGGCTTTCTGGTCCAACCATCCAATGCATGGTGAGGCCCCTTCTGGATTGCCCCTGCTGGCAGCATCCTGGTATGTGCCTATATATTTCCAGGGAAAGCCAGAAAGATTCCGTGCAATTATGTGGTCCCTGTTCCAGGGGAGCCTACAGCTTGGTCAGGGGACAGACTCTATCTTCTGTCAACTCAAGAACTAAGACTCAAATAAAAACATGCAAGGTTGGGGGCCAGGCCCGGTGGCTCATGCCTGTAATCCCAGCTTTTTGGGAAGCTGAAGTAGGCAGATCACCTGGGCTCAGGAGTTCAAGACCACCCTGGGCAACATGGTGAAATCCTATCTCTACCAAAAATGCAAAAAATTAGCCGGGTGTGGTGGCGTGTGCCTGTGGTCCCAGCTACTTGGGAGGCTGAGATGGGAGGATCACTTGAACCTGGGAGGTGGATGTTGCAGTGAGCTGAGATTGTGCCACTGCACTCCAACTTGGATGACAAACTGAGACCCTGTCTCAAAAAAAAAAAAGTGTAAGGGAATCTGAAAAGCCTCTATACTGTATGCATCCTACTATCTGACATTCTGGACAAGGCAAAACCATGAAGACAGTGAAAAAAAAAGATCAGGGGTTTTAGAGGTGGGGAGGAGGGATGGATAGGTGGAGCATAGAGGATTTTTAGGGCAGTGAAGGTTTTCCAGATGGTACTGTCATGTGGATACATGCCACACCTTTGTCCAGTACCACAGAATGTACAAAACCAAGAGTGAACCCTAAATGGAAACTATGAACTTTATGTAATAATAATGCATCAACACTGACTCATCCCTTGTAACCAACGTACCACACCAATGCACGATGCTAATAACAGGGGGTGCTGGAGTAGGAGTAAGAGGGTATACAGGAACTCTGTGTACCTTCCATTCAATTTTTCTGTAAACCTAAGACTGCTTAAATAATAAAGTCTATTAATTTTTTCTAAAGTGCAGGATGAAGAAATAAAGAGAGGGTGAAATCATTCTGGGAAGTTTCCTTGAAAGGGGTGAGTCATAAAGAGGGGGTGGGTGCAGGTGAGGAGGGGGAAGATTACAGACTGCAGGGATGAGCAAATATCATTCCCCAGGATTTCCTGAAGTTTTTCTCCCCTCCCAAAGCCCAAATCTGCCTCTTTTTCGGGCCCAGCGAGGACCCTGGAAGACAGAGATCCTAGAAAAGTAGAGGGGAAAGAAGAGGAAGAGAACATGGAGAAACCGCCAGGGAACGGAACTCTTGGTCCAGGAGGCGCAAACCACAAGTGCAATTAGTCAAAAGAGAACTTGAAATTAAAAAATGATTCCAAGCTGAGGAGGGGAGTACATAAGTTACTGCAGCCCCAAGACATTTATGAATAATACAAATGCCGCGAGGTGCTGAGCCCGAGCACAGTTAATTAATATGTACAGGAGCAGAGATGCACTCGAAAAACAATAGTGCTGCTTCCCCCTCGCCAGAAGTAAAAATATTTCCAGAAAGACTGACACGTTTATTATTTTCTAACATAATTACCTTATTGTGGAGCATTTGTAATGGAACACATTAGAGACGCTAAGCACCTGCCTGGCTTTCTTTAATGCAGTTTGGTTCACCGGTGCTGGGCACTGGAGGTGGGAGGAGGCTGGCAGGGTGGCAGTGGTGGCGGGGGCATCTCCGGAGAGCTGTGCACACACATACATAGTTGATGCCCTTTCTCTCTCCTTCCCCCCCTCGCTTTCCTTAAACCAAGCCAACATCCTCCCCCTTCCTCATTCCATTCCCTCCCCTGCCTGCCTTACTGCTGCCCACTTCTAGGGACCTCCGTGAGCTGATGACAGCCCTGAGGGGCAAAGCTGAGAGATTCGGGGTGCCCCGATGACTGCTGAGAGGAAATGTCTGCAGAAGGAGGAGAAGCAGAAGCCTCCCTCTACTGGAGAAGGGAGGAGGGATGAAAGGGGACTGGCCCAGGGCTTGAACATTCGCCCCAAGACCCAGAACAGACCGGCACTTCAGCCTTTCTGCTACCCTTGTTTTGCAAGGATGTAGGGTGAGAATATTGGTCTGGGAGTCTGGGACCCTGGGTTCTAGTCCTCACTCTTCTAGCCCAGAGACCAAAAGTCACTTTGTCTCTGAGTCTCCATATCCTCACCTGTAGAAGGGCACCAGTGGAGGACAGCTGGGCTGACTGGCATCCAACGTCCCTGCTGCCCAATGTTCTGAGCACATCAGCCACTCAGCCAAGAGGCAAGCATTGTCATCCCATCCAGCCTTTTTCCTCCACAGTTAAGAATGCCTCGCCTAACAGATAGATGCCCAATTTACACTTTCCCGGGAGAGAAATGCCTGTCTTCTCCCCTCCACTCCCATTGGCTCCCTGCCGTGCCCAGCCTCCCTTCTCCTCTCATCGCCACACACAAAATGGAATCCAGAAGGCGGGCGCCCACGCTGCCATGTGCGTGGTGTGCCATCCCTGGCCACGCCCACCTGGCCAGGCTCCATCCTTGGCACCCACCGCTGCTCAGTCCCTTTCTCTTGCTCCTCTCCCTCTCTCCATCCTTAAACACTGGCCCCCTCCAGCATTTTGCCCTTGGCCCTCCTCTCTTCCCATTTTCTGGCCCCCCTATGGTTTGATTGCACAGATAGATTTTGTATCTGTCTTTAAAGCCCAGTCCTTGCTTCTGAGCTCCAGAATTTGTAAATACAGCTGGCAGTGGGACATCTTTATCTACTTAAGAATCACTGCGCCCAAATGGAGCCCTTTATCTTCCCCACTAAACCTGCTTCTCCTTCTATTTTCTATTTCAAGGACTGGCATTCCGCTACTCTCATAATTCAGAAATCCAAGAGACTTTCCAGAATCTCCTGTCTCCTTTATATCTCACACTCATCTGGCCACAAAACTGATCTTATGCCCAAAATAGCCCAGGACTCTCTTTTCTGTCTTCACTGACACTGTCTTCCTTTCTTGAGCAGATTCATGAGTAGTCTTTTATCTGTACGTCCTCCCTACTGAGCTCGCCCAGAGGCTGGCACTTGGGTAAATGGCAGCAAATATTTACTGAATGAATAAGCCCCATCTCATGCCATTCCATTGTCCACGTTGCTAGTGGTCCTCCTCCTAAAATCCAGAGATAATTATGTCTTTGTCTTGCTTGAAAACCTCCATAACACGCCGTGACTTCCAGGATAGTTTCACCCCATGCTGCCTAATCTTACATGGCTTGTACACCCTCCAACACCATCTCCAGCAAGCACCCATGGCAATATCAGCTCCTGTGTCTCTATTCAAAGGCCCCATCTCATGCTTTTGTGCCTTGCATGTGTTGTCCCTGTTGCCTGGAGCATCATTCATCCACCATCTGGTCAACCTCTATTGTACTCTAAGAATCACTATTCTGGTGATCTATCACTATGTAATGAATAACCCCAAACTTAGTGGCTTAAAACAATAATCATTTTATTACTGTATCTTATAGTTCTGTGCTTGACTGGGCTCAGAACTGGGCTCTGTTCTTGTTCACGGTCTCTCATATGGTTGCAGTCAGACAGTGACTGGGCTGGAGTTATCTTGAGGACTTTCTCACTCATGTCTGCCTGGGTCAGCGGGCACCACCTACCCATAGCCTCTTCATGTGGCTTGGGCTTCCTCCCAACATGGTGGCCATGTTGTTAGAACAAGCGTACTGAGAGAGGAAGATCAGCAGAAGCTTCTTGACCTTTTCTCACCTAACCTTGGAAGTCCTGCAGCATCACTGCTGCTACAGTCTACTCATCAAGGTTGTCACAAGGGCCTGCCCAGGTTCAAAGGAAGGGGACACTTCGCTTTTTGATGAGAGAATGGCAGGGTTCTGAAGAGAGCATGTGGGATGGAAATATTGTTGCGACCACTGAGGGAAAATATAATCTGCCACATATGACAGCCCCTCCTCCAGGAAGTCCTTGGATGTCCCTCTCCCTCCTCCAGGCTACTCGTGTGCCTCTTGCTAGTATTCCCCACCATATGTGCCATTGTTATTTATGTTTCAGTTTAGTTCATTGACGGCATGGGTTATCTTTTACTTATCTTTGTGCTTGGCACATAGTTGATTCTCATCAATTGCTTGCAAATTACTCACTGAGGAAGTGAGAGACTGAGTATGACCTGCTAACCCACAGCAAGGAATGTTCTTTCCAGAGCAGGCAGTGACTTCCCAGGACAGCCACCACTCAGGCAAGGGTGGGCAGAAGCCCTGGCTGAAGCCACTCCTCAACCAGAACATACCTGGCCCTCACTGCTGCCATTCAGGACACCTCTCCCATGTAAGATCTGTTACCTGCTGGCAGGTGTGCACAGGTGAAGCCCTTTGGTTCTCCCCAATACCACCTCCACCTTCTTGCTCCTGTTTTAAAATTTCCAGCAGTGGAATAAAAGGTGGCTCCATGGAAGAGGGAAGAGTGTGGGAAAGTTTGGAAGGTCGGTGGGAGGCAAAGGGAGAGGAAATCCCCTCCTTTCTCTCTTCCATCCCCCATTGGCCCTCTGGAGCCATGGAGTGCAGAAATATCCCTTCTCATTTCCCGGCACCATTCCCCAGCTGCCTGGCCCGGATTGCTGGGCCTTTGGAACAATTGTTTGCCGAGCCATTCAGCGGGCAGCTCCCTCATGGGCACACAGCCCCGCTGCCTGACAGGCTGTGTGCAAGGGGACAGGCCTGAATGACTGTAATATGAACCATGAAAGTGGATATTAAAGGCTTTATTACAGGGTGAGGACTGCTAATTGCAACGTTCCTTTCAGGAAGCTGGAGCTGATGAGTTTAAGCAGCGGCACCCAATTATTATAACTCTGTCAGTGCAGAGCAGGGGAGAGGTAGGGGAGGAGTGGAGGCAGGCTGAAGGCACAATTACCTGAACTTTATCCAAGGCACACACCGCTGGCCTGGAATGTTAAAGGGAGATTGGTTCTGCTCTGAGCTTCCTCCCGGTCGCAGCTGTGTTGTTGTTGATTACTGATCCCCCAGCCCTTCTCTCCTGCCCTGCAGTCTTCTTGTGGAAGAGGTGGCACTTGTGTACATCAGATGACACCCAAGCCCTCCCTGGTCCCTGCTGGTGACACAGCCCCCATGCTAAGACCTAAGGTCTTCCAGGGCACCTTGGAATCAAGCTGCCGAGCCTTTCATTCTTTAGATGGGAAAGTAGACTCAGCGAAGACAGGAAGTTGCCCAGATTACCCAGCTCTTAAGCGACAGAGCAGGAGGTAACTGGAGGCTCCTTAAAATTCAGCCCCAGGTATAGGCATTGCCCGCCATGTACACGGGCTGAGTATTCGGATGTGCTCCTGGAGGAAGAAAATGCAGCCCTTGGTGGGGAGATGACTTGTAAACAGCATCATCATTCAAACTCATCATTACCATGCTCTAAGTGTATTCAGTGCTTTACATTTCACAGAGTACCTTCAGACATTTGTGTGTTCCAGTGTCATTGAGCACCTACTGGGTGCCAGTTGCTGGAGACAGAGATGACAGATGATGTTTCTGTCTGCAAGGAGCTCACAGCTTAGTGGGAAGACACACAAGCCAAACGACGCTTATAATACTGAGTCGAAAATGCTAGATAGAGGTGTCCCCACACACATTACCCCCTTTAATTTAATCACATAAATTTAAGTGAGTGCACATAAAAAGCTAATACTATAAGGTGCAGTCTGCTCAGTGCCAATTGAGCAGCACAGATAGCAAAAATAGAGTTGTTCCTCGGTGGGAGAGCTCACCATTGCACACGGTGGCCAATGGTGGATTCACTAAAAAGGCAGCTCTGATGGATAGGTAAGAATTCAAAAGGCAGCAAAAAAGGATAGGAGTTGGGAGTGGTGGGGAAGAGAGCAAAGGTTCTTTTTTGCATCCAACTAGAGGGTCTGCATCTGAAATATTGACCCCTCCTTATCTCCATCCAAGAGTATTAAGGTTGTCATTGTCGTGATGAAGTTAGAGCAGTGTAATGAACATGTAGGCCCCTATGCTGGGCATTCAAGATGCCCCAGAACAATGATGAGGACCTAAGGTGTTGTGGGAAGTCAGGGACCCTGAACGCAGGGACCGGCTGAAGCCGTGGCAGAAGAGCATAAATTGTGAAGATTTCATGGACATTTATTAGTTCCCCAATTAATACTTTTATAATTTCTTATGCCTGTATTTACTGCAATCTCTGAACATAAATTGTGACGATTTCATGGACACTTATCACTTCCCCAATCAATACCCTTGTGATTTCCTACGCCTGTCTTTACTTTAATCTCTTAATCCCATCATCTTCTTCATAAGCTGAGGAGGAAGAATGTTGCCTCAGGACCCTGTGATGATTGTGTCAACTGCACGAATTGTTTGTAGAGCCTGTGTATTTGAACAATATGAAATCTAGGTATCTTGAAAAAAGAACAGGATAACAGCAATGTTCAGGAAACACCAGAGATAAGACTTCTGGTCGCTGGTGAGCCGGATGGAACAGAGTCATATCTCTCCTCTTTCAAAAGCAAATAGGAGAAATATCGCTGAATTCTTTTTCTCAGCAAGGAACATCCCTGAGAAAGAGAATGTGCCCTGAAGATAGGCCTATGAACAGCCCCCTCAAGGCGTGCCATCTTTTATGGTTGAAGTCGAAGGGATGAAATAAGCCCCGGTCTCCTGTAGCACTCCCACGCTTGTTAGGATGAGGAAATTCCCACCTAATAAATTTTGGTCAGAGAGGTTGTCTGCTATCAAACCCTGTTTCCTGATAAGATGTTATCAACGACAAAGCATGCCCGAAACTTCATTAGCAATTTTAATTTCACCTCATCCGGTGGTCCTATGATCTTGCCCTGCCTCCATTTGCCTTGTGATATTTTATTACCTTGTGAAGTACGTGATTTCTGTGACCCACACCCTATTCGTGCACTCCCTCCCCTTTTGAAAATCACTAATAAAAACTTGCTGGTTTTATGGCTCGGAGAACATCATGGACCCTGCTGACATGTGATGTCTCCCCCAGACACCCAGCTTTAAATTTCTCTCTCTTGTGCTCTTTGCCTTTATTTCTCAACCCAGCCGAGACGCTTAGGAAATAGAAAAGAACTCATGTAACCATCGGGAGCGGGTTCTCCCGATACTAAGGTCTAGGAGTCTTTTTCCTCATCATCGTACACAGGGCATCATCATAACAGATTGTGATGAATGGGAGTAGGCAGAATCAGGGAGACCTCATCCCCTTTCCTTGGACTTGTGCATGCTCAGAATTAACCTGCCTGACTCATGTTCTTCAGCCAAAGAGTCCTGATCAACCAGGAGATGTGTCACATGTACTGAGATGCAGGATGTGGGGGAGCCACAAATATGGGAAGGGTGGAATTAAGGGTTCTTCTTTACACATGTCAAGCTTGAGATGACTGCTAGGTAACAACATGGAGCTGGATGGATTTTGACAACAATTTTGGAGTTCAAGAACAATATAGACTGGTGATGGGATATACTTGGGTGTCCTTGGCATCTGGATGGGATATAAGATCATAAGATAGGAGGAGAATACCTGGAGAGAGAGAAAGAGAGAAAGAGATGAGGTGCACATAGGTTGCACTCTGGTGGGGGCAGATGCCAGCCAAAGAGAAGGAGGTGGGAGGAAAGACAAAGGAACATACTGCCCTGCAGGTGAAGAGAGAGATGGTCCAGGAGAGAGTGATACATGAGGTAGAGTTCTGCGGAGAGATCAAATGAGGATTGAAAAGTGGCAGCCCAATTTGTCAACATGGATGGCCCTGGTTTGGATGGCAAATTTAGAAACCAGTAGGAGTAGTTGGAAAGTGAAATGCAACAGCCCTAATCAAATAAACTCTGACCGTTACCTCACACCACACACTGTGAAATTGGCACCAAGAAGATTGTAACTTGTAATGTTAGCAATCACTTGCATTTGTGTGATTAAATTAAAGGAAGTGGTGCATGTATGCACATCTCTATCTAGTGCTTTTCACACCATGTTATAATTGTCGATCAGCTTGTGTATTTCCCACACTAAGCCATGAACTCCTTGCAGACAGAGTCAGAATCTGTCATCTTTTTATGTCCATTGTAACTTACAATGGATCAGACATAAAATCTAAAACCATAAAACTTCTGGAATAAAACATACAAGAACATTTTGTAAACTTAGGATAGGCAAAAATTTCTTAGGACACAAAAAACATGAAAAAAATTGATAAGTTATACTTTACAGAAATGTAGAAATTCTGCTATTCAAAAACACATAATAAAATGAAAAGGCAAGCCACAAACTGGGAGAAAATATTTATAACCTGCATGTCTCACCAAATAATTGTATCCAAACATATAAAGAATTCTTACAATTTAATAAGACAAACAATTCAATGGGAAGAAAAAAGAAAATATTTAAACAAACACTTAACCAAAAAAAAAAAAAAAAAGAAACATATGACAAGATTTTCAACATTATTAGTCATTAGATGTCTTAGTTCATATGGGCTGCTATAAGAGAATTCCATAGACTGGATGGCTTGTAAAAAAATATAAATGTATTTCTCATAGTTCTAGAGGTTGTGAAGTCTAAGATCAAAGCACTGGCAGGTTTGGTGTTTGTTGAGGGCTCACTTCCTGGTTCCTAGAGGGCCATCTTCTAGCTGTGTCTTCATATGGTGGTAGGAACAAGGGCACTAATCTTATTCATGAGGGCACTACCCACCCAAATCACCTCCCAAAGGCCCCACCTCCTAGTACGATCTTGGTGATTAGGTTTCACCATATGAATTCACAAATATTCAGTCTATAGCATCAGGGGAAATGTAAATTAAAACCACAACGAGGTATCACATTACATACCTATTAGCATAAAATTGAAAATACTATCCATACCGAGAGTTGGTGAGAAAAAGGGGCAACTTGAACTCTCACGTATGGATGGTGGCAATGTAAAGTGGTCCAATCACTTTGGGAAACAATCTGGGAGTTTCTTATAAAGCTAAGTATATACTTCACGTATGACCCAATAATTCTACTTCTACATATTTACCTAAGAGAAGTGAAAATGTGTGTTCAAGGACTTGTATGCTAATGTTCATAAGAATTTTATTTTTAAAAGCCTCAAACTAGGAACCCAGATGTCTATCAACAGGAGAATGGATAAACAAATTGTGGCATACTCATACAGTGGAACTCCAATCAGCAATAAAAGAGGATGAATTACTGATATGTGCAACAATGACATGAACCTCAAAAACATTATGCTGAGTGAAAGATACCAGACACCGAAGAGTACATACTGTATGGTTCCATTTATGTGACATTCTAGAAAAGGCAAAACTATCTGTGCTGACGGACAGCGGATCAAAGGTTGCCAGGGCTGCTGATGGGAGTGGGGATTGGCTATAAATAGTCATGAGGACACTTTGTGTGGTTCTGTGTCTTTATTGGCACTGTAGTTAGATGAATGTATATATTTGTCAAAATTGATCAAACTGAGTACATTTTGTTATATGTAAATTGTATCTCAATAAGTTTAGTTTTTAAAAAATGGGTCCACCCTATAGTACAATACCACATGCTTTCCAAATGCATGAAAATACGTGCATTCCCATATATGTGTGTGAGTGCATAGAAACATCCAGAAGGATAGAAATTAAAATGACTGTATTATTTGCCTCTGGATAGAGATGAGGAAATCCATCCTTACCTACTCAGAGAAGGGTAAGGGGATAATGGGCCTTTAGCCTTAATTATAGTGCTTTAATTTTTCAAAAGGACAATGGTGTTCACGTATTGCCTTGTACGTAGATTTTTGAAACAAGTGCACAGCAGATGTAAACAGAGTCTATTTCACTGTGAAACCTCAATTGAAAGTCTTTTACCTGTTTGGACCAACCATTTCATTCAATTATTTATTGAGGATCTGAGTTTCTAGCAACATATGATGAGACAAGATTCTTCCTGTCTCTGCTCTGAGTCTTCCTTCAGCTCACTCTAAAGGATCCAGAAAGCCCAAAGTTCAACACCCATCACTTATCAGCTGTGGGACCAATTTACTCATATTTTTAAGCTTCACTTTTTCTGATTCATAATAGCACCTGTCACATAAGGGTTCTTGAGAGATTCAATGAGAAAACAGAGGTAAAGAGTTTGGCATAGGGTTTAATAAGCAAGAGCTGAGATTCATATTTTATTATTATTATTGTTATTATTACCATATTTTATTGATTCTAAGACAGTGTTTTCCTGTTTTAGTATTCCAGAAATTGAACATATTTTACAATCAATGTCGTAATTTATTTGGCAGGTTTTTTTTCTTTCTTGGTATATAAAATAGTGGTGCACCTTGCAGTTGGTGGTGTCTTAGATTCTATGAAATATGGTGATAGCATCTCTCTCTCTCAGCCTTCTTGTGAATTCTTGTCAATATTTAACCAACATCGGAAACAGGGAAAGAGCTAATCCTCCTACCAGCCGAGGGAGAAAGAAAAAGCAGGAATGATTTAATTAAACCATCATTGTTGATAACCCAACAATAAAATGTTCCACCTGGCACAGCTGTCACTTTGGGGAAGGCCCAGCCACGAGTAGCTCTTTGGATACCACCCTCTGCCCACTTGCTGCTGTGCTACCTCCTCCCTGCATGACCAATGCTGGTCCCTGCTCTTCGGCCAGGCTCTTCTATCCACCTCTTGACTTCCCGCATCTGGCTTTCCTCCGCAGCAATGGCAAGTATCCTTCAGTTTCTTCCTTACCCCTTGCCTCTGTTCCCCCATGACATGGTCATCTGAAAGTTCCTGATGGGCATTCACCCATCAGGAACCTTTTTGGTGTGTAAATGGGTAGCAAGTCACATTAAAGTATCAAGCCACAAAAGCCAAACTTGGCTAACTTGTGCAGAAAGAGATTGCTTCAGAAAGAAAGTAGGGGTGCTCACAGAATGGACATGGCGGGTGGTGAACCAGTCTGGGAAAATGAACAGGAACCAAAGGAAGTCTCGCAATGAAAATGAAGTGGCCAGGGTGCGACTGTTGGTGGGCCCTGCTTCCATCTGAGCCCCAGGACTCTCAGCCATGCTGAGGCAGCGACTCACCCAGCTCACCCCATAACTCTGTGTCACTCCTTCCATACTCAAGGCTGGCTCAGAGTGTTGAATTGATTGGCCCAGCTGTGTGTCCTCAACCTATTTGTGAGGGCAGAATGGGAATGTTGGGCCCCTTTAAGCACCTTCCTTCTGCCGTTCACCAGGCATCACAATGGGAAAACCTGGCCACTTAGGAAGGGACTAGACACGTGCTGGACAGATAAACAGCAGCAAATGTTCACTGAATGTGTTTTTATGAATGCTCATCTTTTCAATACTAGAGGTTGATTTATAAGACCAACACTCAGAAATGTTTCCTGTTTGAGCAAAATAACATGTGCACACGGACATACAGTGTGGAATAATAGACACTGGAAGCTCAGAGGGCGGGAGGACAAAGGGGGTGAGGGATGAGAAATTATTTAATGGGTACGATGTATAGTATTCAGGACGATGGTTACACTAAAAGCACAGACTTTACCACTAAGCAATATATTCGTGTAACAAGACTGCACTTGTACCCCCTACATTTATAAAGAAAGAAAGAAACGTTTTCTGTTTGGTATTTTGTCTGAAATTGGGGCAAGCAGAGACTTCCTTAGGCTCAGTGGGCTAAAGAGCCAAGTCAGTCCATGAGCAGGGCTAACAGAAAAATTAATCCTGTGCGCCACCCCCCCACCCCCACCAGCTATCCTTTCTTACAAAGTAGAAGCTATAACAGTTTATAACATTTTATTAAAGCAAAAAAGATTCTAGAATTATGAATTACTGTCACTAGTGGTAGTTAATTAAAGCAATATTTAAAGAAATAAAGATATCTGTGTACTTTTTAAACGAATGCTTGACTCATCAATCATAGTTAAACCTAGTGGTTCTCAGAAAGGCAGAGTCAACCCAGAACGTGTCAGAAATGCAAATTCTTGGGCCCCTCCAGAAACCTGATGCCTCCTCAGACACTCTAGGGTGGAGCCCAGCAGTTGCTCTAACAAGCCCTTCACGTGAATTTGATTCATGCTGAAGTCGGAGAACTGCTGGTTTAATCTTAACCTTGACTACATGTGAGAATCACCTGGGGAGCTTTTAAAATATTCAGTGCTGAGGCCCCACCCCAAACCAATTACATCTGCCTGGTAAGGGAAGGGGCTCAAAAAAAAAAAAGCTTCCTAGGTGGCTCGAATGTGCAGACAGGGTTAAGGGACTCAGATATAACCTGTGGTTATACAGAACGTGTTTGTAACTCATGCAAACTTTTTACCACCCTTTGAGAGTAGGTTCTTCTCTCTACTACCTTGAGATTTCGGAAATGGTCACTTTCCTGCTAAACTATTCATCTCAGTAAAGAAAAACTCACCCCTTCCTCGTAGTTTCCATCCAGGGACAACAGTGGCTATCATCAAGAGCAGACAGCCCTGGTGAACACCCTTCCCAGTGCAGAATTCATCTTTTCGTTCTCTAAAGAAGGTTTTTCACAGCCCACCTTGGTAACATGCTCTCTCCACCACCCACCCAAATCGGTGGGCATCAGAAGGCGTCGGTATTGCTTAGGTGAAAAGCAGCTGTTACTGTTTCAAACAAGATTTGGGAAGGCGAAGCAAGGGATAGAGAGCGATTTGACAAAGGATACAAAATTACAAGTAGATAGGAGGAGTGAGTTCTAGTGTTCTAGAGCAGCGGTCCCCAGCCTTTTTGACACCAGGGACAGGTTTCATGGAAGATACTTTTTCCACGGACTGGAGTAGGGATGGGGATGGTTTGGGGATGATTCAAGTGCATTACATTTACCATTAGATTCTTCTAACGAGCGCGCAAACTAGATCCTTCACATGCGCAGTTCACAGTAGGGTTTGTGCTGCTATGAGAATCTAATACCGCTGCTGAACTGACAGGAGGCAGAGCTCAGGCGGTAACGCTCGCTTGTCCACCACCCATCTCCTGTGGGCAGCCTGGTCCTAACAGGCCATGGACCACTGGGACCCCTGTTCTATAGCACCATAGGATGACTACAGTTAACAATAATATATAGTTTCAAATAGCTAGAAGGAGAAGATTGAATGTTCCCAGCACAAACATAATAAACGTTTGAGATGATGGATATGCTAATTACCTTGATCTGATCACCATACATTATCTGTATAGACACATCACTGTGTACCCCATGAATATGTCCAATTACTTGTCAATTAAAAAGATAAAATAAATTGGCTTTTTAAAAACTAAATTAGGATTCTTCCCCATCTCTCAGTTCAGCTTTGTTTGCCTCTCGGCTTCCTGTTCTTCCCTTGCAAATGAGCTCTTTTCGCTTGCTGGGGAATATGGCTGTGAGGATCACCTCACATTCCAGAAGACCCAAAAGAAAAGAGGCTGTTTCTCACAAGCCTCAGTATGGGAAAATTCAGAGAAGCCTTCTGACAGCTCAGCTGGGCCTCTTGGATAAAGAGCCAGTTCGAGGTCACTCAGATGCTACAGCCAGGGAGTGAGGTCCATGACCAGCAGTGATCCAGTTTTCATATTTGGGTCAATACATGTGTTTTCTTTTCCTTTCTTTTTTAGTGATGGGGTCTCACTATGTTGCCCAGGCTGGAGTGCAGTGACTATTCACAAGAACGGCAATACATATGTGTTCTGATACAGACTCCCGTCTTTATAAGGGTCGAATGAATCAGAGGATAGCTTTAATCTCAACACATAAAAGTAACATTCAAGAAGTACATTTTAACAGGACAATGAATATTTTCATCAATCATTATAGCACATTCAATCCAGAGGAGGCAACCAGAATGGAGAGGGGCTCAGTCTGGAGAATTATGGGAAACCAGGGTGTTTAACCCAGAAGAGAACAAAAGGCAGGGTCTGCTGGCTCTTGTTCCTGTGCAGAGAGTTACCGGGTTATCTCATTCCACGTGGCTTCACAGGCGGAATTATTCCCTAACTGGCAAGAGGATCAAGTCCTAACTCCTTACCATGGAGTCCAAACCATATCTACTTTCCAGAGTCCTTTCTAATCTCATCTCTGCGTTCTGAAGGATGACAGCATCAAAGAAAAACAGCATCAGGCCAGACACAGTAGCTCACGCCTGTAATCCCAGACCTTTGGGAGACTGAGTCAGGAACATCACCTGAGCCTAGGAGTTTAAGACCAGTTTAAACCCAGTCTCTACAACAACAACAACAACAAAAAATTACAAATTAACTGGGCATGATGGCATAGCACCTGTGGTCCCAGCTACTCAGGAGGCTGAGGTGGGAGAATTACTGGAGCCTGGGAGGTTGAGGCGAGGATTGCACCACTGCACTCCAGCCTGGGGGACAGAGTGAGACCATGTCTCAAAAAAAAAAAAAAAAAAAGAAGGGAAAAAAAAAGAGTACCAGACACTTGTTAAATGGCACTTGTTAAAAATCAGGGGCTGGGGTCACCTCTAAGAACATGCCCTAGTGCAGATGGAAGCCAAGCTAAAGACAATCAAGTTTCTTAGCATAGTTTTGGCAAGGCCCTTGTGCCATGCAAGAGTTCATAGTTCTTTTTTTCTTTTTTCTTTTTTTAAAGTAATTCTCCTGCCTCAGCCTCCCGAATAGCTGGGATTACAGGCATGCACCACCACACCTGGCTAATTTTTTATATTTTTGGTAGAGACAGGGTTTCACCATGTTGTCCAGGCTGGTCTCAAACTCCTGACCTCAAGTGATGTGCCCATCTCAGCCTCCCAAAGTGCTGGGATTATAAGCGTGAGCCACTGTGCCCGGCCAGGAATTCATAGTTCAAACTAGGCACAGCCAAAAAGGGGAACCAGGGGAGAGGAGGAGAGGGCCCCGCTTTGTCATCTTTCCTGGGATGCCCCCAATGTCTAACGAGGTGCTTGGTATTAATATTTGTTGAGTGGGCAAATGAACGCATACATGCAAGAGACCACAGAACACTGTGGCCTCTCATTGCCCTCGTGGGCCTTCCTGCCGGAGGCTAGATTTAAACAGTCTGGGCAAACGGGTCCAAGTGTTGACAGTGGGTCTGTGCAGTGGTTAAATGCAGCCAGAAGACACTGTGGCAAGAACATAAGTTAGAAGGTTTCAGTCCCTGCTGCGCCCTACATGTGCAACTGTGGACACATTGATCAACCTCACTACGCTTGTGTTTTTTCAACTCGAAAATGAGAATAATAATAATGTTGAACGATCTGGGCTGAAAGAGGAATAAATGCGATTCCACACACTGGTACCTAGTTAGTCTTCCACATGGTATGATGCTTAAGAAAACTTACTTCCTCTTTACCCAAATGGTTGTAATAATTTTATTCTGTACTATTCTCCAAATATGAGCTAATGGCCACGTGTTTTGGAGGACAGAGAGAATGTCTCAGTTGCATAATGTTCATTATAAGTAAAAACTCAATAAAGGCTCTACTTTCTGATGATGAGGGTTTCTGAGGTTGCTCTGGTCCCTGTGGCTGCATTAGATATCTGTCTTTCTTAATCTAAACACATGGGGCAGAGCTTTCTCCAAGAGACCCATGTGTCCCCGCCATCAGGATCACCTGAATATCAGAATGAAGCTGTTTTGCTTGACATTCAGATGGTCCTCAGACCCACTCCAGACCCACCAAGTCAGAGTTCCTGCGAGTGGAGCCTGGAAATCTGAACGTGAACTACCACCCTAAACTGATTCCTATGCACACTAAATTTGGGCTTGAAAAAATGTTTTTAACTGGAGCAAGAGTGTGCTTCCTCACCACCAGCCTCAAAGTCTACACAGACACCAAAGCCGGGCACCTCCCCTAAGGCCCCAGAATCAAAGGTCACTATAATGCTTCATTTCTGAACAGTGGGAAGAATCAAATAAGAGGGCCCATCCTCCAAACACACAACTACTGAAAGGCTGCTGTATCTTTTTGAGGCCACTCCTATCACATATCACCCCATGATCGACCCTCTCCTCCCTTGGGCCTCCCTCCCCTTAACCTTTGTAGCCTCCAATTCCCTGCTTGCTAAAAGGTGACAAACACCAGGTTTTGATCTATGACCTTCTTGTCCAAAGTCCTGAGCAGGTACATTCTGCATGGTTGTTGACCACTCTACTTGCCAGGTAACAGGTGCTCCTGAAAAGCTAGTCCCTTTCCCTCCTCATAGCATTGAACAGAGGGGGAATTATAGAGCTTTTTGAGGGTGGATAGGTGATGACGGTGGGACAGGGTGATGCTGGTAGATTCTTACCACTCAAGAATGGCATTTGACTAAGGAGACTGTTAAAAACGCAAAACCTGCTGGGCGCAGAGTCTCATGCCTGTAATCCTAGTATTATGGGATCTTTAGGGTATCGCTTTTCTGGCCAGAAACCTCTGTGGCTGGTGGTGCCTTTGCCTGAGTTATTGTCCTGTGTCCAGGAAGAATGAGGTACACAGAGAAGTGGAAGGTGAGCAAGATGAAGAGGAGCTTTATTGTGTGTTACAACAGCTCAGAGGAGACTCGCAGTGGGTAGCTCTTCTCTGTCAGCAGGGTGTTCTGTTGAGTGTTCAGCTCTCAGCAGAGAGGAGGCCCTGGAGAGGGTAGCTCCTCTCTGCAACTGGTTGTCCCGATGTCTGCAGCTCTCAGTAGAAAGGGTAGCTCCTCTCTGCAGCTGGTCATCCCATTGTCTCTCTATTCTCTGGCTGAGCCCAGGTCTTGTATGGGCCTCAGAGGGGTGAAGTGCACGTGGATTGGTCCATGGGCAGGCCCAGGAGAAAGCACTATAATTCCCCCTCTGTTCAACAGGACTGGCAGCCCGGCCCCCAGGCTTCAGGCCTGCTCTGGCCTGAAGGTAGGGCTTCACTGGGGACCCATGCCTTTCCACCATGGATTCCATGGCCATCCATGGTGCTCAGGCTGTTGGCACCAAGGGGCACCTGCAGGCCAGCACCCAGCCACCTTCAACCCCCCTTCAACTTCCCCCACCCCCACATTCCTCGGTGCCCAAAGTTTGGAGGGGGCCGACGCAGCAGGGGGCTGGCATGTCAGCACTTCCCCAAGCCTGTGTATACCCAGCCAGGCTGTGACAATGCCCAGGCTTGGCCCCAAAACCTGCTCCAAGATCAGAGCAGGAACCTGGAGTGGGGAGAGCTGGGCAGTGGGAGCAGGAGCTTCCAAGTCTGCAAGGGCAAGGGGGGCCTTCCCAGGCCCCCCAAGAGTGCAAGGATGCCTGGCTCTGCAACCCTGGTTTGGATGACTGCAGCTGTGCTCAGGGGCATGGGGCTCCCACCTGCTCCATGGAGTTTGAGGCCCAGATCCACAGCCATGACTTGGGCAGCTGCAGCCCTGCCCAGAAGGGTGGGGCTCTGGCCTACTCTCAGCTCCCAAGAGCACAGGGGTGCCTGAGTTGCAACTGTGGCTTGAGTGGCTGCAGTTTGCACCTTGGGAGCTCCTGCCCCATCAACTTGGAAGGGGCAGGGGTCCCACTTGTGCCCAACTCCCACGAGCTCTGTGGAGCACAGCACTGAGCTGTGCCCCCATGCAGCTTGGGCAGGGGGCTCCAGGTCCTCACTGGGTCTGGGTCATCATCCAGGCAGGGGCGACGTTGCTGCAAATGCCCCCTGTGGCCGTGACGCTCAGGGGCAGCCTGGAGCTCTCCCTACCCAGCCCACAACCGGGCCTGGCCCCATCGCAGAGGTCCCAGGGTGGCAGGTTGCTGGGCAGTGCTGTTTGCTTCTTCCCTGTGTCCTCCCTGCAGCGGCCAGTGTGATGGCAGCTAGCAGCTGCACCAGACGGCCTGCCACTGCCATCACTAGGACTTTGGGAGGCCAAACAGGGCAGATCACTTGAGCCCAAACAAGACCAGCCTGGGTAACATGATGAAAACCCATCTCTACAAAAATATACACAAAGTTACATGGGCATGGTGGCACACACCTGTAGTCACAGCTACTTGGGAGCCCAGGAGGTTGAGGCTGCAGTGAGCCGTGATTGCTCCACTGCACTCCAGCCTGGGTGACAGAGCAAGGCTCTTGCTAAAAAATAAAAATAATAAAACAACAATTGCAAAACCCAGGCTACCACAGATGTACTGATTCAGAATCTGCATCTAACAAGGTGCCCAGGTGACCCCCTAGTATGTGAGAGTCTGAGAAAGCGTGGCTTGGTGCTCAAATAATAGCTCTTTCTGCCTACTCCCTAGCTGACAGCTTGTAAAACAACTGCTTTTTCAGGAAGGAATAACCTGCTTAGGTCTTTAGGGACTCTGGAAGGAGTCGTAGGGTGAGACTATAATCAAGGAAAGTTCTAAGAATTATGGGCTTCAACCACATAGAGACAGGTTTAACCTCATCACGGTGGGTGCCGTGGACAGCCTTCCTCCACTGTCTCTTAACGCAGTTCATACTTTTGAAGACCCGGGGATGCTAGAGCTCACTAGCATTACACCCACTCATTTTGATATTAGGGTTGTGGTGAGTCATCAAATCAGCCTGAACCAATTAAGACTGAACCGTTAAGATCCCTGCTGGCATCACCGCACATGGTCCTGGAAACAGAGGGACTGATCCAGTGAAACCCCACGTGGGGCAGCAACCCAATGACGGGACATGGGATGTTTCCACAATGCCCCTTAAGTCAGCAGGGTACCCTCATTAGCATATGGTAGTTTTCAATGCCCAGCCTGCAGGTCGCGGCCATTCTATTTCCATTTACACCGCGGCAGCGTCCTAACTGCTGCTTTGCTGAATTAGCCCTGCAGGGCTCAAAGGAAGCGCTTCGCAGAGCTCCCGTTCAGATTAACGTGTAAAATTTAATTACGGAGGCCTGGGCTATCGCAAGGTTTAAAGCCATTTACTAAACCTGGGAGCTACAGAAGTCTTCCCTGAGACTCCTGTGTCTAGGGAGGCCGGGGCAGCCCTTTGATCATTAAGGGCTGAGAATATCTCAGCTTGCATATTAAGGTCAGGAAATTATCTTTCCACTTTCCCTACTAAATGGACAAAGTATTCATCTTGGGGCGAAAGAGCAATTCTGAAACTCCAAGAGAAAGCAAGGACCTCCAGAAGCCATTGGTCCAGGTCCCCATCTCTAAGTGGCTTGATAGCTAAATCCAATAACCAGATAAAAATCAAAGGTACAAGGGAGGCAAAGCCCCTGTCCCCTAGGAACTCAAACATGAATAGAGCAATAGTCACAAGACACATAGATAAGTAAATGCAGTACAGTGAGTGAGCCAATAGAAGGAGAAGGTTCACTCAGCCCTTGGGAATATTCCAGGAAGTCTTCCCAAAGGAGGTGGCTCATCCTCAGGGTTTTGAAGAATAAAAAAGAGTTATTTTTACAAACAAAGGGGTGAGTGGCTGTGGGGAAGGATATTTCAGGCAGAACAGTTCTGCTAGCTCTAAAATGTATAGGAGCAAAGCTTCTTCAGTCCAGTGTACCTGTCTGGAAGATTCTCTCCTGCTCAGCTCTATATGGAGTTGGAGAACTGGTCAGCATCTGTCCCCTGAAAACTTTAGATTGTCACCTCCTCAAGGGCATAGTTATGCCTCTTAGATTCCCAGCAGTATCAGAAGGAGACGCCGAGCTTATAAGAGAACTTTAATGCAGTGCTGGAGCCCTTAACACACAATTCCCAGGCCCCTGCCCTGCATGAACCAACTGTTGTCCAGGTTTCAAACTTGGACACGCAATTGCCTTAACGCACAAGTCTCAGGCCCCTCCCCTGCACGAGCCAACCCTTGCCCAGGTTTCAAACCTCAATTCCTTTTACCTACAGCGAAGTATGATTTTTTTTTTCTCCATCACTTTAAACCAAATAGAATGAAGAGAGTGAGGTAGGATGAGTGGATTTACGGCCTCAAATGAATTTCAAGATGAATAAGAACAGTCGCAATTAAAATCAAATTTCTGAGAGAGGATTTGCTCTCTTTCAAGGAGAGAGCGGGCCTGGCCTTGCCCACAGCCACAGATGCTCCTTAATGGGGATTGAGATGCTAGGATGTGGGACTTGGGAGGAAACATCTGGGGAACACGGCACCTTTGAAGCTCATTTTGTCAAGGTTCTTTCACGGCAGTATCACCGGAGACCAAATAACATTTATAATTACTCACGAAAGCACGAGATGGTCGCCTCTTCTCAGGTGCACTCTTTGCTCTTCACTTCAATCTTATTTTTTTTTCTTTGAGACGGAGTCACTCTGTCGTCCAGGCTGGAGTGCAGTGGTGCCATCTTGGCTCACTGCAACCTCTGCCTCCCAGGTTAAAGTGATTCTCCTCCCTCAGCCTCTCAAGTAGCTGGGATTATAGGCACCTGCCACCAAGCCCTGCTAATTTTGTTTAGTGGAGACAGGGGTTTCGCTATCTTAGCCAGGCTTGTCTCCAACTCCTGACCTCAGGTGATCTGCCCACCTCGGCCTCCCAAAGTGCTGGGATTACAGGCGTGAGCCACTGCACCTGGCTCTTCACTTCAGTCTTATCTCCAGGCTGTGTCTATCTCCTTGGGTGGGGAAAAGAAGCCAGTCAGCTATTTTTTCTGTGGCCCAGGTGAGGATAAATGAGGGTTCCAGGGGGTCAGGGATTTGCTCAGAGTTGGTTAGAAAAAAGCATAGTAGTTGCTGATACTGAGCACCTGCCAGGGGTTTTACACACTTTTTCTGTCATCTTGTGACTCCTGAGG
>NW_012098097.1:6526239-6528682 GCF_000951045.1 Mandrillus leucophaeus
CAGCTCCAGTTCTCACCCCGACTCTCCCACACCCCCTCAATAAGCAGCCTCTTGCCATTTATTTCAATGATAATGCTTTTGTTTTGTTTCATTTTTCTTAAGCATTTTATTTTTATTTTTATTTTTATTTTTGAGAGGGAGTCTTGCTCTGTCACCCAGGCTGGAGTGCAGTGGTGCGATTTTGGCTCACTGCAACTCTGTCTCCCAGGTTCAAGCAATTCTCCTGCCTCAGCCTTTGGAGTAGCTGAGATTACAGGCACCCGCCACCACACCTGGATAACTTTTGTATTTTAGTAGAGACAGGGTTTTGCCATGTTGGCCAGGCTGGTCTTGAACTCCTGGCTTCAAGTGATCTGCCTGCCTCGGCCTCCCAAAATGCTGGGATTACAGGTGTGAGCCACTGTGCCCAGCCTTAAACATTTTACAGTTAGATTATTCTTTGGGGTTGAGGGTGTTTTTGCAAACCATCTCACATGCCTTTGAGAAGATCCGGGGGAGGGCTGCAGGGGTGTGAGTGGTAGCCAAGGAGGACAGGAGTAGCCATGAGGGGCCCACCGTGAATTAGATCCTCTGTGAAAGAGGAGAGAACGGCCCTGCCACCTGCTCAGGCAGCCCCCACAGCAGATAGCTGTAGACTTCCAGAGCTTCAGCTTCCCTTGCAAGAGTGGAGGGGAAAAAAAGCAAGAGGAAGGCCCGGGGATGGGGGCAACCCACCCACCAGACAATGATCACAGAGCAGCCACTGTCAGCCACAACTCCTGCAGCTCAGGTCTAATAGTGATCACCGGTGCTGTAAACATTTAAGCACCTACTGCTTTCTGGTATGCATATGGGCATCAGCATGGTAAGTAGCAAAGAGCAGGGGTGGACCCTTGAACCAGACTCCAGCTTGAATTCCAACTCTGCTACTTACCGACTGTATAACTTTAATCTCTCTGTGACTTAGTTTCCTTGCGTATAAAATGTGGGACCTACCTCATCAGGGTCACTATCAATAGCTTAATTTTTATAAAGTGCTTAGAAAAGTATCTGACATGTGATAAGCACTAATGTAAATAGGTGTAAAAAAAAATCATGCCTGTAATCCTAGCACTTTGGGAGACTGAGATGGGCGGATCACTTGAGGTCAGGAGTTCAAAATCTGCCTGGCCAACATGGAGAAACCCCATCTCTACTAAAAATAGAAAAACAATTGGCTGGGCATGATGGTGCACACCTGTCATCCCTGCTACTCAGGAGGCTGAGGCAGGGGAATTGCTTAAACTTGGGAGGCAGAGGTTGCGGTGAGCTATCACACCACTGCACTCCATCCTGGGCAACAGAGTGAGACTCTGACTCATAAGAAAGAAAAAAATTAAATTACCAGATTTAATCCCCATGGTAACCCTAAGAGGTAGGTACTATTATCATCCACATTAATAGAGAGGACACTTGGAGCACAGAGAAGCTGAGACACAGGTCCAGAGTCACACAGCTGCCCTGAAGCAGAGCCTGGATTCAAATCCAAGCAGTCTGATTTTCTCTAGGACTGTGTCCCCTGCTGAGGGAAGGATGGAGCTTGAACACAGAGGTGCACACAGGTGTTGGGGTCAGGGGACTGTGTTCAGGTCCTGGCTTACCCATCAATTAGCTTGGGCTCCAATATCCTCCTCTGAAGTCAAGGAGGTTTCCCAGATGTCATGGATGACTCCCATGAGTGGCTCTTAGAGGCCAGGAGGCCTGGGTGTCTAGTCAGTGTCCTGGTCCCAGTCCTGGCCTCTGGGACAAGGGAATTGTGGATGGGGGAGCAGCTGCCCCTGAGCAGGGTGGATGTGGCAGTTTCCAGCCCGGCTCACTGCACCTGCTGTCAGTTGTTATTGAATCACACAGCCAGGGCTGGGTGACAAGACAGCCACAGAAATGATCTGAAGTGGATTTAATCATTGCCCTGGTTCCTGCCAACTCTTATCCACTTAGGCGTTTTGCCTGTCTCTCTCGGACTTGACAGTCTGGACACTCAAGGTGATGAGCTGCCTAGAGCACCCAAGACCCAGACTCCGCCCAGGACTGTCCTCTCCTGGACCACCTGCCCCAAACTTCCATCCTCACCCTTCTCCACCTTCTATATGGGACCTGTGGTGACAGCCCAAGCTGGGAGCGCCGGCCTGGCCTCGTGTAGTTTAGACAAGTCCTTGAAGCTGGGCAGTTGGGGGAATGGGGAGGAGTCAGGGGCTCAGCCCCCGTGTTCCTGGCCCAGCACAGCCTCTCCTGCTCTTCCTCAGAGTGACTCAGGACAGAATCCCTGGGTGGCTCTGATGGTACTTGAAGTGACAGAGGGGAGGAGGAATCTGGAATGGAGATTCCAGCCCCATGCCCTTGAACTCAACCCAGCACCAGCCCCCAGACGTGCTCACTCTTTGGCCTTCCAGGGCCAGCCCCAGGCTGGGCTGTCAGCGATGTGGGT
>NW_012098097.1:6532712-6534327 GCF_000951045.1 Mandrillus leucophaeus
GCACCTGGCTCTTCACTTCAGTCTTATCTCCAGGCTGTGTCTATCTCCTTGGGTGGGGAAAAGAAGCCAGTCAGCTATTTTTTCTGTGGCCCAGGTGAGGATAAATGAGGGTTCCAGGGGGTCAGGGATTTGCTCAGAGTTGGTTAGAAAAAAGCATAGTAGTTGCTGATACTGAGCACCTGCCAGGGGTTTTACACACTTTTTCTGTCATCTTGTGACTCCTGAGGTAGGTGTGGTTAGCTTTATTTTGTGGAAGAGAAAACAGGCTCAGAAAGGTGATGAAACTGGCTTAGGGTCATATAGTGGGTGGGTGAAATTTAAATCTGGGTCTTCTGATCCCAAGCCTGGTGGTTTCCCATCTGCCCTCTTGATGGAGGAGTGTAAAGAGGAGGCCAGGAGGCATGCTCAGAAGCTGCGAAGGGGAGCTAGACTTGGCTCCATCAAGGAGTCCAGGTGTCTGGGATCCACCTGTCCACCTCCCTCCCAACCTTATAGAATATTCCTCAGAGTCTGCCCCCACCCCCACCCAAATTTGGTAGGTTTTCTCTTCGTTCAGAAGCTCTGGCCTTCTTCTTCAGCTATTTCCTTATTTTGGTGGTGTCCGAGTGAACCCAGGACAAGGCCTGCCAAGGAATTTTCTATGTCAGTCTGGAAGAAAAGCTCACCTCCTGCATCCCTTGCAGCAGGGGTTGCAGCTGGAATCTGCAAAGCCAGGGCGAGTCTGCCTTCCTCGTAAGGGACATCTGGATATGTCTGGACACATTTCTGATTGTCACATCTGAGTGGGTGGGTGCTAATGACGTCTAGTGGGTAGGTGCCAGGAGTGCTCTAAACATCCAGCAAGGCCCGGGACAGCCCCCGCCACAAAGAATAATCCAGCTCAAAGTGTCACCACTGCTGTGGTTGAGAAACCTGCTGTGAAAAATGCCAGGAGGGAGGAGAAAGGAGCCCCTTAATTTCAGTGCCTTATGTCCATGGGACACGGACACCCCCAGGCAGAAGCAGCCACCTCACTTGGCAGGGCAGCACAGAATGAAAATGTTGCATTTCTTGTGAAAAGTGATTTAAAATTTCAAGACAGCAACAGCAGACCATTAAACAAGGGCCTGTGGGACTGGCCGGGATGCCCACCCAGGAAGCTGGAAAGAGCTCTCTGCTGGCCCCTGGGGTCCCTTGGGTGCCCTGTCCTCGGTACTCGGGCTTGCAGTCACTCTGATATACACGGCTCCTCCAAGAGCGTTCAGGCCAGAACACTGAGAGGGCAGTGTCTGCTGAGAATCTGAAGTGGCAGGCTCACCTTTCCTTCATGGAGGAAAAAAAAAAACTTCACTTTTGACCATCAGGGAATAAAGGAGAAGGGCTCAGTGGACTGTCTGGGAGGCCCTGAGTCCTCCCCCGTCCTACTGCTTCTTGGGAGGGTCAATATGCCAGGAGGTTTTTCAAGCACACAGTAATTAAGAGGAGGAGCAAGAAGCTTGAGTCCCCCAGGCTGGTAGCCCCCAGGGCTGAATCTGTGGTTTTCTGCTTCCTGTGACACTTCATCTGTAGAGGGCTGCTCTGGGAAAGAGGGGTGCACACGGGGCTCCATCTGAGGAACAGATCCTGGAGATGACCT
>NW_012098097.1:6535267-6556252 GCF_000951045.1 Mandrillus leucophaeus
GTCAGCCACAACTCCTGCAGCTCAGGTCTAATAGTGATCACCGGTGCTGTAAACATTTAAGCACCTACTGCTTTCTGGTATGCATATGGGCATCAGCATGGTAAGTAGCAAAGAGCAGGGGTGGACCCTTGAACCAGACTCCAGCTTGAATTCCAACTCTGCTACTTACCGACTGTATAACTTTAATCTCTCTGTGACTTAGTTTCCTTGCGTATAAAATGTGGGACCTACCTCATCAGGGTCACTATCAATAGCTTAATTTTTATAAAGTGCTTAGAAAAGTATCTGACATGTGATAAGCACTAATGTAAATAGGTGTAAAAAAAAATCATGCCTGTAATCCTAGCACTTTGGGAGACTGAGATGGGCGGATCACTTGAGGTCAGGAGTTCAAAATCTGCCTGGCCAACATGGAGAAACCCCATCTCTACTAAAAATAGAAAAACAATTGGCTGGGCATGATGGTGCACACCTGTCATCCCTGCTACTCAGGAGGCTGAGGCAGGGGAATTGCTTAAACTTGGGAGGCAGAGGTTGCGGTGAGCTATCACACCACTGCACTCCATCCTGGGCAACAGAGTGAGACTCTGACTCATAAGAAAGAAAAAAATTAAATTACCAGATTTAATCCCCATGGTAACCCTAAGAGGTAGGTACTATTATCATCCACATTAATAGAGAGGACACTTGGAGCACAGAGAAGCTGAGACACAGGTCCAGAGTCACACAGCTGCCCTGAAGCAGAGCCTGGATTCAAATCCAAGCAGTCTGATTTTCTCTAGGACTGTGTCCCCTGCTGAGGGAAGGATGGAGCTTGAACACAGAGGTGCACACAGGTGTTGGGGTCAGGGGACTGTGTTCAGGTCCTGGCTTACCCATCAATTAGCTTGGGCTCCAATATCCTCCTCTGAAGTCAAGGAGGTTTCCCAGATGTCATGGATGACTCCCATGAGTGGCTCTTAGAGGCCAGGAGGCCTGGGTGTCTAGTCAGTGTCCTGGTCCCAGTCCTGGCCTCTGGGACAAGGGAATTGTGGATGGGGGAGCAGCTGCCCCTGAGCAGGGTGGATGTGGCAGTTTCCAGCCCGGCTCACTGCACCTGCTGTCAGTTGTTATTGAATCACACAGCCAGGGCTGGGTGACAAGACAGCCACAGAAATGATCTGAAGTGGATTTAATCATTGCCCTGGTTCCTGCCAACTCTTATCCACTTAGGCGTTTTGCCTGTCTCTCTCGGACTTGACAGTCTGGACACTCAAGGTGATGAGCTGCCTAGAGCACCCAAGACCCAGACTCCGCCCAGGACTGTCCTCTCCTGGACCACCTGCCCCAAACTTCCATCCTCACCCTTCTCCACCTTCTATATGGGACCTGTGGTGACAGCCCAAGCTGGGAGCGCCGGCCTGGCCTCGTGTAGTTTAGACAAGTCCTTGAAGCTGGGCAGTTGGGGGAATGGGGAGGAGTCAGGGGCTCAGCCCCCGTGTTCCTGGCCCAGCACAGCCTCTCCTGCTCTTCCTCAGAGTGACTCAGGACAGAATCCCTGGGTGGCTCTGATGGTACTTGAAGTGACAGAGCGGAGGAGGAATCTGGAATGGAGATTCCAGCCCCATGCCCTTGAACTCAACCCAGCACCAGCCCCCAGACGTGCTCACTCTTTGGCCTTCCAGGGCCAGCCCCAGGCTGGGCTGTCAGCGATGTGGGTGAGCAGGAGTGGTCCCCGTTCCTCACAGGGGCTTCTCTCTGTGCACACCTCACATCACTCCCCTACCGTGAGGCATAAACAAACCCTGCAGCCCTGACTCCAGACTTGTCCAGAGAAAGTACCACCTACTTGGGCAGCTGATGCGGATGAGAAGGAAGGAGAGAGAGAGTCCCTGCACCATGCCCTGAACTTCCCAAGGGACCTGCATCAGGCTCCCTGGGGGGCTGTATTGTTAAAATGCACAGATTCTTGGACCTCGACTCTGGACTTCCAGAAGCGAAATCTCTGCGGGGGTGGGGGAATTGGGCACTGATTCTAATGAAGTCCCCAGGGGAATCTCACCTGCTTTAGAGCAGAGGTTGCTACCCTGTTGCACATCAGAGTCTCATGGGCGATCTAAACGCATCCATTCCAGGGCCTCACCAAGCAGACCAGTGTCTGGGCTGGGCATCAGGCATTCGTATTTTGTAAAACATGATTAAAATGTGCACCCAGGGTTGAGAACTGCTTCAGAATTTGCCGACCTCCAGCTGGGTCTGATCCAGGAAAAGAGGAAACAAGAGAGATAGTGTCAGCTGGGGCCCTTCACTGGTGGGGCCAGGTGGGTGCGGGGAGAAAACATCCCCAAGATCCAGGCAACCCCCACCGCGGGCCAGGCAACCTCACTGCTGAAGGCTAGGAGGGACGCAGGCACCAGGGCCTTGGCATAAGGGAAGCCGGCTCTGCAGTCAGGCCCTGCCCTGGGGGCTGTTCAGATGCCCAGGAGAGCAAGCTTATGCAAATAAAGCAATTAGAGAACCATTTAAAAGAGTGAGGGAACTTGGGCCAGAAATGCCAGTGGAGCTTTCAAACGGGGTGAGTAACCTCATCCAACCAAGAAAGGGGCTGAGAAAGAAGCTGGAGGTTGAGGTCTTCAGTCTAGGCTAGGGTAGGGGAGAGAGAACCCTTAAGAGGGTGGCAGGCATTCCTGCCCAAAGTCACCTTTGTTATTTGGGTAGCACTCTTGTTTGTCTTACTCAAGGGTGTTTAGATAAGAACAGGCTTGTGCATTTCAAAAAGGAGCCTGTTCTTCCTCATCTTTGTGGGTCTCAGTGGCCTTGCTTCTTCCTGTGCTGAGTAAACAGAAGACACGCCCTTGTTTCTCTGCTCCTCTGTTCCCCACAAAGACAACCTCCTCCCCTTCTGCTCTGGTCTTCTGCCTGTGGACTTTCAAGGGACCCTGCTCCTCCTTCATCCTTTCTCTCCTGCACGAATGAATCTTTTCCTGTGCACCTGCTCTTTGAAAAACCACTTCCTAACTTCCATCTCTCTTTCTCGGCTCTCCTTCATGGCATCGCTTCTTAAAAGGGTGACCTATACTCACCGCCTCTCACTTTTGTACCTTCATTTTCATCATGGTAAAATATACATAGCATAATATTTACCATTTGAGCCCTTTTAAGGTGTACAATTCAGTGGCATTTACATTCAAAACATTGTGCAACCATCCTGACGATCTATTTCCAGGGCTTTTTTTTTTTTTTTTTTTTTTTTAAATCATCCCAAACAAATTCTGGAACTGTGAGATAATAATGTCCCATTCTTTTCTCCTCCCAGTTCCTGGTAACCTCCATTCTTTCTGTCTCTATGAATCTGCCTATTGTAGAAACCTCATGTAAGTGACATCATTCCATATGTGGCCTTTGTGTCTGGCTTATTTCACTTAACATCATGTTGCAGCAAGGTTCATTTCATTTCTTTTTATGGCTGAATAATATTCCCTTGTACGGATGGACGGCAGGTGTTGACCTATTCATCCGTTGTCTATTCGGCCTCCACAATCCACTGTTTTCATCCCTTCTTGCTGTCTCTCCTTCTGTGGCCCTGGCCTAAGTCACCATTTTCTTCCACCAGAGTGCTCAGTGGCCTCCTCTGAGCCTTCACTCCTTTTTTTTTCTTTTAAACAGCATTATTGAAATGGAATTCATGTATTATACAATTCTGCCACTTAAAGTGTACAATTCAGGCTGCTCTGTCTATGGAGTGGCCATTCTTTTGTTTCTTTACTTCTCTAATAAGCTTGCTTTCACTTTAAAAGAAAGTATCCAATTCAATGGTTGCTGGTATATTCCATGTAGATGCAGTCGTCACTATGGTCCATTTTACAGCATTTGTATCACCTCAAAAAGAAGCTTTGTCCCCTTCAGCTATCTCCCCTCCCCAGCGCTCACCCCTGCAGCCATAAGCAACTAGTCATCTACTTTCTGTCTCTAGAGATTTGCCTCCTCTGGGCATTTTGTCTAAACGGAATCATACAATCCGTGGTCTTTTGTGAATGGCTTCCTTCACTTATCATGATGGTTCCAGGGTTCATTCATGCTGTCCTATCGGCACTTCATTCCTTTTTATGGTCAAATACTACCTCATTGTATGGATTCATTGGTGGACATTTATGTAGTTTCTATGTTTGGGCTATTACAAATAATGCTGCTTTAAACATTTTGTACAGGTTTCTATATGAACATATGTTTTCGTTTCTCGTGAGTCTACACAGAGGAGTGGAACTGTGGGTCATGCGGGGACTCTGTGTAATCGTTTGAGGACCTGCCAGCCACAGTGGCTGTCCTGCCTCCTCTTGCCTCTTTCAGAACTCCTCTTCACAGAGCAGCTGATGCGATCTTTCAAAAATGAACTTCAGATCATGTTTCGTCTTTCTTGTAAAATCCTTCAATGACTTCCCAATGTTCTTAGAATAAAACGAACATCAACACCATGGCCTACAAGACCCTGTGGCTGGGCACCAACCTCTTCTGGGATCATCCCCACCTGCCTGTGGAGCTCCCACTCCTTTGGGCATCCTGGTCGCTGCTCCAGTAGTCCTAGCAACTTTCTTGTGAAGGCATCTGCACTGCCTCCTCCCTCTACTGTAACACTCTTCGCTCTTGCATCAGCCTCCTGTGGACGCTGTAACCAATGCCATCAACTGGGTGCCTTCAAACAACAGAAATGGCTTCTCTCATCATTGTGGAGGCCCAACTCTGAAGTCAAGGTCTTGCCAGGGGCCCGCTCCCTTTGAAGGCTGTGGGAGAGCATCCTCCTTGCCTCTTCCAGATGCAGGTGGTCACCACCAATCCTCCGGGTTCCCTGGCTTGTAGCTGCATTGCTGCAGCCTCTGCTACTGTTGTCACATGGCCATCTCCCTCTGTGTGTCTGTGCTTTCACTATCTTCCCTCTGTGCATAGCTGTGTTTCTTCTCCCCTTCATGTGAGGACACAAATCATATTGGGTTAAGGGCCCACCCCACTCTAGTATGACCTCACATTAACTAACTACATCTACAATGATCCTATTTGCACATAAGATCATATTCTGGCAGGGCATGGTGGCACATGCCTGTAATCCTTGTGCTTTGGGAGGTCAAGATGGGAAGATTGCTTGAGGCCAGGATTCAAGACCAGCCTGGGCAACACACTAAGACCCTGATTCTTAAAACAAAACAAAACAAAAACCAAATCATATTCTGAGGTTCCTGGAGAAAACATGAAAGGGCAGGTGACACTATTCAGTATAGCACAATTTCTTATGTCCCAGCTCAGATTTCAATTCCTTCTCAACCACTATCCCCACCCCAGCTCCCCTTCTCCCAGGGCACCTTTCTAGTTTCTTTTTGGCACCTTCGCAAGCTGTAAGTAGGTGGTGTTGTTGGTTATTCATCCATTTCCCCTACTGTGTGAAAGCTCCCTGAAGGCTGCTTCTTGTCTATCAAGCTCATCACTCTGCCACTGTGATCCACTGCCTGATGCAGGGTGACTCTTCAGGAATGTGGAAGTAGCAGGGAAGATCCTGGTCCTGCAAGAGGAAGCCTGGACACAAGGTGTGCAGGGGACCCGAGCAGTCCACCAACACATGCTGTGGCGTGTATCAGCACTTCCTTCCTTTACATGGACAAATGCAATCCCATTATACAGACACACGCACTCCGTTTATCCATTCGCCAGCTGATAGACATTTGCATCATTTCCATCTTTTAAAATGAACATATAGTTGTATATATTTATGGGGTAGAGTCTGATGTGTCCACACATGTATAGCTTGTGTAAGGATCAAATCAGAGTAATTAGCAAATTCATCACCTCCAATACTTGTCATGTCTTTGTGGTGAGCACATTCCAAGTCCTCTCTTCCAGCTATTTTGAAATATGCCATACATTAGTATTAAAAATAGCCACCCTTCTGTGCCAGAGAAGAGCAGAATGTTTTCCTCCCATCTAACTGTACGTTGTTTTCATCATGGTGTCCACTATGGGGCCTTGGTCTTTGGCGTACCAGTCACTGAGTGCTCAGTGGGTGACTCCAGCCCATCTCAACAACTTTGGTGACAGTGTCAGCTCTCAAGGGCAGGATTCAGTCATCCAACCCACTTTGCACCTCCAAGCATCGATGCCAGCTGGGTATTCAGAAAACGTGCTGAAAACTTTATGGAAGCTACAGCCCGACACCCAAGAGAGAAACCCCTGTCTTTGAGGTGCCTGTGGAATGAGAATGACCTTCCTCTGTCAAACTTCCTTTCCAGCATGACGTTTTAGTCAACCCAAAGGTGTATTCCTTCCTGCGCACTGGGGATGGACTTGCTTCTGGGGAGGGTGTCTGGGGTCAGGTCATCCCAGGCCACTAGGACCTAAGGCGTTGAAGACCCTAGAGGATTACTGCTGTACCCAGTGCATTGACGGCCCCAGTCTCCTGGCCGTCTGCCTTCTGCAGCCTCTGCTGGGATGAAGGCGATTTGGCTGGATGTGGTGAGGAATCTGTACAGGGAAGAGAGGCTGTTGCAGAGGAGGCAGCTGTAGGAGCGTCAGCACCCAGGAACGCACTCTCTGGAGCCTGGTGCAGAAATAGCACCCACCGCGTGTGGTGAGTGTCTGGTGTCTGGCATTCTGTGGTGCTCTTCGGTTTTAAGACACCTGCCAGGAACAAAGTGGGGACTGGTAAACCAAGGTGCAAGATTGCAAAAGAGGCTCTACTTCCCCCTGCCTTCCTGTATTCTCATCCTTTGCAATGTGACTTCGCATCTTCCCCCATCAAGAGCTGGAATCTATTTCCCTCCCGTACTAGCTTCCTAGGGCTGCTGTAGCAAATTGCCATAAAGCAGGTGGCTGAAACAACAGAATAAGTCCAAAGTAAAGTTTTTGGCAGGGCCATGCTCTCTCTGAAGGCTCTAGGGGAGAATCCACTCCAGGTCTCTCTCCTGGTGTCAATCCTTGGCCTTCCTTGGCTTGCAGCTCCATTGCTCCAATCTCTGCCTCTGACTTTGTGTGTCTTTCTCACTGTGTCTCTCTGTCTCTGTGTCTTCTTCTCTTCTTACAAAGATGCCAGTCATTGGATTTGTGGCCCACTCTAAACCTAGGATGTTTGCACCTGGAGATCCCTAATTTAATTACATCTGCAAAGACCCTATTTCCAAGGAAAGTCACATTCTGAGGTTCCAGATGGACATGCATTTTGGGGGGACACTATTCAAACTACTATACCACCCCTTGAATCTGAACTGGTCATTTGTCTTGCTTTGGCCAACAGAAGCTGGTAGAAGTGACAATGTGTCCACTCGAAGGTCATGAAGCCTCCACTCTTGACTGTGGAACCCTGAGACCGCCTGTGAACAAGCCTGAACTAGCCCATGGCCCAGCTCGGCCAACCAGCCTCCAGCCTACCCAGCAGTCGTGCAGATGAATGTAGCCGACCTAGTGAAGCTCAGTAGAACATCTCAGACCAGCTGAGCCCACTGTAAATTGGCAACCCACAGAATCAAGGCTGAGTATACGGTTGTTGTTTGAGGCCACGCCAAGTCTGGGGTTATTTGTTACACAGCAGTAGATGACTGATTCACAAGGTGTTACTGGTTTAGGGCAAATGGGAGAAAATGAGTGCCATTTCTGGGCACTGCCCACATAAAAACCAAAGGCTTGCCAGAGTGCAGTGGCTCACACCTGTAATCCCAGCACTTTGGGAGGCTGAGGTGGGAGGATCATGAGGTCAAGAATTCAAGACCAGCCTGGCCAACACGGTGAGACCCTGTCTCTACTAAATATACAAACATTAGCTGGGCATGGTGGTGCGCCTGTAATCCCAGCTATTTGGGAGACTGAGTCAGAAGAAGTTTGAACCTGGGAAATGAGGGTTGCGGTGAGCTGAGATAGTGCAATTGCACTCCAGCCTGGGTGACAGGGCGAGACTCCACCTCAAAAAAATAAAATAAAATAAATAAATAAAATTAAATTAAAAACTAAAGGCTTGGATCTAGACCATCTACTAGTGGCAGGAAGTCTAGGCATCTTATGAACCACCCTCAGGATCAAATAAAGCTACTGGCTGGGCTCAGTGGTTCACATCTGTAATCCCAGCACTTTTGGAGGCCCAGGTGGGTGGATCACGACATCAGGAGTTCAAGATGAGCCTGGCCAAGACGGTGAAACCCCATCTCTACTAAAAATACAAGAAATTAGCCGGGCACGGTGGTAGGCGCCTGTAATCCCAGCTACTTGGGAGGCTGAGACAGGAGAATCACTTGAACCCAGGGGGCGGAGGTTGCAGTGAGCCAAGATGGTGCCAATGCACTCAAGCCTGGGTGACAGAGTGAGACTCCATCTCTAAAATAACAATAATAATAATAAAGCTACTGAATCCCTTCACCAGTGGAGACACCCTCATGAACCTCTTGGCATCTCTCTACAGTCCTCTTAATGTACAGCCACGCACACAGTGGTGCCTAAAAAAGGAGTGCAGGTGGTGGTGGAGAACATGGCAGAAGCCAGGTTCATAGCCCATTAGATTCATGAAAAAAAAATGAGTAATTTTCAGCTTCTTCCGCTCACTGCCTCTCCATCTTCTGGAGCATGACAAGAGGCATATTCCTCCTGTGCCTCACAGTCACGTGGAAGCAGAGAAGCTGCCAGTTTGAAATCCCAGAGATGGGACCCCCCACCTGGCCAGGGCCACCGATTAAGTGCCCGAGAGCCAGCCATCAGCAGGGGCCTCAAAAATGCTGGCTGAAATTAATCACTTGCCTTGCAAGGGTATTTATTTTCTCCTTTATACCTGGAGAGAAATGGGCCGTGAACTGGAAATTTCCAGAGCAGTAGGCTGAACTTTTTGTCTGAATGGCAACAACTTTCTTTTAAAGTGCAACCATTTGCTCAGTTCAATTTCACCATTAAAGGACAATGGCCAATTTTCTGTGGACCTGGGATGTCGGTTTTGTCTAAAGCGTGAGCGTGTGGGGAATTTACTAACCTGGCTGTGATTGCCCATGAAAACAGGTTATTTAACAGGATTTAAATACTGTGCTCTGAAGCTCAACAGCAGTGAGGAGGCAGCCGGAGAATTGGAGTGACGCCTTTCCCTTCCAGCGCTAATGAGAGAAGGCAGGAAAAGCGAGGGTGATGGATAAGAGGTGGGCGGAGAGAGATAAGACAGAACCAGGGCCAAAGAGATGGGTGAGGGACCCCAATCAAGAGACAATGCCGGATTTTAAAAAGGCGACGTTAAAGTAGGTATGTATTCATCCAGTCACTTTGTCACAGGTTTCATTCAACAAGTGTTTGTTAAAGGGTCTGTTAGGCTCAAGGTTCTCAGGTGCCGTGAAAACCAAGCCAGATACCAATTTTTGTAGGATTCTTGGAGGAGGTGTTTTGGAGCTGATTTTTAACTTAATTTTTTTGATGCTTCTGCCCATCCTTCCCTGCCAACCTTCTGAACTCTCCCTACCTTGCTGGCTTGCTAAGTGAAGTCCTGAACAGAATATGGGGATGAGTGTCAGGAGGTTGGTCCTTCCATAAACTGACTCTAATCTTAGATTACGGTGTGGCCTCAGTTTTCTCATCTGTAAAATGGGAGTCATTATACCTAACTCATGTCTTCGGGCTTAAATAAGAGTGTCGGTAGAGATTCTGACACAATACCAGCTACTTGTGAGATGTACACAGCCTCTCTTTCCTTTTCTTCCCTCTTGACCTTTGCCAGGCTAGATTACGTCCTTTCTACAATTCTGCCTAGGGCTTTGTCTCTTCTGGAAAGGCTTCCCTTTACCTAGCTGTTACTGAACTTTGGCGTGGCCCTGCCCTTCGCAGCACAGGACGGAGTCTAAGAGTGAGGACTGGGGATGGGGTTTGAGATTCACCTCTTGGCTTCTTGACTCACCTGTAGTGTGATATTGAATAAGATGTTTACCTCTTTTAATTCTCAGTTTCTCATTAGAAACAGTACGTGCTTTGTAGGGCTGTTAGGGTTAAATGAGGCAGCCCATATAAAATACTTTCCTGGGGCCTGGCACGTAGTATGTGTTCAATAAATGACAGCTGTTACCCGTCATCCTCCTGAACCATGATCCTGATCACCGGTGGTTTCCTAGAGGACTGTAAGTCTATTCTACAACTGCCATTAATAAAGAAATCTTTCTTCCTATTTGAAAACCAAAAGCAAAGCACCTCTGCCCAAACCCACCTCAGTGAAATGCTGCCTGCCTCCTCTGCAGAGTCCTCCCCCTTCCAGGTAGAAAGAATTTTACCTCCAGGCTTAATTCGCCCAATTACTCCATCCCTTACAACTTACTCCTCTCCTCCAGTGTACCCAGAGCCTTTGAAGACAGACTGTACTGGGTGAGGAAACAGAAAGTGCTCAATTATCTGTACAAACGGCAGGAAAGAAACACTTCTTTTCCACTGGGCTCGAGAATGAATTATGTGACCTCTCTACACTGCAACCTGTCTTGCTTATTCTGTTTTGCTTACTCTAATTTCCAAACAGCTTTTCATTTCCTGCGTAAGCACTGTCTGAGATGGACGGTGGGGGACTGGACAGAGAAGGGGTGGGAGTCAGGGGAGGAGGAAGCAGTAGTGGCTGAGCAGTATAATCCCTCACAACACATTTTCCAAACCTCAAATCAGGACCCAGAGCCCTGGAAGATTTGCGTACAAGTGGATTTGAGAGAAGGTAATCTAGGAGACATTGTTTGGTTGCTGAAAATATTGACATTTATGTGGTTTATGAGAACAAAGGAACAGAATTCTTGAAATCAGAGCTGTTCTGAAAAGTCCAGGGAGTGTGGTGACCATGGTGGGTCTAGGGAATCTCATCTTGAATTTTAAGTTTGTTACAAAATGAAAGATCAGAAGTGAATGACGTGTCACAGTGGCAGTCTAGTGGCACCTGTAAGAGCTGAGCTTATTGTGTGATATCAAGTTTTCTGTTATAGTCTCTCACTGCCCCAAACATCAACTATTTGTCATTATTTATCGATTAACGGTCATTAATTATTGGCATGCTATTTTCCTCATGGTGCTCCCCCTGCCTCCCCATCGCTCTATCCTGGGCTCCTGAAGAGTGGGGCTGTGCCTGACTAATGTGTTCAACATCACGCCGTTAGGAGATGCTCAGTGTACTTGTTGAATAAAATGGACACAAGCGTGTTCCTGGAACATGTTCTTTACCTTGGTAGGAAGTGGCTAGAAGAGTCAGCACCAAGAAATCTTGCTGTCCACTTGGGTCCACCAGCAGCTCTCCCTGCATACCTAGCCACCAGACTGGAGGAAATCAGCAGTAGTTGTGGATTGGACCCCACAGTCAGCCCCACCCACTCAGGACTCCAGAAAATGTTTTGTCTCTTTCCTGCTTCTGGTGTGTGGACGCTGGTTTAGTGTGCCGGTCAGCCACCGGTCCACCCAGACTTTGGGCACCCGTGTGGCCGTTGCCTGAGCCATATGGGAGCCGGCGGGGGCAGAGCCCTCAGTGTCCGTCTTCCTCATGTCTTTTCCTTCCCTGTCTGATATGGTTTGGCTGTGTCCCCACCCAAATCTCATCTTGAATTGTAGCTCCCATAATTTCCACGTGTTGTGAGAGGAACCCAGTGGGAGATCACTGAATCGTGGGAGCAGTTTCCCTCATACTGTTCTTTTGGTAGTGAATAAGACTCAAGGAATCTGATGGTTTTATAAGGGGAAACCCATTTCACTTGGCGCTGTCATTCTCTCTTGTCTGCCACCGTGTAAGATGTGCCTTTCACTTTCTGCCATGATTGTGAGGCCTCCCCAGCCACATGGAACTGTAAGTCCATTAAACCTCTTTTTCTTTAAAAATTACCCAGTCCCAGGTATGTCTTTATCAGCAGCGTGAAAATGGACTAATACACTCTCCCTGGATCACATTAACACCTTCTCCCCCTGGGGTTCTGGCCTCCTCTGGGTCGTGTCCAACATGATCTGTCAGTCTTGGTCAACAGTGATTTTCCAACCTGTCCCGTGTTGGGAAGAGATGAGCAGAGGAAAGTGTGGATCTTAAATACGGAGTGGGAAGAGGGAGGAGGGAGAACAAAATATGTAGAGATACAAAGGAAAGAAATTATAATAATGACATGGCTATCGAACTATTCAAAAAAGCAAATCTGCAGTCACTTGTGTGTGGTTTTTGTTTTGTGTTTTTTTAGACAGGGTCTTGCTCTGTCACCTAGGCTAGAGTGCGGTGGTATGATCTTGACTCACTGCAGCCTCGACCTCCTGGGTTCAAGCGATCCTCCCACCTTAGTCTCTCGAGTAGCTGGGACCACAGGCACACGCCACCATGCCTGGCTAATTTTTGTATTTTGTGTGTGTGTGTGTGTGTAGAGACAAGATTGTGCCACGTTGCTTGGGCTGGTCTTGAATTCCTGGGCTCAAGTAATCCTCCCACCTCAGCCTCCCAGAGTGCTGGGATTACTGGAGTGAGGCACCAAACTTGGCCAATTTGTATTTTAAAAACTGAATGTCTGTTCATTTATGTGCTCCTTTATTAACATGTGAAATAACAAGATTTAGCAGCAGCCCTAACAGGTCTAATGGCTACCATAATTTCAAAGTAGTGATGAGCATAAACAATATTTTGAGATATCTACCACAACTAAAATGTTATATGAAAATATCTGTTTTCCATTGGTGCGAAAGTCTCGGGTGTTGCTAATAGTTCTGTGGTTTGTTGTCTATATTCGTAATAGAAGGAAATGATAACTTTTATTTGAGGTCAATGAAAATAAGGATGTATTTTTCTCCACCCGAGCTTGCAGACCCCCTCAAATTCTGTCATGGACTCTAGGGTACAACTCACGTTAGGTTGGTGTGTCTTTCGAGTTTTGTGCACGGAGGTATCCGCTTTCTTACTATAATAATTCCCAAGTCACAGAGAACTTCCTTAGCCTCAAGAGGCTCTAGGAAGTGTGTATGGTGGGAGTGAGGGAATTACCGTTCTCACCAGGGAAAAACGAATAGTTTAACCGGTTTAGTTCAAAACAGATACCAATCACTTGAGGCTAAAGTCACAGGCTGCTGGAGAGCTGGTCTACTCCCAAACAGCATAAATATTTAAGTCCAGAGCCACAAGCGAACAGTGACAGAGGACCTGTATGTCTCTGTGTCTGTCTCCATCAGCTCCTTCACTTGCTCCCCGGGACCCTTCCCTCCTGTGAGCCCCCATGTCCCAAGGGGTGCTAAGGGCTTCAGCACTGCTGGAAGGGGATATGTTCGTGTTCTCTTGTATTCTTCTTAAAGCCATCCCCATGTCAGAGCAACCTCTAGAGGCTCAGTGACCAGGAAGACTTTATTCTTAGTCCAGCTTTGTTGCCTTACACCCAGGTGAATCTAGGCCCTGGAACATCAAGAGGCTTGCCCAGGTCACACAGCCAGATAATGGTGGGCATGACGCTGAACCACGTCACAGCATGCCCTCCAGAGCTCTTTCCAATCCACCTTAGAGAAACTGGGAAGACCCCTGAACGTCATGGAGGATGGGCAGCTCGTCCTCTGGGCTGGCTGTCTCTTCTGGCCCCCTGCTCTCCATCACCAGGGTGGTTTAATTCATGGCCTTTTGAGGCCCCCGTTCTCTCTGCTGGGGGAAGAGCTCTACTGCCAGCCTCCCTCAGGCTGTAGGCCACCATGGAGGATAGCAGGAGTCTCCACCCTCCCTCCAAGATGACAGTTGGAGGGAGCAGCCCACAGACAAGAGTCTGCTCAATCCCAGCCCTCTTCACTTGGCTGCCAGCCCAGCTCGGCTCTGCATCCCCTGGGAGCCAGCCCTCCAGCCCACCCTGATCCCAAGAAAGGGTGAATGGACTCAGGTCACAGGACATCAGAGGAGCCAGGCAGTGGACAACAGCTGCCTGGGAGGAGGCACTGGGCACTCAGGGTCCTGAGGCTGGGGTGGGGGTGGGGGTGTGGGTGTGGGGACAGTGCCAGGGAAGTTTGGCACTGCAGTGGAGCAAAAGAATGGAAGGGGAAGAGGAGTTCCATGCAGTTGGGCATGTCACATAATTACAGGAGAAAAATCAGGCCAGAGCCTGGCTCTCTCTACCTCTGTCTGAGTGATCATCACCCTTATTATAAAGCAACTAATTATTAGTCTGGCTCATTAGCAATTATAAATCTCTAACTCCAGAACTTCATTTAAAAAATGACAAGTTAGCACTTAATGATTTTCCCAACTGCTTAGATCATGCACAGAGCTTACACATGTAGCTCCTGTGGTTCTTGGAAGCAGGGCTGGCCTTCAGGTACTGGTGAGGGGTCCCTGCTTTCCCATCCAGAAACCTGGATGTACCCCCAGTGGCCTGAAATCAAGTGCTCTGAGATGTGAGAAGTGAGAAGTGGAGAAAGAGTGGTGAACTTCCTTCTCCTTCTGTTTTCCAGTAAAAATAGAAACAACGTGTTTATCGAGCCTTTCTGTGTGCCAGGTGCTTGGTGTTGTCATGCCTTATTGCATTTAAATCTCCCCATAACCTGATATTGTTCATCTCCATTCTACTGACGTAGAACTTAAGGTCATGGCACCTGCTGTAGGATCATGAGCTGGATGACACCCAGGTTGCCCTGACTCAAAGCCCCTACCCTTAACCACTACCCCATGCTCAACCACAGCTCTCCGTGGCTCTGATGAGGGAAGAGCCTTGGGTAGATGGATGGTGGTACCCTTTGCAAATTCTCCCTAAGATTTGACTGCTAAGGGAAGGGTAGCCTGTTAGATCCTGGTGTGTCTTATGGGTCCACAGTGTGTAGGTAGGTAAGTGGATGGAGGGAAGATTCCTTCCCAGTTACTAGGATGGACATTTTTCATTATCGTATGGCTCTGCAAGGCTTTTCTAGCCTCCTCATCCTTCCCCAAACTTTTCCAACTCTTTGCTGCTTCTTCCTCTTCTTGAGCACTCACTGAAGGGTGGAACAAAGCCGAAGAGGTTGCAGGAGGAGGGCCCTGTTCCCTCAAGCAGCCCTTCCCTTTTCTCTTTCTCTCTTCCAGGTGGAGGGGAATGGCTGGAGTCAAAAGAGCTGCCTGAGAGCCACAGGCAAAGGTGGGAGGCAAAGGGAAGACAGAGCATGGATGCTAAGGCCCAGAAGTTGGAGGAAACACCCACCCAGGCACATGAGACCCACATCAAAGCAGTCCAGCAAGATAAGATGATCCCAGAACAAGGGAGGGCCCTTGGGTTCACCCTAACTGTGAACTTGACAGTTCAAGTTCCTGAACTTCTTAAATGCTCCACGTGCATTCAAGTCACTTAACTCAAATATTATCATCGTTGAACAGATGCAGAAACGGAGGCATGAAGCAATGATTACATAGCCTGGGAATGGAGGAGGCAGGATTTAAACTAGATGGTCTGACTGCAGGGCTGCCTGACCTTCACCCCTATGCATACTGTCTCTGGATGAAGAAGCTGTGCCCAGCCTGGGGGAAGGGCAAAGGAGGGGGCTCTCCTAGCAGAATATTGGTTTCCTACTGTACCCCATACTAACCTATAGCCCAGTAGCCACATTCCTCCCATGAGATGCTCCTAGAACAGCAAGAAGTCCCTGGAGGAGAAGTGAGCCCTTGGTGGGTCCCGACCATGTGGTTGGTACCCGTCCCTGAATCTCCACCTCCCAACAGTGCCCAGCATGGCCTGGTGGCACTGATGCCATGGAGCACAGCATCCTCTACTGACCAGAACGGGAACATCCCCAGGGAGAAACCCAAACCAGAAGGAAGCCCAAGCTAATTAGGCCTCCAGATTCATATGGTTTTAGAGAGAAGCTCCAAGGAATTTCTGGGGCCTTGAGAACAAGGAGGGAGCAGGAAAAGAGATAAAGATGAGATGACTCCACTGATCCTCAAAGACATATCCTAAGTTCAGGATAAACAGGCAGAGAGGGTATCCCAGGGTCAAGTCTCCCAGCCCAGGGGTGCCCAGACCCTCTTGGCGGAGTAGAAACTTTGTATGTTTCAGAGCCCAAGGACTGCTGGAGTGACTGATGATGATGCTCCTGAGTGGCAGGGAGTGGGTAGCTGGTGTTGATAGTTGAGTCCTAGAGCTTGGGGCGCATGATTAAGGGTTAAGATGGGTTAACGTGGCACCGATGGGGGAACACTAAGAAATTCTAACTCAGTCCGGGTCAGCCCCGTGGTCCAAAGCAAATGAACTGCCTCTCCACCTAGTGAGCTCCCTGTCTATCGAGGCATTCAACAGAAGCTGGGCGGCCCCTGGCAGGAATCAAGCTCTAGGTGGAGGTAGGGCTAAAACGTAATTACCATCAGCCTGATAAGGTGGGTCTCCTTTTTAACCCATTTTCCCCTGAGAATCTGCAGGCACAGAGAGGTTAAGAAACTGCTTGAGATCACATAGGACCAGGGCTCCCTTCATGCTGCCCCCAATTTCAGAGCCCTTGTGTTTAGGGCCACCCTTGCTACACCTCTCTACGGCAACCTCACACTGGGCTGGAAGGACCTGGTCTGCCCTAAGATGCTCAGATTCTGTTAGAAGAGCCCCTCTGCCCAAGGACCCCAGACCCGTATTTCTCCCTGCACAACCCCCCAAGTCTTCACCCCAAGCCTCTGTCTAGATTGGCCTGCTAGGATAGAGGCCTAGATGGCATTCTCTGGCCGAGGGCTGGTCAGAGGCCAGCAGTGCTCTGTCCTCCCCACCTCCCCTCTGGCTACCCATGGCGTGGCCCTCACAGCCCTGGGTGCCCCTCCCAGCCAAGTGGTTTTCTAGGAAAGCTGTGGGCAAATGACGGCTTCCTGCCTGGGAACAGCACCTCTCAGCAAACTGACAGGTAATTGGCCCCTACATCCCCCAGGAGACACGGGGAGGATGAGGAAAAATTACGGCTGTGGAACTGAGTCTTAAAAATTATATCACCTTTGCTGACAGCGTAATTACTCCTTTTTCTCAAGATTTAGTGCAGATCTCCAATCCTTAAACAGTTGAGGGATATTTTAAGGGTTCCTCCTTTTCTGTTTTTCTTTTCCCCTTGGCCTGCAGAGGCTAGATTCCTGGCATTGGCCAGTTTCCCTGTTTCTTCTAGGAAGCAAAATGTCCCTGGGCTGGCCGTGCGGAGACCACGAAAGGTGGGAAGGGGAGACGGAACATGAGAAAGGGGGCTTGACCCAGGAGTCACTGTGTTTGGGCCACCCAGGGCAGCCACACGGTCCTGTATGAACCCCTGGCCACCTGTTTGAACGTCAGGCAAGGTCCCCTGGCTTCCAGAAGCTCTCCCTAGCCGACACAGTCAGTGCCCACCCACAGCCCCTTAGTCTACTACCCACCTGTAGGTGGGTCCCATCCTTGACCTGAAGGTAATCTTTGGCATGGAGCAGGCTGCCAACCCCTGTGGGTTCATCTTCGTCCTCCAGGAGCAACCCCCAGCCAAAGGAGTAGAGTCCGTGGGAAGGAACCCAGTCCTGAGACATATTCCCCACAGTCTCACAGAGGCTCCCCACGGGACTCATCTCTCGCTAGATTCTGAGCTAGGACTGGTACTTGTACCCAAAGGGCCCTGAATCCCCCATTGAATCTCACTGGAGCTTCGGGAAGTTGAGGAGGTTGCCAGCCCCTCCTATCTTAGGTCTCTAATGCAGAGGGGCCCTCACCCTGGGGGGCAGGATGGGCCAGGGGCCCACAGCAGTGACCCACTCATTTACACACCCTCTACTGGATTTCCCGCCTTCCCTGCCTCAGTCTCCCCACTCCCTCTCATGCCCTCAAATAAGCTACCTGCACCCAAATCCTTGTCTCAGGATCTGCTTTTGGGGAAACCCAAACTTGAGGCCCCCTCCCCTGCAGCTTGGCCCAAGTGCTGTGTGGGCACCAACTTCTGGTTGGGAGCAGGTGTTTTCTGAAGGCAAAGGAATGGTTTGCATGGTCCAGGGGCTCTTGTCCCATTGGCTGCGACATACTCTAGAGACAGGGCCCCTTCTCTCAAAATTGAGGAAAGGGGTTTAGGGACCTGAACTCCAGAAAACACAGTGTCTTTCTCCCTAGGAGGCTGTCACCCTTTCTTCATCCTCTGGGTCCACAGACGAAGGTCCTTCTGCATTAGATACCTTCTTGATCAGCGCTAATGTGGGATTCAGGGCGCTGTGGCTGGCAGCACCAGTCCCACTTCAGAATCCAGTGAGCTCGGGAGTCAGAACTCTGGGGTTTTATCTTTGAATGACTGTCGGGACAGTGCCCTAACGGGTGGAGGCAGAGGGTGGGTACAGAGAATCGCAGGCCTGTGCTGACAAGAAATCGGATTTCTACTGCTGTCAAAAAGACCTTAAAATGGTTACCGAGCCGATGGCCAAGGACCAGTTTAGGAGATGAGACAATGAGCTCGGGCCAAGGGACTCAAGCTAGCTCAAGATGGCATCTTTGGCCACTCCAAAGTGCCAGGCTTTGCACTAGACTCATGCCAGACTCGTGAACGTCTTTGTTGTTTACGGAGATGCCTCGGTCAGGGCAAAGGCAGGATCCGGGCAGGAATTTAAGTTTCCCAAAGGTAGCCACCAGACAGAATCTGCCTGTCCTTGGATCTTCTCATCTTGGAGTCTCCAACAAGACCCCCGTGAGGCCTGGAGCTGGCAGCAGGGCTAGCTTCCTAGTCCCAACTCTCTTGACAAGTCCACACCATCTCATTGCCACTTCATTCCCACCTAACCATGCACTTTCAACATTATAGCTGTAACCCGATCCTGCAGCTTCCTATCTCCTGAAGGGGATTGAGGGTAACTCACACTTATTAAGTACCTACTGTTTACCTAGCACTGAGTATTTTATGTATATTAGCTCACTCAACCCTTAAAGCAATTCTATGAGGAGGATGTTATTGTTATCCCTACTTTGAAGATGAGAAAATGGAGACACAGACTGCTTCACTGACTTGTCCAGCATCACACAGCTACTCCATTGCAGAGGCAAGATTTGAACTCAGGGGTTCTGGATTCACAGTGGGCTCCTAACCACTAGTGTAAATGTCCTTGAGGCTGATAGTGAACAAAACTCAGGAAGCGGGCCTTGGAAAGGGGGTCTCTCCCCACTTCTACTTGGTTCCCTCTGCTTAGATCTTAGTGTTTTTGGCCAGGGCGGTGGCTCATGCCTATAATCCCTGCACTTCGGGAGGCCGAGGTGGGTGGATCACTTGAGGTCAGGAGTTCAAGACCAGCCTGGCCAACATGGTAAAATCCCATCTCTACTGAAAATACAAAAATTAGCGAGTGTGGTGGTGGGCACCTGTAATTCCAGCCACTAGGGAGGCCGAGGCACAAGAATCGCTTGAACCTGGGAGGCACAGGTTGCAGTGAGCCAAGATCGTGCCAATGCACTCCAGCCTGGGTGACGGAGTGAGACTGTTTCAAAAACAAACAAACAAAAAAGATCTTGGTGTTTTTCACTGGGTGGGTATGATGGTTAATTCTACGGCCAATTTGACTGTCCTACAAGGTGCCCAGACATTTGCCAAGCATTATTCTGGCTGCGTCTGTGAGGGTGTTTCTAGATGAGATTCACATTTGAATTTGGAGACAGAGTAAAGCAGATAGATGGCCTCCCTGATGTGGGTGGGCCTCGTCCAATCAGTTAAAGGCCTGAATAGAACAAGAAGGCTGAGTAGAGTGAATTCCTCCTGCCTGACTGCTTGGGCTCAGAAATGGATCTGTTCCGCCTAGACTCAGCCTAGGTCCTAAGCCGGCTGGCTTTCAGATTAGAATTTGCACCACTGACTCTCCTGGCTCTCAGGCCTTTGGACTCAGACTGTAACTATGCTATTGGCTCTCCTGGGTCTCCAGTCTCTAGCTTGCTGACTCTAGATCTTGGGAATTCTCAGGCTCCATAATCAAGAGAGCCAGCTCTTCATAATAAATCTATTTTTACACACACACACACACACACACACATATATAAAATTTTACATGATGTAACATCTCCTGTGGTTCTGTTTCTCTGGAGAACCCTGACTCAGGGAGGCTGTGGACTTGCTTCATGGGCACCAAAGTTCTCCGCTTCACTGGGGGCACTGCTGTTGTTCCAGCCAATAGTGGGGATGCTGCTGGTGGAGACCCGCCTACGTAGCAGGAAAGAGCAGTGGAAGCTCCACTGGGTGTCATTTAGCAATTGGCACAGGCATGAACCCATTGGAACTGGCTCTGGACATAAATGCCAGGTGAAAACTGCCTTGCCTGTGTCCCAACTCCAGTGACAATACTAGAGCACAAAGGAGATGGCTATTTTGGGGCATCTAGGATCCAACTCCCCTCTATATGTTTGGAAAAAGTCCCCAATATAGAATCTAAGCATGCCAGTGACGCACTCTGCCAGCCTCCATTGCTTGTGACCAGGCTTGACAACCGGATGTGCCCTTCCTGGACCTTTTATCTGGAGCTGGCCACACAGATGCAGGATACACAGATGCAGGATGAGTGGAGAACCTGTGGTCGTAGTTACTAACAGCCCCCATCCAGTTCCCAGGGGACAGTGTCCTCATAGTGGCTGCAGTGGCATCCTGTATCCAGGACCCACAAACTGGGGCCCCTGGTGCTCCATGGAGGTGGTGGAGGGTCCTCACCAGACTATCCGCAAGCTGTGACTTTGGCTGTGGTCCTGTGTACATTGTCACAAAGCCAAGCTGATATGGTTAGGCTTTGTGTCCGCACTCAAATCTCATCCTGAATTATAATTCCCATAATCCCCACGTGTGAAGGGACAGACCAGGTGTAGGTGATTGGATCATAGGGCTGGTTTCCACCATGTTGTTTTCGTGATAGTGAGTTCTCACGAGATGTGATGGTTTTGTAGGTGTTTGGTGGTTCCTCCTGCGTTCATTCTCCTTCCTGCCGCCTTCTGAAAAAGGTGCCATGCTTCCCCTTCAATTTCCACCATGACTGTAAGTTTTCTGAGTCTTTCCCAGACATGCTGAACTGTGGGTCAGTTAAATATTTTTTTCTTGTAAATTACCCAGTCTCGGGTATGTCTTTTTTTTTTTTTTTGAGACAGAGTCTCACTCTGT
>NW_012098097.1:6556337-6584601 GCF_000951045.1 Mandrillus leucophaeus
AGTAGTTGGGACTACAGGCATGCATGACCGGGCCTGGCTAAGTTTTGTATTTTTAGTAGAGATGGGGATTTCACTATGTTGGCCAGGCTGGTCTCAAACTCCTGACCTCAAGTGATCCAGCCCACCTCGGTCTCCCAAAGCGCTGGGATTACAGGCATGAGCCACCTCACCCAGACTCAGGTATGTCTTTATAGCAGTGTGAAAACAGACTAAGACACATGCCCTCCCAGAAATTCTGCAACCTCCTGATAGCCTTTCACCAAATTTCTCTGCTGCTTCAATTAGCCAGAATCAGTTTCTGTTTCTTGGATCTAGAACCCTAATTGTGGCAGCCAACTCTGGGCTAGGAACTCCACAGTCTACCCACATCATCTCCTTTAGCCCCACCCAGGCCTTGAGGAAGGTGGCTTTATCTCAGCAAAACTGAGGCTCAGAGAGGTTGAGCAATTTTTCCCAGATCACAGAGCTTTTGGTGGAGCTAGGATGCAAACCCAAGTCTTACCGACTTCAAAGACATGGAATCCTCAGCCACTATGATCCCCAACTCCTTTTCTGCCTGGATTCTTTCCCCCACTGCTTTAATTATACCAATCACAAGGGAAAAGCAGAAACAAGCCCACCACGCAGGACCAGCCTGAGAGCCAAATTGCTTCTGAGCTGAATGTTTCTCTCCCAGTCTTCAGTGAGGTGGCGGCAGCTCTTTAACTCCAGCTGCGGAGAGAACACAGCGCTCATATATATTCACAAGCGGGAGATGAAAAGCTGCAGAATGCCCGGCCATTAATCCTAACTCGGGCCTTCCACGTGGCGTGTGATGATCTGCCTGATGCAGCGCCAGATTCGTGCTCAGGAGCTGGGCGTGTACCCCAAATCCACGGCCAGGGGCACACGGTCCGGGTTCCCCCACCACACTTTACCGTCCACCCTCATGCCCTAATGACCACATCAATATTTCGTGGCCGCCTCAGTGCTTGTGACAGATAAACTAATGAGTTGGCCCAGAGCCATAGGAAGCACACCCCAAGAGAAGACGGAACTTAAGGAATTTAAGCCCCACTGCACCTCTTGTGCCCAAGGTGGGAGACTTGAAAGCTGGATTCCTGGCGAGGGTGAGTGGAGATGGTCATTTTTCTGGCATTGATTCATGGGTTTTTCATTTCCCAGGAGCAGCCTGGAGCAAAGGAGAACGTGCAAGATGAATCTGGGAGGCCTCCCCCAACACGGCCTGAAGAGGACCCGAGTCAGCCAGTCTGTGGATGGGCAGAAGTGGACACAGGGGGCCCTGCTCGGGAGCCCATGTGGGCACAGAAGGGGCAGCCAGACTCCAGGTTTGTTAGATGTCCAGATACCTGGAGCCTCTGGGAGGCACAGGAGCTGGGAAGCTGGAGGTTCGTATCTGGCTACACATGGCTGGGACTAAAGGATTGAGGTTGGTGCTAAAGGACTGAGGTCAGTGCTTCCAAATGCACTTGGTGTTCTAGGCATGGGCTTCCAGACCTGGACCTGGCCCCCTGGCAAGGCCTCCCTTCTATCCCTCTCCTCTCCACCCACCTCTGTCTCCTCCCTGCTCAGTGCTTGTCACCCACCATGTCACCCAGCCCCTTACTTCTGACCTCTCAGCCTCCTCACGGCCATTGCCTGCAGCTCATTATTGTCCTTCCATCAGGTGCCTCCTCTCTGGACATGGGAGGCCACCCAGGTCTGCTCTTGGGACTCAGCTGCCACCCAGGACCCCCTGAGCATGTCCTGCAGCCTGGCCTCCTCTCCTGCCTCCTGGCAGCCAATCAATGCAGAGCGACCTTTGGAACCTGGCCTGAGCATGCATTTGGTCTCTACTACCTAGCAGTGGTGAGCCCTGGGCAGGTCATTTAAACTCTGAGGCTCTGCCTCGTGTGCAGTGTAGCCCAGTGAGTGGGACCCTCCTTGCAGAGTTGTGATGAGGTTGAATGAAACTGCATTCAGGGGCGAGATTATTTCCCTCCCCACCCCATGTATAACTACAACTGATTCCTAAAGAGTGTACTCATTCCCTGGAGGCCTCTGTGTTCTGAGTACTTTGATGAGTCTGGAGACACAGAGATGTGCCTGGGGTTAGTGTGAGTGCCTGGGAAAGCTGAATGAACTTCTTTGCACAATGGAAGGAAAATGAACAACAGAGGAAAATTCACAGCTCTGAGGTCGGAGGGGGGAGAGGGAACAGGAAGAGACGGGAGGATGAATAAGAAACGGGGGCCGGGCGAATAACAAAATGGGGCTGGGCACGGTGGCTCATGCCTGTAATCCCAGCACTTTGGGAGGCCGAGGCAGGCAGATCACGAGGTCAGGAGATCGAAACCATCCTGGCTAACATGGTGAAACCCCGTCTCTACTAAAAATACAAAAAGTTAGCTGAGCATGATGGCAGGCGCCTGTAGTCCCAGCTACTTGGGAGGCTGAGGCAGGAGAGTGGCGTGAACCCAGGAGGCGGAGCTTTCAGTGAGCAGAGATTGCGCCACTACACTCCAGCCTGGGCAACAAAGCGAGACTCCATCTCAAAAAAAAAAAAAGCGGGGGGGCAACAAGATGAGGAAGGTGGCGGAGACCATCCTGGGGATAAGTGACCAGTGGAAGTCGACACCGTGGTGCCACCAAAGAATTCGATGTCTAGGAAGTTCACAGACCTGTGTGCAGAGTTTCTCCATCTCCCTCCAAACCCCAAAGCTGGAGGAGGGGCAGGAGGGAGTCTTCCCTTTTTTGTGTTGAAAATCCAGAAAGGACTTGATTGTCTCAAGGCCCAAGACAGAGACAGCCCGCATGGGATAGGGGGTGGGTGTTCAGTTCAGAAATGAAATCAAATCCACAGAAGCAGGGTTCTGGAGCTGGAGGGGGCACGAGGACATAGCTGTGACCTCCCTGGGGTATGAAAGGGGCACAGGCCTCTTTCTCTAGATTTCAAGGGACAGGGAGGCTCCATCTGACATCTGGTTATGTCTAATCCATCTGGCCTCTGGTGAGCTTCCAGATGTCGACTCATTCCCACTTCCATCCTGAAAGTCAGTGCAAAGGTCGCAGGCACAGGCTGGAATGCCCTTCTAGAGAGATCCACTCTACCCTTGAAGCAGGCCAGGAAGGGAAAGGGTGGAGGACTGACCCTCAAGGCCACATCCTCAGAGAACCAGCTGCCTGGGGTTCACGACTCCTCAGTCCCCTTCCAGCCTCCCAGACAAGAGCCACATGCAAGCAGGCAGCACAGGCCTTGGAGGAAAACCTGTTAACGGCTCCCACTAACAGAGGATGACAATGCCAACCACACAGCCACTTCCAAAATAGGAACTGATAAATCATTAAACTTGTTGGATTACTGAAGGAAGGCTGGGCTCTGGTCAGCAGGGAGGCAGGCTGCCCTGGGCACCTGGTTTAACTTCCGGTAGGAGGAGGACCAGTGGAAAGGGCTCAGAGACCCGCACCCCACTCCACCCTCTCCAGGAGCTGCACACTACGTGGCTCATGAGGCCTCCTCCTCCCTTTCTTTCCTCTGAGGCTTTTCTGCAAACTCGTGGACTCTGGAGCCAGATGCTCAGATCCAAATCCCACTGTGTACTCTCTGGGTTACCTTGAGCAGGTTGTTTAACCTCTTTATGCCTCAGTTTTCTCAACGGTAAAATGGGAATAGTAACACCATGGACTGCAAAATGTCTGGAATAATGCCCAGGCATAGACAGCCCTGAAAGCATTAGGGGTCATGATTCGTCCCTATCGACCTCTTGAGGCTACCCCTGCCACAAACAAGGCCAGGTTGCTGCTCTCAGGATTGGGAGAGAATACTTCATTAATCTTTGTGCCACCTCTGACTTGCTGTGTGACATGGGCAGGGCTCTCAGCTGCTTCTTCCTATATCTTAGCAACACCATGACCACAGGGAGGAGGTGGGCATAAAGGACTTCAAGTTCTTTAGGGCGAAAAAAAAGAATTGGTCAGCTCTCTGTGATTCACCTCCAGAAAGAAGTCATTGCAGTGGAAAATTCAGGAGGGAGAGGGAGAGGAATCCAGTGCCTCATCCCAGCCTCTGAGCAGGCCAAGGACACTTCATTCCACCTGGCACATGAGTGTATTTTTGTCCGCCTTTCGCAGTCTTTGAAGAACTTCCTCCTGAATCTATCAGTGTTCTGGTTGCAAGCAATGGAAACCGATGCTGAAAGAATGCTTTGGAAGGATATGGGGGCACACAATGTTGATGGGAGGAAACAAAGAAGGCTTGGAAAGTAGGGAGTAAGAGGGTTCTGGAAGCTGGGCAGTAGAATCTGCTTCCATGGTCTCCACACATAGCTGCTACCTCAAGAGGTTACTACAAGCAAATTCTAACTGTTCCTATATCTTTTCACTACTCAGCCAAAGTCAAAGCCAGAATGTGTGATTGGCTAAGCCTGCTCACCTGACTGGACTGTGACTGTCAGGATTGACCACAATGGGTTACCTGACTGGGTATTGACTGTGGGGATTAGCCAAACCAGTCACCTGACTGGACTCTACCTGTCAGGATTGACTGTAATGGGTCACCTGACTGGGAATTGGTTGTTGGGATTGGCCAAACCAGTTACCTGACTGGACTGTCAGGACTGGCCACAATGGGTCACCTGACATTATTGGCTGTTAGGATTGACCAAACCAGTTACCTGACTGAACTCTGTCAGGATTGACCATAATGGGTCACCTGACTGGACCCTGGCTGTTGGGATTGGCCAATCCTGTCACCTCACTCAACTGTGGCTGTCAGGATTGGTCACATTGGTCACCTGACTGGGTCCTGACTATTGGGATTGGTCAAGACAGGTCACCTGACTGACCCAGGCTCTCAGAGTAAGGAGAGGAAGGTCTCTCCCTTGGTCTGAGCAGCAGGTCCTGGGGAACTGTGCCTTGCCACATTGCCTACAATGGGGGCAACCCCAGATGTACAAAAGTCTACTGCTGTCCTTGAAGTTTTTCCCCTTGCCTCCTCCCCAGTTTGCCTGTTGGTCCCACCAGGGCAGTGCCATATTGGCAACTTCCCATGTCCTCAACTTACAGTAGACAAGTTGGAACCTCCCGTGGGGGAGGAAGGATGGGAGGATGGGCTCTATTCAAAGCAATATTCTGAAGGAGAAGAGAGCCATTTGGATGGGAACATGGAGCTGGTAAATTTGGCTTGTCTCCCTGCATCGGGGGCAAGATGGATTTTATTCATAAATATTCTCAGTGATCTTGAGCTCCAAGCAGGCTGCAAATAGCTTCTAACGAGTCCCCTTGACCTTCCCTCTATCCACCACCACCATCGCCCTGCCCAGACCCTGCCCCTTTCTTCTCTCCTCTATCACTTCATTTATTAACGGATGAAGAGCAAAGCCCAAAGTCCCTGAACTTTTTGGGGACCTTGGCATCCCTAGACCTCAATCAACCCTTTTACCCAAGTCTCCCATCTTTCTACCTCTCATTCAAAGTCACACTGGGGGCCCTTTCCCTGTAGCCTGGACGACATCCATGTGTCCTCAGCATCTCACCTTCCTGGCCCAACCTTGGGCCCCTAACTTGTTACCCACAGTCTAAAGTTGAGTCTCCCCACTGCCGCCCAGACCTATCACAGTCTTTCTGTCCTCATTGACTGATGAGAATAATTGGTACCCGTCCTCCAAGGACCCTCTCTGTGTGGATCTGTAGACAACGGATTTCAAATTGATTTAAAGCCTGTGTCATGCTGGCTTAAAGAAAAATCCCTACAGAAATTAGCCAGTTTAACATTTGGGAGATGCTTAGCAAAACCTGCACTGGGTAATTACAAAGGAGGCGCCATTTCCCCTCAAGGATGGAGGGAACGCACAGCAGGGTAAAGCAGTGTCCCTACTCTAAATTGCCCAAGGACGCCAGGGCATCAATGCCACTGCTCTCTAAGTCCATCTCTTCTGAGATGGGATGAAACTGGCTTAACTGATGATTTGTTCATTTGTTCACTCACGCCTTCATCCATCAAGCCAGATGAGTGCCAGGCGTGCATTTCAGTCCAGGCCCTCATCATCTGTTGCCTGAATCACTTTACCAGTTGCTTAAATGATCTTCCTGTGTCCAGTCTCTTCCTCATTCAGCCTACCCGCCGTGGGGTCACCAGGGCAATCTTCCCCCAACATGAAGCTAAACAAGTCATTCTCCCAAAGAAACCCTGTAATGTGCTTCCCATTACTGACAAGCTACAGGTCATCACTCTGAAGCAAGGTGTGAAAAGCTGGTCTCTTCCTGGCTGCTGCTGAGGTCTCTGGCCCATCTCCCTAACTCCCCAGCACTTCAATGCCATGACTTTGCCACACTGATGTTTCATAGGCCAGCGCGTGCTGTTCCCACTCCCTGGAACTGCTGACAAGTTGACTTTCCTCCCAGCACCCTGCCAGGCATCCCCACTTTCACAGGGCCTCCTTCAGGAGGGATCATCCCCATCTCCTCAGTATGATTTCTGTACCTTCCGATACCTTTGGTTCTCACATACGTGGTCACTGTTAACTTACGTGGTAATATGGTTTGGCTGTGTCCACACCCAAATCTAATCTTGAATTATAACTCCCATAATTCCCATGTGTTGTGGGAGGGACCCAGTGGAGATCACTGAATCATGGGGGCAGTTTCCCCTATACTGTTCTCATGGTAGTGAATAAGTCTCATGAGATCTGATAGTTTTATAAGGGTTTTCCCCTTTTGCGTGGCTCTCATTCTCTCTTGCCTGCCACCATGTAAGACATGCCTTTCACCTTCCGCCATGATTGTGAGGCCTCCCCAGCCACATGGAACTGTTAGTCCATTAAACCTCTCTTTCTTTATAAATTACCCATTCTCATGTATGTCTTTATCAACAGCATGAAAACTAACACATGGAAAACCCTTGACATATCTGAGGGCAAATAGAGGCAAGGCCCAGTCACAGCACAGTGCCTAGATCAAGGCCGATAACCGTGTTGAACCCCAAGCAGCACACTTGAGACTAGGGAACTGAATAGACACACCTCTGCCCTCAAGAGGCTTACCTTCTAATGGGACACTGGCCCTTTTGCTGTGTTGCCTTCCAATTAACCAACTGGCCATGGTGAGTGACATTTTTGTCAGCTATTGACCAACATTTATCTATTCAGTACTGGCTAGGTACAGTGGCTCATGCCTGTGATCCCAACACTTTGAGAAGCCAAGACAGGATGATCATTTGAGGCCAGGAATTTGAGACCAACTTGGGCAACATAGTGAGACCAGGCATAGTGGTGCCTGCCTGTAATCCTAGCTGCTTGGGAGGCTGAGAGAGGAGGATAACTTGAGCCCAGGAATTTGATGCAGCAAGTGAGCTGTGATTGCACCACTGCACTCTGGCCTGGGCGACAGAGCAAGACCCTGTCTCTAAAAAAAATAAAATTAAACATTTATTTACTCAGTACTTATTTTGCATGGGGACTTTGTTAGGCATTTTAGATCATCACTTTCTTTAATCCGGTGGTTCTCAGTGTCACCTGGGAAGTTGTTAGAAATGCACAGTCTTGCTTTTTTTGTTTTTGCTTTTTGAGATGGAATTTCGCTCTTGTTGCCCAGGCTAGAGTGCAGTGGCACGATCTCAGTTCACCACAACCTCTGCCTCCCGTGTTCAAGTGATTCTCCTGCCTTAGCCTCCTGAGTAGCTGGGATTACAGGCATGCACCACCATGCCTGGCTAATTTTGTATTTTTAGTAGAGATGGGGTTTCTCCATGTTGGTCAGGCTGTTCTCACCTCAGATGATCACCTCAGGTGATCCGCCCGTCTTGGCCTCTCAAAGTGCTGAGATTACAGGTGTGAGCCACTGCATCCAGCCAAGAAATGCACAGTCTTAAGACTCTCCCCAGAGTCACTAATTTAGAGACCGGGGGTGGGCCCAGTCAGCTGCATTCAACAAGGTGATACTGATGCTTATTCAAGCACAAAACCACCCTAGGGGAATTGTCCCAATGTACAGGGGAGGACACTGAGGCTTAGCCAGGTTAAGTAACTCACCCAGGATCCCACATTGAGGCCACATCTTGATTGGAGAGTGTGGTAGGCTGAAAAATAGCTCCCTCTGCAAAAGGTAGCCACATTGAATCCCTGGGACTTTTGAAAGGACTTCGTTTGGGAAAAGGTTCTTTGTAGACATAATGAAGGATCTTGAGATGGGATTATCCTGGATTATCTGAGTGGACCCTGAATGCCAGCATGAGTGTCCTTATGAGAAGGCAGAAGGCGTTCAACACCCAGAGAAGAGAAGGAGGCACTGTGACTGCAGGGGTAGACATGGGAGTGGTGCTGCCACAAGCCAAGGGTTACTGGTAGGCCCCAGAAGCTGGAAGGGGCAGAGGAGGATTCTTCCCTAGAGCCTCTGGAGGGCGTGTGCTCCTGCCAACACTTGGATTTCAGACTTCTGGTCCCCAGAACTGTGAGAGAATGAATTTCTGTGGTTTGGAGCCTCCCAGTTTCTGGTAATTTGTTACAGCAGACCCTGGAAACTAATATAGAAAGTCATAAAAGGCTGGTGCTGCTGTTGGAAATGTGATCAGATTCCCATGCCAAGAGGACAAGATGCTTGGCGATAGTCCTGTGGGACCAGCCTTTCTCTCTGGCATCTTTTCAGCCTCGAGGGAGTCTGCCTGTTTCTGTGAGAGAGGCAGTCCCCTGAGGACAGGGAGTGGGTCCTGCTTGTCACTTTATCCCCAGGCTTGTTAAGTGGTTCATCGAATGAAGATTTTCACTGCGAGGTTCAAACCGCAAGAGGTGGCCGGGATATCGGAGCTAGCTCCTTCGCAGCACTAAGGTTCTCAGGCAGGAAGTTAATCTCCATAGAAGTTTTCTGAGGCCGGAGAAGATGGTGAGTCATTCCCTTTGAGAGATTTCTTATACATGTTCATCTCTGAAGTAGCCAAATGAACAGAAGCATAGACGCACTTCTTACACTGTAATGTGCGTGTGAAGCACCAGGGGATCTTGTTAAAAGGCAGATTCTGATTCTTCTGATTCATTCAGCGGAACTGGGCAGGGCCTGAGAGACTGCATTTCTAACAGGTCCTCCCCAGGGATGACTGAGCTGCTGGCCCATGGCCCAGCCTCAGAGTCACAAGGGCGCTGACTCTGGAGACAACTCTAAAATCACCTGCTGCAACACCCTCATGCTAAAGAGAAGGAAACTGAGGCCAAGAGGAGGAGGTGGCTCACCCAAGGTCACAGAGCTAGAAATCACTATTTGATGCTAATCTAAGTGGCCGCCCTGGCTTGCAGAGGCCAGAAGGAGAATGGAGGACGTTCCCTTTGGGGCATGAGGTTCCCCTGATGACCCTCCTCTGACAACCCTACTCTGGCCGGCTCTGTTGCTCACCCTCCTCTAAATTTTAAAACAAACGTCAGCTGCCAGGCTGATCGATAAGCCTGCTCATCTGTGAGGCTTGAGGCTCTCTCCACAGATGTAATCAGGGCTCCGGAGACGTCCTGGCAGCGGGCATGTGGGGAGGGAGTGCAGCGATACATTTAATCAAGGAACAGATGGGGAGCTGATAGAGTGTGTAGAAAAATCAGGTTTCTGTGATAACATTCTTTTCCCCCACTCAGCCTCCGCATCCCTTGACTTCTCCAACAAGAACTCTCGGTGCCAACTCCAGCCCTGCCCTTTCCAAAGATGTTTTTCGCAGGAACGTTTTTTCCCAGGAACCTCCAGGCCCCTGAAGATGCAGGGGTGGGAGTGGGGTGGGAGCTGCTGCCTGCGGAGCCCTCCTCCCACCAAAGCTTCCTCCATTTGCTCCTTTCTCTGACCAAAGCGGGAGGAGGCCAGGAAGCCGGGGAGCTGACGGTTGAGCACTAAATAGTCCACCCAGAAGGCTTCTGAGATGCTGGCAGCCGCAGACTCCTGGAAGCTTGCAGGGAGGAAATGGAGATCATCTGCCTGTTGAACCCCTTGCTCACTGCCAAGTTCATAGGTCTTCAGCCCTCATCACCTCCACAGATGTCTGAGTCCGAGGAGTGGAAGTATCGGGATTCTATAGCAGTGGTTCTCCCTGGGGGTGACTTGACACCTAGGGGACATTTGGCAATATCTGGAGATCTTTCCTGATGGTCACGACTGGGGTTGGGGGATGCTGCTGGCATTGAGTGAGCAGAGCCTGGGATGTTGCTAAACAACCTATAGTGCCTGGAACAGCCCCCACAACATGATTTATCCCTCCCCAAATGTCAGCAGAGCCCAGCTTGAGAAACCCCACTCTATGCAAAGAAAGTCAGATCTTTGCAGGGGCTTTACTGAGACCAGGCTGACCTGCACCTGGGTGGAGTCCCCTGGCTTTTTCCCCATCTATATTCAATCCTCAGACTAGCACATTCACGACCTACCCAGGTCCTCCATACACACACCCCCCAAATGATGTGGCCTCAGAGGGGTCCTGATAGAGTTGAGGGTTGGCTGGGGCAGGATATTTCCTCTGGGGGTCTCGCGTGCTCACAGCAATAGTGCTGTTCACCTTCCAGGTCCTTGTGAAGACAGGCTACACCGGGTGTGGAATTTAGTGGGTAGGCAGTAAACAAATAAATGCATGAAGTACTCCTCCCCTCTCACCCCTGCAGGCCCTATCTCTTATTTAATCCCAGGAAATTCACTTCATAAGCAGGGGTGTGGGGAGGGTTGCTGGGGAGTCCCAGGCACCTGGCCTAGCCCTCCCTCCTCCCTCAGGGCCCCCTCACTGCCCACTGGCTTCATTCCGTACCAGGCTTCTTTAGGTGGCAGGTCTGAGGGGTGTGAGGCTGTTTGTGCCATCTCCCGCCCTGATGCCAGGCTCCGTCCCTCCTGGGCACAGCTGCAGGAGGCCTCATAGTGGAGCTACCCTGAGAGCAGGCTCCCTGCCTTTGGGGTCACCACTCAGAGCTTGGGGTGACATGTGAAAGCAGCAGCCTGGAGAACATGCTTTTCCCCTCTTGCCCTGATCTCCTGAGTTAAGCTTTGGCCTGGACGTGATGTATTATTAGCAATAACGCAAGCCCCCTTATTTATTACCTTTTAGCAGAGCCCAATGTGCTGAACTCATATCACCAAATCTTCTCGGCCATCCCATGACGATGTCCTATTCCCATTTGACTAATGGAGAAACCAAGTTTTGGAGAGGTTAAGTAACTTCCGCAAGGTCACAGAGGTGGTAAATAAGCAGGACACCCAGGACTCCAACCCTCGACTGGCTCCAAAGGCCATCCTTTTAGTAGCAGGGGCCCCACTGTCACCCTGGTCACCCCCCGAGTGGTCCATGCACCCCAGTATCGGAAGCTTACCTGGAAGCTTGTTAGAGTCACAGTCACAGAGTCCCAGCTCCACCCTGGAATATGAAATTGGCATTTGTACTTTCATATTAAAGACCCTGGGGATTCAGGGTGCATTAAAGTGACAGTTCTTCAGGATGAGGGCTGCGTTCCTGGAGGGTGGGAGGTGTTGGGGTGAATGGAGGGGGATGAGCAAGTAGAGGCTGTAAGGAACCCAGGGCACTGGGGGCAGGTGCAGAGTTCATCTGGGCCGGTTTGGTCCAGCTTACCAGATGTTTTACTTGCTGACCTCCAGGGCGGGATGACACCTGTGTCTAGCCACATCCCGGCCTTCTCTCTGGCTATTCGAGAATATTGACTCCCCACTGGAGAAGTTCCCCTGCTTCCAACTCCCTGGACCCCCTCCCCTCCCGTTCGTGGAGACAGCTGGCTGGGTCTGATCTCTACACCCAGACAAGCCCACTCTCCCCTCTACGAGAACAGACTTCCCCTGGTCCCCACTTCCTGAGCATTTTCCCAACTGCCTCCTGCATTTTTCTTCTGCATCGGCCTCTCTTATTGGAAACACTTTCATCTCCCCTTTGAGCTGGGACTTGGGGCTTCCCCTGAGCCTCTGAGGTATTGTCTCCGTCACTAATTAGAATATAAAAGCACAGCCATTTATCAAAGATACCCAGAAAGCAGTACCTGGACTGAAGTGTAGACAGGTGTGTGTCTGCAAACCCAGATGCAGCCTCGCCCGGCGTGCACCGTTTCTACCCCGCGTGGTCAGAAGGCTGGGAATGTGTTTACAGACGGTCCCTATAATCCCACAGGTGGATGAGGGGATTCCCATTTTACATCTGAGGATCGGGGACGCAAGGGACTCCCTTAAGTCCTATGAGTGTGTGTATAAGTACAGTCAAAAAGAGGCAATGGGCCGGGCGTAGTGGCTCACACCTATAATCCCAGCACTTCAGGAGGCCGAGGCAGGCAGATCACAAGGTCAGGAGATCGAGACCATCCTGGCTAACATGGTGAAACCCCATCTCTACTAAAAAAAATACAGCAAAAATCAGCTGGGCATAGTGGCAGGAGCCTGTAGTCCCAGCTACTCTGTAGGCTGAGGCAGGAGAATGGCATGAACACGGGAGGTGGAGCTTGCAGTGAGCCGAGATGGCGCCACTGCACTCCAGCCTCGGCGACAGAGTGAGATTCCATCTCAAAAAAAAAAAAAAAAAAAAAGGCAACGACACCAATTAAACAAGTTACTCTCTTACTAATTCTGATCCTCTTCCTCCTTCACCCCACACCACACCCAGTGTGCCCAAGACCAGCTGAGAACTCAGACATTCCTCCGGGTGTGTCAGGATCAATGAACACAGAAAGCCCAGGAACACATTTTAATGAAACACGTGGCTGACAGGGTTCCTATGTAAGCTTTAGGTTTATTGGCACATTTTTAGACGGTAAATAGATTCAACTCTGAGACAATGAAATGCATCATTTGCCAGGAGGTGACTCCATGTGATGGGAAACTGCTAGAACTTGACTGGACCGGGTTGCCACTTTCCCCCTTGGTGACTCGAGGCTGGGATCTTCAAATATTTTTTAAAGTTGTCCTGTTTAAAATGGAATTGATTTATTCTGAATTGTTTGAAGGTTGTGTTAGGACCAGAAGGCAGAAGCAACAGGGAGAAATTTGGCTTTGTAACCCTTACTAACAGTAATGGCGCACAATTACTGGCCTCGGTGAGCAACGTCTCAGACACGCAGGACCCTCTTCCTCCTACCCCTAAGATTCCACCTTGGTCTACAGGTGAGAGTCTTCCAGGACCTCCTGTGTGACCCAGAGTGTGTGGGGACAGTCCTCACTCCCGCCTAAAGGAAGAGAATCAGGGCCTAGTTGGGAGAGACCTGACCTCAACTGGGCCATGTCCCAGCCTGATAAACACATTCCTGGCCGGGTCAGGCTAGCCTGGAGGCCACCGTCCACCACTCTCTACTCCTGGTGCCAGCTCTCCATTCCACGCATGATGGGGTCTGCAAGGCAGGCAGTAACCCTCTGGGGAACCGATGGGTGAGGTGGTGAGTCCAGAGCCTGCCTGGCGGGCCCAGGTCTCCTCCAGGCTGACTCTAATGTCTGGGTTTGAGAGAGAAGTAGGTAGAAGACTCTGACTTTGGCTCTATGAACATTTTCCACTGCAGCGTTTTCAGGGGACCCTGCCCAGTAGAGCAGGGGTCTGCAAATGTTTTCATAAAGGTCTAGATAGTAAATACTTCGGGCTTTGTGCCCCAAACTGTCTCTGTTGCAACCACTCAATGCCATTGTCATGCAAAAGCAGCCACAAACAATATGTAAATGAACGAGAGTGGCCATGTTCTAATAAAGCCTTATTTATAAAAACAGGCCACAGCAGGGCTGGATTTGACCTGTGGGCCAGAGTTTGCCAATCTGCTTGAGAGTTACTGGGCTTCCAAGACTCTGACATGCATTTGGCTCCGTGAGTTCAGAGGGCAAGGTGGGTGAAAGATCAATGCTCCCCGTCAGGCCTCTGAGCCCAAGCTAAGCCATCATATCCCCAGTGACCTGCATTTAAAAATCCAGATGGCCTGAAGCAACTGAAGATCCACAAAAAAAGTGAAAATAGCCTTAACTGATGACATTCCACCATTGTGATTTATTTCTGCCCCAACCTAACTGATCAATGTACTTTGTAATCTCCCCCACCCTTAGGAAGGTTCTTTATAATCTCCCTCACCCTTAAGAAGGTTCTTTGTAATTCTCCCCACCCTTGAGAATGTACTTTGTGAGATCTGCCCCCTGCCCCCAAAGCATTGCTCCTAACTCCACTGCCTATCTCCAAACCTATAAGAACTAATGATAATCCACCACCCTTTGCTGACTCTCTTTTCGGACTCAGTCCACCTGCACCCAGGTGAAATAAACAGCCTTGTTGCTCACACAAAACCTGTTTGGGGGTCTCTTCACACGGACACATGAGACACTCCCCATTGTCAACTGGAACCTTGAGGATCACCCATTAACCTGGTAGATCTTCCAAAAGCGCCCTGGGGTCCATCCTGTCATCATCCCCATTTTACAGACAAGAAAGTGGAGACTCAGGCTCAGGACTTTGCCCTGGATTCATACTGGTGGTGACATTTGTGTTAGCCACGTTACCAGAAGGGGCCCTGATCCAGACCCCCAAGAGAGGGTTCTTGGATCCCGTACAAGAAAATAACTTGGGGCGAGTCCATAAAGTGAAAGCAAGTTGATTCAGAAAGTAAAGTAATAAAAAATGGCTACACCATAGGCAGAGCAGCCCTGAGCGCCACTGGCTGCCCATTTTTATGGTTATTTCTTGATTATATGCTAAACAAGGGGCGGATTATTCATCAGTTTTCCAGGAAAGGGGTGGGAAATCCCCTGACCTGAGGATTCCTCCCCTTTCTAGACCATATATGGTAACTTCCTGATGTTGCCACGCATCTGTAAAAGACACTGGTGGGAGTGTCTTTTAGCATGCTAATGCATTATAATTAGCATATAATGAGCCGTGAGGACGACCAGAGGTCACTTTCATTGCCATCTAGGTTTTGGTGGGTTTCAGCTGGCTTCTTTACTGCAACCTGTTTTATCCGCAAGGTCTTTATGGCCTGTATCTTGTGCTGACCTCCTGTCTCATCCTGTGACTTAGAATGCCTTAACCATAACTGGGGGAACACAGCCCAGTAAGACTTAGATACCCAACCCCTATTCAAGATGGAGTTGCTCTTGTTCAAACACCTCTGACAGCCACATACATATAGGGGACTCCAGACCCCCTATTCATGCTGCCAGTGGGATTTGTAATGAGAAAGTAAGTCTCGACGACATGAGCCATTCAGAGGGGCTGCAGCCAGAGAGGATGTCCCCTTGCTGGCAGCATTTGGGTGAGGGCTGCCTGGCTGGGCATGGGGACCTGATTCCCTCCAAGGCTCCCTCTAGCTCTCTGCTTTCACCAGGACTTGATGGTCTGCTGCTTTGTGAACAGTCTTTCTTCTATTTGTGCTCTCTTCTGAGCATCATTCTATACTCCTTGAGGTTAGGGACACCTTGGTAGTGACCACACCCTACCCCACACAGCCTGGATCTGGCTGACCAGTGATGGAAGGTGAGTACAGGAGTGCCGTCACCCAGAGTTCACCAAACCTTGGGAGTGAACGACCCAAGAGCCCCAAGGTGACCTTGGTCTCTGCCCATCATGCCTGGTAGAGAGCACCTACCTCCAGGAATGGAAGCAGTGAGGGAAGCTTTGTGTTTTTCAAAAGAATAAAGTGCAAATTGGTTGTCTGACTCCAATGCCAAACACCGTGCCCAGCAGGAGATCCCTGCGCAACCTGCCAGTGCTGACAAGGACGAAGCAGTAACAAATGCCATCTCCACGACAATCACATCACAGCGTTCGCAGGCAAGAGTGGGGGCCTGCGCCACACACTGGCTACTGTGTTTCCCTGCAAGTTTCCAAGTCACTGACCACTAGGGATCCCTGCCACTTTACAGATGTGGAAACTGATGCTCTGTCCATGTCATTAGTGTAAGCATCTACCCAGCGCTTGGATCTCCTTTACGGGATTGCAAACCTAGAGTTAGTTCTAGAATCACTTGAGGGGCCAGGGTTCTGTTTTATTTTATTATATTTTATATTTTAATTTTTATAGACATGGGGTCTCACCTTGTTGCCCAGGCTGGTATTGAACTCCAGGTCTCAAACAATCATTCCACCTTAGCCTCCCCAAGTTCTGGGCTTACAGGCGCGAGCCAGGGTTTTGTCTGGCTTATTCATGGCTCTATCCAGAGGGCATTGCCCAGCGCTGACACACAGTAGGTGCTCAAAAAACATGCATCTCAGGAACAGGTGGTAACTGGGGGCTGAGAAGGGAGAGTTGGTTGAATCCCATAGCCCAGCACTCGGCCCCTCTTCCCTCCTGCACCCCCAGCCAGGTACAGAGTTACATCTGCTCCGCATCCAGACACCGGAGATGCTCTGGGGAGATGGACGGGTGCTTTGTGAGTTAGTGATCTGCCTCCTACAAGACAATAAAAAGGGCTAATGAATTTAAAGCCCACGTAAGGCAGCAGCGAGGTGAACATTACTTGTGTACAAGCCTGCACGGGTCTAGCATTTTCCGACGAAAACATGAGCCACCCAGTGGGAGCTTCTGCTGGGCCAGACTAACTCCAGATAGCTCCCTGCCGGGCAGTGGCTAATGCCAAAACAGGGCACATGGCTAGAGCAGGTCTCCCTGTATGGGGTTATCTGCCAGAGCACAGAGCTGCAGAGCCGGCCAGCAGCAGGCCAAGGCCTGGGTGACAAGCTGCTCCCAGTGGCTCCTGCCTCCGGCCTCCAGGCCCCGTAGAGTCAGCTGCTGCACCTGGCACTTCATTTACAGATGGAAGCTGGCATCTCTCAGAGGTCTTCAGCCTCTGGAAACAGGCTCGGGGGACTGACTGACCCTCAGCATTTGATGTTGGCATCCTCTTGGCTTCCACTAAAACCTCAAGTCTGCAGAGGGAAACGGACTTTGCATGAGTCTGGGGTTAAATCTTGACTTAGCCACGCCTTCCCTGCTGTCCCTGGGCAAGTTATTCAGCCTCCAAGTCACAGTGTACTCCTCTATAAAAGAGACAATATATGTCAAGCTCTAAGAAAACTGCCAGGCCAATAACAATCAAGCAAGGAAGCCAGTCTGCTGATATTCTCAGGGATGAATTCTCCAGTCTCAGCACCATCCGCCAGGGAAGGGGGACGGGTATTATAAAGCAAGAAGAAACCCCAGTTTCTGTTCAGCCTGGCAGAGGGGCCAGGTCCTTGTTCTTTCTTCCTGTCTCCTTTCTTTGCACCTCTGACCCCACTGATCCCTCCAGCCTGGCACCAGCTAAAGGCTCAAGGAGAAATATTCAATATGCTTAGAGAAATTTCTGCACCACTACTTGCCTTTCTTTTCAAGGGCATCGTTCCAGAGTGGATTGGATCCAGGACATCTCCCCCTGCCTATGTAGCGAGTGGCCTGACCTGAGGTCATAGCCCTCTTGGGCAGCCCTGCATTTCATGACTGAACCAGGTCACGGCGGGGGAGGCTAAAGGCTTGGCTGTTTGGGCCCAGCTTCTACCTCTGTCTAATCCTGTACCCTCCCCCTTCCTACACAAGGTTGATTCCCCATAAATATCATGCACCTGACCTTTGGGTGTTTCTTTCTTTCTTTTTCTGAGACGGAGTCTTGCTGTGTCACCCAGGCTGGAGTGCAGGAGCATGATCTCTGCTCACAGCAACCACCGTCTCTCAGGGTCAAGCAATTTTCCTGCCTCAGCCTCCCGGGTAGCTGGGATTACAGGTGCCCACCATCACACCCAGCTAATTTTTGTATTTTTAGTAGAGACAGGGTTTCACCATGTTAGCTAGGATGGTGTCGAACTCCTGACCTCAGGTGATCCGCCTGCCTTGGCCTCTCAAAGTGCTGGGATTACAGGTATCAGCCACTGCGCCCAGCCTGTTGCTATCTGCAGAACCCAACCTAGGACAGCCACCTCCTCCTAGCACAGGTGCCCACTCTGCTGCCCTCCCAGCCCCACCCTCTGCAGGAACGCCCCATGCAGGACCCCTTCATCTTCACTGTTTCTACCCCTGACACCCCTCAGCTCAGCTCAAATCTTACCTGAAGGCATCCCTCTCTTCTTCTCCCTCTTCCCTTCCAAACATCTTAATTTCCTGCTGCTGGCTGTGTGAGGAATTGTTTACCACCATAAACCACAATACAATTCCATAAATATGTTATTTATCCTTCCTATTATTATTCCCCATTATTTATTTCTGAAACTCTATTATTAAATCTGTAAAGTGTTCGGTGATACACTGGCAATGAAAGACACTATATAAAGGCGAGTTTATTATTATTTTTACTCCGTGATTAAAACAAGGAAGAAAAATGAACCATATTAAATCAAACTGGATTTCCTTTTGCCTGCAGGGGCCCCTGCTTTGAGGTGAAGGACGGGCCCCTGGGGCCTGGGCTGGGTGAACGCTCTCTCCTCCATGCTGGCTGCTCTCCCAGCTTCTTTCTCAGCTGCTGTTGGTGACACTAGGGAGAACTGCAGATTTGAAGGAGGCTCCGTCGCCGGACAGAGTTTGTTCTGGGCAAAGCGAAAACGATTCCGTTTGCAATCTTACTTTTTGCCATCAGTCACTGCCAGTGACATGAAGAGGTAATAGAAATGCCCAGGAATCCTGCATTTTATTTCCATTCAGCAGCATTTCTCTTGCAGGGGAAACATAAATTCAGCAGATTTTTGTGCAGATTTTGCAAAATTAGTCTCTTTCCATCTAGCTCTGTGTATATATATATACACACGCCATCCAGGGGCGGAGGGCTGGTTCTGCCCTGTGATGAGAGAGAATCTCACATAGAAAAACTCATCCAGGGAGAGATGGAAGGAGGGAAGGAACAGGAGGCCCAGAGGAGAGACACCTGGTCAGCGCACAGATGGGAGGATTAGGGGCAAGGGCGGGGAGACTCTCTGCATCACCTGGCAACGCCCCCGCCTTTAGTGCAGTGGTTCCCTGGACTAGCAGCATCAGCATCACCCGGGAAGCTGTTAGAAATGCAGTTTCTCAGGCTCCACTTCAGGCCTACTGAATCAGAAACTCTAGAGGTACAACCCAGCAATCTGTTTTAACAAGCTCGAGAGGTGACTCTGATGCCAGAGTTGGAGAATTGCTGCTTAACTGCCTTGCAACTCAAGGGGAGAGCAGGCAGCATCACCTGGGAGCTTCTCAGAAACGCAGAATCTTCAGCTTTCTCAAGACCTGCTGAATCCGAATCAGCATTTTCACAAGTGTCCCAGGGGCTTCCCTCACCCATTAACGTTTAAGGAACATGGCTTTGGTGTTTTGGCCACTGGGTTCAGGTCCAGTAGGGCAGGGTTAGGAAAGAGCTTTTGAGGGTGGGAGCTTTGGCCTGGAGCTCTGGGGTGATAGAGAAATGGATGGGACATTTAGGGATAAAGGAGCTGGGGCCATTGGAGCTGAGTACCCAGAGGCTAATGAGAAGGGCCCAAACAATCGAATCCAACTCTAACTTTTCACATGTCAGAGTTAAAGGCAAAAATCATCTCCACGGGCTGAACTGGAGATGTCTGAGTCCTTAGGAGCCAAACTGACATCCTGTCACTGTTGTCAAATCTTTATGACATGCTCACCAAGAGGGAGCACAGTTGAGCACGCGAGGCAACGACTGTGTGACGGCCTTCAGATACTTTTATATACTGTGGGGTGTCACAAAACCAAGCGTACTCACTGCCAAGTTGGGATTTGTTGCTATGGAAACCATTGGACTGAGCATGGAGAGACTGAAGTTTCAGACCTCAGTCCCCACGCTGACCCACCGTGTGGCTCGAGCCAAGTCACCCCACATTTCCATAGCTGGCTCCCACTTTTTAAATGTCTGTTCTGTCCCAGGCACATTCTTTTTTTATGGCAAGAATATTGAAGATCTACTCTCTTAGCAATTTTCAACAACTTTCAAGTATGGCACACGCTATTACTAACTCTAGCCACCACACTGCATGCTAGGTCCCCAGAACTCACTCATCCTAATGAAAATTTTGAACTCCCCTGGCCCCTGGCAATCACCATGCTACTCTCCACCTCTACGAGGAGGCCTGGGATGTTTTATAACTCACTGTTATCTCTGACAGTACATTGCATCGTCATTAACAATGCATCGCTTAATCATTACTCTGTTCTGCCTCAGTTTGCGCAGAAAGAATAATGTCCCCCTTGGTTTTTCTTCCCATGTGATCCACAGTTTGTTTTTTATTTTATTTATTTATTTATTTTTAGATGGAGTCTTGCTCTATCACCCAGCCTGGAGAACAGTGGTGTGATAGCTCACTGCAACCTCTGCCTCCCAGGTTCAAGCGATTCTCCTGCCTCAGTCTCTTGAGTAGCTGGGATTACAGGTGCATGCCACCACACCCAGCTAATTTTTGTATTTTTAGTAGAGGCGGGGTTTCACCATGTTGGCCAGGCTGGTCTTGAACTCTTCACTTCAGGCAATCCGCCCGTCTCAGCCTCCCAAAGTGCTGTGATGACAGGTGTGAGCCAGTGCGTCCGGCCTCAATTGTTTATCTTAAAAGAAGAACTGATCTTTGCACCTGTACCCTTGCTCATAAACTCCAAACACTTCGCAGTTCAGGCCAGCCTGGACTCAGCCCCCTACAGATGTGACTTTTCGTCACTCAGGACAGCCCTCTACCTTCCGCCCAGCTCACTCCCCTCTGCTGGTGGCCACCCACGCGTGGCGTGTTCACCTGCCCCTTCCACAGAACCATGTCCACCTTGGAGTGTGGTCAGCCTGAAACCACGAGGGCCATGGTCAGGGGAGGCCACCCCTGAGCAGTTTGGGGGAGACTCCGGACTTCGGGACCCCTTGAGCAGCTTCCTGAGAGGAGGCTGAGTGGATCCTCCTTCTTTCTGTGAGCTGGAGTCAAAGGGGACCAGGAAAGAGCAGATCTGAGCAACCTACTTCTAGAAGCCTGATCTGAGGACAGATGGACATTTCTTGGAAAGGCCCACAACTCCCCAGTGAGTGGCAGCCACTTCTGTACCCTCCACCCTGAGGAAGGAAAACAGCAGCTGCTGTTCCTGGGGACCAGCCTCGGGCCAGAACCTGCACAGCGCTTTAGAGGCGTCCCTCACCCTACTCAGTACTGAGTGTGCACACCTCCCTGAAGCCTCTCTTTGCCTATCCTGATCTCTGCTGGAGTCGCAGGATCTAATGGATGGAAGGCCTCTTACAGACCACGTGGTCTCATTTCACAAAGGAGCAGCTCAACTTGCTGGTACTCAGAGCTGGCTCATGCCACACCTGGGATTAAAACTCAGGCCGTGGGACTTGCTGTTGAGGGATTGTGTCCAAACTAACCACAGGGAGAGGCAGGAGTCACATGCCCCCAGGGAGGCCCTGCTGAGGCACTAGCCACCTGGAGAACTAGCACTTGATGGGGAGATGCAAGCATGCCTTTGTGCACTCACTGATTTGTTTATTCGTCTACCCGTTTGCTCGCTCATTCATTTATTCACCAGCTATTTGTGTCCTGCCACGTGCCGACCACCACTAGGCATGGGAGATATAGTTTGCACGCTAGAAGGGCTAACAGGTGAAATGGCTGCCCTATGCTCAGCCTGACTGACTGCAAGCAAAGCCCAAGGAAGTCAGGATTGCCTGGGGAAAGACCTGATAGGTCCCCGAATGTTTGCCGAATGAATGCATGGCAAAAGAGAAGCCACTGCAAGCATAGGGATCTGTAAATTCTGGGAGGGGGTTTGCTTGATGGGTAAATAGGTGCCCTGAGGTTTGTGCTCTAAATGACCAGCAGTGTGGTCAATCTCTTTAGATGTCAACCCTTTTCAGAAATGAACTTTAATTTCCAAGCATTTGGGCCTCTTGACACCTGAGAGCCAAGTCCCTTCCCATGAACTCATCCCCCCAGGGAACCTGGTTGGATCTGTCACCCACCTTACCCTGCAACTCCTCTGCACAACTCTGGGTTCATGCTGGGGGTCATCTATGTCTTCCCTGGAAACATGTCAGTCATCAGTGTTAGTGGTGAGTTATGAGGCTGGAGAGCCCTCGGTTTCTCTTGGGACATATTTCAACCTGGGCAGCTCCTGAACAGGTTTCTCTGCAGCTCCTCTGGTATTTCTCAGTCCCAATTTGCCCCCTCTGCTCCGCCAGGAGGTACAGGGTGCTGGGAATGAAACCTTAGGAAAGAGAGTTCTTCCTTGAGTCAAGTCCAATGAGCCTGTCTTTGCACAGGCACCTGATAAATGAAGTGGTCAGCCTTGTAATGAATGCTTCTGGCCTCTGACAAACCCTCTCCTCTTGGAACTGGGGCCTTGCTGGTAACCAGAGAGGTCCTGGGCCTACCCTTCTCTGCTGTTCTGGGAGGGAACTGTTTCTCCCACCTGGGCCTCTTTGGGAAAGAAGCAAGGGAAAAGGGCAAATCTCAACCCCGAAGACTTTATGGAGGAGGTTCCCTTTGCCTCTGAGTCTGCTGTCTTCCATCCACCTCTAAACCATTGCTGTCTCCTTCGTCCCCACCTACTTCTTCTCCACCCTCTTCATACCCCGTCACTTATTAACTCCAACCTGCAAAAATAGCCAAATGATTTCCAAGCCCTGCAAGAGGCAGATAGATAATGACAGAGCGACTTGGTGCGGCGGTAACAAATTGTCCGTATTATAGCACTTTACATCTTGATATCCATTCTCCTCAACGGGCTTATCTGTAAACCGACTGAATTCACACTGGGATGCTAAGAAAATAGCTGTCATATAATAGATGGGGTCTCCCAGAAAATGAACATTTACAAATGGCTGTAGCATTTACTTAAAATGTCATGCCAATTGCTTGCTGTTGTCTTTATGCAATGAGATTGATTTTACTGCTCCTTGGAGTCCTCAGCCTTGATGGGTAGTTTTTAATGCAGCAGGGAGATGCTTTTGCATTTAATTTATAAATATAGCATGCCAAGCCATGGGCTCTTTAAGGTGCAGCCTCGAGAACGGTCCAACCCTCTTTTGCCCAGATCCTCCTCTCCTCTCCTCTCCTCTCCTCCTCTTCCTCCCTAGAGGATAAGTTGGACCTGGGCAGGGTCTGAGTTGATCCTATTCATGTATTCAAATGTATGCAGATGTATGCATTTTGTTTAATAAGTTAATTCATTTGCCAGGCCAGGCAGTTAGGGGTTTTCACAGTGTAATACCCACACTCCATTCTCCCTTTCATACCCGATTATGCCCTCGGGTTTTACTTGCAGAGTTTCTGGAGTTGGAGCCTAATATGAGCTGGGGAGAGGGGCTGCTTGCCTCTTGGAGAAGATGGCTTCAGGGTCTCCCCAGGATAAGACCAAGGGCTCTGCCCAGCCTCCCGGGTATCTAGAAGCCCTGGGAAGTCCAGTGCACCTGGAGAAGTGTGCCTCCTTGAGACCACAAAACAGGACCACTCATTTCTCCCTTATCTGCTGAAAAACTACTTACAACTATCCTTTGACTGGCAGCCCCAGATGGGGAAACAGAACTCCCTCCCACCCCCAGACCCAATGCCCTGTGTTCCCTGCAGCGTTTTGCATCCTCTTCCTTGAGGAGGTGAAAAGAAAGAGCCGAGGGAGGAAGAGACGGATGAGCTGCCAAGGCTAGACGGAATGGCCCGTTGCTTCTCCCTCCTATCTGCCCTGGGAAGATTTCCCACTGCACCTAGGAGTCTTGATAGAGCCCTTTCCGTCTCTAGAAGCCTGGCCGTGCCTGTGAGGGAACGGCATTTTCATCCAAGGCATTGTCGGTGTGCAGACCTGGATAGGAGGTGAATTTCCTTTGGATGCGGGTGTGTCCTTCAGCCGAGGAGCGGCATCGGCTGCTTGTCATCATTATTGATACTAATAATGCCTCACCTGGGTCCCCCTCTGCAGGACGGCTCGCACATCCATCACGCCACCAGATCCTAGGAAGCAGAGGCATTGGCATTCTCTCTATCAATCATTTCTTCAGCAACTATTTATTGAGCACCTACTACGAGCCTGAGGCTGTGTGAGGACCTGGGAACAGATCGGGGGACACAACAGATTTGGTGGCTTCTCTTGAAAGCAGCTCTATTCTGGCAGGGAATGGAGACACATCCATTGGAGCTATGATGGGCCGCGTGCCTGCTGCACCTGAGCCTGCAGCAGCAAGGAAGGGCTAAGGGTGGCCTTCCTGGAGGAAGTGCTATGGAAGCCAAGGCCTGAGGGATGCGTAGAAGCTGACAGGCTGGGATTGAGGGAGGAGTGAGGTACAAAGGCAGAGTGTTTTCTGGCAGAAGGGACAATATTTTCCAAGGAACTGAAGGTCAGAAAAGATGAGCTATTCTAAGTTACATGACTAGGAAATGAGTGGGAGACCAGTTTCTATATCTTTGGGGTCTCCTGGTGGGAAACTTCACAGGTGAGGAAACTGAGGCAATGGTCAATCCAAGTCTCCTGACTTTAGGGATCACCCCTCCCCTTAGGAGGATAAACACTAATGAACCAGCCCCTTTCATGGAAAATGATCACTTCTCAGATAGATTAGAGACAGCTGTGGTTATCAATGCTGGTCTAAAAAAGTGATTAGACAGAATCTAAATAATGATTTAGATTAATCATCTGCAAATGACCCTCAGTGGGGACAAGAAAATAACAAAGAAAGCCAATGTGTTCAGAGTGTTATTAATTACTTACATTCAAGGCCTAGCATGTTGTTAATGTTCAATAAATTGCTGAAGGAAGGAGAGACCCCCCACCAACTTCCTCTGTGGAGTCTCAGGCCTCTCCCTCCTCTTTGCACCAGGTAGTGAAACCCCCAAGATCAGATGCAGAGCCCTCATGCAAAGCCAGGTCAAGATGTCAATTGATAGGGGCCGAGCTCAGTGGCTCATGCCTGTAATCCCAGGCTGAGGCGGATGGATCATTTGAGCCCAGAAGTTCAAAACCAACTAGAACAACATAGTGAGATCTCATTTCTACAAAAATATAAAATTTAGCCAGGTGTGGTGGCGCATGCCTATAGTCCCAGCTACTCGGGAGGCTGAGAAGTGAGATAATGACTTGAGCCCAGGAGATCAAGGCATCAGTGAGCTGTAGTCGCACCACTGCACTCCAGCCTAAGTGACAGAGTGAGGCCCTGTCTCAAAAAAAAAAAAAAGAAAAAGAAAAAGAAAAGAAAGAAAAACCAATAAGAAAAGAAGAGAAACCAACTGATGGAAGCCTGGACCTGAGAGGGGCCTACGTTCACCTTGTCCAACCTGCTCCTTATGTAGAGGGGGAAATTGAAAGCTGCAGACAGATGAGGCTGTGTCTAAAGTCCCGAGAGAATTGGTGTCAGAGTAAGAACTAGAAGGAAGAGCTTTAGATTCTTCTGCACTGGCCAGGCCTTGAAAATGCAAGTATTCTCTTCTAAGGAAAGCAGCCCCAGGCGCTTCCTTGAAAAGTCTGCTCCCACCCCTTGTTCCAGGGGACCTGGTTACCCTGGCAACCATGCTGGGCAGGGGAGACTGCACTCCAGCCAAAGGTAGTTTTGGGTAAGCCAGACACAAGGGACGCCAGCCAGGGTGTTCCGTGTGGATGCTGACTGTATCGGTTATCTATTACTGGGTAACAGGTCATCCCAAAACTTAGCGGATTAAAACAATAATCACTTTATTATCTCTCGTGATTTCTGTGGGTCAGGAATTTGAACAGGCTACAGAGGAAACTTATCTCTGTTCTCTGATGTCTGGGACCTTGGCTGGGAAGTTGAGAAGCTGGGAACAACTCAACAGTTTGAGGACGAAATCATCTGGAGGCATTTTCACTCATAAGTCAGGTGGTTGATGCCCATTATTGGCTGGGACCTCAGCTGGACTTTCAACCAGAACACCTCCACAGTGTCTCTCTAAGTGGGCTAGTTTGGGCTTCCCACCGTCATGGCCGCCGGGTTCCAAGAATGAGAGTCTCCAGGAGAGCTAGGTGGGATTGCATGGCGTTTTTATAATCTAGCCTTAGAAGTCACTTCATGTCACTTCCATATATTCTATCGGTCAAGGCAATCATAGAGCTCCTTCCAGGACTGAGGGAGAATAATGTCAAGGTCAGATGTACATTGATATGGTTTGGCTGTGTCCCCACCCAAATCTCGTCTTGAACTGTAGCTTCCCTAATCCCCACGTGTTGTGAGAGGGACCCCATGACACGTGATCATTGAATCGTGGGGGCAGGTTTTTCCCGTGCTGCTCTTGTGACAGTGAGTAAGTCTCACAGGAGCTGACGGTTTTATAAAGGGCAGTTCCCCTGCACATCCTCTCTTGCCTGTGCCATGTAACACGTGCCTTTGCTCCTCCTTCACCTTCCGCTGTGATTGTGAGGCCTCCCCAGCCATGTGGAACTGTGAGTCCATTAAACCTCCTTTTCTTTAGAAATTACCCAGTCTCAGGTATGTTTTTATTAGCAGCGTGAGAATGGCCTAATACAGATATGGAACAGGAGATATTACTGGGGCCATCTTTGCCCCAGTAATCTGCGCCTAAGCAGGGCCTTGGCAATCTACTCAAATTCATTTATTTTAAGAAGAATATTTTTGAGTGCCTGTTATGTGCCAGACACTGCACTAGGGGATCTCCTGTGTCCTCTCTTGGGGAGTTTGAAGAAAAGTACACAGCAGCTGCTGAGTCACCCTAGGGAGAAGCAGACAAAAACAAGTTGATGGGTTGATGCGTGGCTGGGGAGTCCCTGCCTGCAGGCCTTTCCCTCAGAAGCAGCCACCTCTGTACAAACACAGGTGTCCATCTCCACCCTGACCCCAGCAAGGTCAGTGCAAGGGCCACATCAGTGTAGGTGTGACAACCTGGGGTCTGGCTGACCCTGGGGTCTTGCCGTATCATGTGTGCAGCATCCGCTGCCCCTAAGTCCACAGGAGGGCAGGAGAGAAATTCTGTGTTTATAGACTGCCATGGAGCAGAGTCGTGGTTTCCCATTTGCTCCTCCTGCTGAGCATGACCCAAAGCCTGCCATCATCTTCCCTTTCCACATCCCCACCTGGGCTCCTGCCTCCCAGGCACAGAAGCCTTCTCAAGGTCCCTTCTGGCCCCAGCCTCCTTTCAACCAACTGAGTCTCACAGAAGCATGTGGGTTTGCTTTTCCCCTCTGTCCCAAAGATTTTCAATCTGCATTGCCATTTTTATTTTCAATGCACCCCCATTAACTCGTAAGGGTTCTCAGAGGCCACCTGATTCTTGCATACACCCAGGCATGGGCAGCTCACTCCAACTCATGTCGTTTGCAGACAGCTGAACCCCTTAGGAGGTTCTGCAATCTCATTGAAACAACACTAAACTCATCTCTAGATCCCACTGTGCCTCTCTCGCCCCACTGAAATAATTGTGGATTAAAGGAATCTCCCCAGGCAGAACTGGCATTTGTGCTTATCTATAAATAGGGAACCTTCTGAAAAGTTCATTGTGGTGGTGGATTATGGTGGTGACTTCCCAGAGAGAGACCAGGATTGCTTTAATGAAATGAATGTGTGCAGTGCAAGGGTTGAGTCTAGCTGAGGGGTTTGACAAGGGGCAGGGAGGAAGGGTGGTCTGATCCGGGAGGAGCTATTTAGGAAATGATGATTTCAGAGAGGAAGGAGGTCAGGGGAAGCTGAATAATTTGTGGCAGAGCAGATCTGATGAGGCAAAAGGCCAGAAGGAAGGGCAAGAGAAAGTAAAGATGAAGCCATTAGCATTCCTAGGGGCGGATGAAGGCCAGAGGGCTCCGGACGGTTAATGGGAAAGGTGGCTGCTGGGCAGCTGCTTCAGGCAGATGCCAAACTGGGGAGATCTGGGCGAAGAAGACCTGCTTCTCCAGTAGCCTTGAGGCAAACAAGTATAACTCTGAGTTGGACTGGAGGGTGGGAAGTAAGGGTGGAGCAGCAACAAAAGTTGTAACGTTCATTCATTCATTCATTCATTTATTCATTCATTCATTCATTGTTTTTTCAACACTTACTTGGTTTCTACTGCGTGCAAAGCACTGAATTACGCAACTCCCTATCTGAGGGAATCCCTAGAGTCAACTGAGGAAGTGACCTTCTGCACAAAGGTCATTCTCAGCAGAGTGGACTAAAAGGTCCAGGGAGCCCCCAAGAATGCCACAAAATGAAAGGAAGGGTCTCATTTTGAGGTGCTTGGGACCTGAGGAGGACAGGTGGCTCTTATAGGGGGCAGGACCCTTTCTGTCTCACCTGCAACTTAGAAAAGCTGCATCCCTGCTTCCCTCTCCTGTGGCTCCCCAGTGCCATCTGCATCCTGTGCTCCTCCTCACTCTGGGTTTCCTAGTCCTCTGTGCATGCCTTCCTTCATCTGATGGTCATCTCATTGGTCTTCTGTCCCCTCTGTCATCGGAGCCTCTCTTGACCCACCCTCCTAAAC
>NW_012098097.1:6584651-6589204 GCF_000951045.1 Mandrillus leucophaeus
AACTCTGAGTTGGACTGGAGGGTGGGAAGTAAGGGTGGAGCAGCAACAAAAGCTGTAACATTCATTCATTCATTCATTCATTCATTCATTTGTTTTTTCAACAGTCACTTACTTGGTTTCTACTGCGTGCAAAGCACTGAATTACGCAACCCCCTATCTGAGGGAATCCCCAGAGTCAACTGAGGAAGTGACCTGCACAAAGGTCATCCTCAGCAGAGTGGACTAAAGGGTCCAGGGACCCCCCCCCAAGAATGCCACAAAATGAGAGGAAGGGTCTCATTTTGAGGTGCTTGGGACCTGAGGAGGACAGGTGGCTCTTATAGGGGGAAGGACCCTTTCTGTCTCACCTGGAACTTAGAAAAGCTGCATCCCTGCTTCCCTCTCCTGTGGCTCCCCAGTGCCATCCGCATCCTGTGCTCCTCCTCACTCTGGGTTTCCAAGTCCTCTGTGCATGCCTTCCTTCATCTGATGGTCATCTCATTGGTCTTCTGTCCCCTCTGTCATCGGAGCCTCTCTTGACCCACCCTCCTAAACCCCAAACCCCGGGCTAGACCTGCCTCTCTATCCATTCAAGGAAGTTACCCCAAGGACTTTCCAACCTGTGCCTTGCCCACAAATGGTGGTGTAGGTGGGGAGTCACCATCCCCCTCCTCTTAGAACTCCATGACTCAGTGGCTGTCAGTTGGGGCAATACTGCCCATCTACCGGGCATTTGGAAATGGGGCAGGGGCAGTTGTTGCAATGGTCAGGGGGTGCTGTTGGCATTTGGAGCGTGGACACCAAGCATGACCAGCCCTGTGCAGTGCACTGCACAGACCCACAGGGTGACCATTCGCCACCCCCCAACCCCCAAGGTGCCCTGCTGATAAATATGAAGTGGGGGGCCTCCTAGCCCCCCTCCTACCCCCATTCACTCCAGGCTATCAGGGAGCATGACCTAATCACACATATCTGGCTCAGCCCTTCTGGCCTCTTGCACTCTTTCTGAGCTGTGGAAAGATTTCCATCCTTGTAGATGTCTTGCCCTGCCAGGCGCTGGCTGCCATTCTGGGGAATATTTTCAATTCGGCAGGGAGGACGCAGCAGTCCCGTGGCCCCACAGCTGTGCCAATCCAGCTTTTATGGTAATAAGGCTGCAATCTTTGAACTCCTGGGTCCAAAGGAGTTTGACATCTGAGTCCATCTCTCATCTGGCTCCAAACTCACAGAAAGGACCACTGTTGTGACGGATCACCAGTGCTCAAAGCCTAACAGACCCTGCTGGGGAGGGTAGGAGGGTCTGGGCCCAGAGCCTGCAAACCCAACCAGCAAAACCCATCCAGGGCATTTCCAGGAAATGGGCATTCCCGCCCCTGTCTCCAACATGAGCACTGGAAACACTTTTGTGTATCTTCATTACAACCTTCTCTGCCCTGCTGCTTCCCTTGTGCATTGGAGGTCAGGTTTCTGTAGAGGCCCAGGGAATCTTGGGTGCAGTCGTGAAGCCCCAGCACCTGAACTGGAAAAAGGTTGCTTTTCCTTTGCTCTAAGGACGATAGGGGAAGGGCAGGCTAAAAACAGGCCTTTGATACACCTGATCGATGTGAGAAAATTGTTCTTTCATTTTAAAATTGCTCTTGGCCATGAGGACATATGCACCCCATGCACCTTTTTCAGTTGTTCTGTGTTTGGCTCCAAACCATTGGAGGACAGATTTGTTGGCAGTTCCCAGATGTCCAGGCCAGAACTGCCTCTTCTGACCTTAGTCAAGGTCAAGGGAAGAACTAGCCTGCCTTGCTCTCCCTTGCAGCTCTTTCTGCTTCTTCCTGGGCAACAGCAAGGCGCTGTAGTGTTTGGGAACTCACCTGGGAAGAGGTGACACCTGCCATGGAGCTGTGGGTGGAGAGTGAGGCCTCACTGCTCCAGAGAGAGCGAGAAACCAGCCACTTTCAACTGCTCGGCCCTGGTGAGCTTGCCTGAGATTGGAGTGAGACATCCCTGCCCGCCTCCATGGCTGTTTGAAAGAGGACCTCACTTCGTAAAGAAGGCAAGTGACTCCTTCCTCAAACCTCCCACCCACAGAGGAATCCTGGCTACAGTTGGAGCAAGGCTGGGTCAGCTTCCAGAGCCTCCAGCTCCGACTCCAGCTCTGGAAGTTGACCCAGCCTTGCTCCAACTGTAGCTTCCAATATACGAGTGTCCACCACGCATCCCAAGCAGGATCCGTACCATCTTCTAGCCACTACACCCCCACTGACTCTCACTCTCCCTGTGTACCTCACTCCAGCCCGGCCCATTCTCCCCGAGTGGGTGCTATCCCCAGACAGGAAGGAAGCCCCTCAAGGTGCCAGGTGAGTTCAGGTTCAGATCCCAGGCTGAGCTGCCCAGGCTATGTTGGGGAAACCCTTGGGGCACTGACCAGGAGCCCATTGCCCCCACAAGCCGCTCCCAGGGCTCCAGGTGGAAGAACAGACTTCTCCCCCTGGTCATGCTTTGTCTCCATGCTCTAAATGCCAGCAGCACCCCCTCCGCACTGCGACAACTCACCCCTGCCCCATTTCCAAATGCCTGGCACATGGGCAGTATTGCCCTAATTCCTCCCAATGCCTTGCTCTCAGTAGGTCCTCCGACCCTGTGCTCCAGGGGAGGAGAGGGCCGGCCAGGGGTGAAGGGCAGAGGGACAGACTGACCTCCAGAGCAACTCCTGAGTCCACAGGAACAATCCACCCATCCCAGGGGCTGGAGCCGCCCCCACGCCCAGCAGGCCCTCTCCTGGCTCAGCACCACAAGGGGCTGCTCCAGGCACCTCTTCTCTCAGCCGGGGAGGCCCACAGCCTACAGCCGCCTGGGTCTTCAGGGGGTGTGTAGACACCAGACCACTCAGGCTACCCTGGAAGTGTTCTGAGCACCTGGACCAGCCCTGAATTTTTCTTTTTTCTTTTTTTTTTTTTTTAAATCACTGATGGCATCCTGTCCTCCCACAGCTCTGCGGAACAGGCAGGGCCAGTGTCACAGCCCCATTTTGCACATGGAGAAAACTGGCGACAGCCCCTTTACGATTTCCCTTTGTAAGACCCACAGGAGCTGGCACAGACGGGAGCTCCTTTTCCACATGGTTCCTCCCAAAGCTGCGTTCTTCCGCCTCTGGCTGCCTCCCCTCGCTGTTGTGGCTGGGCTGGGAGGTGGTTGTGGGGCTGGCACTCCCAGAGAGCTCTAGGGCTGTAGTCTCCTCATCTCTCTTCCCACCTGGCTCCAATCCCCACCATCTACGCCAGCACCAGAAAGGCCTGGACCAAAGGAGGCGGGTAAATACAAAGGAAGCAAGGCACATAAGCCGCTGAGGTGTGAAAACCTTCGGGATCCTGATGATATTCAAACCCGGAAAGGTCTCCAAGGAGGAAATGCAAGCCGTATGTTCTCTGAACCATTCTCCATCCTTGCCTGTGGCATTTGGCAAAAATCAGGTCGGACCGGACATCCCCGAGATGGAGAAAAAGAGGGGGAGGATTGGGTTTGGGTTCACTGGTTTTTTGGCAAAATCATAGGGCCAGGACAGCCTGTCTCCAGGTCACAGAGAGGAGGCACCCAGGCCCCATGACAGAGGGTGGGAACTGAGGGTCACAGAATGCCCTTTCCTGAAGAGTCTGCCACGGCCTTCAGCCAGTCTTTGGGGGCTGCAAGACTCCGAGTCTCAAGGTGCCCAGCGGAGCCTACCACACCTGCCCTGCACGAGGAACTCTGGAGTCCAGGCCATGGACCAGGATCCCTGGCGCCCTGTGGTCTGTCCAACCCCTGGTTGGAAGGCGAGGCGACGTCACCTTGGGCATCAGGGAGGAGAATGATGCATGAGCCGGCACAATAAATGGAGACAGATCTAGTTTGAGAGTCTCCAAAGATGATATTACTCAGCAGCCTCACGCTTTTCATCTGGAACTTATTGGAAAAGCTCGCTAAGGGGATCAGCTGCCTCCCAGGCTCCAACTCCCAGCTCCCATCCAATTGGCATTAAGGCCCTTTAAAGTATTACTTCTCAACACCATGAGCATTGTATGTTCCTGACAGGATAAGCCTGCCACAAATTAATACCTGGGGCAGATCCTAAAACACAATTCTTCCCGGCTGCAATAATTCCAGCCAACCCCTCTATCTGCGCTGACAGATGCAGTAAATCTTTCATCATTGCAAATCATACGTTGTTTTTTTCCTCTGGTACCCAAAATAGCCAAGACAATAAACGTTACCTCCTTTTATGATTATCGATGTGCTTATAGGGCGTCCCTGCTGCCTGCACCACCACTGACCCACCCGGGGTCTCATTGTGCTTGTAGGGAAGCGGCTCCCTTTATCCTGCAGGCTTACAAGCCCCAAGTAGAGGCTGGAAGAGTCGGTGGGCTGGTGTCTGGGAGAGACAGAAGTGAGACGCTCCTGTCTCTGAGAAGCTGAGGGTGGCGGTCAAGGAGGAGGAAGGGGGACTCAGCCCTGAGGCTGCAGGGAGAGACCAGGGCCAGTGAGGACAGCAGGCAGAGCCTCAGGACACAGAGGTCCTCTGCCTGCCCTTGTGCCGGCCAAGGTGC
>NW_012098097.1:6589254-6601965 GCF_000951045.1 Mandrillus leucophaeus
AGTCCAGGCCATGGACCAGGATCCCTGGCGCCCTGTGGTCTGTCCAACCCCTGGTTGGAAGGCGAGGCGACGTCACCTTGGGCATCAGGGAGGAGAATGATGCATGAGCCGGCACAATAAATGGAGACAGATCTAGTTTGAGAGTCTCCAAAGATGATATTACTCAGCAGCCTCACGCTTTTCATCTGGAACTTATTGGAAAAGCTCGCTAAGGGGATCAGCTGCCTCCCAGGCTCCAACTCCCAGCTCCCATCCAATTGGCATTAAGGCCCTTTAAAGTATTACTTCTCAACACCATGAGCATTGTATGTTCCTGACAGGATAAGCCTGCCACAAATTAATACCTGGGGCAGATCCTAAAACACAATTCTTCCCGGCTGCAATAATTCCAGCCAACCCCTCTATCTGCGCTGACAGATGCAGTAAATCTTTCATCATTGCAAATCATACGTTGTTTTTTTCCTCTGGTACCCAAAATAGCCAAGACAATAAACGTTACCTCCTTTTATGATTATCGATGTGCTTATAGGGCGTCCCTGCTGCCTGCACCACCACTGACCCACCCGGGGTCTCATTGTGCTTGTAGGGAAGCGGCTCCCTTTATCCTGCAGGCTTACAAGCCCCAAGTAGAGGCTGGAAGAGTCGGTGGGCTGGTGTCTGGGAGAGACAGAAGTGAGACGCTCCTGTCTCTGAGAAGCTGAGGGTGGCGGTCAAGGAGGAGGAAGGGGGACTCAGCCCTGAGGCTGCAGGGAGAGACCAGGGCCAGTGAGGACAGCAGGCAGAGCCTCAGGACACAGAGGTCCTCTGCCTGCCCTTGTGCCGGCCAAGGTGCGTGAGTGACAAACTCTGCTAAGGTCCTGTGTGCAGGGGACTCTGAGAATTGCCATGTGACCTGCCTCATTCCACATTCTCCTTATTGACAAGCACATCACAGAGAGCCAGATCTGGGTCCTAGCCCCACAGGCCTTGATTTCTCCATCTGCAAAATGGGATTTGTGACACAAGCCCTGCCCGTTCCACAGAGCTGCGGGAGCACAGGATGCAGGCTGTACATGGTAAAAAGCCAAAACATGATGTCCAGGACTGGGCCCAGGTGCCCAGAATGCCTCCAGGGTAGCCTGCACAAAGGAAGTCTGCACATTGGCAGGTCAGCCCTGCAGGGCTTGGGAGCATGGAGGCTGCATCCAATTCCTAGGACTGCCACAATAAATCATCCCAAAGCAGGAAGCTGAAAACAACAGAAATGTGTTTTCTCCCAGTTCAGGAGGCCAGAAGTCCGAAATCAAAGTGTTGCCAGGATTGGTTCCCCCTGGAGGCCCCAGAGGAGAATCCTTTCCGTGCCTCTCTCCTAGTGCCTCTCGCCTAGCTTTCGGAGGTTGCCAGCAATCCTTGTTATTTCCTGGCTTGCAGATGCATCACTCCCATCTCTGCCTCTGTCATCACATGATGTCTGTGAGTGGCCCTGTGTGTCTCTTTTTTCCTTTTCTGAGACAGAGTCTGGCTCTGTGGCCCAGGCTGGAGTGCAGTGGCACGATCATAGCTCATGGCAGCCTCTACCTCCTGGGCTCAAGTGATCCTCGCACCTCAGCCTACTGAGTAGCTGGGACTACAGGTGTGCACCACCATGTCTGGCTAAATTTTAATTGTTTTGTAAAAACAGGGTCTTGATATGTTGCCCAGGCTGTTCTTAAACTCCTGGGCTCAAGTGATCCTCCTGCTTCGGCCTCCCAAAGTGCTGGGATTACACCTGTGAGCCACCACGCCTGGCCTCTTGTCCTTGTCTTATAAGGGCACTGGTCGTTGGATTTAGGGCTCACTCTAACCCTGTTTGGCCTCATCCTAACTAATCATATCTGTGGAGCTCTTATTTCCAAACTAAGGTCATATTCTGAGGTTCTGGATGGTCATGAACTTTGGGGGATACCATTCAACCCTCCACAGGATCTGGGGGGTGACTCTGCCTGAGGGGCTCCTAACAGGTCCCCTGCAGTCAGCACTCCCTCTAAGGACACTTCTCTATCTGTCCCACACCAAGAACTGCTCAGAGGCAAGACCATCACCTCGCCCAACTACTCCCTGAAGACTTGGGGTTCCCTATGGAGTCCAGGGAAGCTCAGCTTAGCCCTGAAAATATGCCAGGTCCTCACTTGGCTGAGATGCAGCTGATCCCTATCCACACCTTGGTCACCTGTTCTTAATGAACTAGCACCTGCTACCTGTAATCTCAGCAATTTCGGAGGCTAAGGCGGGCGGATCACTTGAGGTTAGGAGTTACAGACCAGCCTGGCCAACATGGTGAAACGCCATCTCTACTAAGAATACAAAAATTAGACGGGTGTAGGGGTGTGCGCCTGTAGTCCCAGCTACTCAGGAGGCTGAGGCATGAGAATCGCTTGAACCCGGGAGGCAGAGGTTGCAGTGAGCCGAGATCATACCACTGCACTCCAGCCTGGGCAACAGAGCGAGACTGTCTCAAAACAAAACAAAACAAAACAAAACAAAATAAACTAGCACCTGCTTTAACTTTACCCATCCACACCCCCTCTCACCCCTGACCCCCGCCATGTGGCTCATCCTCATCCTCCCTAGTCAATTCTAGAAGGATGACTCCTCTCCAACTGTTCCTCCAGGGCCTTTTTGCCAAAGGTGGAGAGTCTTCGCTGTCACCCTATAGAAGTGCATTCCCAAATTGCAGTTAAATTATACATTCGCCTTTTAAGTAGCACTTTAAGCTGGCAGGGAAACAGATTTTTATCAGTGGTGAATGCCCACCTCGGGCTGCTAGATTTCATGCAGGGTTCATGTGACGGGTGATAACTCTCACCCCCCTCCCTTTATGAAGAGACATGGCTCTTGTCTTTCTGCACAGAGGGAACAATAACACAGACATCTTGCCCCGAGGTATCAGAGGCTGTGGGTCCCTCACCTCCTGGGTCTGGAGCCCACCCACCAGTGCCTTTTCTGCCATGGCAACTGCCCGTGGGGCCTGAAAAGATCCCATCATGTCTCCGGTCCGTGGTGCCTGTGCCAAAGCAGCTGACACTGTTGTTGTGCCCGAGAACACGAGGTTATTTGCTTTCCAGTAACTGTCCTCCTGTTTAATCGCTGGAGAGAGGTGCTTTTGTCAGCTGCTCTATAAGTAAATGGTCTTGACATTTTTGGCAACAGGCTCTTCTCAAAGGGGCAGATGCTTCCCCCTGGGCAGGGCTTCTCGAGAGAGGAGGCCAAGCTGGTTTGCAGAATTCTCCTGAGCATTTGTCCTTCCCGAGCTCCTCCCACACTTCCTCAGTGGGAGGTGTCTGCTTTCCTAACCCCTATCTGGATCTCTGAACCTTGACAGTCCTGGATGACTTCCTTTCCCTCCCCAGCCAGGGCTGAACCCTCCCTTCCATGCCATCTGCACTGTGCCCTGTCCTGGGACCCTGCTGAGGCTGGAGGCTCTGCCACCAGCCTGGGTGCTTAGGAGATGAAGTCTGTGGTTCTGCTCTCAAAAGCATGAGCACCCCAGGCTGTCTACCACGTGAAAAGGCTTCCCAGAGACTTCTCTGTCCTAGATAAGTTGTGAAAAGCCAAGATCAATTTGCTTCTGAAAATTAGGTAGATCAATATGAATAGCACCATCTGCTGAGGAGCGCGTGTGTCTGTGAGCAGTGTGTGTGTGCAGTGTGTGTGTCCGTGCTCACGCACCCTCGAGGGTGCCCACAGTCCTGCTCCCTTCCTCACTCTCCCACCCCCCGCATCCCCCACCCTCCCCATCTTATTTATATCTGCTCACTATTTCCTGACTTACCTCTTTTTTTTTCATTTCAGAGGAGACAGGACAGAAAACCTAAATCCCAGGGAAGTGGGTGTGTTCACTCTGGTACAGGGGACATTGGGATATGCCGTTTCTGGGAGGAGGGTCCCCTGCCCCGTGCACCCCCATCTCCAGCCCCACTCTTCTGCCTCCCAAGCCTCAGGCAAAATCATCAGCCTGTGACTAACTCTGGGGGACTAACATAGCAGCCACCAGGAGGCCAGAGGTCCCAATGGCTGGGCAGGTGTCACTGAAGTCCCACTGCCCATCTTAAATCACATCTCTGCCCTCAAGAAGGTATGTGACCTTGGATGTGGGTGATGAACCCCACCAAGCTTCAAGGTCTTCATCTGTTCACCAGGGATGATGGGATCCTCTACGGGTTCCTGCTTGACACAGAGCAAGCACCCAGCTAATAACAAGAACAGCCAGCGCATAGGCTGAGCATCCCTAATCCCCAAATCTGAACTCCGAATGATCCAAAATCCGAAACGCTCCAAAATCTGAAACTTTTTGAGCACCATCTTGATGCTCAAAGGAAATGCTCGTTGGAGCATTTCAGATTTTGGATTTTCAGATTAGGGGTGCTGAACATAATGCAAATATTCCAAAAGCCAACATCCAAAACAATTCAAAAGCCGAAACACTTTTGGTCCCCAGAATTTCGGATCACGGATACTCAACTGGTATTCGCCGGATGCTTGTCTAAGCACGTTATGCATATTAACTCATTGATTTCTTGCAATGGGCCCATGATTACCTGCCATTTTTATCTCTCTCATTTTAGAAGTGAGGAAAGAGAGGCCCAGAGAGGTCAATAACATACCCAACGTTGCAGAGTTAGTAAGTATGGTGTCAGGATTTGAACCCGGGCAGTCTGGGTCTTGCACCTACAGGCTTTGTCCTGCCATTGGTACTATTTTTTTGTGTATGTGTGTGTGCTGGGTCAGGCTAGGAGCAGAGATGCAAGCCCAAAGCGCACTGGGCCAGCCCTTGTCCTCAAGAGTCTTCCCCTTCCTCTAGGGCATCTCCAAGGTGAAAAGGGAAGACCCCGGGCTCCCTAAGGCTTTGTGCAGACAGAAGCTCCAGCCACTGAGAATGATTTAACCACATCGAGCCTGTCTTTCCCGCTATGCTCAGCAGCTTTGCTTGGAAAACGATGACAGAGTAAGATTTAAAAGCCTGGAGAACGGACTATTATTCTTATCACTGCTAATAAAGGTGAAAGCGTTTTATTTCCTGGTGTGAGTGTGGCTCAGACGACAGAACGCCTTGCTCCCTCCTCCCCATGAACTCCCGGCCTCTTTGCCTCTGGCATCTTCTGAGACCTTCCCAGAGCCTGTGCTCCTGAGAACCTCACCCCATCAGGAACCCCAGCTCTCTGCAGAATAATCTCCTAAAAGGCTAGCAGGGCAGGGTGATGGCAAAGTGGGGTGCATTGCTCCCCTTGGGGGTTCATTCAGCAAACATTCGTCACGTGCACATTTTGTCCTGGGCACCAAGGGTATTTCAGTGAGGCACTGCCTCACTCTGCCTTCATTTCAGTAGGGGAGACAGACTATAAAAATAAACCAGGAAATAGATAATACAATGTAAGGTAATGAGCCATGCTTCAAAGCAAAATAAAGCAGGGAAGAGGGGCTACAGACTAAGGGGAGGAGAGTATATTAGTTAGCAACAAGGAGGGAAGCAGTCCCCTCCTCAACCGGTATGATGGGGACAATTAATAAAGGGACAAAGAGGTGGACAGAGTCAGAGGACCCACTCAGGGATGGCCAGTCATCCTGGACCCAGCATCATGGGAAGCTGCCTGGTGCCACTTCTAGACCTAGGAGCAAGGAAAGAGACCAGTTGCCAGGGCAGTTGCCAGAGCTCGGAGCGGGCTGTCACTGTGAAAGTGACCCTGTGCCCCACTAATGAGAGAGCTGGGAGGTCAGTTCCCCAATCTGATTCTCCTCCCACCTTCTGGTCTCCTGTGGGTGACTTGCATTGGCCAAACCCAACTGGAAGGCAGAGGGCAAGGGGGCTTGGTTGATGCAGCCCACTCAGTCAGCCTCCTGTGACACAGAGCAGGGTGGGAAGGATGGGGTGCTGGCCTGGAGGGTCAGGCAGAGACCGGGTAGCTACCGGTCACTGCTATTCCATATAGGATGGCCAGAGAAGACCCAGTAATGAGGGGCCTTTGGGCAGAAGCCTGAGATCTCCGTTCCCCATCTCCATCGACATGCTCTAGACACCTTCCTCTGCTTTATTTTTCTCTCCCTTTGTGACCAGCCACAGATCCATCCTTGACCCTTCAAAGGAACTAGAATGATTTCCCCCCAACATCCAGCTACAGTGGGGACTGAACATAGCAGCCACCAGGAGGACAGAGGTCCCAATGGCTGGGCAGGTGACACTGAAGTCCCACTGCCCATCTTAAATCATGTCTCTGCCCACAAGAGGGTATGTGGCCTTGGATGTGGGTGATTAACCCCCCAAGCTTCAAGGTCTTTGCTTGAAGATGTGGGGGTCTGGCTTTTTAGGGCATCATGATGGCAAGACGATGCCACGTCTTGCAGTGGCAACTGCCAGTGGCCCAGTGTAGGGGCCACTCTCTACACTCTAGGCGAGTGGCAGTTTTTCTGAGGTGTGAGGGTCACCCTGGGCCAGTGGCAGTTTCTCTGGGTCAGTGGCAGTTTCTGTGAGGTGTGAGGGTCACCTTCACCCTCCTCCCCAACCCCGCTGCCACTATGCAGTCTTCACTAATTCATGAGAGAGGAGGAGAAGCCACTGAGGCAAGTGAACAAAGCTCAGATCACTCTGGTCCCTTCCTCCTCTGGCACATTCATGGAGAATGACGGGTGCAGAGGCTCCCAAAGGAAGGCTCCTCCCTGCTCTTTTGCACCCGGGAGAGGGCTCTCTGGCCACTCTGGGCCCTCCGTGCACCTCTCGAGCACCCGCCTTCACCTCTCCTCTCCTGCATGGGAATATGAAGGCGTTCGCTCACACACTCTACTGCATGAAGCCACGCGGTCCTCACCCACGCACAGCTTTTGCCATCACAGCCTCCGTTTGTTTAAGACTTTTTAAGGTTCATCTTAAAAAGTTGAGTCAATGAGGCCACAAAATTAGACACAGGCACACACACACACACACACACACACACACACACACACACATATGCATGCTGATTTCCACTGCAGGCTTCCAATCTTATGTGGAGCAAAGTCAATGCTGTTGAGATTACTGAGGCTAAGGGAAGGTCCTGGGAGATTCATGCCCATTCTGCTCCTCCATTGCTCCATCTCAGGCCACACAGCAGCTGCCAGCAGGTCCTCTTTAAGACTCACATAACACACAGAGTGTACTCCAGGTCTGCAGAGAGAGTCTTAGATTCTTTTTCTTGCCTTTGTGACAGTCTCTCTGTTCTTCATCTATCCCTTTGACCCCAGAGTGCCTTCTTTTCTCTAAGAGGCCCTGTCCCCAGGGTGCACCCCTGCATGATAACTGGTTTTGTATAGGTTGGCTTTTAGACGCTCTGTGTGCTTCACGCTCATCACCTTTTCCCGTAGAGTTAGAATCAAATGCAATCAGTTGGCTGGATTTCCATTGTTCTTGGAATAAATTTCAAATTCCCTACTGTGACCTACAAAGCTATGCATGATGTGTCTGTCCAGCTCCATTGCATGACCCCTCCTTCTGGCTCACTATTTCCATTCATACCTGTTTCCTTTCTGCTCCTTGAACACACCAAGCCCCCTTCTCCTTTTTACTATGTACTTGCCATTCTATCTGCCTGGAATGATTTTACTCCAGCTCTTGTCATGCATGATGGTTCATTGTCATTTCTTCAGGTCTTAACTCCAAAGTTCCCTCTTCAGAGACGTCTTCCTTCCCTACCCTATCAATGAAGTCTCTCTCTGCGCTTCTAGGTCAGTGTCCTGCGACACCTCTGACTCTTTATTTCACAGCATTCATGACCATTTGTAGTTACATTGTTGGTTGAGTGTTGGTGGCAGTAGTAATGGTGGTGGCGGTGGTGTGTGTGTGTTGGGGCGGTGGGTGTGATCTGTCTTCCCCACTAGGAGCCATATTCTTTGAAGTCAGGAACCAAGTCTGTATTTGTGCAGTAAAGGATCAACTGCCCAAAGAAAGGTTTGGGTCTTTGGCCCTGGCTCCTGGGAGGGAACCTCTATGTCCTTGGAATGCTCTGATAAGGGCATCTTTGTTTACCTGGGGTCTTGGGCCACCCTAAATTGTCTATGCTAACAATGTGATATGTGGTGGGTTGGGTGGGGGGGGGGTCTTGGACCACTTGGTATAAGTTTGACTTCTGGAGGGTCTAAAGGGTAAGGTCAACCTGGCAGGCAGACAATCATGACTAAGTTACTGAGCCCCAGTAGAATCTCTGGACACCAAGGTTTGGGTGAACATTTCTGGTTGGCCTGTGTGTGTTATCGCACATCACTGCTGGAAAAAGCAGGTGCTGTCCACAGTTCCACCAGGAAAGGACCAGATAAGTTCATGCATGGTCTCTCCTGGACCCTTCCCCATGCACCACTTCCCTTGACTAATTTCCATCTGTATCCTTTCACCGTAATAAATCGCAACCATGAGTATAATGACTTTGCTGAGTTCTGAGTCCTTCTAGTGAATTATTGAACCTGAGCCTGGTCTTGGATACCCCCGTAGACTTTTCCATTGGTGTCAGAAGGGAAGTGGTCTCGGGAACCCCTGACCTTTTCCAGTGTTGTTTACTGCTATCTTCCCAGTGCCTAGAACCACAAGTGGTACACAGGAAGTGCTCATGAAGTATGTATTGATAGTGAATGTTCCTCTTGACACAAAGACTTTCCAAATGCAGCCAGTAGTGCTGGGACATTTTCTCAACCACCTGCAGCTTCCTCATCCCACCTCATTGAGTTTAGCACCCCCAGGCGCCTTCTAGTTCCCAGAAAGGGCTGAGCTCCCTCAAGCCTCTGGACTTTTCTAGAGGTTGTGTGTGTTGTCTGGGGATTCCTTCATCCACCACCTCCCTGATTCCTCATTGTCCTTCTAGATCCAGCTAATCTTGTCACCTCCCCCGGGGAAAATTCCATAGGCCCCACGTTTCCAAGCCTACCTGAGCTTACCCATGGCATCCTGTTATAACCTCTGCCATAACACATGGCATCTGGGTTGTAATGGAAAGGATTCTGAGCCTTCTCGTCCTGGAGCTATGTTGCATTTGCAAAGGATCTTCTGCTTAGATACCTCTTCTCTGTGGCAGGTGGACTCTAGGATTGTCTAAGCTGATCCCCACCTCGTGGCACTCACACGTTTGTGTCATCTTCTCTCTTTGAATGTGGGCCAGCCTGGCAACTTGTTCTAACCAAAGGAATATGGCTAAAATAATAAATGTCACTTGAGCTCTTTTAAATCCAGGAACCGTGCGTTTTATCTGTAGGTCTTTACTAGCAGGTGCTGTGCCAATTGCATAGCAGTAAATATCTGCATTAACAAACGGATCAACCCCTCAATAAGGAGAGGTGGAAGGAAGGTTAGGAACGTGGTGGAAAATTGTTTTTAAATGATGGTTGTATAGCAGATCTCAGCATCATTTTCAGAAACAAGATTCTATCTACTCATTCTGATATCTACAGAAAAGGATAGGAGATAAAACTATCAGGAGGTCATCCTCTCAACAAGCCTCTTTGGAGTAGAAGTGAACTGCTCTGCCCATAGGTAGGAAATCCATGCCTCTAAGCTTTGCAGAATGATCGCCTAATCTTAGACTTGGGTCATGGGCACCGGAGCTGGCTACCCTCTTCTTCTCCGTGGCAGGCTGACTCTAAGGTGGTCTAAGATGATCCCTACTTCCTGGTATTCACATTCTTGTGTAATCTCCTTTCCTTGAACATAGTCTTGCCTGGTGACTTGTTCTAATCACAGGAATATGGCAAAAATAGTGATTGTCACTTCTGAGATCAGTTTTAGAAGATTGCAACTTCTCTCTTGCTAGTGGACTTTCTCTCTTGCTGACTTCTTTGTGTGACAAGAAACTGAGAGAAGCCTCCAGCCTACAGCCAGCTGGGAACTAAAGCCCTGAGCCCAACAACTGTCAAGGAACTGAATTTTGCCAACAGCCACAAAAGTGAACTTGGAAGTGAAGACTTTTCCAGTCAAGCCTTCACAAATGGCACAGGGTCTGCTCTCCAGCCCTGGCTAACACCTCGATTGCAGCCTGAGAGACAGTCCAAAGCAGAGGGCCCAGCCAGGCCATACCCAGAGGTCCCACCCACAAAGACTGAGATCACAGATGTGATCCCCTTAAGCTGTGAAGTTTTGGAGTGATTTGGGGTGATTTGCTAAATGCGGTGGATAACTACCATGCTCTCCCAAGTGCTGATCAACACCAGACCATACCTGATTCTGCTGTTAGCAGCACAGTAAGATAGTCAAGCCATAGATGCCAGAGCCACATGGCCTGGATTCAAATCTAAGGCCTCTACTTTGTGCCTTTGTGACCTTAGACAAGTTACTTAGCATCAGCTCTCTCATCAGGGACATAGGAATATTACCTACCACTTAGGACTGTCATGAGGATTAGATTAGATTATACATGTACAATGCTTAGAACAGTGATAATATTTGTAACATTCATCCTATCCATTATATCATATAAATGTTGATGGTATTTATTCTTCATGGCGTAAGTTTCTACTTACATTAGCACATGCAACTGACCACATGCCACCCATACAACCCAGCCCTACCACAAGCCAGTAGAAGGAAGACCTTGGGGCAGAGAGCAGCCTTCTGTAACCACAGCCTGGAAGGTCAAGGCCTGGTCCTGGAAACTCGAAGCCCACCTCCTCCTCTCTGCTCAGCATCCCGACCACCCCCACTTTTGGCATACCAAGAAAGAAGTTGCACACACAGGTCTAGTCTAATCATTCCACTATTTGCAAACACATTTAGAAACAGTCAGGATCCATTTCCCTTGAAAGTTAAGGGGAATTCAATACCAAATCATTACAATTCAATCCCATTATGGACAGTTGGAGCCTAAAACAGTTCTCTGCAAGAAAACAGCAACATAGCACAAGCAACAGCTCCACAGCCCCCAGGGCTCACAGCTGAGTGGTGCTTCCAGCCTGGAGGACTCCAGACTTGTACCTAGCAGCAGAGCCACTTGTGTCCAGGAAGAGGGTCTGTTAGGGGTGTGGTGGTCTAGGACAGGCTCAGTGCAAGAGTTTGCTCTGTAGTCAGAATGGTTCCTCCTCTAGCTCTCACCATAGAACCAGGACCACTTTGGCAAATCTCAAGGTGTGTGTTTGCTACAGCACATAGGCCTCTGTGGGTGGTGATAAATTGTGGAGGGGAGGGAGCTGGGGAGGGAAACCAGGAAGATTTCCATCCCTCCTCTGCAAGGGCCTAAGCACCTCTACCTGGGCTTCTGTAGCTTGGAGATTTTCCCAGTTTGCACTGGGAAGCTTGCTCTAGCCTACAGTCAAGCTACCTACAAAGTCAACGCAACATACGAGATTGTCTGCAGGCCAGCTGTTTGTATTAGAGAGAAGATGGAAATACTCTATGGCAGGATAAGACGAGAAGAAGCATTCTAGAAGTGGGAGTCTGAGCACACTTTATGTCCTGGGCTATGGAGAGCCTGTCACTCACTTCCCCTGATAGGGTTTGACCCCCATTTACTTTGCAAAATTGCTTATGGGCATGCAGACACCTCTGAGGATTGGTATCACCAGTGTTCCCACCTGGGCCTCTCCTGGGATATGAAGCCTTGTGTCTTTGTTCTCTCATTCCCTCAAGGTGATGGTGCAGAGACATTAGAAAATGCATGAAGCTGCAAGGGCCTGTTGCCTGCATGAGACCTGGTGTGTGCGTGAGTGCATATGAATGAATGTGCATGTTATGGCTAATGAGCATCCACAGAGATTCTCAGGAAGACAGGATCAAATAATTGCTGTCAGAGCTATGCTTCTGATTAGCTTTCTCTTCCAAAAGCTAATTGTCCAATTTCATAGGCATCTGCTATTTTTCATAAATGTGTTTGAACTTCACAAGCCAAGTGATTTTTTAGCAGACAGTCAACAACTCAGAAAATAATACATCTTGTATCCTATCTTGTCCCTCTCAACTAAACAATGAAGTTATAGAAAGAAAGCTGAACAGAGGTTTGATGCACAAACTTGCCAATTAGCCCTCTCACACCAGAGTCAGGGACTGTTTTTCACTGGATGAATGTGTTGAACCCAGTGGGGGCAAAGAACAGCAGGATGTGCACAGGTACAGAATTTCTCTCCCTAACAGCCAGGGCATGCTCAAGGAGAGCCAGCATGCAGCAGCTGAGACTTCACACCTGTGTGGGGCTCCATTCAGATCTGCAGTGTGCATGCCATCTTCAGGCAGTCATGTTCTTTGAGGTGAGGATCTCGGTAGGTTTCATGCCATGTTCAGTGGGAAATGGGATTATACAGGTTTGCAGCTTGTTACCTCTGGCTTCCCACAGCCTTCATGCTGTGCATCTGTGTAAAGTAACTCTTGATGGAGCAAACATCTGTAGCCTTGCAAGCAAACATCCAATTTCCCTAGAATTTACCTATCTTCCCCTTCCCTCAATGGCAGAGCTACTAAAGAGTGGGAATAGGCCCATGCATGGTGGCTCATGCCTGTAATCCCAGCACTATGGGAGGCTGAGGTGAGTGGATCACCTGAGATCAAGCGTTCGAGACCAGCTTGGCCAACATGGTGAAACCTGGTCTCTACTAAAAATACAAAAGTTAGCCAGGTGTGGTGGTGGGTGCCTGTATTCCCTGCTACTCAGGGGGCTGAGGCAAGAGAATCACTTGAACCTGGGAGGTGGAGGTTGCAGTGAGTCAAGATCGTGCCACTGCACTCTAGCCTGGGTGATAGAGTGAGATTCAGTCTCAAAA
>NW_012098097.1:6602015-6622632 GCF_000951045.1 Mandrillus leucophaeus
AAAAAAAAAAAAAAAAAAAAAAAAAAAAGAGAATGAGGAGAATGTATCAGTCAGGATAGGATAGGAAGAGTTAGGCTCCAGTAACAAACACCACCAAAGTCTCAGCTGAAGAAACGTGAAAAGTCCCTTTCTAATTCCTGCTATGTTTCCATGGGGCTCTTCTCCTGCATAGTCATCATCCTTGCTCTGGAATCTAAGCTGATGGAGCAGCCACCACCAGGAAATTTGCTGATCACAACATTGAGGGAAAAGACAGCCATAGTAGGTCTTACCATCAGCACTTAAATGCCCAGCCCAAAGTGACACAATTCATTGGTCAGAAGTGGCCACATGATTCCATCCAACCAGTTACAGGGGGCCAGTTAGTGTAATTCTACCATATGCATGGAGTATGGAAGAGGCAGAGTATTTGGCAAAAGATGGCACTTATGACCATCACAAAGGTAGTTAAAGTGGCCCAGGGGCTCATTGGAGAAAGCAACAAGGAAGCAGATTTGATACCCTTAAGGGATAAACTTTCAAACTTCCAGAGACTTCTTTGAGTAAAATGAATTACCAGTGGAGGTGGCACAGACATTTGTAGAGGTGGTTCCAACAGTCATTAGGGGTGAAATTAAATATTTAAGATCGCTTCCAAATGAATGAAATTAGCCTCCATCACTCATCTGGTCTTAAATAATCCTTGTGCTGTGATTTGAATGTGTTCCCTTCAAAATTTATGTAAAATGTAATCCCCATTGCAATAGTATTGCATGAATGGGATTAGTGACCTTCTAAAAGGGTTAGAGGGAAATAGCTGGACCCTTTGTGCTCTTTTTCATCCCTTCAGCAAGGTGAGGCCACAGCATTTGTCCTCTCAGGAGGACGTACCAATAAGGCACCATCTTGGAGGCAGAGACCAAACCCTCACTAGACACTGAATCTGCTGGTACCTTGGTCTTGGACTTCCCATCCTCCAGAACTGTGAGAAATAAATTTCTGTTTTTTATAAATTATCTAGTCTCAGATATTTTGTTATAGTAGCACAAATGGTCTAGGACACTCTGTCACAAAGATTTGGTCATTCAGATTTGTGAAGGACTAGCAGTCTGAAAGAAAAACTGAAATCAAGAGACAGGGTTGAGGTTGGAGATTCAGGTGAGGCAGGTGAATACATGAACTCCTGCTGTGGGCTTAGTTCTCCCTTTGTTAGCTCTGTGTTTATATAAATGGTGCTCCTGAGGCTGATTATGGTTTTAGTTCCCAATCTGTGGTCACGTGAGCTTAGATGTGGATCTTTCCCCATTTGAGCCATCACATGAGACCTCAGCCCTGGGCAACATCTTTATTTTAGTTTGCAAGAGACTCTGAAACAGAGGACCTAGGTAAGCCACACCTAATTTCTTGACCCACAGATACTGTGAGATAATAAACATGTGTTGTTTTAAACCACTATGTTTCATGGTAATTTGTCATGCAGCAATGGGTAACTAATGCAAGGAGGTCAATTGGAGGGGAGGGTGGCACAGGCATTAGCGTTTGAGATTTGTGGCTGTATCTAAGTCAGAGAGGAAAACCAGTAGGATCTGACCCAAGAAGCTTAGATAGAGAGTGGCAAGTGGGGTCTTAGGCAAAGGGGTTGGCTAGAACATTTGCTGAGCCTGGTGGGGGACCCCTAATACCTGCTGAAGATGTTGGTAAGGTGGAGAGGTCTGGAGCCAGATGGAGTAGTAGCTTAACCTTCAAAGAGCCCAGGCCAGCTGAGAGCCTCACCCTGTCCTACTCATAGACGATCAGTTGAGTCATCCTCAAATATACATTCAGAACTGTATGAAAGGGGCTAATAATTGCTACCACTTATTACCCACCTGCTATAGCTCAGGCTCAGTTATTTTGCCAACATCTCTATTTATTCTCATGACTCTGAGAAGCAGGTGTCATTATTCCTATTTGAGGATTAGAAAGTGAAATTCAGACAGACCAATAACTTGCTGAAGGTCATTCAGCTTGTAAGTGGCAGTGCTGGGTTCAAACCCACATTGAGCCCCAAAGCCAGTCTTCCTTCTTCGAATTCATTCTCCCACCCACCCTCCAGGCAATCAGACGGGCCCCAGGAAAGCCCCACACCTAGCTGACTCTTTCCACCACCTTATCACGACCCACTTGCATAATCTCTCAGCCATTATTATTCCTCTCATAAAACCTCATCCCTATTAAAAAGTGTTTCCTCAACCATCAGCACCCTGATTGTAAAATATAACAAAAGAAACCTGTCTTTTGCTTAATTTCAAGATATTTATGTCACACTTTGAAATGTCAAACGTTTTCATTAAATCCTCTCACACTTGGGCTGACAAAGGGACACTGGGATCTTTGGGAGACACTTTAATCTCAATCAATTAGGAATAAAGTAGTCCTAGCAGTGTGGTGATAAAAGAATACTTTAATTTTAGAGCTAATTAAATATCAACAATTGGAATGCAGCAACAGACACTTAACCTGCAGTAACCCATTATTTATTAGGAATATAATGCGTTGACTCTGGGTATGAAGTGAGTTGTAGTATTTTAATATCAGCTGTCACAGTCCAGCGGGTCCCTTTTGTTTCCCTCCAGCACAGTCATTTCCCAGGCTCTGCTGGGATCACTCCAGCACCCTCACTCAACACAAGATTAATTAAGCTGGAGATGCACACACACATGCACACACACACACACACACACAGGATGGCCATGAGGGTGCCTTGCCCTAAGCAGCACAACCCTGAGCTGGCAGTGTGGCAGCCTAGGCAAGTAACAGTTGATCCAGGCCTGTCACAGGCCTGAGTCTTGGAATGGACCAATTAGGATGCTTTGGGCTGCAAGTAACAGAAAGAAAAAGACCCTGCCTAAAAGAACATTAACAATAAGGGTTTATTATCTTACATAAAGAAAAGCCTGGGAACAGATAGGGTTACAAAATTGGATAATTCTGAGGCTTGACGATATTGTCAGCTACTCAGCAGCTCTCTTCTGTCCACTCTGCCATCCTTCACAAGTGAGTGATGTCACTTGGTGGCAGCTGCAGTTCTCTCCCACATGCAGGGTGGGGTCTTGCAAACAGGAGGGCACTTCTTTCTATGCATCTTTTATCCCTCATTCCTTTCTGTTACATTTTTTAGTTTGTAATACATTTAGATTTAATTAAAAGCTGCAAAGATAGCACACAGAGTTCCTGTATACTCCCCATTTAGTTTCTTCTCTTACTAACTAAAAGACAGGTTTTATTCCGATCTCACTAATTTTTCCACTTTCTTCCCTTTTTCTGATCCAGGGTCCCATCCAGGTTACTGCATTGCATTTAGTGGTCCCGTGTCCTCGGTCTCCTCTGGTCTATGAGAATTTCTCAGTCTTTTCTTAGTTTTGACAATGTTGGCACTTTTGAGAAGTGCCAGTCAGGGATTTAGTAGAATATACTGTCATGTGGCTTTGTCTGATGTTTTTCTCACAGTTAACTGAGGTTATGAGCTGTTGGGGAAGGGACCACAGAGGAGAGGTGGTGCCTCCTCATCACACCCTATCGGGGGTACATGATATCCACATGACATTGCTGATGATGTTGGCCTTGGCCAACTGATCAAGTAGGGTTCACCAGATTTCTCCACTGTAGAGTTGCACTCCCTTCCTCTCTCTCTGCACCTCTTTATTAGTGACAAAAACCTTCCTCGAAGCCACCTAACTCTTGTCCCCTTGAACCCATGTCCACGCCTAGCCAAATACCAGCAAACAGAATCAAATAGGTTTTAACCCCCCATAATTCACACCCTGGAGCTGTGGGTGACTGGGTGGGGTCATCATCACTGAACACACTTGCTCAAAACAGGTTCGGCTAACGAGAAAGAAAGAGGGGTGGAGAGGGGAGTCAAACAGCAGGCGAGCATCCTACAGTGCCGGCCCCTGAAAGTCATCTGTGTGCACATCACTAACTGTCCCAGCAGCTTGCCTAATGCAGTACAAAAACGAATGAAGGGGCAGCTACAGGCACCAACAGACATAAGCAAGTCACCGAGGAATAGCTTCAGGATAACACTGCACTGCATCCCAGTGACAGGGCCGGCTCCAGAGCCGGACTGTTTGACTGATTCAAATCCTGCTTCTATCCCCTGCCAGTGGTGTGACCTTGGGTGAGTTCATTATGTTTCCCATATCTCAATGTCTTCATCTTAAAAATGGGGATGATTATCACACCTCCCTCATAAAGTACACATGAAGTTAAATAAACATATATAAGCCTGTGTCAGCGTTAGCTATGATTCCATTTATATTGAGCTCAATAATGTGTAAAACTAAACAACCTATTGTTAGGAACACAATTGGGCATGGTAAGACTGTATCAAGGAGTGAGAATGTTATACCCAAAAATCAGCACAGGGCTTCTCTCTTAGGGGAGAACTGAAAGGAAGACAGATACCAGGGGTCCTCCCAGCTCCTGTAATCACCTGTTTCATAAGCAGGGCTCATGGGAACTCGCTTTATTAATTTTTATAACTTACACACACATGGCTCATTCTTTCTGCATGTGAGAATTATTTCATAATAAAAGTAACCTGTCAGGCTCCTCTGTTCCCTGTCTTCAGAGGTGAAGTGGAGCTCCCTGGAGCCAGAGCCAAGCTGGACTGCTGGTTGGTAGTTGCAGGATAAAACCTTCCACTGACGATCCACAGAGATAACCTGCCCTCTGGGTGCTGGAGTTGGAGTCAGGCCCACCTAGGTCCAACTCAGTCATTTTTCAGCAGTGTGACCTTGATCAAGTTACTTCTCCTGGTCTCACTGTTTTCAGCAATAACATGGAAATACAAAGGTTTTAACCCTCCAACTAATCACGGTTTGGAGGAGGATCTAGAAGCAAGGTCAATGAAGATGCTACTTCTTGAGTTATTGTGTTTAAAGCCTCCAGCAATAGACTTGTGGGCTGGCTACTCCAGACCTCCCCTGTATCCCTATTTCACCATGCAAAGGTCTGATTTCCTCCCCTCCCCTAACAGCCGTAGGTTTGCCCTTGGATCTAAGGCTCCGACGTTTGGTCTCCGTCAGCATTTGCAGTTCCCATTTCTTGGTCTTTGCTCCTGGTGTCACTTCCCCTAACCTACCCTGATGGCTGGTCAGGATGCTAGATGATCATTCATTTCTAGCATGGTCTGCTAGACCCTAGACCCTAGACCCTGTTCATGTCTGGAAATGCTAAAGCACTGAAGGAGTAGAAAGAATTGAAACATATGGCTCACTTCTTACTAGATGTAAGATTTTGGACACGTCCCCATCTGTTCAACAAAGATGACAGTCACTATCTTGCAAGAAGTTTTGTGAAGATTGCATGAAATAATGGATGTGGAGTATTTAAAGAACCTGGAGCAGCATGATACATTGCATACCTGGTGGATATTAGGTAGGCAATAAACCGGAGTAATAATTACTACAGTACCCAGCAAATATAGTTTACACTTAAAAAGAATTGGTTGCATTTTTCTTTCACTTTTTTCCATTGATTTTTACAAGTAAATGTAACCAAGGTCATAGGTTGATATCACAGTTTGCATCGCTAATTTGCTGGAAGCCTTCTGACCATGTACCTAGACCTTGATCTGTGATTTACTGCTGTAGAAATAGTAACAGAGAGAAAGAAAGAGGGAAGAGGTGACAATCTACTTTAAAAATTTCAGGATAAAGAAAATAGCTGGTCTGGCGTCAAAATGAAGGTTGTCATGACGGCTGATTCTCACAGCAAAATACGTGCCTTCTTAAGGGGAGAGAGAAACGTGTTTAACCCAATCCTGTTCTCTGCTCTCATCAAAGAGAACAGGGCACTGGCTCTGGAATGGATAGTATGAGCAAATACGGATAGAAGGCAAGAAATAAATGTTAGGATAGCACCTTTAGAGACTATTTACTCCATCGCCCTACTTAGAAAAACTTTGCCTAAATTAAGTATGGCCAGGAGGTTCCTTTTCAAGACCAGCTTTCATTTGGAGAGTGATTGACAGGAACACTGTGTTAAGAAGGACTCTGCAGCACATTACTGGCTGAGCTGGAAAGATGCCATGATGGGTGGTTATGTCTACTCTGGGTGCAGGAGGAGAGTCATGGCTGCACTTATGGGTCTATGATCAGTTTGCCACGTCCTTGAACCTTTCCTAGTTCTCTAAGTTAGAATTTGGAAACATGGTCGAGCCACGTGGTCACCAGTCAGCTGGGTAAGATGCAATAGCTGCAGGCATCAGACAAGACAGGTTAACGTTGAAAACCAGGCAGCCCTGGAAGAGCTCCAAACCCACATTAACCTCTTTATAACCAAATTATTTGTCCTACGGCCCTTGCCGAAAAAAAGCAGAAGGGCCTCATGCCATGTGTGATTTTTTTTCTTTTTTTTTTTTTTTTGAGACTGAATCTTGCTCTGTCGCCCAGGCTGGAGTGCAGTGGCGTGATCTTGGGTCAATGCAACCTCCGCCACCTAGGTTCAAGCGATTCTCCTGCCTCAGCCTCCCGAGTAGCTGGGATTACAGGCATGCGCCACCAAGGCCGGCTAATTTTTGTATTTTTAGTAGAGACGCAGTTTCACCAACTTGGTCAGGCTGGTCTCGAACTCCTGACCTCAAGTGATCCACCTGCCTTGGCCTCCCAAAGTTCTGAATTACAGGCATGGGCCACTGCACCCGGCCACCATGTGTGATTTTAAGGGGAGATTCTATTACCCCTACCCCATGCTCAGCTATTGCCTAACCCTTTCATGTGCCTAGAGGGATTCATTTCTGCTTCTTTTGTCTGCTGTTGTGCTCAGAACCAAATTTCCACCCACGGGGATTCAGGGTAAAGGATTTGGAATTGCAGGCCTTGTTTTATTTACTAGCTCTCCAATCATGGGCCTCTTACTTTACCTCTCTAAGCCTCAGTGTTCTCATCTGTAAAATGGGGATAAAAATAGTACCTGCAGGCCGGGCACAGTGACTCACGCCTATAATCCCAACACTTTGAGAGGCCAAGGCAGGTGAACTGCTTGAGCTCAGGAGTTCAAGACCAGCCTGGGCAACATGGTAAAATCCCGTCACTATAAAAAATACAAAAAATTAGCCAGGTGTGGTGGTGCACGCCTGTAGTCCCAGCGACTCAGGAGGCTGAGGCAGGAGGATCAAGTAAGGCTGGGAGACAGAGGTTGCAGTGAGTTGAGATTGTATCACTGCACTCCAGCCTGGACAACAGAGAGAGACCCTGTCTCAAAAAAAAAAAACAAACAAAAAAAAAACCCAAAAAACTAACTACCTCATAGATAGAATGACCACCTAATTTATTGCCCAAACTGGGACACTTATGAAAATTCTTCATAATTACATCAGGAAAAAGGCATCTTTGGGAATCATCCCACAAAAACCTCAGTGCGTGGTCACCCTCCAAAAGGGGACATTGTACAGATGCAAGCAGGAAACGTAGATAGGTTCCTGGAACAGGCGGCAGGAGCACGTGGGCTGTTCCTGGCTCTTCTTGTCTACACAGAGCTTTCTACTATAATTGTCCCCCTCTCTTTGGCGTCATTGTTGTCTTCCTCTCTCCTGGGCCATTTCCCCAACCCATAAACATGCATTAATAGCTCCCTTTCTTTTTCTTTTTTTTTTAAGATGGAGTCTTGCTCTGTCGCCCAGGCTGGAGTGCAGTGGTGTGATCCCGGCTCACTGCAACCTCCACTCCTAGGTTCAAGTGATTCTCCTGCCTCAGTCTCCCAAGTAGCTGGGACTACATACAGCCCACCACCACACCCGGCTAATTTTTGTATTTTTAGTAGAGATGGGGTTTCACCATGTTGGTCAGGCTGGTCTTGAACTCCTGACCTCGTGATCCACCTGCCTCGGCTTTCCAAAATGCTGGGATTACAGGCGTGAGCCACCACGCCTGGCCCAGCTCCCTCTTTAAAAATAAAAACAAAGTTAAAAAAATAAAAAACAATTTCTTCCCAGCCCTCTCCCCTCTCTGGCCAGTACCGCATCTTTCTGCTCCTCTGTAGAAAACCTCCTCCAAAACTGCTTATGTGCTCAAGCTCCATTTCCCTCCTCCAAGGGCTTCTTCCTGACTCAATGACAGCTGAAGACCTTCCATAGCCTCTACACTCTGTGTGACCTGTCCCCTGCTGATTTCTGTACCTCCTCTCCCATTGCCCCCAGACGGCCCACTCTGTTCCCATGTTCCTCAGACACACCAAGCTCTTCCCAAACTCATGGCCTTCACATTGACCGTTCCCTCTGCCTGGAACACTTTTCCCTATGTTTTTGCATGATTACTCCTTTGCTTTCCTCAGGTCTTGGCTCTAGCCCCTTCCCTGCCTGGTTCTTGCTAATACTTCTGCATCCTGCAATTAGATCATAAGTTATTTGGATGCAGTGGGATGTTTGGTCTCCCTTTCTGGAAGGTAATTTTCAGAGTCAAGGACTTGTTTGCTCACGACTGTGTCCTCCAAGACCAGAATGGTGCCTGGCATGTGGTAGGTGCCCAAACAGCACTTCCTGAATGAATGAGATGATATGTAATTTTATAGTTTATGATGATTCACAGTATACACTAACATCATTAGCAATAGCATATGGAGTTAACTGGCCAGGATAACCAAGCACATTGGAGGTTTTTTTTTGAGTTGACTCTCACTCCCTGCAACCTATCCCTTTTGCCAGGCTGCATGTTTTGGGAGGGCAGTTGTTTCCCACCTGGGAGGTGCTTCAGCCCCCCAGTTTTCCAGATGGACTCATTGCATTTCCTGGGTTCCAAGCTCCTCGGATGTGATTACCACCAGCAGGAGTGCCAACACAGCCCGCGAGCCCTGCCTGTCCGTCAGGAATGGGAGGCAGGCAGTCCCTGTTGTCCTTGCTCTCACCCTCTGCCCTCTCAGGCTTCCACTGAGCATTAATCACACAGCCTGAAGGAATGCCTGAAGCAAATTCCAGTTCAGAGGAGGCCCGCTGGCCTGAAAGAGGAGTGGACGAGAATACAGGGAAACCTGCCAGCCTCCACCCACAGGCCTGCTTTGGCTGGCTCTAGGTTCATGGAGCCCCTCTCCAGCCTCCAGGAGTGGGTGCTGCAAGAGCTGAGATCTTAGTCTGTCATTCTCCAGCCAAAAAAGGCTGAGTCCTGGCAGTAGGGCTGCTGCTGAACAGTTAAGATAACCATGCTTCCCGTACATCACCCCACAGGGCCTGGGTCCTGCGCACCTGCCCCTCTCACCATCCAGCATTGAGGTGCACCAGGCCAGCTGGTTGACCGCTTCCCTCCCCCTAGTACACTGTGCTCCCTGTCCTGACCCATTTGGGGCCTTTTAAGGCTGCCCATTGTTGCAGAACTTCAGGAAAAAAAAAAGCTGGATCAGGCACCCGGTCTGTCTCTTTCTGCTTCCGTAATTGAACAGGCTGTTTAATCCAGGGATCGGCAAACATATTCCGCCAAGAGCTGGATAGTAAATATTTTAAGCTTTATGGACCACATAGTCTCAGTCATAGCTACTCAACTCTGCCCTTGTAACTCAAACACAGCCATAGACTATCTATAAAGGAGTGGGTGTGGCTGTATGCCAATAAAACTTTATTGACACACACAGGAGGTGGGCCACATTTAACCCATGGACCATAGATTGCTGACCCTGATTTACCCGTCTGACTCAGTTTCACCTATAATATAGGAACACTAATGCCTTAACATGACCACTGAGAGTTGATACGAACAAAAGTACTTACAACTACGCGGTCATGTTGGGGTTTTTTGTTTGTTTTACAGCAACACCTCACCTTGCATCCTTGCCCAGAGGAGCCCCCCCGGGCTCGGGGCAGGCCCCAGCCGTGCCTCGCTGGGTGCTGTGGCCAAGCACATCACTTTGACTTTGTGGCTGGGAGCCTGTGAACCTCGGACTGCCTGCGTTATAATTTATTTCAGCGTGACTATTACACATCTTGGTTCTGCAGCGAGTGGCGGGGATGAGGAGGGCCTTTCAAGGGAGGCGGGATTGCATTCGCTCCTGATTAGGCTGCACCGACACAATAGAGGCGCCCGGACCCGCAGCCCTGCCTTCGCCCCCTTTGCTGGGATGTTTGTGCTTCGTTTCCTTCTTGCGGCCCCATGGCGCGCTTTCTCTTTTCTTTATTTCGCTGGTTCTCCCCACTCCTAACTCGCTTAACAACTTGCCTCGCTCCCCTGCTTGCTCCCCTCCGTCCCCCATCTCCACTGGTTCCCGAGCTTCTCTTCGTGTCCCTAATAGCGTGACTGCGCCAGCATTTAATAAGAGCTGCTGACCGGGAAATCCGAGCTAACTGAATTACTTCCTCATTAAAGAGGCGGACAGATTCCTGGGCCCCGTGTGCAGCCGCCCTCGCTGCCTCCCTCCCGCCTCGCTCCGCCTTGCTGGGCCCGCCCGCCGTCTGCAATTAGACGGCAGATGCTTGCCGCCCGGTGGTGGCCTGGGTTCTGCAGGGGCTGGGGTGGGGGCTCGTTGGCTTCTCTCCAGGGTGGATCCCAGCTCTGCTTCTTTTTCCTTCCTTCCCAGACCGTCAGTTTCTTAGCCAGGGAGCTCCAAGCCAGCTGGAGATCAGAAGGGAGGTGGCCTGCTCAAGGTCACCCGAGCAGCCTCCTACCTGAGTTCCAACGGAGGCCGCTGGCTTTGGCTTGGGCAGGGGAGCTGGTGGTTCCTAAGATCTTCCTTTGGCTTCAGAGAAGTTGGCTTCTTGGCAAGGCTTCCAGGAGATTACCACAAGCCAACTGGAGTCCCCCGAGAAAAAGGAAAGAGGGGTTGGACTCCAAGGATCCATCCGGCGCCTCCTTCCCACCTCCTGGCTCCGTGTCTGTCATCTGACCAGGGCCTCTGATTCCCCGTGTCCCCCCACTGGGTCTTCCGGGTCTGTGCCAGGGGCCTCCTATCTGGCCAGTACCCTAGGGCGCCACCTCCCCAGGCCGGCCTGCCGGCCTCTCCCTTCGGAGCTCCCACCTGCTTCTCTTACCGAGAGCTCCCGCCTGGAGGGCTGGCTCAGTGCCAGGCAGCTGGTAAGTGCTTTACAGGTGTTGTTGCGGAGAAAACCAGAAACCGTTATTTTAAAAGCTGGCTATATTCTGAGCCTTTTACTCGCAGGCAATGGAAGATTTACTTGTTCTTTTGTTTAAGAAAACACCTTAATGGGCCTGTTGGCCTCTGGGTACGTCTAGGTGGGAGAAGATTGAGACAAAGAAACATTGGCCAGTTCTGCATCATAAAGTAAAGGGAAATTTAGGTTCCCTAAGCTGGGGAGGAGTGGAAAGGGGGCGGGGACTGGGAAAGGAGCCTTGCCAGGCGGATAAAGAGGAAAGAAAACAGGCTGGTTACAGCTTAGGGAGCCTGGAAGCTGCGGACAAACACAGCCTGGAAGAAACACCTTAGACCCTGAAACTGCCATCACCCCTGGCCAAAGCTGGATACCCTACATCATTGTAACCCAAGTTTCTTGTCTTGGAATAAAGTTCCTGCAAGAAGAAGCCCCTTCCCGGGGCTAGGAATCCTAAACCAGTGCCACTTGGTAACTCTTCATTCTGTCTTTGTTCTCCAGACCTCCTGGTGAAGTGGTTCCAGCCTGTGGGCCTTGGAGATCCTGCTGGTGCTGCTGTTTGATTATAATGCAGTAGTTTGAATTCATGGATAAATGTCCTCTGCATTGTCTCATGTGAAAGGTTTCTAGTAATCTTGTTTAGGAAGGACTGATGGATGAATTCTGCTTGGAGGACCCCAGGCTTGGGATGTGGTAGGTACTGCCGCAGCCCCTGCCCTTCTGGCTACCCAGTAGGCCTTCGCAGGAGGGTGCTGTGTGTCTCTGGGACACCTGTTGACCTAAGTGCTGTCCCTCCTATGGCTGGTTGAGAAAAGACCTAGCTTTCTGGGGGTCTCTCTGTCAGCACAAGGCCTGGCTCTTCATCCCCGCTGCTACACCCTCTTCCCCGGCGCTGAGACCTGCTGGGAGTTTGGGAAATTGTGGTCTTAGCTGTTTACCCAGGGACATTCTCACTTTCTCAGTGGGTTGCAGGAGAACAGAAAGGGAGATCAAAGCGTGCTTGCTTGTGTCTGCAGGGGAAGACTCATTCATCCAGAGGAGAAAAGCCTACTCTAGTGCCAACTCTGGGACTTGAGAAAAATCACCATTTTATCAGAGTTTATACCAAGGCACTATGAAATTCACAGATAGCTGTGCACTCCTGCATTAGTGTGGTTCTCTCCAAAGGAGACCCTGAGACAAGAACTTGGGTGCAGGTAGCTTATTTGGAGAGGGATGCCAAGAAGCTGGGGACCCACTCAGGAATCATGGAGAACGTGCTTTGAGATTGTCCCCCTCTAAAAGATGGGGGAGCTGAAGCCTTTATCCTCAGACTTGCCTTGCCTTGGCGGAGGGTTATTAAATTCTCAGTATTAAATTCCCAGCACTTTAGTGTGCCCTGTGCACAGGTTGCTCAGGCTGTGCAAGCTCTTAAGGCACTGGGGAATGATCAGAAGCAAAACATCAGAGAGCCCCAGGTGCTTGAGGTAGAAGGCTGCCAGCACAGACAGGTACAGGTGGGAAGATTGCTTGAACCCAGGAGGTTAAGGCTACAGGTACAGGTGGACAGAGAGGTTATGAAAAGTGTTTGCTGTAACCCCCAACCCTAAAATCCCTAAAGTGAATTTCAGAGAACTTCAAGTCCTCTAGGGCTGCTGGTAGGGGTGCAAATGAGTTGGGAGAGTGAGTTCCTCATGCCTTCCTTATTCACATAGTTCCAAGGTTTCCACCATCCAACTACAGTGTTTCAACAAAGAGACATGCTGGGCATGGTGGCTCACACCTGCAATCCCAGCACTTTGGGAGGCTGAAGTGGGCAGATTACCTGAGGTCAGGAGTTCAAGACCAGCCTGGCCAACATGGTGAAACCCCGTCTCTACTAAAAGTACAAAAATTAGCCAGGTGTGGTGGGTGGGCTCCTGTAATCCCAGCTACTTGGGAGGCTGGAGCTGGTGAATTGCTGGAACCCGGGAGGTGGAGGTTTCAGTGAGCCAAGATCGCACCATTATACTCCAGCCTGGGCAATAGAGCGAGACTCTGTCTCAAAATAAATAAACAAATAAAAATAAAGTAAATAAACAAAGAGACAGTAAATGCCTGGAGAATGAATTAAGACCCATAGTTCTGGATTTTTAACGGGATTGTCGAAGAGCTAGACCAATGATGAATTTAGGAAAATTTGGGATGACAAAGAGTTTATAGCCATAATATATAAAGCCCTGCCATATTCAGTAAGAAAGCAATCACAAGCCAACAGATAAAATCGTCAAATTATACCAACAGGCAGTTCACCAAAAAACACATGCATATTGCCAATAAATACCTAAAACTATTTCTATCTCATTTGTAATAAAACATAATTTCAGACAAGGTATTATTCTTTCCCCATCAGATTGGCAAAAAGTTTACAAGATTGATACCAGCCAGGGTTGGTGAGGGCATGGGGAGAGAGACATTCTCAGGCTGTCCATTCTTTTCGGAGAGGAGTTTGGCAACATGCGTTAAACATGAAGGGTGGGCATGACACTTGACCAGTTCCACTGCTAGGCATGTACCCCACAGAAATATCAGTATCGCCATATGTGCAAAAAGATGTTATATACAAAGAAGTTCCTTTCAGTTATACTAACAAAAGCTAGTCTAAATGTCTATGAGGGATGTAGTTAAAATACAGCACATCCAGGCCAGGCATGGTGGCTCACACCTGTAATCCCAGCACTTTGAGAGGCCAAGGCAAGAGGATCACTTTAAGCCCAGGAGTTTGAGATCAGCCTGGACAATGTAGTGAGACCCTTTCTCCATCAAAAATTAAAAACATCAGCCAGGTGTGGTGGTGCACACTTGTAGGCTCAGCTACTTGGAAGGCTGAGGTGGGAGGATTGCTTGAACCCAGGAGGTTGAGGCTGCAGTGAACTGTGATCATGCTACTGCACACCAGCCTGGATGACAGAGTAAGACCCTATCTCAAAAATAAATAGCATGTCCATACCCTAGAATACTATACAGCTATTAAAAAGAATGAGATAGACTTGCCAGAGATCCTTTAATAGAGGAAGATCTCTGAACAATATTTATTATTCTGTTTTTGTAAAATGAAGAACTATATCTACATTTGTATGTGTGTGCATTGAAATCGATTTGGCAGGTTCCACAGTAAATTGTTAATGATGGTGACCTCTAGGGAATGAAATCAGAGTGGGACAAGCAGGGGAAGTGGTAGGAGGCAGTGATGCAGTGAAGTGGAATGTTTTTCTATACTCTTACTTGGTTTGTTATCTGATGAGCAATTTAATGAAAACCAATCACATTTGAAACACGGGGAACAGGTAGAATTGACAAGGATTTTAGCAACTCTCAGTTCCTGCATTTGCTTTCCTGGGTCTTCACAGGACAACTCCAGGCTCACTTCATAAATGGAAAGTTAGGCATCAGAGTCATAGTGTGAACCCACGCCCACCTCTAGTTACACAGATTCTAGGGTCCAGGCTGGCTGCTTTCAGGCTGATCTCTGGAATGGCTTTTAACATATAAGTAAGGGAGATGTATCAGTTAGCTATTGCTGTATGCCAAACATCCCAAGTCTCAGTGGCTTAAAACAATAAGCATTTATGATTTATCATGCGTCTATAGGTCAACTGGACTGGGTTCGACTGATCCCAGTTGGATTACTAAGGCATTTGTGATAAGCTAGTGAGTTGGTCCATGGCGGCGGGCCCAGGACCTGGGCTTTGACGCCTTGGCTCCCCTTCAGGTGACTCTCGCATCTCTCTAGCAAGCTCGCCTAGGCATGTTCTCGTGGTGGGAGCACAGGTGTGTGGTGGAAATGCACAAGCACTTTTTCAAGTTCTGCTTGAGTCAAAGTTATGACCATGGACCAAAGCAACCTCTTGGGGAGTGTGGAAGATCATGACTAAAGGGCCTGGATACAGGGAAGCCATCTGCCAGGCCGCTAACGCAATCAGTCTCCTACAAAGACCAGCTCAGGACCTGCAGCAGTCAGAAGGGATTGGAGGTGTCCCCTCCCCAAAGCCTTGGAAGCCTTGCTGCCGGAGTCCAAGTTCTGAGTCAGCGCTGGTCAGTGCAGCCTGGGGATAAAGAGGCCCAGTCTTTCTTCTGCAGGAATGGCCCCCACAGGAAGGCAAGCCATTGCCAGCTGTGATTAGTTGGAGCTTAGCAGTAACCAGGACTATCCAGCCAGCCTCCCAACCTCACCTGGGGCCCTGGGGAAGGGGGCCCTGAGGGTGAAAGGATGGTGGGTAGTGGGCAAGGGAGGAGGGAGGAGTTAAATAAAACACCAGAGCAAGCCCCAGAGGTGAGTCTGAATTTGCCCTTGGTGTTTATCTAACACGGCCGTCTGCCTCCCCTCCTTTTGTCTCCCATGTCCCCCATCCACACCTGCCTCTGAGTGTGGTGAGCCAGCAACTGATTGCACAGAAACTTCTCATTTTTAGCTTTACCTCAGGTGGCTGCAAATCTCCTTCCTGCTCAGGGATGGGGACTGAGCCTGCCCCTTGGCATCCTGGTCCTGCTGCCTGCCCCCAGCCCCGGCCCTCAGCCTGGACCCAGCCCCGGCCCCCAGCCTGGACCCCACGCTCCTCCTCAGCACTCTGTCACCGATCTGTCTCTTATACACATCTAGATGTGTATAAGAGACAGCCCTCAGCCTGGACCCAGCCCCGGCCCCCAGCCTGGACCCCACGCTCCTCCTCAGCACTCTGTCACCGACAGCGCCTTCGCAGGCTACAGGGACTCTGGCGTGGAGTGATAGATTCCGCCTTTTCCTGCTTTCAGGAAATATTGCCATTCGCTTCGCATTTATCCTGCCCCTCATCACCACACGGAGGCCGAGGCTGAGGCGGGCTCATAGTCATCTATTATCTGGAGGAGGAGGACAGGCTCGCACCGGGAGTGCCAGGAGGTGGGCTGGGGCTGGGGAGATGGAGCTCTCATTCAATAAGCCACAAATATTTATTGGGAGTCGGCTGTGCACATAGAAGTGCAGGTACTGAAAGGAGGGAGAGAAATGGTGCCACAGCGCCAGGGGACATGCCCTCCCACTGGCCTCGCAATGGGGCAAGAGAGGTGGGACATTAGCTTTTAGAGGCTGAAACCTCAAATACCCCTGTGGAAGAGACAGTCAGTACAAGAGTGCTAGAGGGTGATTTGAAATCAGGGATAAAAAGCATTCCATATGCATGCCCTTTGATCCAGCAGTTCCACATCTAGAAATTCTTCTAAATGTGTACAGAGATGTGTGTACAAGGTTGATCAGAGCATTATTTATAGCAGAGAAAAGCAACTGGGAAACAAGTTCGGCAACTTATGGTACATCCATATAATGAAAGCACCATGCCAACATTCAAATGCATGTGGTAGAGAAATATTTATTTTCAAGACAAGGTCTCGCTCTGTCACCAAGGTTGAAGTGCAGTGGCGTGATCATAGCTCACTGCAGCTTCAGCCTCCCTGGGCTCAGGTGATCCTCCCACTTAAGAAAAATAATTATTGGTATACAGAAAAAGCTTGTGAACCATCATCAAGAGATAACTTCCATAATATTGGTGTGTATAACTCTGGCCATTTTTATACATACATTTATTTATTCACAAATGAGATAGCAGTAACTATTCTATTGCCTTCCTCATACCCTCTTCCTAAAAGGTCTAGGAAAGTTTACAAATAAACTAAATGGGATCATTGAGAGTAGGGGCTGAGAGAGCTGTGGACCCTGCTGGTCTCAAAACCATCCACGTTGTCACATAGACCTCTAACAAATGATGTTTATCACAAGCACCTTGGAGCTAAGCATCTCTTAGGAAGGCAGCCAAATGTGTGAGTAATTTAGAAAGATTTCCAAAGGACCCCACAAAAGTCGTGACAGTAAGGGAATGGAGACAGGTGTTACTGCAACTTTAAATGGTTGGACAAACAAGGGCATGTCCTGAGGCTGCCGGATGAGTATCTGTGCACCTGAGTATAGTCAGCATCTCTCACCTTCTTATGAGAATCGATTTTGTTCACCCCTATCCCTGGCTGCAGATACCAAAGGCAAAATCCCCAAATACTTTCTGCCTGTCAGGAATCTCAACCCCTTTGAAGGGAAAGCATGATAGTGTTAGGAACGTAGAGGTTTCCCAGAGAAGGGTCTGTTTTGGCAATGGTGGGGTCAGTGCTGAACAGTGAGTCCAAGATGGCTGAATGAGAGCAGGTGTTCTGAGTTCAGGTGTGGGCTGCAATGATGACTAAGGATTTTCTGGAAGATCCGTCTGGACCTTGAAGGTTGAGAGGTTTCAGCAGGCAGGTAGGGAAACATCAGCAGGACAAACAACTGAGGCTTAGAGAGGTGGCCTGACTAATGCCACACCACCCAGCTTAAGAGGGAGCCTTGGCCGGGTGCGGTGGCTCATGCCTCTAATCCCAGCATTTTGGGAGGCCACGGCAGGCGGATCACGAGGCCAGGAGATCGAGACCATCCTGGCTAACACGGTGAAACCCCGTCTCTACTAAAAAATACAAAAGAATTAGCCGGGCATGGCTGTGGGTGCCCATAGTCCCAGCTACTCGGGAGGCTGAGGCAGGAGAATGGCGTGAACCTGGGAGGTGGAGCTTGCAGTGAGCCAAGATCGCGCCACTGCACTCTAGCCTGGGCGACAGAGCAAGAATCCGTCCAAAACAAAAAAAAAAAAGAGGAAGCCTTGAACTTGGGCAGTGCTCTGGCTTCTGCAGGGCCAGGCGTACCTCAAAAGGACCGAGCCTGAGGAGGGGAGGCGGGAGACGGCCTCTCAGCTCCACTTTGCTGAAGTGTCTTGAACGTAGCTATCCTGTGCAGAGTGTGATGGAGGGAAGTCCTGCACTCCTTGCTGCTCATTTGCATGTGTAAATGCATGTGTATATATATTGCTTATTAGTGTCAGTGGAATTTGCATTTTAAGTGGATTGGCTTGTTGGGCATGTTCTTTAGAGCCCTGGACTTGAGCAGAATTTTCCAACTTGAAAGTTGCTGTTCCCTGTGCAGTAATTGGCTCTTTCGGAGGGGCCAAGAAAAGGGGGATAGATGGTCGTGGTGTAGAAGAAGGAAAGGGGCAGTCAATGGGGTGTCCAGACAACAGTGACCAGTGACTCTGGGCAGGCAGCAGCTTCTCTGTGCCTCAGTCTCCTCATCTGCACCGTCTCCCCTGCTTACCTCACCAGGTTGACTTAGAATCCTGGGAAGATCGTTGTCACAGTGGGTAGAAAAGTAGAAGACTGCAGCTATCGGGGTAATTATCATTCCCACAGCCCACATAGCAGCCATTGCTGCATTATCTGCTGCCAGCGTTCATATGTGCTATCTGTCTCCGCACCTCCACCTGGACACAGAACCTGGCACATCTTCGAGTCTTTCCTGCTCCCCAGACAACTTTAATCATCAGCCTGAACTTCTCTAGAGAGGAGAGAATAGGGTTGTGTTGAAGACCCCACAAGAACTAAAACATCCACACTGGACATTTCTGTTCTCCAAATCCCACCTGTCAGGCCCCTCTCTCCACTCAGCAGCTGTCCCAGTGGTCTCTGCTCTGGAAATGTCAATTGCCTCAACTCCTTATGTGTTGAATAATTCGACTCTGCTCCAGCTTTTATGCCCACATTTGCAACCCATCAGGATGTTGGGCAAACAAAAGGCCTCCAGTTCATCAGACACCCCATCCAGGGAAGGGAGTTGGGACCACGGACCTCAATTTGCCCATTGTTTCAACACCGTGGAACTTCACTTCAGCAGTGGAACGTTGCCTTGTTTCCCAACCTGTCCACTTAGCTCATCCCCTCGTTGTCCCCTGTTGGTTTGATGACAAGAATCTGGCTTCCTGAACATCTGAGGACATGTCATAGCTGTCATCACAGAAGTGACAGTGACAATGGGGTTGAGTCAACCATGCTTGTCTGGGCCCAGCTGCAGCCCCAGAGAACAAGGAACACCGGTGCTAAGGGTAACCAGGAGGTGGGAGAGGGCAGAGAGATGGGGGACAGTTAGCTTTGCTGCTGATAGGATGTAAATAAGTGGAGACAAGACAAATCTCGCATGCTGAAGAATTTCAAATCATTGACTTGGTTACTCCACCCTTAGGGGTAGAAAATAACTCTCCACTCCTTAAGTGTGGGCTGTGCATAGTGACCTTCTTTCGAGAGTATAGTATGGAAAGGGAGAAAGAAAAGAGACGTTTTCCAGGGTAGAAACCCAGCATGACTACCTGTATGCACCCTTGATAGGATGTGATGAGAAGATTATGATCCTGTGATTAAATTGTGTGATATGTTTTGGAGGGGAAGATCACTTTACGTCTTTGGTCTTCCCCTCCAAAACATATCCAATCTAATTATAGGAAAAACATCAGACAAACCCCAATTGAGGAACGTTCTACAAAATAATTGACCAGCATGCCCCAAAACTGTCAAGGTCATCAACCCCCCGCCAAAAAAGCCTGACTCGCAGGCAGGAGGAGCCCAGGGAGATGTGACTTCCAAGTGCAATGTGGTTTCCTGGATGGGATCCTGGAACAGAAAATTAAAAAAAAAAAAAAAAAAACTACGGAAATCAGAATAAAGTATAGACTTTGGTAATAATAACGTATTAATATTGGTTCATTATTTGTGACAAATGTACCGTACTCATTTAAGGTGTTAATAATAGGGAAATAATAGAGGAACCAGAGTGAGGAAAAAGGAACTCTCTGTACAATCCTTGGGATAATTCTGCAAACCTAAAACTGTTCTAAAATGAAACATCTGTGGAAAAAAAAAAAACTTGGCAAACAATCAGGATTTGTTCCTATATTCAAACCTCTTCAACCAAACAAAGTGGCTGTTTTGTTTTAGGTTTTATGCACCATGGTTACTCACTGATGTTGGCATCACCAGACTGTCAAAGGCTAAACAGCACCTTTAAGATGCCTGGCAGCAGGTCCATCCAGCCCAGGAGAAAATGGTCCAGGCCAGTGACATGCTATTTGTCAGAGAAAATTACTTGGATTGCTCCCCACTCCCCACCCCAGGGTGTGCCCCACATTCTGATGCTGAAAAGACTCATCTGGGGTATCTGCACTCTGCAATTATTGTGTGGTCCTAGGCAGTGTGCTTATCTCCACCAGGATTCAGTATCTCCAGCTATCAGACAAGCTTGGAAGGGCATAGTCCTCATAGGAGAGTGCAGCAAGCATTAAACACATCAATCTTACTATACTCACAAACGGATTGCCTAATTCAGGGGCCACAGACTTGGAAGCTCCCATTATCCCCGACTGTGGATCTTGTTTGTCTCAAAACCCCACTATATCCTCAGGAGCCAGAAGAATATCTAATGCATAGTAGATGCTTAATAAATCAATGGTTTTTCTGTGCTGGGTCCTGTGCTTGCCATCATTCACTCTAGATGTCTTCAATAGCCCCTGACACATGCCACCTTCCTCCATGCTACATCAAAAGTCACATGCAATATGCAAACGTTAAATGGTGATGATTGAAACACCCTCATCCCATAAACAGTCCTGCCTCACACCTCACCTCTTACATAACAGATGAGAGTGGACCCCTCCCATCAAGCTGCTGCTC
>NW_012098097.1:6623877-6624694 GCF_000951045.1 Mandrillus leucophaeus
AGGGAAGCCATCTGCCAGGCCGCTAACGCAATCAGTCTCCTACAAAGACCAGCTCAGGACCTGCAGCAGTCAGAAGGGATTGGAGGTGTCCCCTCACCAAAGCCTTGGAAGCCTTGCTGCCGGAGTCCAAGTTCTGAGTCAGCGCTGGTCAGTGCAGCCTGGGGATAGAGAGGCCCAGTCTTTCTTCTGCAGGAATGGCCCCCACAGGAAGGCAAGCCATCGCCAGCTGTGATTAGTTGGAGCTTAGCAGTAACCAGGACTATCCAGCCAGCCTCCCAACCTCACCTGGGGCCCTGGGGAAGGGGGCCCTGAGGGTGAAAGGATGGTGGGTAGTGGGCAAGGGAGGAGGGAGGAGTTAAATAAAACACCAGAGCAAGCCCCAGAGGTGAGTCTGAATTTGCCCTTGGTGTTTATCTAACACGGCCGTCTGCCTCCCCTCCTTTTGTCTCCCATGTCCCCCATCCACACCTGCCTCTGAGTGTGGTGAGCCAGCAACTGATTGCACAGAAACTTCTCATTTTTAGCTTTACCTCAGGTGGCTGCAAATCTCCTTCCTGCTCAGGGATGGGGACTGAGCCTGCCCCTTGGCATCCTGGTCCTGCTGCCTGCCCCCAGCCCCGGCCCTCAGACGGCAGATGCTTGCCGCCCGGTGGTGGCCTGGGTTCTGCAGGGGCTGGGGTGGGGGCTCGTTGGCTTCTCTCCAGGGTGGATCCCAGCTCTGCTTCCTTTTCCTTCCTTCCCAGACCGTCAGTTTCTTAGCCAGGGAGCTCCAAGCCAGCTGGAGATCAGAAGGGAGGTGGCCTGCTCAAGGTCACCC